>NC_136063.1:1291424377-1292074832 GCF_964261635.1 Lissotriton helveticus | reverse complement strand
AAGCGAAGCTGATTGGCTCTCCGGTGTCTGTAAACATTCCAAACAGTACGTAGCGGCCGCCATCTTGTCTCTCGGTAGGATCGAGAGACAAGAGGAGGCCAAAGCGAAGGGGCAAATGACCATAAGGGGGCATAGTAGATCCTCGCTGACCCCCTAGGTTTGATGTGGAGGTTTTAAAAGGGCCCCGCGGGGCAAAAAAAAAAATAATAATAATAATCGAACGGCTGATGACCATAAGGGGGCATAGTAGATCCTCGCTGACCCCCTAGGTTTGATGTGGAGGTTTTAAAAGGGCCCCGCGGGGCAAAAAAAAATAATAATAATAATAATCGAACGGCTGAATGGATTTGCACGAAACTTGGTAAAATATTAGGGACTGGTAGCCCGATGTGCCTTTGCTATGTCTCAATATATGTGCTTCAGTGCATTTTGAGAAATTAACGTTCAAAAACAAGATATATATCTGTAACAGCGCTCCGCTTCGCGGAGATAAAATTATATGTGTATTACCTAGCTGTTGCTAACACCAGTTAGCGACGGCTAGTAGGAGATAGCGACCATCTTGGGTCCCACTTTGCATGTGAGTGATATTTATCACTAATGACATGCAAAGTGGGCATGCCAAGATGTTAGCGACTGGAAACAGTCGCTAACATCGCTATCTCCTATTATCAACTTTTGGAAATATTCGAGATAAGCGCGAATATCTCCAAAAAGTAACAGCTGCCCTGAGCAGTTCTTAGCCATGTTATCCAATGGGAGGTGGATAACATGGCTAAGAGCATTAGCTCGGTAATGCATGAATATCGCGGAGTTTTCAGCGACATTAATGCATTGCGCTCGTTTTTTATCGTATTTGCGATAAACCTTGATAATAGCAAGGTTTATCTGCGATAATTTCTGACGGTAAAAAAATCTTTGCAATGCATCGTTAGGGATAAATATCGCTTAACTTTGGTAATATGCCCCAACGTCTGTTAACGTTCGATTCGAAGGAAATCAGGAATTGTTGAAAAACATTGTGTGCGCCATCTTGTCTTTTTTCAAATGCCACACTTTTGTCGTGCACGGCAGCCATTTTAGATGCCTTGACCAGATCCACTCTGTGAACGCTGTCGATCCTTAGCATGGCTCCCCACCCTCGCAAGCATCTCCCCCAGGCAGTGGTCACCCCCGCTCTCTGTTTTATGCATGGGTAATAAACCTCCCCCCATCTGCGCTGTTCTTCCCTGAGAATCACACCCTGTGCCCGCCCGACACCTCCCTTTCGCCCTATTCACTACCGCACCCTCTGACACTCCTTTTCCTCTGTGTCCGATTGTCCAGGCCGGTCCTAGGCTATCAGCTAGCCCTGCAGATGTAGTTTATGGCCACAGCTGTAAAGAATCACCCGTCTTCAAAGGAGTTATAGTAGATCAAGGCCCACACTCGATGAGATCCGTCACAGCAGAAGCGTTGCTATTATCTGAAAACCATTCTGTATTGTGATTGGGGAGGGGACCGAGCGTGAAGCGGAAGATTCCAGGGATGACTCTTTGTACATCAAAGTTTTTACAATTATGTGTCACATTAAAAATATATAGCACTCCGACAAAGTAGTAAGATTATAAAACTTTAATAATTTATAAATATATACAAGAAAACAAAAATAGTAATAACATATAAACATTTTTAGAGAAGAACAACGAAGTAGCGGTCGGCTGTGCGAATAGTCCCAACGCAGCACAACGTCCAGATTTCCGGCGTGGGGCGTCGCGGGGGGTGGGTGATCAGTAGCAAACTGTTGTGCGAATAGTTCCAAGGCAGCAGAACGCGCCGAAATCTAGATGACACAAAAGTGATGTCTAGTAAGTTGCCACCCAGCAAATAACGGCGTGGGGCGTCGCGGGGGGTGGGTCATCAGTAGCAAACTGTTGTGCGAATAGTTCCAAGGCAGCAGAACGATGGCACCAAGGTGATGTCCAGTAAGTTGCCGCACTGGTTTTGGTATCCTACAATGCTGCTCCGAATAACGGCGTGGAGCGCCCCGGGGGAGGCGGCGTGAACGGGCCTCTCCAGGTGGATTCTCGTCTGTTGTAGTGGGGCGCCCCTTTACCGTTTCAGTTGCCATTCCGTCCGCTTTTGGTCCACTGTGTCAAAATCCGCCATTCAGCTGAGTTGCGCCCACTCTTGCGGTGCAGCGATAGGCGGCTGTCACAGGACTCTCAAAATGGCGGCAGGCTGTTTCCTTTTTGGGCCTGGTCCACTGAAATGGCCCTGGGACACCTTGGAAATCGGACGCTTGTCTGCTAGGTCTTGGACCCCATTCTCGAAAGCGTCCCCTCCGCCTTGAGAATTCATCAAAAGTTTTGGGGGCCCCGACTCCTGCAGGCTTCTGGTGGGGAGCGGCTGCCATGATTGCTCGCGGAATGACCACGACGGAGCTACGAGATGGTGGTGCTCTCATGGTGACGCCAGCTTCAGTCTGAAACATCCAGAAACAAGGTGGGGCTTTCATCGTTTGGGGGAAAAAAAAAGTTTTCATCCAATGAAAAGTGTTGTTTTTAGGTCATATGATCAAGCCTTCCATCATTAGGAAACCAAAAGTAAAATGAACCAATGAAAAGTTTTATAAACAAGTCACATGACCTGTTATGCGGCATAGGGTATAAAATGCGGAGAAAATACGTTGGCACGTGAGGCGGCGTCAGTAGCGGACCGATGTGCGAATAGGCCGAAGGCAATACAACGCGCCAAGATCCGGATGGCATCGAGGTGGTGTCATAGTTGAGAGTTCTGAGCAGCGGTTGTAACACTGTCTGAAGCTTATTTGCAGCTGCTGCAGCTTCACTACGCGCCAAGATCCGGATGGCACCGAGGTGGTGTGTAGGAAGTTGCCGCACTGGTGTGGCCATCCTACAATGCTGAAAGTCGGCGTGGGGCGCCCCGTTGGCCTGTGAGTTTGCGTCAGTAGCGGACCGATGTGCGAATAGGCCGAAGGCAGCACAACGCGCCAAGATCCGGATGGCACCGAGGTGGTGTCTAGTAAGTTGTCGCACTTCTGTGGCCATCCTACAATGTTGAAAGTCGGCGTGGGGCGCCCCGTTGGCCTGTGAGATGGTGTCAGTAGCGGACTGATGTGTGAATGGGGCCAAAGGCAGCGCAACAATATTTTCTACTATATTTCCGGTGTAGAAGAGACCACAAGGCGCTGAGATGCCAAGATCCGGATGGCACCGAGGTGGTGTCTTGCAAGTTGTGGTACTGGTGTGGCCATCCTACAATGCTGAAAGTCGGCGTGGGGCGCCCCGTTGGCCTGTGAGATGGCGTCAGTAGCGGACCGATGTGCGAATAGGCCGAAGGCAGCACAACAATATTTTCTGACTGACACCACAAGGCGCTGAGATGCCAAGATCCGGATGGCACCGAGGTGATGTCTAAGTTGCGGACTGATGTGCGAATGGGGCCAAAGGCAGCGTAACAATATTTTTTGTATGGAAGATACCACTAGGCGTTGAGATGCCAAGATTCGGATGGCACTGAGGTGATGTCTAGCAAGTTGGTGTGGTTATCCTACAATGCTGAAACTCGGCGTGGGTCACCCCATTAGCCTGTGAGATGGCGTCAGTAGCGGACCGATGTGCGAATAGGCCGAAGGCAGCACAACGCGCCAAGATCCGGATGTCACCGTGGTGGTTTCATAGTTGAGAGGCACTTCATCTGCAGTGGGGCGCCGAGATCCGGATGGCACCGAGGTGATGTCTAGCAAGTTGCTGTACTGGTGTGGTCATCCTACAATGCTGAAACTCGGCGTGGGTCGCCCCATTAGCCTGTGAGATGGCGTCAGTAGCGGACCGATGTGCGAATAGGCCGAAGGCAGCACAACGCGCCAAGATCCGGATGTCACCGTGGTGGTTTCATAGTTGAGAGGCACTTCATCTGCAGTGGGGCGCCGAGATCCGGATGGCACCGAGGTGATGTCTAGCAAGTTGCTGTACTGGTGTGGTCATCCTACAATGCTGAAACTCGGCGTGGGTCGCCCCATTAGCCTGTGAGATGGCGTCAGTAGCGGACCGATGTGCGAATAGGCCGAAGGCAGCACAACGCGCCAAGATCCGGATGTCACCGTGGTGGTTTCATAGTTGAGAGGCACTTCATCTGCAGTGGGGCGCCGAGATCCGGATGGCACCGAGGTGATGTCTAGCAAGTTGCTGTACTGGTGTGGTTATTCTACAATGCTGAAACTCGGCGTGGGTCGCCCCATTAGCCTGTGAGATGGCGTCAGTAGCGGACCGATGTGCGAATAGGCCGAAGGCAGCACAACGCGCCAAGATCCGGATGTCACCGTGGTGGTTTCATAGTTGAGAGGCACTTCATCTGCAGTGGGGCGCCGAGATCCGGATGGCACCGAGGTGATGTCTAGCAAGTTGCTGTACTGGTGTGGTCATCCTACAATGCTGAAACTCGGCGTGGGTCGCCCCATTAGCCTGTGAGATGGCGTCAGTAGCGGACCGATGTGCGAATAGGCCGAAGGCAGCACAACGCGCCAAGATCCGGATGTCACCGTGGTGGTTTCATAGTTGAGAGGCACTTCATCTGCAGTGGGGCGCCGAGATCCGGATGGCACCGAGGTGATGTCTAGCAAGTTGCTGTACTTGTGTGGTCATCCTACAATGCTGAAACTCGGCGTGGGTCGCCCCATTAGCCTGTGAGACAGCAGTTCTTTGGATTTGGGCCTGGCTCGTCTGCTGTAGTGGGGCGCCCCTTTACCGTTTCAGTTGCCATTCAGCTGAGTTTCGGCTGCTCTTGATGCTACAGCGACAGGCGGCTGCAACAGGACTCTCAAAATGGCGGCCTGTTCTTTGGATTTGGGCCTGGTCCACTAAAATGGCCCTGGGACACCTTAGAACTCGGACGCTCGATTTTTTTTTCCTTTCCTGTACATGCAAAAAAAGGTAAATGCCCGGTACGTTACACGCTTCATCTGCCACGATGAACTCTCTAGAGGAACCGAAAAAAAATATAGTTGTGGTAACTATACCATGCATCGTCATATGGAGAGGTGGCAACAATTAATTATAGTGCTGCATAAAAGAGAGATTTGGAGGAGAACCCCTGACCTGCTAGTACATTCATCAAAGAAGTGGCACTGAGAGCTTCAGAGGCAAGGGAAACGGTCCCAAATATTTAGAAGAAATTTGGAAAGATTAAAATGACATGTTTAGATTGTGGCAAATTTATTTCATGTGGACATCTGAGTGTTACTCTAATAAATACAGCATATGAACATCATCATAGTCGATGGTTGGTAGAGACATTTTGACTATATCCTGGACCTGCCCGTCCTCGCCCAAAATGGCGCCAGAATAAATGGGACTCGTAACTCCTTGTTGTGTACTGGTTGCAGAACCTTGAAATCACGAGATACGTATGCAGTTTTGAAGCACATGGCGGGCGGGGACGAGAATTGATTGAATATTTCGACATCCCTATTGATATTAAGTTCTGATGTGTTATTGATTACTGTACTGTTGAAAGTTCGAATTAACGTCACCCATGGTACTTGCCCGCAAATGTATATCTAGATAATTTTATTGTAACTGGCCCTGTCGTATTTTAATTATAAAATGTACGTCCACCGATTCCGTAACTGTTAGACACCTTAGTTCTTGCAACCTAATGGCCCGCCCGTTACGTTCCTCTACAGTGTAAATGTCTATTTATCATATACGATTACAGTTTGCTCCGTGGCCGGCCCACGTGGTTATAGGCTCGTATTTGTATAATGAAATTTTCACAATAAAGGTTTTTAAAAGAAAACATGGTAGTAGTATATACATTGGTAAAGTTTTTAATAATAGTCACTGTTTTAGAATCATTAAAAGGCAAGTGAAATAAAGCAGACCAATTACATGAAGGGTAAAAGGTATAATACGAAGGAACGCAGTAAAGATAAATGGTCAAGGGCTGTTGTGTTTTCTATTCCTGCAACATAAAGTGATCGATAAGAATCTCATATTCAGGCGTATCGGCGACTAAGACAGCAGGTCGACCCTCTTTTGCTCAACGGCTCCGTCATGGGACGAAGAAACGCTCTTTTTCTCGAAAAAAGAATATATTTTACTTGCAGGACAGTTGTAAAATTTCCGGGAAAGTACATTAGCCTGGAACATTATAACATATATTTAAGAAAAAATAATGTTCGGAAGTAATGAAAAGCGTAATTTTTAGGTCATATGATCAAGCCTTTCATCATTACAATAAGAAAAGTAAAATGAACCAATGAAAAGTTTTATTAACAAGTCACATGACTTGTTATGCTTACGTTACGCGCTGCGCGCCCCGGATGACTTCCGGATGCGCTAACGCGGCGCGTCATATGACGCATTACGCGACAACGCAGGTACAGAATATAGTCAAAATGTCTCCACCAACCAGCGGTCGGAACACAACCCCTTTCAGCAGGCTAAATAGTTCTGTTAAATGACAACAGAAGGGACAGGCAACAAGAACCATCAGTCAAAGAGGGGAGGGCTAGTTCTTCTCTACCGGGTTACATTGGGGCGCTACCGGAACTGATCGAATTGGTAGTCTACAGTGTTTCTGGATGTTTCAGACTGAAGCTGGGGTTAGCATGAGAGCAGCACCATTTCGTAGCTCCGTCGTGGCCATTCCGCAACCAATCATGGCAGCCGCTCTTTATCGTTATTTTGGGCGGGGTGGGTGGCGGAGCCGAGCTGTTTTGCAGCCATCATTGTGTGGAGTTCAGTTCATCTCACTAGTTTTGTATTTGTCATGAGGGGTTGTTCCTAATGTTTCTATTTTAGCGAGGTCAAAAAGAGATCCCATTAGTGGCCTACTGATTTTGCTCGATTCCTTTTCTTTTTTTTTTACACGATTTTTCGTTATCTGCAAAGACTAAACAGAGTATTGCGACTCTGTGTTTGTTTGTAAATAGAGAATGAACCAAAGAGAACTAATTCTAAAACAGTAAATACTTGGATAACAATGAATCAAATGGAGAGAGAAGCAGGCACGACGGATTACAATGGGGGCAAAGACCTGCGTTAACTACCTTTCACTATCTGCAAAGAGAGAGTACTCCTAATAGAAATGAGGGGGGGGGGGCACCATTCAAAGCAGATCAGTGTGCATAAACACGAAAATGTTTTCACTTACCACGTACTTGACATTCGACAGCTTATGATATTTGCTATTAAAAAACCATTGAAATTCACTGAAAAAACCATAGGTTATAGACCATATATAGTTAGGAATTAGCATTTACAAAACCTTGAAAATTCACTGAAAAAACCATAGGTTATAGACCATATATAGTTAGGAATTAGCATTTAAAAAACCTTATTTTACTCACACAAAACCATTGAAATTCCATATATAGTTAGTTGCACTAACTATATATCGCGCACCTGCAATCCACTGCTGATGATGTCACATATTACATCATTCATGACATGGTCAGTGACATCACTGATGACATCACTGATGACATCTCAAATGACATCACTGATGACATCACTGATGACAACATCCAGTGACTGTATGTTTCTGTAAAGTTAAAATGTGTCTTACATATTGAAGAATGAGTGGAAGTATAAGTGTCTGGACAAAGGATTTAGTAGGTGCATGACTGAATGCATGAGTGAGTGATTAAATGTGTCTCACTGAGTGCATGGGTTAGTGACTAAAGTGTCTTAATTTGTGCATCATTATGTCTGTTGTTCTGTAAACTGCTGCATGTTTTGATCAGTAGCTATATGATTAACTATATGGGTTACTGATTGATTGTCCAAGTATTTGTATGGGAGACTGAGTGTGTGTGTGGCTGGCTGGGAGGTGTGTGACTCTGTGCAGATCAATGTGTACTTGTATCAATGATTGTATAACAAGGTAAGTATGTGTTAGTATATGTTTGAAAATGTAAGGTGCTCTATGTTTAACTGTATAGACAAGAAAATGGAAGTGTCATTGATTCTTTACAGGACTGACTAGGTGTGTGAGTAACTCCATGGATGAGTGGCAGACTGTGAGTGTCTGTATAGGTGTATGAGTGCATATGATAGTGTTGTAAAGATGAGTGATTGTATGTATGAATGATAGTATGGGTGAATGAGTGAAGGTGTGTGTAGACGTAGGAATCAGTGAGTGCGTATGTAGTAACTAGTATTGGTGTGTCAATGGTTTCAAAAATTATATTCTGTATTTAACACTGGGTGAAACAGAGGTTATATTAAAATGTGAGGAGATGCATTGTATTGTCACATGAATGATATCATCAGTGATGTGGTCATTGATGTCAAATGAGATGTCATCAGTGATGTCATCAGTGATGTCATTTGAGATGTCATCAGTGATGTCATCAGTGATGTCACTGACCATGTCATGAATGATGTAATATGTGACATCATCAGCAGTGGATTGCAGGTGCGCGATATATAGTTAGTGCAACTAACTATATATGGAATTTCAATGGTTTTGTGTGAGTAAAATAAGGTTTTTTAAATGCTAATTCCTAACTATATATGGTCTATAACCTATGGTTTTTTCAGTGAATATATATATATATATTCACTGAAAAAACCATAGGTTATAGATCATATATAGTTAGGAATTAGCATTTACAAAACCTTGAAAATTCACTGAAAAAACCATAGGTTATAGACCATATATAGTTAGGAATTAGCATTTAAAAACCTTATTTTACTCACACAAAACCATTGAAATTCCATATATAGTTAGTTGCACTAACTATATATCGCGCACCCGCAATCCACTGCTGATGATGTCACATATTACATCATTCATGACATGGTCAGTGACATCACTGATGACATCACTGATGACATCTCAAATGACATCACTGATGACATCACTGATGACATCATCCAGTGACTGTGTGTTTCTGTAAAGTTTAAATATGTTTTACATATTGAAGAATGAGTGGATGTATAAGTGTCTGAATGAAGGTTTTAGTAGGTGCGTGGTTGACTGTATGAGTGAGTGATTAAATGCGTCTTACTGAATGCATGGGTTAGTGACTAAACTGTCTGAAAGTGTGCATCAGTATGTCTGTTGTTGTGCAAGCTGCTGCATGTGTTGATCAGTAGCTATATGAGTGGCTATATGGGTTATTGATTGATTGCCCAAGTATTTGTATGGGAGACTGAGTGTGTGTGTGGCTGGCTGGGAGGTGTGTGACTCTGTGCAGATCAATGTGTTCTTGTATCAATGATTGTATAAGAGAGTAAGTATGTGTTAGTATATGTTTCAAAATGTAAGGTGCTCTATGTTTAACTGTATAGATTAGAAAATGGAAGTGTGATTGATTATTTACAGGACTGACTAGGTGTGTGAGTAACTCCATGGATGAGTGACAGAGTGTGAGAGTCTGTATAGGTGTATGAGTGCATATGATAGTGTTGTAAAGATGAGTGATTGTATGTATGAATGATTGTATGGGTAAATGAGTGAATGTGTGTGTAAACATAGGAATCACTGAGTGCGTATGTAGTAACTAGTATTGGTGTGTCAATGGTTTCAAAAATTATACTCTGTATTTAACACTGGGTGTAACAGAGGTTATATTAAAGTGTGAGGAGATGCATTGTATTGTCACATGAATGATATCATTAGTGATGTGGTCATTGATGTCAAATGAGATGTCATCAGTGATGTCATCAATGATGTCATTTGAGACGTCATCAGTGATGTCATTTGAGATGTTATCAGTGATGTCATTTGAGATGTCATCAGTGATGTCATCAGTGATGTCACTGACCATGTCATGAATGATGTAATATGTGACATCATCAGCAGTGGATTGCGGGTGCGCGATATATAGTTAGTGCAACTAACTATATATGGAATTTCAATGGTTTTGTGTGAGTAAAATAAGGTTTTTTAAATGCTAATTCCTAACTATATATGGTCTATAACCTATGGTTTTTTCAGTGAATTTTCAAGGTTTTGTAAATGCTAATTCCTAACTATATATGATCTATAACCTATGGTTTTTTCAGTGAATTTCAATGGTTTTTTAATAGCAAATATCATAAGCTGTCGAATGTCAAGTACGTGGTAAGTGAAAACATTTTCGTGTTTATACACACTGATCTGCTTTGAATGGTGCCCCCCCCCTCATTTCTATTAGGAGTACTCTCTCTTTGCACATAGTGAAGGGTAGTTAACGCAGGCCTTTGCCCCCGTTGTAATACGTCGTGCCTGCTTCTCTCTCCATTTGATTGATTGTTATCCAAGTATTTACTGTTTTAGAATTGGTTCTCTTTGGTTCATTCTCTATTTACAAACAAACACAGAGTCGCAATACTCTGTTTAGTCTTTGCAGATAACGAAAAATTGTGTAAAAAAAAGAAGAAAAGGAATCGAGCAAAATCAGTAGGCCACTAACGGGATCTCTTTTTGACCTCGCTAAAATAGAAACATTAGGAACAACCCCTCATGACAAATACAAAACTAGTGAAATGAACTGAACTCCACACAATGATGGCTGCAAAACAGCTCGGCTCCGCCACCCACCCCGCCCAAAATAACGATAAAGAGCGGCTGCCATGATTGGTTGCGGAATGGCCACGACGGAGCTACGAAATGGTACTGCTCTCATGCTAACCCCAGCTTCAGTTTGAAACATCCAGAAACACTGTAGACTACCAATTCGATCAGTTCCGGTAGCGCCCCAATGTAACCCGGTAGAGAAGAACTAGCCCTCCCCTCTTTGACTGATGGTTCTTGTTGCCTGTCCCTTCTGTTGTCATTTAACAGAACTATTTAGCCTGCTGAAAGGGGTTGTGTTCCGACCGCTGGTTGGTGGAGACATTTTGACTATATTCTGGACCTGCGTTGTCGCGTAATGCATCATATGACGCGCCGCGTTAGCGCATCCGGAAGTCATCCGGGGCGCGCAGCGCGTAACGTAAGCATAACAAGTCATGTGACTTGTTAATAAAACTTTTCATTGGTTCATTTTACTTTTCTTATTCTAATGATGAAAGGCTTGGTCATATGACCTAAAAATTACGCTTTTTATTACTTCCGAACATTATTTTTTCTTAAATATATGTTATAATGTTCCAGGCTAATGTACTTTCCCGGAAAATTTAAAACTGTCCTGCAAGTAAAATATATTCTTTTTTCGAGTAAAAGAGCGTTTCTTCGTCCCATGACGGAGCCGTTGAGCAAAAGAGGGTCGACCTGCTGTCTTAGTCGCCGATACGCCTGAATATGAGATTCTTATCGATCACTTTATGTTGCAGGAATAGAAAACACAACAGCCCTTGACCATTTATCTTTACTGCGTTCCTTCGTATTATACCTTTTACCCTTCATGTAATTGGTCTGCTTTATTTCACTTGCCTTTTAATGATTCTAAAATAGTGACTATTATTAAAAACTTTACCAATGTATATACTACTACCATGTTTTCTTTTAAAAACCTTTATTGTGAAAATTTCATTATACAAATACGAGCCTATAACCACGTGGGCCTGCCACGGAGCAAACTGTAATCGTATATGATGAGTAGACATTTACACTGTAGAGGAACGTAACGGGCGGGCCATTAGGTTGCAAGAACTAAGGTGTCTAACAGTTACGGAATCGGTGGACGTACATTTTATAATTAGAATACGACAGGGCCAGTTACAATAAAATTATCTAGATATACATTTGCGGGCAAGTACCATGGGTGACGTTAATTCGAACTTTCAATAGTACAGTAATCAATAACACATCAGAACTTAATATCAATAGGGATGTCGAAATATTCAATCAATTCTCATCCCCGCCCGCCATGTGCTTCAAAACTGCATACGTATCTCGTGATTTCAAGGTTCTGCAACCAGTACACAACAAGGAGTTACGAGTCCCATTTATTCCGGCGCCATTTTGGGCGAGGACGGGCAGGTCCAGGATATAGTCAAAATGTCTCTACCAACCATCGACTATGATGATGTTCATATGCTGTATTTATTAGAGTAACACTCATCTGTCCACATGAAATTAATTTGCCACAATCTAAACATGTCATTTTAATCTTTCCAAAGTTCTTCTAAATATTTGGGACCGTTTCCCTTGCCTCTGATGCTGTCAGTGCCACTTCTTTGATGAATGTACTAGCAGGTCAGGGGTTCTCCTCCAAATCTCTCTTTTATGCAGCACTATAATTAATTGGTGCCACCTCTCCATATGACGATGCATGGTATAGTTACCATAACTATATTTTTTTTCGGTTCCTCTGGAGAGTTCATCGTGGCAGATGAAGCGTGTAACGTACCGGGCATTTACCTTTTTTTGCATGTACAGGAAAGGAAAAAAAAATCGAGCGTCCGAGTTCTAAGGTGTCCCAGGGCCATTTTAGTGGACCAGGCCCAAATCCAAAGAACAGGCCGCCATTTTGAGAGTCCTGTTGCAGCCGCCTGTCGCTGTAGCATCAAGAGCAGCCGAAACTCAGCTGAATGGCAACTGAAACGGTAAAGGGGCGCCCCACTACAGCAGACGAGCCTCCACCTAGGAAGGCCCGTTCACGCCGCCTCCCCCCCCCCTTCGGGCACCCCACGCCGTTATTCGGAGCAGTATTGTAGGATGGCCACACCAGTGCGGCAACTTGCTAGACATCACCTCGGTGCTAACCGAATCTCAACGCCTTGTGGTGTCTTCTATTCAGAAAACATTGTTATGCTGCCTTCGACCTATTCACCGCAAGTGCGCACACAACTCAACTGCATAGCTTGCTAGACACCACCTCGGTGCCATCCGGATCTTGGAATCTCAGCGCCTTTTGGTGTCTTCTCTTCAGAAAATATTGTTGCACTGCCTTTGGCCCCATTCGCACATCGGTCCGCTACTGACGCCATCTCACAGGCTAATGGGGCGCCCCACGCCGACTTTCAGCATTGTAGGATGACCTCACCAGTACAGCAACTTGCTAGACATCACCTCGGTGCCATCCGGATCTCGGCGCCCCACTGCAGATGAAGTGCCTCTCAACTATGAAACCACCACGGTGACATCCGGATCTTGGCGCGTTGTGCTGCCTTCGGCCTATTCGCACATCGGTCCGCTACTGACGCCATCTCACAGGCTAATGGGGCGCCCCACGCCGAGTTTCAGCATTGTAGGATGACCACACCAGTACAGCAACTTGCTAGACATCACCTCGGTGCCATCCGGATCTCGGCGCCCCACTGCAGATGAAGTGGCTCTCAACTATGAAACCACCACGGTGACATCCAGATCTTGGCGCGTTGTGCTGCCTTCGGACTATTCGCACATCGGTCCGCTACTGACGCCATCTCACAGGCTAATGGGGCGCCCCACGCCGACTTTCAGCATTGTAGGATGACCACACCAGTACAGCAACTTGCTAGACATCACCTCGGTGCCATCCGGATCTCGGCGCCCCACTGCAGATGAAGTGCCTCTCAACTATGAAACCACCACGGTGACATCTGGATCTTGGCGCGTTGTGCTGCCTTCGGCCTATTCGCACATCGGTCCGCTACTGACGCCATCTCACAGACTAATGGGGCGCCCCACGCCGAGTTTCAGCATTGTAGGATGACCACACCAGTACAGCAACTTGCTAGACATCACCTCGGTGCCATCCGGATCTTGGCATCTCAACGCCTAGTGGTATCTTCCATACAGAAAATATTGTTGCGCTGCCTTTGGCCCCATTCGCACATCGGTCCGCAACTTAGACATCACCTCGGTGCCATCCGGATCTTGGCATCTCAGCGCCTTGTGGTGTCAGTCAGAAAATATTGTTGCGCTGCCTTTGGCCCCATTCGCACATCAGTCCGCTACTGACACCATCTCACAGGCCAACAGGGCGCCCCACGCCGACTTTTACCATTGTAGGATGGCCACACCAGTGCCACAACTTGCTAGACACCACCTCGGTGCCATCCGGATCTTGGCATCTCAGCGCCTTGTGGTGTCTTCTATTCCGAAAATATTGTTGCGCTGCCTTTGGCCCCATTCGCACATCGGTCCGCTACTGCCGCCATCTCACAGGCCAACGGGGCGCCCCACGCCGACTTTCAACATTGTAGGATGGCCACACCAGTGCGGCAACTTACTAGACACCACCTCGGTGCCATCCGGAGCTTGGCGCGTTCTGCTACCTTCGGCCTATTCGCACATCGGTCTGCTACTGACGCAAACTCACAGGCCAACGGGGCGCCCCACGCCGACTTTCAGCATTGTAGGATGGCCACACCAGTGCTGCAACTTGCTGGACACCACCTCGGTGCCATCCGGATCTTGGCGCGTTGTATTGCCTTCGGCCTATTCGCACATCGGTCCGCTACTGACGCCGCCTCACGTGCCAACGTATTTTCTCCGCATTTTATACCCTATGCCGCATAACAGGTCATGTGACTTGTTTATAAAACTTTTCATTGGTTCATTTTACTTTTGGTTTCCTAATGATGGAAGGCTTGATCATATGACCTAAAAACAACACTTTTCATTGGATGAAAACTTTTTTTTTCCCCAAACGATGAAAGCCCCACCTTGTTTCTGGATGTTTCAGACTGAAGCTGGCGTCAGCATGAGAGCACCACCATCTCGTAGCTCCGTCGTGGTCATTCCGCGAGCAATCATGGCAACCGCTCCCCACCAGAAGCCTACAGGAGTCGGGGGCCCCCAAAACTTTTGATGAATACTCAAGGCGGAGGGGACGCTTTCGAGAATGGGGTCCAAGACCTAGCAGACAAGCGTCCGATTTCCAAGGTGTCCCAGGGCCATTTCAGTGGACCAGGCCCAAAAAGGAAAGAGCCAGCCGCCATTTTGAGAGTCCTGTGACAGCCGCCTATCGCTGCACCACAAGAGTGGGTGCAACTCAGCTGAATTGCGGCTTTTGACACAGTGGACCAAAAACGGACGGAATGGCAACTGAAACGGTAAAGGGGTTCCCCACTACAACAGATGACACTCCACCTGGAGAGGCCCGTTCACGCCGCCTCCCCCGGGGTGCCCCACGCCGTTATTCGGAGCAGCATTGTAGGATACCAAAACCAGTGCGGCAACTTACTGGACATCACCTTGGTGCCATCGTTCTGCTGCCTTGGAACCATTCGCACAACAGTTTGCTACTGATGACCCACCCCCCGCGACGCCCCACGCCGGAAATCTGGACGTTGTGCTGCGTTGGGACTATTCGCACAGCCGACCGCTACTTCGTTGTTTTTCCCTAAAAATGTTTATATGTTATTACTATTTTTGTTTTCTTGTATATATTTATAAATTATTAAAGTTTTATAATCTTACTACTTTGTCGGAGTGCTATATATTTTTAATGTGACACATAATTGTAAAAACTTTGATGTACAAAGAGTCATCCCTGGAATCTTCCGCTTCAGGCTCGGTCCCCTCCCCAATCACAATACAGGATGGTTTTCAGATAATAGCAACGCTTCTGCTGTGACGGATCTCATCGAGTGTGGCCCTTGATCTACTATAACTCCTTTGAAGAGGGGTGATTCTTTACAGCTGGGGCCATAAACTACATCTGCAGGGCTAGCTGATACCCTAGGACCAGCCTGGACAATCGGACACAGAGGAAAAGGAGTGTCAGAGGGTGCGGTAGTGAATAGGGCGAAAGGGAGGTGTCGGGCGGGCACAGGGTGTGATTCTCAGGGAAGAGCAGCGCAGATGGGGGGAGGTTTATTACCCATGCATAAGACAGAGAGCGGGGGTGACCACTGCCTGGGGGAGATGCTTGCGAGGGTGGGGAGCCATGCTAAGGATCGACAGCATGCACAGAGTGGGTCTGGTCAAGGCATCTAAAATGGCTGCCGTGCACGACAAAAGTGTGGCATTTGAAAAAAGACAAGATGGCGCAGACAATGTTTTTCAACACTTCCTGATTTCATTCGAATCGAACGTTAACAGATGTTTGGGCATATTACCAAAGTTAAGCGATATTTATCCCTAACGATGCTTAGCAACGATTTTTTTACCGCTAAGCATCGTCAGAAATTATCGCAGATAAACCTTGCTATTATCAAGGTTTATCGCAAATACGATAATAAACGACCGCAATGCATTAATATCGCTGAAAACTCAGCAATATTCATGCATTACCAAGCTAATGCCCTTAGCCATGTTATCCACCTCCCATTGGATAACATGGCTAAGAACTGCTCAGGGCAGGTGCTAGCTTTTGGAGATATTCGCGCTTATCTCGAATATTTCCAAAAGTTGATAATAGGAGATAGCGATGTTAGCGACTGTTTCCAGTCGCTAACATCTTGGCATGCCCACTTTGCATGTCATTAGTGATAAATATCACTCACATGCAAAGTGGGGCCCAAGATGGTCGCTATCTCCTACTAGCCGTCGCTAACTGGTGTTAGCAACAGCTAGGTAATACAGATATAATTTTATCTCCGCGAAGCGGAGCGCTGTTACAGATATATATCTTGTTTTTGAACGTTAATTTCTCAAAATCCACTGAAGCACATATATTGAGACCTAGCAAAGGCACATCGAGCTACCAGTCCCTACAATTTTGCCAAGTTTCGTGCAAATCCATTCAGCCGTTTGATTATTATTATTATTATTTTTTTGCCCCGCGGGGCCCTTTTAAAACCTCCACATCAAACCTAAGAGGTCAAGGAGGATCTACTATGCCCCCTTATGGTCATTTGCCCCTTCGCTTTGGCCTCCTCTTGTCTCTCGATCCTACCGAGAGACAAGATGGCGGCCGCTACGGACTGTTTGCAATGTTTACAGACGCCGGAGAACCAATCAGCTTCGCAAACCTCCGTTACAGATATATATCTTTTTTTGAACGTTAATTTCTCAAAATCCACTGGAGCACATATATTGAGACCTAGCAAAGGCACATCGGGCTACCAGTCCCTAATATTTTACCAAGTTTCGTGCAAATCCATTCAGCCGTTCGATTATTATTATTATTTTTTTTCTTTGCCCCGCGGGACCCTTTTAAAACCTCCACATCAAACCTAGGGGGTCAGCGAGGATCTACTATGCCCCCTTATGGTCATTTGCCCCTTCGCTTTGGCCTCCTCTTGTCTCTCGATCCTACCGAGAGACAAGATGGCGGCCACTACGGACTGTTTGGAATGTTTACAGACGCCGGAGAACCAATCAGCTTCGCTTCACAAAGCTCCGTTGCGCGAAAAGTACACGAACTGGAGCGCTGCCCGGTCCGCTGTTACAGATATATACCTTTTTTTAAACGTTAATTTCTCAAAATCCACTGGAGCACATATATTGAGACCTACAAAAGGCACATCGGGCTACCAGTCCCTACAATTTTGCCAAGTTTCGTGCAAATCCATTCAGCCGTTCGGGCTAAAAGTGAGGCCAACCGCCCTATGGAAAACTCAATGTTAAAAACACGTTTTGGGACCCCCCTTTTTTCTCGGCCCCCCCCTTGACGAACCCCCCCCATATTTTCAAGGGCTGCTCAGAAATAAAATGTGCCATTTTCCTTAAAATTTCAGCCAATTCCGTCCACAATCGCCAAAGTTATTAGACATAGAATTTTCAAAAATCCCATAGGGAAAAAATCCTAACTATATATGCCTACTGGCGACCGCCAGTAGGTAATATATATATATATAATATATATATATATATATATATATATATATATATTAGCTTACCCGTCACGCGTTGCTGCGATCTCCGAAGAAAGGAAATTCTTCGGAGATCATTCAGGGCGTTATTTAAAATGTACCGCAACATTGCGATGATTGCATGCAATGTTTATGAATTGGGAGGATGACGGTAATTTTGCTTACTTCGCTTGTTTGTCTACATTGATAACATTGTGGATAATATAATGAAAATGAGGTTATATGACCATGCCAATATGGCGCTTATATTTCTTGTATGCTTTTTGCATTCCTGTCCTCTTTCCATGTCCATTATTTCTACGTGCACGTAAAGAATAAAAATGTCTGCCTCAGACGCGCATTTTACCATCGATAAAGGCAAAACGCCGAAACGCGTCTGGTCGCTGTGGGTTCTTAAAATAAAAACTTTGAACCCGCTCCTGTGAGTACTTTCTCTTTCTTTGAAATACGCGGCAAGGCTGAGCTTCAATATATATATATATATATAGATATATATATATATATATATATATATATATATATATATATTCACTGAAAAAACCATAGGTTATAGACCATATATAGTTAGGAATTAGCATTTACAAAACCTTGAAAATTCACTGAAAAAACCATAGGTTATAGACCATATATAGTTAGGAATTAGCATTTAAAAAACCTTATTTTACTCACACAAAACCATTGAAATTCCATATATAGTTAGTTGCACTAACTATATATCGCGCACCCGCAATCCACTGCTGATCATGTCACATATTACATCATTCATGACATGGTCAGTGACATCACTGATGACATCACTGATGACATCTCAAATGACATCACTGATGACATCACTGATGACATCTCAAATGACATCACTGATGAGATCACTGATGACATCATCCAGTGACTGTGTGTTTCTGTAAAGTTTAAATATGTTTTACATATTGAAGAATGAGTAGATGTATAAGTGTCTGGACGAAGGATTTAGTAGGTGCATGACTGAATGTATGAGTGAGTGATTAAATGTGTCTCACTGAGTGCATGGGTTAGTGACTAAACTGTCTTAATTTGTGCATCATTATGTCTGTTGTTCTGTAAACTGTTGCATGTGTTGATCAGTAGCTATATGATTAACTATATGGGTTATTGATTGATTGTCCAAGTATTTGTATAGGAGACTGAGTGTGTGTGTGGCTGGCTGGGAGGTGTGTGACTCTGTGCCGATCAATGTGTACTTGTATCAATGATTGTATAAGAAAGTAAGTATGTGTTAGTGTATGTTTGAAAATGTAAGGTGCTCTATGTTTAACTGTATAGACAAGAAAATGGAAGTGTGATTGATTCTTTACAGGACTGACTAGGTGTGTGAGTAACTCCATGGATGAGTGGCAGAGTGTAAGTGTCTGTATAGGTGTATGAGTGCATATGATAGTGTTGTAAAGATGAGTGATTGTATGTATGAATGATTGTATGGGTGAATGAGTGAATGTGTGTGTAGACGTAGGAATCAGTGAGTACGTATGTAGTAACTAGTATTGGTGTGTCAATGGTTTCAAAAATTATACTCTGTATTTAACACTGGGTGAAACAGAGGTTATATTAAAACGTGAGGAGATGCATTGTATTGTCACATGAATGATATCATCAGTGATGTGGTCATTGATGTCATTTGAGATGTCATCAGTGATGTCATCAGTGATGTCACTGACCATGTCATGAATGATGTAATATGTGACATGATCAGCAGTGGATTGCGGGTGCGCGATATATAGTTAGTGCAACTAACTATATATGGAATTTCAATGGTTTTGTGTGAGTAAAATAAGGTTTTTTAAATGCTAATTCCTAACTATATATGGTCTATAACCTATGGTTTTTTCAGTGAATTTTCAAGGTTTTGTAAATGCTAATTCCTAACTATATATGGTCTATAACCTATGGTTTTTTCAGTGAATTTCAATGGTTTTTTAATAGCAAATATCATAAGCTGTCGAATGTCAAGTACGTGGTAAGTAAAAACATTTTCGTGTTTATGCACACTGATCTGCTTTGAATACTGCCCCCCACCCCTCATTTCTATTAGGAGTACTCTCTCTTTGCAGATAGTGAAGGGTAGTTAACGCAGCCCTTTGCCCCCTTTGTAATACGTCGTGCCTGCTTCTCTCTCCATTTGATTGATTGTTCTCTTTGGTTCATTCTCTATTTACAAACAAGCACAGAGTCGCAATACTCTGTTTAGTCTTTGCAGATAGCGAAAAATCGTGTAAAAAAACAAAAGGAATCGAGCAAAATCAGTAGGCCACTAATGGGATCTCTTTTTGACCTCGCTAAAATAGAAACATTAGGAACAACCTGTTGAAAATAGCAATGCGTATGTACATAAGCGGCGTTCATTTGTGTTCACAGTACCCCTTGTTGATTGTTTCAATCGAGCATTGAATTGTTCGAAGTTAATTCTCTTAAGGATCTTCTCTACCTGCAAACGAGGAAGAATAGGAATATTCTCTCTCCCTTTGCAGATAGTGAAGGGTAGGTAACGCAAGCCTTTAACACGTCGTACCTATTTCATTCCTCATTGATTGATTGATTGTCCGAACATTGACTGTTTGGGAATTAGTTCTTTTTGGAGGTATTCCCTGTTTGCAAATAAACGTAGGAAAATCTTTGCAAGTAGTGAAAGGGTACGTAATGCGGACCTTTCTCCCCCGTTGTAATCTGTCATGCCTATCTACTCCCCACTGATTGATGCACCTTTTTCACCCGGACCATTTACTAGAGATACGTCATCTGGCCCGACCAGAGAGCACCCCTAGTGAAAAGGACATATGCAATAATAACGAAGTGATCACTGTATCCTGTTAACAGAAACTTTACCATGAAACAACCTGGAAAGAAAAAAATAGGAAAACGAAAATCAGTAGGCCACTGATGAACATGAACTTTTATTAAACAACAAACAAAGAAACGATAACATAACGTAATGATAAAACCTATTAATGTCCTAGAAACAAGAAAACGTTAAAGTATGCCAGTGGTGAGAGACCAGAAAAACAGTCCGAGAAACCAAATCACCCCTCGCTGTCCCAACTCATGCACTCTGAAAGTTCAAAGTTTTGAGGAGTGCTTGTAACATTGTCTGAAGCCTATTTGCAATTGCTTCATCTTCACTATTCTTAAAGTAAGTGGGGGCTGTTGTGATGCGGTGCCACCCTGAACCGCTTGACGGAGGCCCCCGAGGGACGGTGTCATGTCGCGGACTCGGAGGGGGCGCTTGGCTCCGGCCCCCTCCCCAAGTCGTGTTGCCCTGGTGTGGCCTGAGATCGCCCCCGACATAGGTGGCCGGCTCCCGGGGTCAAGCGGAACTTTTTTCCTTTTGGTGACTCTTCCATTCTTCACCTTGTCCCACAATCCGTTTCACCTAAAGACACGCTGTAGTGGGGCACCCCTTTTCCGTTTCATTTGCCATTCAGCCCGCTTTTGCTACACTGTGCCTCTTCCGCTATTCAGCTGTTTACCGCCCGCTCTTTCGACTACAGCGTCTCGCTCACCATGTACTTGAGTTGCTCCCGCTCTTGCGGTGCAGCGATAGGCGGCTGCCACAGGACTCTCAAAATGGCGGCCATCTCTTCAGATTTGGGCGTGGTCCACTAAAATGGGCCTGCGACACCTTGGAACTCGGACGCTTGTCTGCTAGAGCTTGGGCTCCATTCTCGAAAGCGTCCCCTCATCCTTGAAGATTCTACAAAAGTCTTGGGGGCCCCCGACTCCCGCAGGCTTCTGGTGGGGAGCGCCTAGCATGATTGCTCGTGGAATGGCCACGACGGAGCTACCAAATGGTGGTGCTCTCATGCTAACGCCAGCTTCAGTCTGAAACATCCAGAAACACTGTAGACTACCAATTCGATCAGTTCCGGTAGCGCTCCAACGTGACCCGGTAGAGAAGAACTTGCCCTCCCCTCTTTGACTGATGGTTCTTGTTGCCTGTCCCTTCTGTTGTCATTTAACAGAACTATTTAGCCTGCTGAAAGGGGTTGTGTGCCGTCCGCTGGTTGGTGGAGACATTTTGACTATATTCTGGACCTGCGTTGTCGCGTAATGCGTCATATGACGTGCCGCGTTAGAAAGTTTAATAAATTATTAAACACAATAAACAATCCTTAAAAAATAAAAAAAAATAAAAAATAATCAACAAAACCAACAATCAATTAACAACAGTATTTGAAAAGTCTATCATTCATTTTTCATTGCAGTACGCTGCCCAGAAAGCTTCCCGGTTTTTTTTTTTTTTGCCCCGCGGGGCCGTTTTAAAGCCTCCACATTAAACCTAGGGGGTCAGGGAGGATCTACTATGCCCCCTTATGGTTATTTGCCCCTTTGTTTTGGCCTCCTCTTGTCTCTCGATCCTACCGAGAGACAAGATGGCGGCCGCTACGGACTTTTTGGAATGTTGACAGACGCCAGAGAACCAATCAGCTTCGCTTCACAAAGCTCCGTTGCGCGAAAAGTACGCGTCCTGGAGCGCTGCCCAGAGCGCGCTTACAGATATATATCTTTTTTTAAACGTTAATTTCTCAAAATCCACTGGAGCACATATATTGAGACCTACAAAAGGCACATCGGGCTACCAGTCCCTACAATTTTGCCAAGTTTCGTGCAAATCCATTCAGCCGTTCGGGCTAAAAGTGAGGCCAACCGCCCTATGGAAATTAACATGGGAAAAACGCGTTTTGGGACCCCCCTTTTTTCTCGGCCCCCCCTTGACGAACCCCCCCAAAATTTTCAGGGGCTGCTCAGAAACAAAATGTGCCATTTTCCTGAAAATTTCAGCCAATTCCGTCCACAAACGCCAAAGTTATTAGACATAGAATTTTCAAAAATCCCATAGAGAAAAAATCCTAACTATATATACCTACTGGCGACCGCCAGTAGGTAATATATATATATATATATATATATATATATATATATATATATATATATATATATATATATATATATATATATATATATATATAGGCTTGGACTAAACCTGGCACCCGCTTCGGCAAAACTCTGTTCTATGGTGATTGAAAGTCGCAAGCACGCCTGCATCTTCGGGACTCTAATTGGCGGTACATTGAGGCTATTAGCCTCGGTAGGGCAAGAGGCACTGTGTTCCTGCCCCCGCCTCATGGAAGATCGAGTGTGTGGGCTGAGTCAGTTATGTGGGGACCCCAGGATGCGACCGGAGTTGCAAGTTGCAGGGGACATTGCTTTCCACGCCATGTGATGCATCCTGCCTTCCGCCCAACATCGCTGACATTGTGAAGCACACTCCGTTGCACCACTTACCTGGAGGTCGCGAGAGGCATCCTGGGAGATGTGGTCCACCGGGACTGTGTGGACTACAAATGGTGCACATCACATCGAAAGGGGTGGAGCGGACATTCACCAATTGTAGTGGGGCATGATGGAATTTAAATCGCACTCTGCAAAGCCTACTGAAAAGACCCTGGCACTGATGAAGGCCGACTGAGGCCGAAATGCATTTGCCAAACAGCTGCCATAAAGGAAGTTTCTGATGTTCCCCACGGGCTCCTGCTCTTTCTTTGTGAGGAGTATTCTTGGATATATATATACTAGCAGCCCGTCCCGACGTTGTCCGGGAGCAATTAGGCTTCAGGGCCCCCGCCCGCCCCGACGTTGTCCGTGGGTCCCCCGGAGTCTTCCTCCATATATTGCAGTATTATACCTCTATGTTTACTTTGTGCGCTTTTGTAACCTGCACACGTAACTTTTTCCTCCTGTAATGCACCGTTTGGCTCACTTTTTGAATGCTCCGTTTGCTTCCTCTTGCTCACGATGTACGCTTTTGTAACCTGCACACGTAACTTTTTCCTCCAGTAATGCACCGTTTGGCTAACTTTTGTAATGCTCCGTTTGCTTCCTCTTGCTTACGATTTTCATTTTTGCTTCATTTTTCCGCCGCTCACCGCTCATAAATAAATAACCTACCTCATCCGCCGCTCACTGCTCCTCCCCGCCTGTCCGCCGCTCCTCACCACCTGTCCGCCGCTCCTCACCGCCTGTCCGCCGCTCCTCACCGCTCCTCCCCGCGCCATGTCCGCCGGTCCCTCTCGCGCTCCTGGACGCCGCACCTCCCCGCACTCCTCAGGTTGGGCACGCACGTCGCGGCCGGCGCTTCTTCCAAGGGACTACTTTTTTTTCGGTAAATTTTTTAAATAACGTATATTTATTACGTTTATATAGCCTATGTCCATCTGCACACCCTGCCGATTACAACGATGTATCGGGTGTGTGGATTGGCGCTGTAGTTCCCGAGTTTACCCGCCTCAAAGGTTCAAAGTTCTTCCTTTATAATAGTAGTATAGATATGATATATATATATATATATATATATATATATATATATATATATATATATATATATATATATACCAAACACGCTTGTCCATATGAAGAGCCACAGTGAAAAAGTTGAATGCCTTTATTGAAGAGAATGCTGCACATCACAAAGGAACGTCACGCACTTCAAAAATGGTTAGCCAAACGCGTTTCAAACAACAATGTTCTTGCTCACGAGCACTGGAAACATACTTTGGCAGGTAAGATGGGGAGCGCCCTGATAAGTCTCACAAGCCCCGCCCACATAGACGTATGCCAGACGGCATGCTTGTGCTTGCAGTCCCTAACTGTTGAGCCCCTTTGGGTGCTGCCGAAGTCTGTAAAATAATCCATTTGTAGAAACCCCTGTGGGTGAAGGCAACCTTGCTTCTGGTATGCTGCTCGTAAATGAATCCTCCAAACGGCCTTTCTGCTCGTTAACACCCGACTTTTCAAGGTGCCAGATCTGCTACAGTTGCAGCTGGCTTCTCCGCGACCGGACACCGCCACCATAAATCAACAAAACACGCTTGTCCATATGAAGAGCCACAGCGAGAATGCCAGGCTGCCCCGGGCCTCCGAAGGGGGCCCCCTAAGAGTGCGGCCATCCTTAGTGCCACACAATGGCACAGACTCCAGCTAGCGGTATAGTCTTGGGGACCTGTGTGGGTCCCCTGGTGATGTCACTTCTGGCAGGGGAGGAGGGGAGAGGTATTTGTATCGTTGCCGTCCTCCAAGCGCCCCCCCTGGCCGACCCCCCCTCGCTGCCACCAGGTCCCCCCCCAGACGGGTGGTTTTGTGTGCTCCGGTCCTGGGTTGTTGGGCTGGCTCCCGGGGCCCTCCTTTGGGCTAGCATGTGTCCTGGTGGTGGTTGTTGCTCCTGTTAATTGGGTGCTTGGGGCGTCAGGGAGTGTTGCTGGGTCCCGGTAGCATTCTATGGTGTGCTGGGGTTTGTGGCGTGGCCTGGTGGAGGTTTGCGGGAGGAGGTTTCAGGCCCTGGTTCCGGTGGCTGGGTGTAGGGATATTCGGTGCTTCGCTTCAGGTCTGCGTCTGCCCTGCTTTGTTCTCCGGTGTCGGGCAGGTTGCTGGGGAGGAGGACTCGCTTGGGTCAGGGCCTCGTTGTGCGGTGTCGGCCGGGGGGGTTCCGAGGTCCTGGGGGTTCGTCTTGTTGAGTGGGCGTCTTCCACGGTGTTCCCCGGCTGCGAATTGGCAGAGTGGGTTTGCGGCCGGGCGCCTTGGCGTGTGGAGGGTTTGGGGTGGGGGTTTACGGACTTGTAGGCTTGCGAGGGGGTGTTTAAATAACTTTGCTTATTCCTGCTGTTGTTCTACTCAAGCCTTGCGTCCTTCCTGGGCTCTCACGCTCACGTGTGGGGGGTGGGCTGGTGTGCTGTTGCTGCGCATTTCGCGTAATAGGTGCGTCCCCAGCTTGAGCCATTTGTGTTTGCGAGGAGTAGCTCGGGAATGTTGCAACAGAATCGTTTGGATCCGGTACAGGGGTTCCGTTCCCTCAGCACGTTTAAGCGAGTTTCCTGTGCCTGTTCTGGACCAGTGTTGTTGTGTCTTTTATTTTGCTATTATAAGTTCAATTTAAACGTGTCTCCCAGCGTCTGGTTTCAGGGGAGGTACGGGCTCGGGCGAGGGGTCAGTCCTGCGGGAGTACGAACCGCGGGTCCATGGTTCGATCCTGTGCACGGTAGATGCGCGCATTGTAGGCTCTTGAGTATTTGTTATGTGGCCTACATGGGATTTTGGTGTTATGATGCCCGATCGGGTTTCAGTGGGCACACTTCCCTCTGGGTCCCCTCCCCTCCGCCTCCATGTGGTAGGCGGATCCGCTGGTCTTCCGGTGCGCTTGGTGCCTGGTAGGCGGGCCAAGGCGCCGGGCCCCTGGTTTCGTTGCCGGTTGGCACGGTGAGCCAGCGCGTTTGAGGGCTGTTGGGGGCGGGCAGAGGCCTTGCTGTGCACTCGGCGTTTGCCACCAGACGGGCCGGGCGTGGGGGGTGACCCGTGGGCCGCAGTGATGGCTCCCACCCCGGCATGTACTTCTTTTATTAGTATGGTCGGCAGTGCTCCCACGCGCCTCATTCCTTGGGAGGCGGTACAGCCGTAGCTTTTGGATATTTTGTAGCATAGGTGCCTTTGGCTTCCTGGCATTTGTTAGAGCGGGAACAGGTGTAGGGATGACTCTGAGGGTGGTGGTGCACTCTCAGCGAGCCTGTTGCGCGTACACTCAGGGTTTTCACGTGCTGTTAACGCAGGGGTATGGCTAATGCGCTAGAGGTCGCTGCCAGGAGTTTTGGGGGGGAGGGCAGCTGATGTTTGTTCTATGCCATGCAGGAACCAGACAGAAGAGGATGTCAGGGACCCGTGGAAGAACACGAGAGAAGTCGTCGGATAAAAAGATGGCGGCACACTGGGGTCAGTGTGCCAACGGGCTGGCAAGCAGGTGTGGGATGGATGCTAACGTGTGTTTTCTAATTTCAGATTGTCTGCTGCCCAGAGAATTAACAACGCAGAGGACTTTGAAGTTGGTCAGGAGCAGGTAAGGTCTGACACTCTGCGTGTAGGGGCAGGTCATGGTCAAGAGAGGGGAAGGTTACGCGAGGTGTCATCAACAAGCAACGTGGTTTTAATGATGCGAGGGGGCGCTGCTAACCTTTCTTTTCACTTTATATACAGAATTGTCGTGCTGGGTACTCATTTTCAGGCCCGGATCACGCATACGCATAGTCACCTCCTCTTGAGTAAGTAAGTCCTGGGTTTGGGGAACGCGGGCTCAGCAGTGACGGCAGTAGGTCTGGCCTACCTAGTGGAGTGTTAAGGATATGTCTGACACTGACTTTATCCCCGTAGATTGAGTGACGCAAGCCCGAAGATACGCAATGGAGAGCCAAGGCTCCCCATCCCTTTTTGCGCAGACGTCGCAGGTGAATGATTCTTTGCCAGATGTGACGCAGGAGGCACAGTGGGCGCCGTTTATTCGTATGGCCAAAGAAAGGGGTCTGTCGTGGGCCACGGGGATCTTGAAGGACGTCGAATCTGAGGACTCAGGCATCATCTGTGAGCCACCCCCCTCGGACCTTGACCTCAACCAGGAGACCTGTCCTTTGAGGGCATCGAAGCGGGCCAGCAGGCCCACGTTCAAAGAATTCCCGCCAGACCCGCTGCCAGCCAAGACTCGGGCTTTGCACATGCAGAAGGAGGTGGTGCCCCTGCCCGTTACCACTCAGCCCTTGGCTCCTGTGGCTCCCCAAGACAATCTCCAGACCACGGTGGGGTACGCTACACATGAAGATCTGGGTAAGCTCTCGGACACTCTGAAAGACCATGGCAGAGCTGAGGGGGGAAGGGTTACCCCTTCTCCGGCCCCGCCGGTCAGTGTCCCAGCTGTTGGAGAGGGAGGGGCTAGGGCGGCGGCATCAGTGTTGGTGAACCAGGTGAAGGTGCCGCAGAATCTGCTGGGGGATACCCCCCAAAGCCCGGGTGTTTCTTTGGTGGTCACGGCCACACCTTTGCATAGTGGGCCCACGGAGGGAGCCAGGGAGTCCCCCACTGTGGCACCCCTTTTTCCTCCCACATCTAGCAGCAGTCGTGAAGCTTTGGACTCCTGCAGCCGCAGTGTAAGCCAGGTCTGTCACGACCGCCGGTACGTCTGCTTCCCCTGCACCCAGCAGTGGGGCGGCGCAACTTCCTCTGGCCGCGGCGGCACACCCAGTGTAGTTTCCCCTGCCGCGCAGTGAGCCCCCCCAGCGCCGTGGCAGTTGGTCGCCGCTGCACCCCTGTTATCTGGTCACTGCTCCTTGGCCTGGCAGGTACCTTTAGCTGCCAAGGAGGTTATATGGAGGCGAGAGTTGATAGACAACTTTTCACTACCCTTAATGGGGCAGGATGGGTGGATGTCAGGAAGGCGGGGGCGAAAGAGGAAGACAAGAAAACGAGGTACCAGCAGGGGCCGGAAAAAACTATTGATAACTGGCTTGACGCTTTTGCCATTTTATCAGCGGTCATCTTAGAGAAGCATCCCGAGCAGGCGCAGGCTCTCATCCAATACGGCACTCTCGTTCGCAAGGAGGGCATGAAATGGGGTGGACAGGGTTGGTTGAGTTATGACCGGGAGTTTAGGAAGAGAATGTCTTTGTGTCCATAAATGAGGTGGGACCAGAAGGAAGTGCAGTTATGGCTGGATCACATGGGTTCTCACATGGTGCAAGGGGCAGTGGCACAGAGTAAGAGTCAGGGGAACAATGATGTCGGCAGTGGTGCCTTTTGCTATGATACGCGGGGGGACACGCAGCCCTTTTGGGGGGTTTCAGGGGGAGAGGGAGTAACAGAGGGGGGTTCAGGAGGTCGCCCCCGGGGACTTGTCATTTGTTCAACTCAGGGGCTTGCTCTTAGGGCAAGACATGCAAATTTGCACACGCTTGCAACAGATGTGGAGGCCCCCACCCAGTGGCTTCTTGACACTCTCAGCAAGGAGGCACCCCCAAAAGTAAACAGGATGCAGGACATCAATAAGGGCGTCTGGGGTCCCCCCTCTCCCACCACTCCCCCTCCCAGGTTTAGCTAGGCAGCGGTCATCACACAGCACGTGGCCCCCCGTTGGTCCCCTCTACAGGTAAGCTTGACATCATTGAGGGTGCAGTGAAGGGCCCTTTGCCAGTGGTCATGTCAAATTTGTTGCCTCTCTTGAGAAAATACCCGCTCACGTTTGACAGTAATTTGCTACTGGAGGGGTTTAGTTAGGTTTTCAAAATACCATACGTAAGACCCGAAGGGCCCAGGGAGGCAGACAATCTTAGGTCAGTCAAAGATCAACCAGATGTGGTCAGGGCCAAAGTAGAGAAGGAGAGGTGACTGGGGAGACTGGCAGGCCCATTTTCAAGGCCATCTTTGGACATTTTTGTGGTGTCTCCTCTGGGAGTGGTACCCAAGAAAGAGCCCAGGGCTTTCCGCTTAATTCACAATCTCTCTCACCCCGATGGGGCCTCTGTCAACCATGGTTTGGAGGAAGGCGCTTGCTCGGTAACGTATTGTACTCTGGACATGACTTTGGATGGTTAGCCAAGGTGGACATTGAGTCGGCATTCAGGTTACTACCAGTGTATCCGAGCAGCGAACACCTGCTAGGTTTCAAGCTAGAGGGCCAGTACTTTTATGACCGATGCATGCCCATGGGTTGTGTGGTGTCATGCACCTACTTTGAGGCTTTCAGCAGTTTCCTTAAGTGGGCTCTTCAGTCAAGCTATGGGGTCAGAGGGGTGTTTCACTACCTGGCCGATTTCCTTTTCATCAGGAGTGATGGGTCACAGGAGTGTAGCGAGGCCCTGCGTGATTTTGAGTTACTGGCTGCGCACCTAATGGTTCCCCTGGTGCCTGGCAAGACTGAGGGTCCAGAGCAAGTGTTGACTTTTTTAGGAATTGAAATTGATACGGTGGCAGGTGAATCTAGGTTACCAGCGGACAAGGTCCGGGACCTTGCGCAGCACATCCAGGCAGCCTTAGGTCAGGAGAAGGTGACACTAAGTTTCTTGCAAGGCTTGCTGGGCAAACTTAACTTCGCCGCCAGAATCATACCGGCAGGTAGGGTCTTTGTTCGCAGAGTTGCCAGGGCTACAGCGAAGGTCAACAGGAGGTACCACCTATTCAGACTCAGTAGAGGGATGAAGGAGGACTTAGGAATGTGGTCAAGCTTCTTGGAAGACTTCAATGGTTCAGTGGTTTGGGTGGCACCTTGGACGGGGTCTCCGGAACTCGCTCTGTTCATGGATGCGTCAGGAAGAGAGGGCTTCGGGGTCATCTTGGACACGGAGTGGTGCGCGCAGGGATGGCCCAATGTGTGGCGTAAGAAGAAGATCACAGCGAACATTATGGTCCTAGAACTCTTCCCGATAGTAAAGGTGTTCCAACTTTGGCCAGCGGCGCTGGCAGCACGTAGGGTCTTGTTCTGGTCAGACAATTTGGCGGTGGTGCAAGCCATCAACTCACAATCAGCGTCCTGCCCGCTAGTCTTGTGCTTACTCAGGGAACTGGTCAGGGTGTGCTTGGTGAACAACGTCAAGTGTAGAGAGCGACATATACAAGGGGTGCAAAACATAGCGGCTGTTGCTCTTTCTCGCTTTCAGTGGCGTGGCCGCGAGCAGGGGAGGTGATGACCCCTTTCCCAGAACATCTGTGGTTCCTACTGAATCTGAAAGGCGCTTGATGGGGCTAGATGAGCTGGCCTTGGCACCTCGGACGATCAAGCGGTACCGGGCGGGTGTGGAGAAATTCTGAGCAGTAACCGGTGCTTTGGAACAAGTGAGGCCTTCCCTGGAGAACAGGACTCAGGACTTCATAATGTGGGCCAAAGACCAGGGGAAGTCACAACCGTGGATAGCAGAACACTTGTCAGCAATCAGCCACCACGCTAGGTTGAGGGGGCAGTTAGATCCTACCAAGTCCTTCTTAATAAGGTTGGCACTGAAGGGCTGGGCCAGGAGCGAGCCGCGAGCACCCGACACCAGATCAGCCATAGACTTTGTAACTCTACAGGGGATGCTAGATTGGGTGGACTGGGCCACTCACTCAGTTTTTGAAGCAGCTCTTTTCTCGGAAACATTTGGGTTGGCTTTCTTCAGAGCTTTTGGAATGGGGGGCCGGTAGCGAAATCCAAACAGGACGCATCAGGTGTAGCCTTGTCAAGACAGGATGCAGTACTGATAGAAGAGGTCCTCACCTTAAGGCTATGGAGATCAAAAACGGACCAAGAGGGGGCAGGGAAAGTGATAGTGTTGAACAAACTGGAGATTGCCAAGTATTGTCCAGTGCGCCTAGTCGCGAGATGCCTGGCGCTGCCCCCTCTAGCAAGGGTTACCTCCTGATGCACGCAGATGGTACCCCTATGACCAAATATCAAGTACAGCGCATAATGGATGTGTGTTTAGAACTCTCAGGCAATAAGGTCAAGGGCAAGCATTTTTGCAGCCACTCATTTAGAATGGGGGCAGCAACCATGGCCTTCCAGACGGGCTTGCCAGTGGAACACATCAAACAAGTTAGGCGTTGGGAGTCAAATTGTTACAGGAAATATATATGTTTGTAAGAGTTATGATTAAACAATGGTCCAGGAGCTTAATGTGCTAATTATTGTGCGACTTAAGAGTCGGTGTAATTGTGATGTTGATGTGGTTGAAGAATTGAGTTTTGTTGATATTAGTAAAATGTAAATGTATTTATATAGCGCAAATCACCAACACGGTATCTAAGCGCTTGCTTAGGGAACCCGTCCTGGTATTCCCCTGTGAGATACCCCGGAAGGGTGTCCACAAGGTGAAAGCCAGGCATCCCGCCGCGAGGGGCCGTAGTGGAGATTAAGCAAGCTATTTCCCAGAGTCGCAGAGTGTGACCCCGTGAGTCGAGTAGGCACCGGAGCGAGAATTGTCGAGTCCGTGGGATTTTTGAGTCCGAGACCCGCCGAGGCGGGGAATCGAACCCTGGTCCACGGTCGATCTCAGCTTCCGGGTCTGCCGCCTCTAACCACTGAGCCACGCTTCTCCACAGTGTGTCAAACTTCTGCATCTTTATTTACCAGGTAAAAAGGTCTGGGTGATGTGACATTCTGAAATCCTGAGGGTATCTCAGTGGGCTGATAGCAGAAAATGGAAACACGGGTTCACCACAACGAGGATAATTTGGCTGGGGACACCCGACATGCGTTGGAATAGTTTGAAGCGGAAAATTCTTCAGAGACTGGGCAGGGGGGACTCGCCACCCGTCGTAATGGTAATACACCTAGGAGGTGATGATTTGGTTCCCCTAGGGCGTAGGGACCTGCTTCAGGAGATGAGGGGCACTTCGTGCGAATTGAGTAACATGCTGGGGTCCTGCGAACTATGGTGGTCCGAAATTATGCCTAGGCTGTTTTGGTAGGGCGCACGGTCAGGGGATGCCTTGGAGACCTATTTCTGCTAGACTTAGGTGAGGCATTGGTAGCAGTAGGTTGTAAGTGAAGGTTAGTATAAGGTGGGGGGGCCCTGGGGCGGCGGGGGCTACACCCAGAGCCATGGCGGAGTTACAGGGCGATCCAAAGGCTGTAAGGTACAGAAGGGTACACTCTACAGGAGCACAGTAAGGGTGCTAAAACCAATTATCCCCAGGGGGGTCCTCGCGTGGGGATCCTGAAGGAGCGACGGCCCCCCGTTAGTCCTACGGGTGGTTGTGGACCTGAGCAACTGGGAGTTGCCTGCAACTCTCCGCCCCCCCCGTAGCGGGGCAGGGCGTGAGTAAGGGGTGGACTGGAGGTCTGCTGGTGGGAGGGGCTAAACCTTCCCTAAAATTGACAACACCCCGTGGTTAATGCCACTGGGGTTTATGGCTCATCAGGTGGGCAGGTGGCGAGGGGCTGCCTGCCCCTGGATTGCCCGTAAGATAACCCAACATGTTGGCATATTGTTATGCAAATAAACCTGCAGCAACTTTCTCCACCAAACAATTGTGTTGTGTCTGTTATTCAGTAATTGTTGTGGGAGGGCTGGGGTATGGGCCGATGTTGACACTATGCCAGGCTGCCCCGGGCCACCGAAGGGGGCCCCCTAAGAAGGCAGCCATCCTTAGTGCCACACGATGGCACAGACACCAGTTAGCGGTATAGTTTTGGGGACCTGTGTGGGTCCCCTGGTGACGTCACTTCCAGCGGGGGAGGAAGGGAGAGGGGGAGAGGTATTTGTATCGTTTCCGTCCTCCAAGCCCCCTCTTTGGTCCTGGTCATCGACGAGGAAGGACAATCCCCCACCTCCTGCCTAGCTGAGCTGCCCGATCGCTGCTTTCTCTCCCTACCGCAAACCCGGCGGTCGAGCAGCGGGAGGGGGTGCTTCATCTAATACTATATGCTTTGTGTTGCAGGCGGAGTTACAGGACGATCCAAAGGCTGTAAGGTACAGAAGGGTACCCTCTACAGGAGCACAGTAAGGGTGCTAAAGCCAATTATCCCCAGGGAGGTCCTCGCGTGTGTAGCATCTTGCTACAAGTAAACACAAACACTTCTTGTGGTGTAACTGGAGCTTTATTATCTACATCCAGTACCTTCCCTGTCCCTACTCTAACTGCCCTCCTCCTGTCCCTGCTCCGCCTCTTCCTTTCCCTGACCACCTAGCTCCTCCCACCCAGCTACTAGACTGCTAACACATAACATCTCCCCCTTTCTTAACAAAACTAACGACATATTCAATCATATCTCTTCAATGAGTCTCTTTGGTCGCTGGACATTGCGGCGCGGCCTTGCGTTCACTTCATCAGTGTTCTCTTCAGTCTGAGGTACATCCAATTGGCCCAGATCCTCTAAAGCGTCCCGTTCAGGGGTCTCAGGATCTAGTGACGCAGTGTGGTCAAGCAACAATCCGGTCGAGTCTCGGGAGCACTTCTTAAAGTGAGACACGTTTCTCGTAACTCTACGGCGGTCAGACTCCGCCGTCAGCATAGTGCCTTTCTGCCGAGTGACCAGTAGTGGTTCATCGCGGAAACGACAGTCCTTTTTCTTCTGCTGGTCTTGTTTCACTACTACATAGTCTCCTTCATGTACAGAGGGGGTGATCTTTCTCTTCGCTTGGCGTCTGCATACAACCTCATCTTGTCCTTGTTTCGCTTATCCGTGTCTGCCATCTCTAGATGGTTGTGGGTGGGTGATATAGCACGCAGGGCTCCATCCCAGGTTGGAATTCGGTTCCTCATGGGGTGACCTAACATCAGCGTGGCAGGACACTTGCCGGTGGTCGAGTGGGGAGTTGTCCTGTAGGCTCTGAGGACCTCGTTGAGGGCGATCTGTAGGTCCTTCTTTTCGGCACAGGCCTGCTGAAATGTTTTCTTGATCGTGGCCATGAAGCGTTCAACGGTGCCGTTTGCTTGTTGCCAAAGGGGTGTGACTTTCCTATGATGGAAGTCCAAGTGTCGGGCATATGCATCAAACCCATGTCCATTGAAGGGGGGACCATTGTCTGTCTTCACCTCTCAAGGGACACCCCAGGTTGCAAATAATTCATCCAGCACCTTAAGAGTACTGGAGGCACCAGTGGAGGGCACGAACTGTGCAAATGGGAAACGAGAGTACTCGTCGATTATGACGATCACATACTTGCCGGAAGGTAATGGTCCATAGAAGTCCACGGCAATTTCTTGCCAAACTCCAGCCGGTAAGGGGGTCATTTGCAATGGGGCCGGGGGATCACCTTTGCTTGTCAGCTGGCACGGGTGACAGTCTTTCAGGGTGGATTCCACCATTTGGTCGAGTAGGGGAAACCACACCCGTTCCCTGAGTGCTCGCTTTGTGGACACAACTCCCCGGTGGCCTTCATGGGCAAGATCAATGACACCTTGCTGTAGATTGCTGGGGATCACAATTCGCTGTCCCCGCAGATGATTCCGTCTGAGGTCACTGACAGTTCCTCATGGACGTGCCGGAATGCTTGTAGCTCTTGTTTGGTGTCCAGCTCACTGTCTTCATCCTGAGGGTCATGTCTCTACCTGTTGGTTCCAATCTTGCGGAGTACCTTTTGTAGGACGGCATCCTGCACGGTGGCGTCTCGGATTACATCCATTGGAATGGCAGGAGGTAGAGCCTGGTCAGCTACGAAATTGATATATTCCTCTGCAATTGAAGGATGATAATTGGTTGATGCAGGCGGATGCCGAGACATGTAGTCTGCCGGGTTTTCAGACTTTCCCGGCTTGTGTACGATCGTGAAAGTATACTCCTGAAGCCTCAAGCCCCACCTCTCAATTCTGGGGGGCATTTTAGATAGGGGGTTGCCGTAGATGGTGACTAGCGCCTGGTGATCAGTGATCAGGGTAAAGTGCTTGCCGTAGTGGAAGACATGAAAATGTTCACATGCCCAGACCACTGCAAGGCTCTCCTTCTCGGGCTGAGAGTATGCCTTCTCGGGATCGGACAGGCTGCGGCTGGCATAGGCAACTATACGTCTCTGGTAAGAGTCATTGTCATATTGTGCCAGAATGGCACCCAACCCTACGGGGCTGGCATCAACGGTGACTTCAATCATGCGTCTGGGGTTGAAGTAAGAAAGGTTATCGGCTGACTCCACGGCCCGCTTGATCTCTGTGAATGCTTGCTCACACTGAGGAGTCCATTCAAAGGGTTGTCCTTGCTTGGTCAAGGTGCGGAGCGGGTGGCTGATGGTCGCGTAATCCCGGATATACCGGGCGCAATAGCTGGCCATTTCCAGGAAAGATCTTAGATCACTGACGTCCTGAGGACACTTGGCGTTGTTCAAGGATGCCACTTTTTCCGGGTCAGGTTTCATTCCTGCTCCTGAGAAGATATGACCGAAGAACTTTAATGTTGATTGATGAAATTCGCACTTGTCCTTGTTCAGGGTCAAGTTCGCATCAAGCAGGGCATGACAGACACGGTTGAGAGCAATGTCGTGCTCACGGGTGTCGGAGCCATATACAAGGATGTCGTCGCTGTAATTGAGCGTATTGGGGATGTTTTGGATGATCTGTCGAATAGCCTCTTGGAAAATTTCGGCAGCTGATGACACACCAAAGCTTAGTCTCTTATACCTGAAGAGTCCTAGGTGTGTAGCAAAAGTTGTGATGGGGCGTGATTGGGCATCCAGCTCCAGCTGGTGATAGCCCTTGTTGAGGTCCAATTTAGAGAATACCTTGGCTCCGTTCAAAGCCGAGATCATGTCACATAGAAGTGGCCCTGGATGGCGTTCACGTTCTATCGCAGTGTTCGGAATTCGCATGTCGACACATAGTCTTACTTTGCTGGTGGTGCCCTTTTTCGGTACAACGACCACTGGCGAAACCCATGGGGTCGGGCCGTCCGTGCGTTCAATGATGTCGGCAGACAGGAGGTCATTGATCTCTTCTTCGACACCCTTTTGAAGGTGGAATGGAACACGCCGGGGGTGCTGAGCAACAGGCCTGATCTGTTTGTTGACATGCAGGTGTATCTGACGATCCTTCAACTTCCCCAGCCCGATGAAGAGGCGAGGAAAACGATTGACGATGTTCTGGTCATCACAGACTTTGAAGAGGATCTCCACAAGACGGAGACGTTCCGCAGTCGGCAGGCTCAGCAGACAGTCAGCTTCGGGGCCCTTGATGACATGAATGACTGCATCAATAGTGACATTGTCATGTGCAAGTGTAGTCGGGAATTTGCCAAGACATTGCAGCGGCTTCCTTGACATCCAGGTGTAGACCCGTACAGGTGCATGAGTAAGCGTCGGCTTGGGGCGCATCCTCTCATACTCGGTGACGGGGATGTAGTTCAGCGAAGCTCCGCTGTCCATTACAAATTTAGTGTCGTGATTTCCTATTTTAATGTGTAACCGAGGATACTTCTTCAACTGATCTGGGTCTGCGATCATGTATGCCTGGTGGGTCGTGTATTCGGAGTCTCGAGATGAAGATCTGGAGCCCCGGGACGGAGATCTGCGCTCCCATCGCGATCTGTGTGACTCCCTGCTGGAATGTGTCGAGCTGAAGGACCCCGTGTCTTTGTCATGGACGGCTCTAATGTGGTGCTTTCTGGTGCTCGATCGAGACGACCTCCCAGTTCCACTTCGCCTCTCTTTGTTGTACTCGCCGCACATTGCCTCGAAATGGTTCGTCCGACCACATTTTCTGCACCGCTGGCCCATGGCTGGGCAGACGTCCATGTGAGGATAGTCATATCCGCACCTGTAGCACCTCCTTGTTCTCTCTGGTTTCTTCTCTCTCCGGCCGGTTTCCCGCCTCCTGTGGTCAGAGCGCCTCGAGCGAGACGACGGTCGCGATGTCCAACGATTGTCTCTCGAGCGTCTGCGCCCGCTACCACGGTCTTGAACTCGATGTACTTGCTCATTGCTCACTTTGCGTCCAGATTCAATGGTGGCGGCATGCTCCTCAGCCTGATCGTAGACGCGAGTCAGTTCCTCAATGTCGTCCAGTTCTTGCGGCTTTCTCAGCAGTCGTCTCCTGAGGAATTCTGAGTGGCACCCCTCTATGATCTGCGACTTGATGGCGGCGTCGGTCGAAAAATTGTCGAAATCGCAGTGCCTCGATAGTCGCCGCAGGCGAGTGATGAATGTGCTCATTGCCTCGTCTTTCCCTTGACGTGCCTGATGAAAAGCATGGCGCTCATAGTCCACGTTCTTTTTATGGAGGAATCTCTTGTTTAGTGCGTCGCGTACTTTGTCATACGTTCCGGTATCTGCGGCAGGGAGATCCTTGATGAGTTTACTTATTTCACGCCCAGCCAGATTCCGGAGAGCTATCAGCTTGTCCTTGTCAACGGTCACTTTGGACCCTTCAAGGTAGTCCTCGAAGTCTTCGAGCCATTCCTGCCACTTGGGGCCCATGCTTCCACCTGTGGTTAGGGTGACTGGCTCTGGAGCCCTCAAATGTGATCCTCCTGCAAAAAGGGGCTTGGCCTCATTTCGTCGTGGTGATGTTGACATCGTGGGACCGCACAATACTGTGCTGGATACTTCTGGTTGCTTTGGCACTGTTCGACCTCAAATCTCTGCGCAGTTTGCTTCTGAGTGTCTGTTTGATGGGTTTGACTCGTGCTTGTTTGCTTGTGTTACACTTTTGTTGTGGCTTTGCACTTGTCAATGCTTGTTTGTTCCTTTCCGCCAATGCTTGGTTATTTGCTTGTGCCAATGCTGGTTTATTTACTTTTATCACTACTTGTTCATGTATTTTTGCCAAGGCTTGTATGTTTGCTTTTGTCAATGCTTGTCTGTTTCTTTCTGCCAATGCTTGTTTATTTGTACTTGTCAGTGTTTGTTGAAATGGCAGGATGCCTGACTTCAAGATGGCCGCCCTGCTATTGCCAAGGGGTCTGTCTCGAGAAGTGCCTGACTTCAAAATGGCCGCCATCACTGCAGACACACGAGGCTTTCTCTCTCTTGGCTCATTCAGTCCCAACTTGCTCTGGACTCACCGGCAGTCAACTTCAGGCAACAGCGCAGGTCAGGATACACTTTTCTTCAATCACTACTGCCACCAGGTGAGGTTGGGGTGGGCTCCCGCCTTGCTCTGCAGGTTCCCGCGCTTCCTCGCCGACAGCCTGCCACAACTCACGCATCGGGCGTGAGGTTTTTCACCGTCGGGGAACGCTCGAGCCCGGATTTCAGCGCTCTCAGCAGCGCTTGTCAGCAGCACTTCCCGGACGTCGCTCGCTGCTCTGGGGCGCTTCTTTTTCGGTCTTGAGCGCCACACAGGGTCGGAGTGGGCTCCCGATCTCTGTATTCGCGCCACTCACTCGGGGCACACGCTTCCAGCGTGAGACGCGCTTTAGCGCGATGGGCTCCTTTTCTCTCGAGCGGTTCAGCGCTCGGTCATGCGGCCCCTCTCAGCTTCCTCCCGGTCTCTGGGGGAGCAGGGTGACTGGCTGCTGGCTTCGTCGTTCAGGCGGCAGCTGGGCTTCACTCGGCAGCGTTTTCTTCGACGCTACCTGGGGACAGGTGTTCACTCAGGGTGCTGCAGGCAGTGAATTCAGCATCTCACCCTCATCGCCAGTTGTAGCATCTTGCTACAAGTAAACACAGACACTTCTTGTGGTGTAACTGGAGCTTTATTATCTACATCCAGTACCTTCCCTGTCCCTACTCTAACTGCCCTCTTCCTGTCCCTGCTCCGCCTCTTCCTTTCCCTGACCACCTAGCTCCTCCCACCCAGCTACTAGACTGCTAACACATAGCAGCGTGGGGATCCTGGAGGAGAGACGGCGCCCCGTTAGTCCTACTGGCGGTTGTGGACCTGATCAGGTTGCCTGCAACTCTCCGCCCCCCGTAGCGGGGAGGGGCATGAGTAAGGGGTGGACTGGAGGTCTGCCAGTGGGAGGGGCTATCCCTTCCCCCAAATTGACAACACCCCGCGGTTAATACCACTGGGGTTTATGGCTCATCAGGTGGGCAGGTTGTGAGGGGCTGCCTGCCCCTGGATCGCCTGTAAGATGACCCAACATGTTGGCATATTGTTATGCAAATAAACCTGCAGCAACTTTCTCCACCAAACAATTGTGTTGTGTCTGTTATTCAGTAATTGTTGTGGGAGGGCTGGGGTATGGGTCGATGTTGGCACTAAATTGAATGCCTTTATTGAAGGGAATGCTGCACATCAGAAAGCAAAGTCATGCACCTCAAAAATGCTTAGCCCAATGCGTTTCAAACAACATATGCTCTTGTTCACAGGCACTGGAAAAACACTCTGGCAGGTAAGATGGGGAGCGCCCTTATAAGTCTCACAAGCCGCACCCACATAGGTGTATGCCAGACAGCATGCTGGTGCTCGCAGTCCCTCACTGTTGAACCCCTGTGGGTACTGCCAAAGTCTGTAAAATAATCCATTTGTAGAAACCCCAGTGGGTGAAGGCAACCTTGCTTCTGGTATGCCGTTCGTGAATGAATCCTCCAAACAGCCTTTCTGCTCCTTAGCACCCGATTTTTCAAGGTGCCGGATCTGCTACAGTTGCAGCAGGCTTCTTCGAGACCGGACACAGCTGCCATAAATCAACAAAACACGCTTGTCCATATGAAGAGCCACAGCGAGACAGTTGAATGTTTTATTGAAGGGAATACTGCACATCAGAAAGCAACGTCATGCACTTCAAAAATGCTTAGCCCAACGCCTTTCGAACGACAAATGTTCTTGCTCACAAGCACTGGAAACACACTCTGGCAGGTAAGATGGGGAGCGCCCTGATAAGTCTCACAAGCCCCGCCCACATAGGCTAAGCATTATTGAATTGGTGACGGTGGTTTCTGAAGGGCAGCATTCCCTTCAATAAAGGCATTCAACTTTCTAGCTGTGGCTCTTCATATGGACGAGCGGTCGCCAGTAGGTATATATAGTTAGGATCAATTTCCATAAGGAAATCGCAACATTCTATTTGGAATAACTTTGGCGCCGGTTGAGCAATCAGGCTGAATTGTTCAGCAACTTTGCCTCGCGGCTCTCCGCTCCTTCCCTGAAAGTTTGGGGGGGATTCATCAAGCGGGGGCTGAGATAAAAGGGGGGTCCCAAAACGTATTTTCCCCATGTTAATTTCCATAGGGCGGTCTGTCGCAGTTTTAGCTCGAACGGCTGAATGGATTTTCACCAAACTTGGCAAAATTGTAGGGACTGGTAGCCCGATGTGCCTTTCCTATGTCTCAAGATATGTGCTCCAGTGGATTTTGAGTAATTTAAGTTTAAAAAAATGTATATATCTGTAAGCGCGCGCCCCGGTACATCTAACTGATGGTTAGAGCAGCACTACCATCCCCAACCCCGAACACAACCATTGATTCAATCTGGGGCCTCCCACCAATGCAAGGGCATGTAAAATGTGGACAATGTTCTGTATGTGAATTCACAATTGAAACATGTAAATTTAGCCACAACAACATTATCGTCGATTTGAAAAGCTTTACCAACTGTAACAGCAGTAACGTGATTTATGCCATCCTATGCCCTTGCCCAAAAATGTACGTTGGCCAAACCACCCAGAAGGCGAGGACACGAATTTGCCAACACAGAAGTCGCATCAGGTGTGGGACTCCAAATGCGCCTCTGGTCGAACACTTCTCTGAACTGAAACACACTGCGGATGATCTCAAATGGACAATCTTGAAAGTAGTGAAACTACCTCTGAGAGGGGGAAATCTCAACCAACTGTTGAATCGAGAGGAACTGAAATCAATAATCCAATTCAACACCCTCCATACAGGACTCAACAGGAGCGAGGATTGGACCAATCTGCTCTAACATTCCTTGAACTGATGTCTGACAATATGCTTTTAATGCACCCCACACATTTCTTAGCTATATGCATGCAGATTTTTCATGTAACAATGTATTGCGAGTGTTCTTCGCATGAAGCCCCGCACGCTTTCGCGTTATTTCACTGTCACCCCAATTCACTTCCCTCCCCACACCAATTTCGGCACTTTGACACCCTTCCAAGATGGCGGCCGTAGGTGAACTGGTAGACAGTAGTCCTTCTTCACCTGTAAATCTCACTTGTAGTAAGTAACCTCCCAACCCAAGATGGCGACCGCAGGTCACACGATCACGTGACTCGGCTCGCGGTTTTCGAATTGCCAGCCAGCCTTCCCATTGAACAGACGGCTGAACCTCTGCACGCTGAGGCACTGACCGCATCAGGTAAGCTCGAACCTCCCCGCATTGCTAATGGACACCCGAGCGTTCCAGCCACAGGGACTAAGTATGTCTCTTTCTTTCCCTAGCGGATCGCCGTATTTTATGACCGCTGCCGGATTTGGCCACCAAGCCTCACCGCTTCCACTAATTTCGTAACCTTCAACTAAGGGTTCCCAAAACAACAATAGGGTAGGCTCGGGCCAATTATCCGCAATTTCCATTGTCCCGGTGTGACCACTGTTTAATGCTCACCACTTACTCTTCCTCTAGTTCCGGAGGACATCGCCCCACCGGCCCCACGCACTGAACCGATAATCACAAAGGGCACACGGGCTCACACCTCATCGAGGCACACTGTGTGCTCTAAAACTGAGCCATAGGTATGTTACTCCACTACCGCCTCAACTGTACGATCTGCCTCATGTGCCAGGTTGACTTAACCGACGATCTCCCCCTCCTGTTTACCCCCGTTCTTCCCCTCCCAGCACCACGTATGCTGAGCCCTGCTGTGACCATCAGCACCAACTTTACGCGTCCGTGCGCTACATCCTTCCTTGGTACACTGTTTCCAAAGGTAGGATGCCCTTGGCCACTTCCTCCCATCTAGAGTTAAGTGCATGTAGCTCTACCCACGCCTGCTCACACACTGGGTTTGAGCTTTACTTTCAGACGATCAAGTCTTCATCCCACCACTGTCCCATCACTGCGATTCCGAATTATGAAATTGTTATGCAATTATTATTTAGTTTCCTCCAGTGATCTGTATGAATTCATGTTCACTTTCACGAGCACGTCTCACCCATTCCGAATCATGAAATTGTTATGCAATTATTATTGGGTTTCCTCCAGTGATCTGTATGAATTCATGTTCACTTTCACGAGCACGTCTCACCCACTGCGAATCCGAGTGCTGCAAGTTCAGCAGGCCGCTGGTAATGACATTTCTCCCGAGTTGCACATTGTTAATCTCTCCCTTCAATTTTTTTATTTTTCCTTTCTCCCTGTTTTACTCCCAACAGGCCAATAATAATGTTCTAACCAGGCAAACAATCATTTAAGTCCTGATGATGATCCCTTGTTATTTTGAGTGCGGGATCGAAACGTCGACTCCTTTGAGTGGGCATACATTTGATGTATTGTACATTTATTGTTGTATGCGCCGCTTCAGGTTACACTAACAAATTGTTCTGATCTAAAATAGTGTCCTGTCCGCTCTTCTTTTTGCCTGATACACCCTTTCCTTTTATCTTATCCTTCCTTCTGTTTCTCCATGGTATGGCACAGGAGTGTGCTATACTGCAATGATTCGTTGCTGTATATTTGTATTGTAAATAAGATTGTGATCAAGTCAACTATTAAAGCTTCCTGTCCGGCTGGACAAGGAAAAGTGTTATATAGAGCCTATTGTGGTCTATACTTCATTGATTCACTATCCAAATTGTGCTTAGGACCTTTGTCCCCTTTAAAGCGACTTGCGCACGGAAAGCTGATTGGTTCTTGGGTGTCTGTAAACATTCGAAACAGTCAGCAGCGGCGGCCATCTTGTGTCTCGTTAGGATTGAGATACAAGAGGTGGCAAAAATCAAAGGGGGAAATGAGCAAAAGGGGGCAGGGTAGACCCCCCCTGACCCCCTAGGTTTTCGCGGGGGGAGCGCCCGGTACGGGCACCAGGGAGCGTACGAGGGAGCGTACTTAGGTGAAAAATAGTGAAAATATTAGTGTAAAATAATCATTTTGAGTGATTACATGTAGGGTAGCTCTGAAAAGAGTGTTTGGGTTCTCTCTCTCACACACCCACACACTCCCCACACACACTTCACACATGCACACTTCCACCCACAGTCAAACACCACACACCCCCACATCGACACCTTACACATCCACAGCTACACCCACATCCCACACACCCACACTCAAACACACACCTCACCCCCCTTCCACCACACACACACACACATGCACATACACACAAATATCTCACAAACACACACAGAGAGAACTCACAGACACATCCACACATCTCATACATACATACACATCCTAAACACATACCTCCCACACCCTCACACACCCCACACACACCTCACACACCCACACTACCACCTACACTCAAACACCCCACACACCCACACCCACACACACACCTTACATACTAATATCCCCACCCACATCCATATACCCCACACACCTATACACCTCATCCCCCCTAGACACACAGACACACACATACACACCTCACAGACACCCCCCGCACATCCCCTACACACACCTCCCCCACCCCCACACATGGGGAAAACTCAGTGAAACACTAAAATAATAATTTAAAGTGCTTAGAGGTAGGGTATCTCTGAATAGAGTTGTTGTGTTGTGTGGGTGATTTAAGTACCAACATGTAGGTACCAATGCAGAGTCTTAAATTCAATGTACACCGTTTCCTCTGTAGATAATTTGCATGTTGTTATAGAAGTTAGTGTGGTATGTATATGGAATCTATACCTTAGTCTGTCAGGGAAGCAGAAACAACATGGAGGCAGGAGATGAAAAAGAGATGTCAAATACACATTGGAGATAATATAGTGGGAGAAAGGAAGTAACTATGAGCAAAATTACTATGTAACACAAATACGTTGCACAGTATACTATAAGTCTGACTTTATATTATAATCAATTTGGTAATAGTTTATGAATTACATATAATAATGAATAATGTATCGAACAATTTTTGATTATTAAATATAAATTTATTTTTCTGATTCTTTTTCAAAATTTAATAAAACTTCTAACAATATATTGTCTGGAATCTCCTCATTTTCATTCTGTGATTCTATTGCTTCCACAAACTGAACTAATTCATGGTCCAGTGACTCATCCATAAAATCAAAGTCATCATTCTCATCAATAATTTCTTCAGGGTTGTTCTCCAGAAAAATTTCGAAAGAAATATTCTGTTCTCCTTCCATTTTCTTGCTGTAAATTGCATAAAAAATAAATATATCAGTAGAGATAGGGCACTGTTGGGTTTAAGTTCAGACAGGTAGTTTTGATTTTTTAACAGTGAAGTTATGTTTGGGCAGTGTATGGTATCAGGCTGGAAGTAGAAATATAAAAAAGTGCATGTGATAAAGCCTAAGTAAATTCATAATTATACAAGACAAGCCTAACTCCATCCATAACTATAACAGAAAAGCCTATCTTAATCTATAACTATTACAGAGGGATAGTATATAACTATCAGAAAATGTTTTCCAAATTACCTTAAAGTGCACAACATACTTCACTTTCCAAAATAACAACTTACCTTTGAGAAAGCAGTTGAAGTTCTCAGTGAAAATCCTTTTCAAATGCACTTCAGGAAGTAGTTGTCAAAATGGCTGTGTTTCCCTCTCATTTTTCATTTATATTCATGTACATAACCAATCAAATGTCAGGAAAAAAAAATAGAAAATGAAAGTAACATTTTAATTGGTTGTCAATTCTAACACTTCAGATGTGTTTTTGTTATGTAATTTACCTCAGGGTATTTAGACAGGGCTACAGGCCAAATGGCTGAATGGAATTCCACCAAATTTGGGAAAATGGTAGGGACTGGTATGTAGTATTGCCTATTCTATATTTGGTGAAAGTGTGTCCAGTGGTTTTTATGTAAATTATCTTTTTTTTTTTTTTGGAGCGCTTCCCGGTGCACGCCCCGGTACGCGTACCGGCAGCGCTACGGGAGTCCTCCATTTTGTGTTTCGGTAGATTTGAGTCAGAAAATGGCGGACAAACAACGTTGGGAATGGGTATAAGGGGGCACGGTTGGCACTCCCTGACCCTCTAGGTTTTCTGAGGGGGTCTTAGGAGGCCCATATAGGACAAAAAAAATATATATTTTTAAATTTTCGCGGGGGAGCGCCCGGTACGCGCACCGGGAAGCGTACCGGGGAGCGTACTTGGTGAAAAATAGTGAAAAAAGTTAGAAAAAGATATTTATTTGGAGTGATCAGAGATAGGGTAGCCCTGAAAAGGGGCTTTTGGGTTCTGTGGCTGATTTAGGTACCTACAAGTAGGTACCAATGCACAGTCTTAAATTCAGGAGGAATATTCTATTCCCTTCATCTGAGAAGTGCACACCATCTTCTCTGTAAATATCTTGCATGTTGTAACGCAAGTTGTTGTTGTATATTGAACCCATTCCATAGTCTCTCATGTAAGCAGAAACAGATTTATTCACATGTTTCCGTGCTTTTTCAAATTGTGGACAAAATTGGTTGGACCACTTCCATTTCTGCCTTTGGCATATATTGGAATATACCAAGGGAGTTTGTGGAAAAAGTGCCATCAATTGATCAAAGGTGTCCTTTAAAAGCATTTCCAGACCTACACCAGTCAAAGTGCCCAAGTCATTTCCTCCACAGTGCAGAATTAACAGGTCAGGGTGTGGCAAATGCAAAAAGGTTTTCACCAATGGAATCAATTGGTGACATTTTAATCCTCTGTGGCCAATCCATTTTATGTTCACGTTTGATAAATCAAGGTTGTGTAAATTTCTGTTACTAGCATACCTTTGAGCCCAGTGGATATAACTATGTCCAATAATCCAGACAGAATACATGGTCAGAGGAGATTCTGGTGCAGTTAGATGAAGTGTGGAAAAGAAATGGCAGTTGGAATAATAGGAGTTTACAAAAAAAAAACTGTGGAGTTTCAGTGCTCTTGAATCACAAGCAATGATTGGTAGAATGAGATAGGTGAAAACTGAAAGTTAGGGTGCATGGTTGTGTTCTGTGTAAGAAGTAACTTGAATGGTTAAAAAAAAGTTATTTAAAGAAACCTTACACCAGATAAGCTGGTGTATTTGCAGGTCAATCATCCTTGCAGAGGTGATTTGCAACATTGTAGAATACACTTTTAACCCTGGCAGCTCAGTGAGGAGGGAGTTGCTATGGTAACAGGTAGAAAGAGCTGATGGGGGGAAGGGTGTTGGTTTGAATATAGAGAGGGAAGAGTTTTAATTGGTTAACAAAAAGGGATATCTGTGTAGAATTAGAGGTTTTCTGTGCCTTTATGGTTTGCAGTGGTTAGAGAACATACCTTTTGCTCTGCTAAAGAAATATTGGTGTGTGTATCTGACACTGTTGTGAATGTCCTAAAGCATTTGTAAAGGTGAGTTATGATTCATTTAATATACATAGAAACTTGGATACTCTATGGAGAAGATTTGGAAGAAAATTGTGGTCTTTACATGTTGCTTTGTGTCATGCTTTTTGATAATGCTTGGTAAAAATTTTTTACTGCATAGAGTAATTGTATTTTGTAAAATTGTGAATTTTTACTTGTGACATGGAATGCTTCTACGTAGGACTTGTGCTGTGTTTTGTAAATGTGATGTAAAAAACGATTTTGGGGGAAAAAATTGTTTTTACATTTTTTAAAAGGAATAAAAAATGTGTGCATGTTTAATAGAAATACATTTGACTCTTTACAATGATGTTACCTGTGTTAACTCAGTGTAGGAAACATATTGAGTTTGTTTGCATAGAGGAATTGTAATTTGTAAAATTGTGAAGCTTCATGTGAAAGCTTTTGCCTTAGTCTTATCATTGCTGTGAGGCAGATGGTTGTACATAGGATCTGTGCTGTGTTTCCTAAATGTGATGTTAAAAACGATTTTGGGGAAATGAATGTTTTTTACATATTTGAGTATATTGTGGCACAGAGGTTTAAAAAGTGACGCATCTAATTACATGTGTCTCTTTTTAAATATGGTGCAAAAAGGTACATGTTTGGGCTTTCTTGGGGAGCGTAGGTGGTGAGGCTTGTGTCTAAGAGTGCAGTGAACTAGGCTTCATGAAGCCTATCCCTGACTGCACTGTTAGACACAGGTGTGAATTTGACTCTTTACAATGATGTTACATGTGTTAACTCAGTGTAGGAAGCATATTGAGTTTGTTTGCATAGAGGAATTGTATTTTGTAAAATTGTGAAGCTTCATGTTAAAGCTTTTGCCTTAGTCTTATCCCTGCTGTGAGGCAGATGGTTGTACATAGGATCTGTGCTGTGTTTCCTAAATGTGATTTTAAAATCGATTTTGAGGAAATGAATGTTTTTTACATATTTCAGTATATTGTGACGCAGAGGTTTAAAACGTGACGCATCTAATTACATGTGTCTCTTTTTAAATATGGTGCAAAAAAGTACATGTTTGGGCTTTCCTGGGGAGCGTAGGTGGTGAGGCTTGTGTCTAAGAGTGCAGTGGACTAGACTTCATAAAGCCTATCCCTGACCTCACTGTTAGACACAGGTGTGAATTTGAATCTTTACAATGATGTTACATGTGTTAACTCAGTGTAGGAAGCATATAGAGTTTGTTTGCATAGAGGAATTGTAATTTGTAAAATTGTGAAGCTTCATGTGAAAGCTTTTGCCTTAGTCTTATCCCTGCTGTGAGGCAGATGGTTGTACATAGGATCTGTGCTGTGTTTCCTAAATGTGATGTCAAAAACGGTTTTGGGGAAATGATTTTTTTTTACATATTTGAGTATATTGTGGCGCAGAGGTTTAAGACGTGACGCATCTATTTACATGTCTCACTTTTTAAATATGGTGCAAAAAGGTACATGTTTGGGCTTTCCTGGGGAGCGTAGGTAGTGAGGCTTGTGTCTAAAAATGCAGTGGACTAGGCTTCATGAAGCATAAAAATAGTTTTTACATTTTTTAAAAGGAATAAATAATGTGTGCATGTTTAATAGAAATACATTTGACTCTTTAGAATGATGTGAGCTGTGTTAACTCAGTGTAGGAAGCATATTGAGTTTGTTTGCATAGAGGAATTGTATTTTGTAAAATTGTGAAGCTTCATGTGCAAGATTTTGCCTCAGTCTTATCCCTGCTGTGAGGCAGATGGTTGTAAATATGATCTGTGCTGTGTTTCCTAAATGTGATGTCAAAAACGATTTTGGGGAAAATAAATGGATTTTACATTTTTGAGTATAATGTGGCGCAAAGGTTTAAAAAATGACGCATACATGCGTCACTTTTTAAATATGGGGAAAAAAGGTACATGTTTGGGCTTTCCTGGGGAGCCTAGGTGGTGAGGATTGTATCTAAGTGTGCAGTGGACTAGGCTTCATGAAGCATATCCCTGTCTGCATTCTTAGACACAGATGTCAATTTGACTCTTTACAATGATGTTAGCTGTGTTTTAAAACAATGTAGGAAGCTTATTGAGTTTGTTTGCATAGAGGAATTGTATTTTGTAAAATTGTGAAGCTCCATGAGAAATTGCTTGCCTCACTCTTATTCCTGTTGTGAGGCAGGTGCAAGATTTTGCCTCAGTCTTATCCCTGCTGTGAGGCAGATGATTGTAAATAGGATCTGTGCTGTGTTTCCTAAATGTAATGTCAAAAACGATTTTGGGGAAAATAAATGTTTTTTACATTTTTAAATATAATGTGGCACAGAGGTTTAAAAAGTGACGCATCTACCTACATGTGTCATTTTTTTAAATATGGGGCAAAAAAGGTACTTGTTTGGGCTTTCCTGGGGAGCATAGGTGTTGAGGCTTGTGTCTAAGAGTGCAGTGGATTAGGCTTTATGAAGCCTATCTCTGCTGCATTCTTAGACACAGGTGTTTTGAGGCAAAATCTTGCACTTGTCTCACAACAGGAATAAGAGTGAGGCAAACGCTTTCTCATGGAGCTTCACAATTTTACAAAATACAATTCCTCTATGTAAACAAACTCAATATGCTTCCTACACTGTTTTAAAACACAGGTAACATCATTGTAAAGAGTCAAATTGACACCTGTCTCTAAGAATGCAGACAGGGATATGCTTCATGAAGCCTAGTCCACTGCACATTTAGATACAATCCTCACCACCTAGGCTCACCAGGAAAACCCAAACATGTACCTTTTTTCCCAATATTTAAAAAGTGACGCATGTTTGCGTCATTTTTTAAACCTTTGTGCCACATTATACTCAAAAATGTAAAATACATTTATTTTCCCCAAAATCGTTTTTGATATCAAATTTAGGAAACACAGCACAGATCATATTTACAATCATCTGCCTCACATCAGGGATAAGACTGAGGCAAAATCCTGCACCTGCCTCACAACAGGAATAAGACTGAGGCAAACGCTTTCACATGGAGTTTCACAATTTTACAAAATACAATTCCTCTATGCAAACAAACTCAATATGATTCCTACACTGATTTAAAACACAGCTAACAGCACTGTAAAGAGTCAAATTGACACCGGCGTCTAAGAATGCAGACAGGTATGTGCACTCTTAGACACAAGCTTCACCAACTACGCTCCCCAGGAAAACCCAAACAAGTACCTTTTTGCTGCATATTTAAAAATTGATGCATGTAGGTAGATGCGTCACTTTTTAAACCTCTGCGCCACATTATAATCAAAAATGTAAAAACCAATCATTTTCTCCTCACAACAGGAATAAGACTGAGGCAAACGCTTTCTCATGGAGCTTCACAATTTTATAAAATACAATTTTATATAACTATATAACTCAATATTTTCTTGGGAAGCATAGGTGGTGAAGCCTGTGTATAAGAGTGCAGTGGAGTTAGACATAGGTCTGATCTTCTTTGTAGTTGTGGACAAAGCTGTCTTCCACTATATTTTTCAATACACTCCTCACCTTTTGTGCACCACTGGAGAATCCTCACCTGATTTGAAACCCTGTATTGATCGTTTGCTTTTTGTCATTGCTTTGTTGTTTGGTAATAGTGGTCTATAATGTGGTACTGTTTTTCTTTAACACAGATTGAAATCGTTATTTGAAGAAAAAGCAAAGATGCCCACAAAGGAAAGGACAAAGAAAGAACGCAACCGGGAAAAATCAAAAATAGCAACGGAATTACAGCATTCTTCCACAACAGATACTTCAGAAAACAGGAACAAAGCTCCTGGTAAGACAACTAAGGGGCCGATTAGGATGGAGGATTTTCCACCTCCTCCGGGCCGGCGGAAGCCACCTCCGGCCCAGAGGAGGCGGAGAATCCTCTGCGGAGTCACCAAAGACCCACCGCCGCATTACGATGGCTGGTGGGTCTTGGTTTCTGTCCGCTGCTTTTCCGCCGCGGTCGGATTACAACCGCGGCGGAAAAGCTCTCATTTGGCTGGCAGTGTCTATCAGTGTCTATCAGACACCGCCAGCCAAATTAGGATGCATTTGTAAACATGCTTTTCCGCAGCGGTTTTTCCGCCGTGGAAAAGCATGTGTACTTTTGAATTTGGGGGCCCGTTGCGGGCCCCCAGGGTGTAGGCAGGTGGGGGGTGCACATGGGGGATACCTATGGTACCCCCCAGTATTTACATGCACAAAGCGGCAGGCACCGCGCGGTGCCTGCCGCTTTGTGCATGTAAATGTTAAACATGCACTTTTAACATTGCGGCGGGTGCTGCTTGAAGCAGCACCCGCCGCAATGTTAAATATCCAGGATGTGACCGCCAGGGTGGCGGTCACATCCTAATTTGCACGGAGGGACCGCCGCAGCCCATGCGGACGGTCCCTACACCTCTGGGATGGCGGACGGACGCAAGTCCGTCCGCCATCTTAATCGGCCCCTAAGTCTTTTTTACGCAACATATGTACATCCAGAAAAAATAATGGACACCTTGTACAAAAAGAAAATGAGAGAGTAAAATTGAAAAGGAAGGAGAGAAATTCAAAGAATCCTAAAACTGGAGCAGGAAAGAATAATATGTATAGGAATAGAAGGCAGAATCAGTTTAGAGATATTCGTAGACGAATGTTTCGCAATAGGGTGGTTTTAAATTTGTTAAAAAACATTAGGAAAGGTAAACAGAGAGCTGCTTTTTATAAGAAAAAGAAAAGTGTAGAGAAGATTGTTGATCATGCTTTTGAAGTTAAGAAAAAATTATTTATTTTAATAATCAATAGAATTAGGACACTTAACAAGACAATTGATGTTTTCAAATCAAACAGTAGATGGAAAAGAGTAATTAATCGGCCTAATTTTTGTAAAGTTTTTTCTGTAGATTGGATGCACAGTTCAAGTTGTGAGCCATTTTTTAATGAGGAGAGTTACTTCCAGGAGAATGATTTAGTGGATGCAGTTGACACCAGTGGTCGAGCGTATGAAGTGAAAGACGGTTGTCCGATTGAAAAAGAGAAACTTGTGCCTAGAGAACCAGAAGAGGTGTTATCTGATGGAGTTTTAGGGAGACGTACTAAGGGTCCAGTGTACACTTGGAAGTGTAGTAGTATTTGTAGTGTGCGACAGGAATCAATTGATTTGTTTTGTAATTTCTTACGTACATATAGTAAGAAAAGTCTAAAGCAGAAAATGAAGTTGTTGCAAGACTTAGATCCTTGCAGAGTGAGAGGAATCACAGGTTTGCAAGGCCATTCACTGGCTTGTCTTTCTAGAAAAGTCTGTCAGAGTGTTTTTCATCATTTTAGGATGTTAGCAGTGCATCATACCAAAATGAGGAAATTAGTGAGAATGTTGTATTATGCAAAAAGTCCAGCACTTAAGCTTAAACAATTAAACAGTGCTCTTTTGCATGGAACAGAATTAGATGTGAAGAAGATTTGTGAAGAAATTGAGATTTGTTATTTTCGTGAGCAAGAGGACAGTGTAGAAATTGAGACAGCAATTCAAGGTAATGTGGAAGACAATGTACAGATTTTAAATACAGAAAAGTTTGAGAAGGAAATTACCAGGTTTAAGGTGAAATCAAGTGAAAGGCCGAATTTTACTTGTGTGTGTTGTCGACGGACTCATTATAAGATTCAGACTAGGTTAGTTGATTTATATGCAAAAAGTGAAAAGATGGATAATTATGAGTGAAAAGATTTAGCAACTTATTTGTGGGTGGAGAATTCTTTTGATTTGAGTTCTGATCAGCGTATTTGTAAATATTGTTATGACAAATTCAATCAAAACAGAATGCCTGCTAGAGCTGTTCATAATAATCTTGAGTTGATAGACATTCCCCGTGAATGGATGGATTTAAATACATATGAGTCTATTTTGATTCAATGTGTCCATCCTTTTCAGGCAATTGTTCGCATGAAGCCTAAGATAGGGAAATTGCCTCCTACAGATTTGCAGAGAGGATTAAAGGGAAGAGTTGTTTATTTGCCCCTAGATTTGAAAAACAATATTGATACAATTGGTATAGAAAAAGTAGAAGAGGAACCTTTAGTTATTCTAGTTAATGGAGTTCCAACAAAGAGTAAAAAAATCTGGCAAGATTTAGTGGATGTTAGGAAAGTCAAAAGGCAACGTTGTATTTAGTCAAAAACAATGAGTACTACAAAGATGTATGTGTTGCAGCAGAGGAAACAGCTACAGATGAAGACAGTGATTGTTCAGGCGGCCAAATTGAAAAAGTTGATGTGTCTAGAAGTGAAGAAATATATGAACATTATACTGTTCATCCTTTACATTCCAAAGAAGTAATGGGGAATGCAATTGACTTGTTTCAAATGAAAACAGCAAAAGGAAGTCCCATTAGTGTATGGGAAGAAAGTTTGGAAGCTCGTTGTTTTCCACAGCTATTTCCAACAGGTCGAGGTGGACGATATGACGATCGACCACTTCAAATTCCTGCATCTGAATATCGAACTGTAAGATTATATGCTGAAGATGCAAGGTTTCGTCAATGCATTCCCTATTTGTTTCATCTACTGTATGAAAGTGACTTGTCTGGGCTTTCTTATGCAGTAAACCATATTCTGAAAAGTGGAGCACATCTACAAAATGTTTCGGCGAGGGACTTTATGGAGAAAGTGAATCTTCAAGATAATATTTTAGAATCTCATCTAATCAATCTCATGGCATGTCAGCGTGGTACAAATGAGTATTGGTACCGTCGCCATGGGGAATTGAAATGTATGCTAAGAAACGTAGGAACTCCTACATGGTTCCTCACTCTTAGCTGTGCCGAGTATGCATGGGAGGACTTACTTCAATTTCTATGAGAGGCCAATGCTAATATACAAAATATAGAATTCAAAACACCTGGAGAACTGTGCTCTTTGGATCCAGTGAATGTATGCAGATATTTTAATCATTGATTTGAAGCTATGATGTCTTTTATTACCAACAAAAAAAAATCCTCCCCTTGGAGAGGTTTTGGATTTCTTTTGGAGAAAGGAGTATCAAGCGAGAGGTGCTCCTCACATACATATGTTGTTGTGGATTAAAGATGCACCCAAATTTGGAACAGATTCGGATGACACAGTGATGAGTTTCATTGAAGAGTATTCAACATGTGCTGTTCGGAAAACTACAGAAGAAAACAGTTTAAGGCAACAAGTTTTACGCTTTCAATCCCATCGTTGTGGAAAGTACTGTCGTCGAAAATTCAGAAACAAGGACAAGTTCTACACAAAATGTCGTTTCAGCTTTCCACGACCAGTGATTTCTAAAGGAAGAGTAAATAATTTGATGTCTTCTCTGCGACATACTGTGACGAGGAAATCACCAAAAAATACATACAATTTAAAAAGAGACGAAGAGTCTAAGTACATCAACGACTACAACCCAGTGATTTTGTCCATGTGGAATGCTAACATGGATATTCAATTCGTTGCTGACAACTCTATTGCTGTGGCTCGATATGTGACATCTTACATCACAAAAAAAAAAGACAGAACTAAAGGAAATGTGGGAGGACATTTCACATGAAAAGAGTCTAAGCAAGAAATTATACAGTTACAGTCTGAAGATGTTGTCGCATCGAGAAATTGGAGCGTATGAATGTTCTGATCGATTGTCGTCAGCAAGTCTCTATGCCAAATCTAGAACCATCATTTGGGTGAGTCTAGGTCTTGCTGCAACACGAAATCGAGTTTTGAAATCTGTACAAGAGATAGAGTATTTGGCGGAGAAAGAACCAGAAAGTACAGATATTTTGAAGACAAACATGTTGGATACATACTATCCAAATAGAAGTCATCACCTTGAGAACGCTTGTCTCTATGAAGTTCTGCAGAGATATATTTATAAGAGGAACATCAGAGAAGATATCAATAATGGAATATATGGAGTCATTGGATGTGAAGGATGTCTAGTGAAACAGAAAAAAGTTCATTTGATTAATCATCGCAAATTGAGTTGTGATAATCCAGATAAAAGAGAATTTTAGCTCTTTTGCAACTGTTTAAACCATGGCGTGAAGAAGAGGAACTTCTTGGAGATTTTCTCTGTTATGAAGACTCCTTTAATGCAATGAAGGATACCATAGAATGTCCTGTTTTTCCAAATTATCTGCAAATGTTGAATGAAGAAATAGACCAAGAAGCCACAATTGCTGCAGAGATTGCGAGAGACAGTTCTCAAGGTAGTCAGAGTTCTGCTTCATTGAATCAGGATCCACTAGGAGGACCAATTATCCAAAATGAAGCTGCTACTGCCATGGATGAGGTGGAAAGAGCTATGGATCAAGGTCAAGATGATGAAGTTAACTTAGAAGATTTGGTGAAACAACTAAACCTTGAGCAGAAACAGATATATGACGAAGTCACAGAACAGATTGAACATGGATTCAGTCATGAGAAAAAAGAATGCTCATGTACATCATTTAAGCCTGTCCAACTGTACGTGAGTGGAGAAGCGGGAACTGGAAAAAGTTTTCTGATTAAAGCCATATAAACTTATCTGCAGAAAAGGACTGAATCACCGCTGTCTTGTGTTGTTACTGCTCCAACTGGGCTGGCAGCACATAACATTAACGGGATTACTTTACATCGTTTACTGATGCTGCCAGTGGAGCATGATAACAAATTGGAGTATCATAAGCTATCAGGAGATGCGTGTTCCGAAGTTTCGAGAGTACTGAAGAAAATGAAACTTCTTATCATTGATGAAGTAAGCATGGTGTCAAATATCATGCTTGCTTTTGTGCATTTGAGAATGCAAGACATTCTTAAAACAGACTATGATGTCTTATTTGGTGGAAAACATATTATTGTTTTTGGAGATCTTCTGCAGTTGACTCCAGTGAAAGGACAACCTGTGTTCAAAATGCTCACACATGAAGATACCAGGAAGTGCTTAGGGAGCATCGGAAACGTTAATATATGGTTAAACTTTAAATATGCAGAACTGCTTCAAAATATGCGGCAGGCAAATGATGAAGATTATAAAAATATTCTACAAGATGTAAGGATCGGAAAAGTAAGTCAGCAAGGGAAAGAAGCTTTACATGCACGATTAATTTCAAATTTGTACCCAAATGAAAACATTCTTCCAGAGAACATATTTAAGAAAATTAACGAGAAGAAATCTGGCATATGTTTGTTGCCAACTCTGAAAGAATGTTCCATGTTCAACAACAAAATGTTACAGTAAGAAAATGAAGAGATAGTGAAACTGGAAGCTATTGATAAAATAGAGCATATGGGAGCAACAATTATTTTGTCTGAAAATTTGAAATCAAAATTGGATTCATTAGAGAAGACTATATCTAAAACTGCTGGTTTTGAAAAGACTCTGAATGTGTGTTTGAATTGTCATGTCATTTTAAGAAGGAATTTAAATGTTGAAAGAGGTCTAGTAAATGGAGCAATGGTTATGTTGTTGGTTTTCTGAATTACAAAAATAAAGATGGAATTGAAATTTAAAAAATTAAATTTGATGACATTGATGAAATAGAACAAATTTGTCGTTGTTCAGCTAGATTTTTGCTCGTGAAAGACTTATATGTTCGCCGAAAACAGTTTCCTATTTGTTTGGCATATGCGGTGACAATTCATAAGTCTCAAGGTTTAAGTGTAGACAGCGCTTTGGTGAACATTGGAAGTTCTGTGTTTAAAGAGGGTATGGCATATGTGCATTATCACGAGTCGGAACTTTAGCAGGATTGTACTTGATTGAGTGTGATAAAACAAAGATTTGTGCAGATTTAGATTGTGTAAAAGAATACAATAGGTTAAGAAGAGAGTATGCTCCACATTTGCCTCAATATCCTCTGATTGAAAAACGTGTGGTAGGCCGAAAAAGAAGAAATGAGAGTAATTGCAGTGAGGTATCAGCAAAAAGGCATAAAGTAAATAAAAGTGTAATTGTAAAGAGAAACAAAAAGGATTCTGTTGAAGATGTTGGATTTCAGTTTGAAAACAGTTCTGGTGTCAACTGCTATGCTAATGTAGTAGTTAATGTTGTTTTTTTTCTTCAAAATTTACAAAGAGAGATTGTTGAACATCGGGAACAAACATTGTGCTGTTTATTGAATTCTGTGTTAGAGAAATGTAGTAGTGATAGAGCTAAAATAGAAAGTGTTTCAGAAATTAGAAATCTTCTAGATATATGTTCAGGTCAAAATCAATTTTCACAGAATATTCAGCAGGATTGTCAGGAATTTTTAATGTATATGTTTGATGTATTACAAGATGAAGGAGTAGATATAAAAAATCTATTTGGCCTTTCTTATCAATGGCAACATGACTGTGATAACTGTGCTTCATCAAGTACTACTAGAATAGACTCTGAAAGATTTATATATTTAACTTTACCAGACTGCAAATCAGTGTCTTTCAATAATCTAGTTAAAGCAGCGGATCACAATATGGTGTGTACCCAATGTAAGTCTGCAATGCTGTCCACATTATTTCTACAAAATTATGGTCACTATGTTATTTTAATGTTCCAACGATGTAGACCTGATGGAACTAAATTGACAACTTCTATTAAAAATTTCGTGGCTTCTCAGTTATCGATATCAGGAAGAACCTTTGCAACTGTAGCTATTATTTTTCATGACGGTCCTTCTACAACATCAGGGCATTACACATGCTATTTAAAAACTTCTAAAGGTTGGACCCAATGTAACGACAATAATTTGACTTTCAAACAACGTTTGCCTTTTGGCTTTATAAATTCATACCTAGTGTTTTTACAGCCAAAATTTAGGTAAAGGTAATTGGCCTATGAAGATGGGAGGAGTACTCGTATATACTCATACATCTGACACTATTTGGCCAAATGGAAAGGTGCAAGAATGAGTAAAGAGTCATGACTGAAAAAAAGGAGTATATTAAATTTTTGAAAATATTTCAGATGTTCTTGGAGCTTTTCTTGTAGAAAGTCGTTGAAATGGATTTCTAAGTGTACAGCAACATACTATGTAACGAGAAAAGGACCTTCATGATATACTATTTGGCCTCAATGAAAAGTAAGTCAATCAAAGATTAGCGTACATTTGTCGTTTGTCAGTATGTAAGGTTTTTTTTAAAACACAATCTTTTAGATTGTGTTTTTTTTTCCCACTGTCATATGATGAGTAATTTGAACTCACTGCTTTAAGTGAAATTCAATATATTCTGAGAACAGCAAAAATAAAATATGTAACATGTTGTAGAAATGATTCTATAGTTTGGATTGTGTAAATTAAATTGTATTCCCATTCTCTGACATCCACTCTCCCTCGCTTATCTTTGTTTGCTTCTTACTTTTGACCTCTTCTCTCTATTTTTCGTTCACTACTTCTCTGTACTCAGTGCCTCATTCTACTTGTATTATTTTCACTTGTGTTTATATACCTTCTATCACTTCTTTTACAACAACTTCACTGCTCCTCTCTCGTTGTTCTTCATCCCATTTCTTTTACTCTGGTTCCGTTACTATCCATCATTTCCTTTTTTTCATTGTCCTTCTCTTTACTTTCATCACCAAATTATTTTTTCTCAGTAGCACTGTTTTAGTCGTGTTCTCCTCTCTTTCCTTTTTTTTGCTCACTTACTTTTTTCTTTTCTCACTCATTGTACTCCACCTCACTCTGTTTTTCTCTTAGTGTGTCTACCTTATAACTTCCTTAGTCCATTTCCTTCAATTGTTGTATATTATTCTGTCTCCCTTCATCCTTTCACTCTATGACTGTTCTTCACTTACTCTCAGTTATCTTCTATTCCTCATGCTTCTAAATGTATCATTAATTAGACTGTTTTCTGTCTCAGTCATTACCTTTTTACTTACTTGTGTTTACTGATTTAGTTTTGCTAACTCACACTGTTTTAGTATCGTTCTTACCTTCAGTTCATTTCTCTGTTCTTCTCTCTTTTTTTCTTAGTGAATCTATATGCCTTACTCATTGTAATTTGCTCTCCTTCTATTTCTTTTTCCCTTTTTTTGTCCTTCTAACTTAGTTTATTTATCTTTCTGTGTTCTTCACTCGCTATATTTCCAAATAGAGTGTTATAATGTTTTTAGCTCTTCATTGGTATATTTTAATTTAAAATACATATTTTACTAATTATAACTTATATTTTTTTTCTCTCTTTCACAGATACCAACTGTAGTAAAAAAAATTAAAGTTACATTTATTATATGGTAAGTATGACTAAAGTTTGTTATCACCCTTTGCTTTAAGGTCACTAACATTTTCTCAATCTACCTCACTCCTGTGTTTTTACTCTGCTTCTCTCACTTATTTTTTATTCTCCATGTTTACTCCCCTTCCATTATTTACCCTCTCATATTCAACTTCTTTTGATCCCTATTCTTTACTTCACTTACCCTCTGTTCCCTTCCTTTGCTTATTTACTCATTCTCTTTTTCTTAATTATTTACCTTACTCCTACATATATACCTCATCCCTCTCCCAACACATACACACACCTGTAACATACACCCCACACACACACCACACCTACACATCATACACACAAAAAAACTCCCACACACACTCCTCAAAAACACACACACATTCCATACACACACATACATTGAACACATATACACCCCACACTCATACACTTCTCACACATATTTCACACACCCTCATCTCTACCCACACCAAAACACTCCACACAACCACACCCACAGACACACCTTACACACCCACACTCCGACCTACACCCACTAACTCCCTGTAAGTCACACACACTGTATTACTTATCTTTTTTTGCTGTTGTACTCAAGCCCATTCAGGTACTGTTCCTTTTAATCTCTTTGTCCTCTCTCTTTGTCACTCACCATGTGTTATCCTAATTCAATATTTCTCCCTCTATCACCCCTCTTTACTTTTACTATGGGTAGCGCACCGGGGAGCGTAACAAGGGGAAAACAAAGAGAAACAGTAAAATAATATTTTAGATTGCTTTGAGGTAGGGTAGCTGTTGTGTTGTGTGGGTGATTTACTTACTGCACTCCTTCCACTCCTTTTCTCAGTACCTCTGTTCTCACAGTTCTTCATTCCCGTTCACTCAGTCCGTCTATCTTACTGTAATTGTCTCTGTCTCTTCACTCTTTCACTACTTGTTCATTATGCTTTCTCCCTGAAGTTCAAGCACATTACGTTATTTACATTTCTTTGCTGCTTCAATTATTCCCTTTCTGTTACTTCTTCTTTTCTTCTTTTAGTTTTTTTTTTTTTCTTTTTTTTGTGTTGCGCTAACGGGGCGCTCACCGGTGCGCGTACCAGGAAGCGCACCCATGAGAAAAATGAAGTGAAGAGTGCTAAAAATTTTAGTAATTTTTTTAAAATGGGAGGTAGTTCTGAAAAGAACTTTTTTTTAATGTTTTTGTTGTTTTATATATTTTTTTTTTCTGAACATTTTTTTTGTTGTATTTTTTGAACAATTTTATGTTTTTTGGGGGTTTTTTGGGGGGGAACAACGGAAAACAGGCATTAGAAAGGGCTCAACAGGAGATAAAAAAAAATCACTTTTTGGGGCGTTTTGAGCACTTGTGATTTTCAAATGCTCTGTTCATTAAAATCACACTCATCTCCCCGTGGCAAAGTAGTCCCCCACAATAAATACACACTAGCTTGATGTGTTGAAAATTGCTCTGGATATTGGGGACCGTCTCCCTCGCCTCTGGTCCCGAAAAACTTTCCTGTGTTGAGGTGGTGGCCACAGGAGTTCGTGGGTTTTCACGGAGGTCACGCACCTCAGCCACGCTGTAATTTATTGGATGCCACCTTTGCATGTGGCGATGCATAGTATAGTTCCCGTAGCTATATTTTTTATCTGTGCCTCGGGACAGAACTTCTTTGCAGATCAGGCATGTGACATAACGGGCATTGACTTTTTTTGGGCTTTCTGGGAATGTATAAAATTGCCAAATGAAACTGTCCTTGTGGTGGGATTTCCGGGGCTGTTCAGGCAAGAATACTCTCTCATGTACCTCCTTTTCCTCTTCTTCCTCCTCTTCCTCACAGTTGGTAAGGAACTGGGCAGGTGGTCCTTCCTTCCTAGGAGGTGGTGGTGGTGGTGGGGGTGCACCACCTGCAGCTACTATTGAAGCCATCTCTTAATAATGAAAATAGGTCTTCCTCTCACAAAGTTGAAAGTCAGAGTGAGAAAAAAGGTGAGGGCTTTCATCTTTTGGGAAAATTTTTTTTTATAAACCAATGAAAAGTGTTATTTTTAGGTCACATGACCTAGCCTTACATCATTAGGCAACCAAAAGTGAAAAGAACCAATAAAAAGTTTTATTAACAAGTCACATGACCTGTTACGCTTACGTTACGCGCTCCGCGCCGCGCCCCGGATCGCTTCCGGGGAGCTGCGCTTCGCGCCTCGGTTCGCGCTCCGGAGCACTTCCGTGTGCGCTAACGCGGCACGTCATAAGACGCATTACGCGGCAACGCGATACGTCGCGCTTACGCGACGCATCACGATCTAACGCGGCAGTTGCGCTAACGGAACGTTTACCGGTTCGCGGACCGGGTCGTGGCACCAAATTGAGCTAACGGGAAGCTACCCGGTGCGCGGACAGGTAGCGAAACAAAAAAAAAATTGAAAAAAATATATATATACATAAAAAAATTATATTAAATACATATAAAATATATTTTTCCTTTAAAAAAAGAATACATTTAACAGCTTTTAATATTTGCTATTAAAAAAACATTGAAATTCACTGAAAAAACCATAGGTTATAGACCATATATAGTTAGGAATTAGCATTTACAAAACCTTGAAAATTCACTGAAAAAACCATAGGTTATAGACCATATATAGTTAGGAATTAGCATTTATAAAACCTTATTTTACTGACACAAAACCATTGAAATTCGCATATATAGTTAGTTGCACTAACTATATATTTCGCGCACCCGCAATCCACTGCTGATGATGTCACATATTACATCATTCATGACATGGTCAGTGACATCACTGATGACATCACTGATGACATCTCAAATGACATCACTGATGACATCACTGATATCAACATCCAGTGTCTGTATGTTTCTGTAAAGTTTAAATATGTCTTACATATTGAAGAATGAGTGGATGTATAAGTGTCTGGATGAAGGATTTAGTAGGTGCATGACTGACTGTATGAGTGAGTGATTAAATGTGTCTCACTGAGTGCATGGGTTAGTGACTAAACTGTCTTAATTTGTGCATCATTATGTCTGTTGTTTTGTAAACTGCTGCATGTGTTGATCAGTAGCTATATGAGTAACTATATGGGCTATTGATTGGTTGCCCAAGTATTTTTTTAGGTGACTGAATGTGTGTGTGGGTGGTTGGGAGGTGTATGACTCTGTGCATAGATGTGTGACCAGTTGATTCACTAGATGTATGGGTTCAAAAGTGCATGTGGAAACAGCTGTATGGGCGGTTGACTGTGTGCATGAGTGTATTGGTGAGTGAATGGATATCTCAGTGCTACATGTCAAAGTAAGAACATATGTAAAACTCAGTATATGTGAGAGTTGACATATATAAATAACTGTGCATAAGAGCCAGTGAATGTGTGAGTGGCTGTATGGATCATTCTGAAATTGTATCAGGGATTGTATAAGAGAGTAAATATGTGTTAGTATCTGTTTGAATAAGTAACGTGTGTATAACTGTATAGTTGAGGAAATGGAGGTGTGATTGATTCTTTGCATGACTGACTAGGTGTGTGAGTAACTCCATGGATGAGTGACACTCTGTGAGTGTCTGTTTACACTGAGTGTATATAAGGTTATATTAGAGTCTGAAGAAGTTCATCGTATTATCACATGAATGATGTCATCAGTGATGTGATCAGTCATGTCAAATGAGATGTCATCAGTGATGTCATCAGTGATGTCATTTGAGATGTCATCAGTGATGTCACTGACCATGTCATGAATGATGTAATACGTGACATCATCAGCAGTGGATTGCGGGTGCGCGAAATATATAGTTAGTGCAACTAACTATATATGCGAATTTCAATGGTTTTGTGTCAGTAAAATAAGGTTTTATAAATGCTAATTCCTAACTATATATGGTCTATAACCTATGGTTTTTTCAGTGAATATATATATATATATATTCCGAAATAATTACCCTTCAAAAAAGAAGATCGCTGCACACCACTCCATAGGTTCTTTACGTTTTATTTCATTTGGTTATTCCCCCAACAAGGCAGTTTTCTGTCGAAACGCATAGCTATTGAGTAATAAACTTGTGCGCTTTATTGAATTTTTGGAGGCCACCACCTCCCCAGAGTATGTTTTGTTCTTTAGGTGAGGGGGCCTCTCAAAGCCCCACAGCCTGAGGGACCGCAAACTCCCTTGGCCTTACTCATAAAAAAAAGCAGGGGGCCGTGCAGACCACCCTTGGCAGCCCTAGGGGCTGCCACCTCCCTAGGGTTTTAAAGAAATAGTAATACAGGGGGCTGCGTGGCCCCCCTGCAGCCTCAGGGAATGCCACCTCCCCAGGGCATAAGTTTAATTGAATGCGGGCCATTCAGCCCCCCCCTCAGCTCCGGGGACCACCACCACCCAGAGGCAAATTGGAAGCAAGGAATTGGGCCATGCAGCCCGCCTGTTGGAGCCATAGATGGCCCTGCCGAACACCCCCCCGGGCCGGCTCCTGCAATGTCCCGGGAGGCCCTTCCCCGGGACATTGCTGTTTGCTATGGCGGTGTTCTCGCCAAGTCATAGCAAACAGTGCTCCGCCGTGATCAAGCATGAGCATTTTGCTCTTGTTTGCACAAAGCGGAGCACAATTTGCTTTTACATGCAGCGGGCAGCTTCCTATGTTTAAAAGAAATGGTGGCAAGATGCGGGGAGCCAGCAGCTTCCCCGTGGTCCCCATAGGGGGAAGTGGGTACCTTCGGTGGGACCAGGGCACCCACAGTACAGGCTGGGCCCTGAGAGAAGGTGTCCCCAAGGCCAAAATTGGGAAAGGTGGCCAATACTTAAACCATTTCTGGGAGGGTTCCGCTCCATCACCCTGCTTTTACTGTAAAAAATATTTTTTTAAAGCTGGGCCTCCCTCCTGTTTTAAAACAAAACGTTTTTAAAAAGGGGCTGGCCCTGGGAGTTGGGTCCCCAAAGCCAAAATCAGCCCAGGAAAGGGACTGTATGCCCCCCACCCAATATTGAAAAGAATGAAATAAATAAAAAGGCCAGACCTAGGACGCCAAAGCCGAAATCAGCCCAGGAGGGGGGGGGGGGGCACTCGTCCTTCCTTCCTATAATTTACATATAAAAAAATAAAAGGCATGGACTGGGGGTGGGGTGCCCAGGGCCGAAATCGACCCAGGGAGGAGGGCCAAGCACCCCCTCCCTTAAAACAATGAATTAAAGAAACTTTAGCAAGTCACCAGAGGCCATGATCCCTTCACCAACACTCTGCACACGCGCCACCTTACACACTGGCATTTGGGGGATTATGTCCCCTGGGGTACAGAGGGCCTCAGGACTAAAGTGGAATTCTTTCCCCAACTAGTAGTGTACTAGGTTGCACATTTGCAAAGTGGAGGAAAATGAGGCAGTGGCCTCCAACAACCTCTTAGCAAGCCAGCTGTGTGGGACAAACTGGAGGTAACAGGAGGGATAGTTGGCCCCTAAAGACCCTCTGGAGTAAAGTGGATTTCATCCCCCAACTAGCAGTGCGCCAGGAGGTGCGTTTACAGAGTGGTGGAAAAAGTGGGCATGGCCTCCGAAGACCAGTCAGCAATCCCACTGTGCTCGAGTTACTGGAGGTAACAGGAGGTGTAGTTGTCCACTAAGGACCCCGTGGAGCCAAGGGGACTTCATCCTTCAGTCAGCAGTGCTCCAGGAGGTGCATTTGCAAAGTGGTGCAGAAATGGTGTGTGGCCTTCGAAGACTCTCAGCAATCCTTCTTTGTAGGCCTTACTATTTTTTATGTAATGTGACACAGACCTACTGGCTTTCTCAAAGAGTTAGCACACCAAAATATAAAAGGAAGGCCTAATGGCATTTGTAATAGATCAGCACATCAACCTTAACAAATTAAATGTAAGCTAAAATCTTTCTACGTTCCCTAACTATAATCTCACTTTAACTTTGGTTTTGTTCAGTGAATTTCTAGTGTCTAACAATATTGTCACTTTAACCTTTGTTTTTTAGAGAATTTCTGTATTTTGTTTTATCCTATTCAACCAATCTTATTGTGTAGGTCCCCTCCTTACAATAAAAGGAGTGTAACTAATTTATGGCCACAAGGATCATCAAGGGTCAACTGTTTGTTCTCCCCAGGTTGAATTGTTTACTCTTTCTAACTGGCAAGCTACCCCTATCACTTCCTGATTACAACACTCCCGAAATACAGCTGTAATTCATACCACTTCATCCTGCCCCACTACAAATATAATCTGGGATGGATAATGGAAAATAATACGTCGACCCAGACATGAACTACCATCTGGACAATCATCCACTGTTTTGTTCTTGACCTCCTTACCTACTACCTCCGGTACACTGAACCTTAACACTGTCATTTATGTATAATATACTGTGCTCCCCCACTTCCCGGCAGACACTCAATTGCAAGGAACAACCATGATACCCCACCCCTTCTCTTACCCCTATGACACCACAGTAGAGAGATACAGCCCAACTCATGGAGAATAACATTTCCCAAAAATCTATAAAATAATGCTAAAAATAAATTCAAATACAACCTCCTTAAACAACTAACAGTAAAACTAATAGCCGATACCTACTACAGCATGAGCAAGTGCAACAAGAAAAATGTCTTCCTTTTCTACACAATACACCTGGCAAAATGGAGAAATATCTTCCACCTGCAAGTTGCAAAAACAAACAAAATTCCCTGTGGATCTAAACTCACCATTACTTCCTCCCAAACCCTCAAAGGGGAGATCTGCATATCTATTTTCAGAACGGGGAACATAGTAAATGAAGCTGCTGAATATCTCCATCTCCTCACCATCTTTGATCGACACCTCCCATCACTACTCGCCCTATTGCAACAACCTGGTCCTATCACCCAACCACCTCCCTACTTTCTACCCGTGTTCATTCATCCAGAATCTATTTGCCTCCAGGACTTCACCGCCACACCATGCACCATTGCTACCACCCCTGACTCATGCCTTAGTCAAAAAAGCTCCAGCCCAGTCCCCACTACACCCACCCTAACAAATAGCCACACCAAAACACATTCCCTTTGTGCTCACACTGGGCATGATAGGGCTAGTCACAGTTCAAGATCGCTCACCACTAAATCTCCTTCCAACTCATCCCAGACTCCCACTTTCGAACTCACCCAACCCATTCAACCCCTACATATTGCATACCTCGATGACATCCCCCACCCCTCCGTTCAAGTGCCCTCACCTTCTTTAGCCTATGGGGCCAGCCATCTTTCCACCCATAGATGAATGAGGTAGAACCGAACAGAAAAAAATGGATTCTCTAGCCAAAGACCTACCCAACGTAAAAAAGGAACTTGCATTCGAGACCAAGTTGACTCTCAATTACATCCCGAGAATAGAGAAATTGACTCCCCAAATAGGATCTCAAAGAGACAGCCAACAAACCAGTCAGAGCTCCATTCTCTTAAGCCACCTGGTCAAACGACCCTAACGAGCTTTCAACCCCCTATCCTCTATGTAATTGGAATCACTCAAAAAATCAATAAGCACTAAAACTCCATAATAAGACAGCAAGACTCCATCCCCTATCCCAATAATCATTAGCACAAATAGAATCTCTCAACCTTATGTATCGGCCAGACTTCCGGCTCATTTCACCACCATTTCAACACTACACCCTACAAAAAAAGTGTTTTCTCCCTAACCCCCATACCCCTAAATGGCAGATCAGCAGTGAAACTGGCAACAGAAATAGCAGAAATTGTTCCTACTGAAGGAATCAACATTGCATTCCTAATGGAAACCTGGCTTAACAAACACTAAACCCCTATACTAGACTTGCTCACTCCTCCTGGCTATTCCATCATTAAACAAGACAGACCAGGAGAAATAGGGGGCGGGCTAGCGATCATCCACAAAGAATAAACACAGCTCAACCCCCTAGAGACCACTGACTACTCAACTTGAATATCATGGAGTAGAAATCAAAGCTAAAGTCTCCACTCCCACCAAACTCCACACCATCTATCATCCACCTGGTGATTGCACTCTCCTCTTCAAAGAATTCGCCGACCTAATAACATGTTTCTCCCAAACTGATACCAATGACATGTTCTTAGGCGACTTCAACCTACACTGGAAACACGGAAGACACCACAGTCCATAACCTAATACACCTTCTTGAAATAAATGACCTCAAGCAACTCTGTAACAAATAGAACCACAATCAAGGCTGGACTCTAGAAGCAATAATAACTATGAGTGAACTTGTCTCTCTTCATTCCATCTTGCCCATAGACTGGTTAGATCACCACCTAATAGTATTCAACCTCAAGACTAACCCCATATCCTACCCAATTCCTATCCAACAAACCCATGGACTAGGAAAGGAACATCAAGTAAATCCCGATAAGGGAACTGAAGTCCATGATCAGAACCCAACTATATTCTCAATCTCTCCTTCACACCGTAGATGACTTCACCACCCACTATAGCTCAGCAATGACAGATGTGCTTGACCATGTGGCACTGCTCAAACTAAAGCAATCTAGAAAAATCCAATCTGGATCCTGGTTCAACTCAGACCTTAACACAGAGAGAAGACACCTAAGCCACACCAAATAGATATGGTGACAGAATTACACACTTGCACACCTCTCGCTCCTAAGATCTGAGTGTCCCTCCCATAAGAAACACATCTTCAGGGAAAAAGCACATTTCTTTAATAATCAGCTTGAATGTGCAAAGAAGAGACCAGGGAGCTCTAGAGCATAATTAAACAACAAACTACCCTTACCTCCCAATATGAAGCAACAGGTACCAACGAACGCTGTGAACAATAGACAACTTCTTCACTGACAAAGCTGCACAAATTTGACAATCCCTCATCCTTGACACTAGTCTGACATCCCAGCCCACTTGCTCCCATGTTACAAAGGTCAGCACAGAAACCTTCAGACCAAGATGTACCTACAACGAAAAATTGGTGGCAGGCTGATGCCGGTCGCTGGAGCTCCCGGACTGAAGAGAGAGGTGCAGGCTAGGAGAATGCCGAACTTACCTGGATCACGAGTAGCCATCGCGAAGGGGGCGTTTGGTGACTGTTGTGGTGGGTGCGGTGGCTAAGGTATTTTCATCTGTTGTGCAGACTTCGAGCTGTAGTGCCTATGGGACCTGACGCGAGGAGACATCGGGTGGTTTGGTGCTGGGCGGCGACTCTCTGGCAGAGATCCTCTGTGGCAGCAACACTTGCCAGCTTCAGGGTGAGGTTTGACAGAAACAGCACTGGGTAGCAACCCACGGGGACACAGCAGTACATTGAGGAGGAGACACAGGAGATACTGGGGTCCATAAATGACTTCCGTCAGGATGAGAGTAATAGCGTATGAAAGAATGTAGGAGAGAAGGGCGTTGGCAGTAGTGTGAAACCTAGGCAATTTCAGCAGGTACAGCTGGCACTGATGGAAAGGAGACCCCCTCCACAGGTAACTTTCACTTCTAAGGGCATTTGAAGGAGGTGGAAGTGGAAAGTGTAAGGCCGGAGTAAGCACTGGAGTAAGGGGTATTAGAGAGAAAAGTGCTCACACAGATACACCACGAATATCGCAAGTAAGGAATAGATATCAGCTGCGGTCTGACCCTGAGAGAAAGGCAAAAAGTGTGAAAATAAGGAAACAGACGGCTCATGAGGTGATTGCTTTGTCCTGTATCAAAAAATTTGCAAAGGCTGCAGGTTGACCAAAGCGGTGTGGGCTGAAAGAAGTGCGCTCACTTCTGAAACCCTCAGCCTCGCTCAGTTCTTATTTTAGAATCATGGAGCAGACAGAGGCTGCTATAACCATTCAGGGGGAGGAGGCATGGTAAGTCAAATACAGGCTGCATCACGGGTTGAGAGAATATCAGCACACCCCCTTAGTAACCGCTTTTCTTCATTAGATAATTTGGCCGATGGCGCACAAGATGGGGGTGGCCCAAGTCCAAGACAGACCCAAGATATCGTTGGGATACGTACGGTGGGCAGGGGGACGCCAGTCCTCGGGTCGAGAGGGGAACTGAAAACCAGCCAGAAAATATGATAGTGAATTTGAGGCCGGACATTCTCAGGAAATTTGAGATTTCAGAGGTCAACCAAAATGGTATTCAAGAAAAATGTGTTGTGCTAGAGGAAAAGCTGGATGGTATAGCACAACGCAATGCAACTCTTGAAGGAGAGGTGAAGGTTCTGTCGGCAGGAATGATTCAGAATTCCCCGGGATATAGAGGTTTTGAAATCTCAACATAAAATCCTGCAAGAGGATTTAGAAAGGCTTGAAACTCAGTCCAGGCGTAACAATCTGAGAGTTCTCAGTATCCCGGAAGGCAGAGAAAAAGGGGACATAAAAGGTTTCATTTGTAAACTATTAAGTGAATGGATATTACAAGACAGGCCAGATCTAAATCTCGACAAGGAGATTCAAAGAGTGCACAGGGATCCCTTTAAATTAAACCCTAACAGGAAGACTCCCAGGAAGATTCTGATTAACTTTATTACCTATGCAGTTAAAGAGCTGGTGTTGGGACGCACTCTGAAGGAGGGATCCCTAAAGTTCGGGGACTTTAATTACCAAGTGAGATCAGACATAGGCAAGAGAACTGCAATGGGAGTTGGGTTCCAGGATGAACTACCTGCAGGGTAAAGGTGCTCAGGTCCAGATGAAGTTTCAAGCTATGTTAAAAATCATGTGCAGAAAGAAGATGCATAACATTAGTAACCCTGAGGAGGTGGACATCTTCATAGCTCAGATGGAGGGAATCTCAGCCGCCACTTCTAGCTCTGGGTTGTAATGGTCCCTAACTAGGCGTGATAGTATAGCAATAGTATGCATCAAATAAAGGTTATCAAGAGGAGTTAGTCTGATTAGGCTTGCTTCTTTGTTTTTGTTTAGTGCACTTTGAGTATCTCTCTTCGGGAGGGCGGGTCTCGAAGGGCGGACTCTATCGCCTAGGAATAGGAAGGAGAGGTTTCCCGGCGGGGTGGCAGAAGGTATGCACAGGGTGGTGGGAACATGAGGAAAAAAAATAAAAAATGTGTCCTCGTCTTGCCATATTCTTGTCGGTTCAATGTTATCTCTGGGTCTTATCAGCCTAAGATGTCTAAACAAGAGAACCATGCAGAGAGAGCTAAAAGGGTACAGAGTGTGGAGATCTAAGCATGAATAAGTCAAATAAAATTCAGTTTATATCCTGGAATGTTAATGGGCTGAGGTCTAGGAAGAAGCTTGCTCGGGTGGCAGAATTCCTCAAGAATAGTGAGGCACATATAACATTGCTTCAGGAGACCCATTTGGAACGGAGGAAGTGTGGGTCCTGTTTTATTAAGTTACACTTGGAACAAGATGTTGCAAGCTCAGATCTGAGAGACTGCACTAAAGGAGTGGCCCTAATTATCAGAAATAATTCAGGAATACGACTATTATAAGGCTAATAAATTATGAATCTGATATCTCTGGTAGGTGGCTGGTGGCTAGTATAGTGATTCAGGGAACGCTCCAGAAGCCCTAATAAAGTTGGAAGCTTGTCTTTTGGAGACTACGGCCCCAATTATACTTGGGGGGCGGACTTTAATAAAGTTCTAATCAAAGAGTTGGATAGAATGTCAAAAGTTAAATATGTTAGCTCCCCTAAGACATTCACCAGATTGAAAAATATGAAGACTGAACTAACCCCGGGAGGAGCTGGCATGGCAGTGCTACACTGAGGTCCACGGATCATCTGGCAAAAACTGTGCATTTAGTGTGCCTGCGCAGTCGCAAGCTGATCGACCAGCCATGCCAAGCACCCCGCATCAGGCGTTAGACTAACGCATTTCAGTGTGGTGGTCAACATCACCGCACTGAAATGGAAAGTCACGCAAAATAGCGCTTCCTCTGCCATCAAGCGGAGGAGCGCTTGTACTCATGCCCCATACAGTTAAAGTTAACCTGGAGTGGCATGCGCCATTCACGCTGCTCCTGGAAAGCTTGGGGACATAGCTCAGAGTTCTCAGGTCTAAGTCCCTAGGATTCACCAGACACTTTGATTAAAGTACATACACCTCTTTGGAAGTTATTTTATCTAATAAGTTGCAGCAATGGCGGCTGAGACGAGTACCCCACGGACCTCTAAAGTGCTTCCGCAGCCCACAGCACACCATTCAGAGTCCCTGTGCAGCTGTTGATCAACCTCATCATGCCCGGGCCGGCGTTAGCCAGGTAGTCATCGGGAAGTAGGTGAGTGTGTGTTAGATCTCTCACTCTGCTTAATTATTTGTTTTATAGCGCTAGCTAGCGCTGGTATAACCTCCAAAGGACATGTGAATATATCAGCAGTGGTGAGGGATGAGCGGCAACCAGCGCAGATCTACTGTAACGTGAAGCTCTTACTCGCCAATCCGGTCATTCATAGACTTCCAAACTTTCCTGCTTACAATCATTAAGGCTGAGAACTCTATTTGTGTCATTAATAGCAGACTCTGCCCCATGAACCCTGGAGTGACACCTTGTCTACCTGTGACAATGCATGGTCTGATTGGCCAGCAGAAGACACAGGCAGGTGGCTGTTTTGTTTTTCCTTGCCGCGCATACAGGCGTCAAAATGCGCCTTTCTTCCAGGTCTCACCTTCTGTGAGCCGGGGCCTGTCACTGTTTGGAGCCAGAGGGGCAGATTTACAAGCCCCTTGCGCCTCTTTTATGCTGCCGTTTCGTCACTTTTGTGACGCAGCGGCGGCGCAAAAGATGCGCCATGGTGCGGGGTATTTACAACGTGACGCATCTAGGAGATGCGTCACGTTGTAAAGCCCCTGCGCCAGAAGGAGGCGTTCTATCTCAGGGGGAGGTGTTGCGGTGCAGGAAATCTACAAGATTTCACTCAGTCACTTTTGGGCCCATGCTGCGTCAAAACCCTGCGCCTGCTTGAAGCAGACGTAACGATTGACGCAGCATTGTGGAGATAGAGCATCCCAGAGCATTGCTAGAGCTGCGTCGCGCTTGCGACGCAATTCCAGCAATGCGCCGCTGTTAAGGCACTGATGCGTGACGCATCTGTGCCGTTTTTGCCCTATGGTGCGCCGCATTGTAAATGCAGCGCATCCAGGGTGGCGGAGCTGCGGCGCACAATTACTGGTGCCTCTCTGCTGATATGCAGGGATGCGCCAGTAATTGTAAATCTGCCCCAGAGTGTTTATCTAGCCTCCTCCACCCACATACTGGTCAGCAGGTCACTAGGCATCAAAAGATTCATGCTGTGTGTGTGTTGCTAACATGGCCCCCCTATTCCGACTCAAGGCAGTGTTTCATCACGGGACGTGCTGTGTGGTGAGTACAGCGCTGCCCATATGACCTGAAACGATTGATAGATGGAGTCAGGTGCGTGCATGTTGTTCGTGGTAGTGTCAGCATAAAAATGCAAAACACGTGTATTTCTATTAGAAAAATGAAAGGTTCCTGTGCTGATAAAAGGAGTACATGTCCGAGTTCATCTTTGTGCGAATAATCTGCTGAAGTGTATCTGTAAGCAATACTGTCTATGTGAACGTGCACCTCTTTTGGAAGCATTAACCTGTTTGATTCAGTTTATTACTAAAAACCTAAACAACCCTTCCACTGAAGTAACGTGAATTGTGTAGTCTTGCTAAATTGTTTTTTCAAGCCAAATGTACCAATTATGCAAACTTTCTGTTATTCCTTGAAGTCTGTACTAAAAAAAACACAATTGTAATTCATATGGTGTCAAGATTACAGTTTGGACCTGCAATATTTTCTCCCAGCTAGTAGCTTATTTCTGTATTCTCCATCCAAATCTGTTTTTAACGGTGGTACTCCTGATCTTTTAAACGTTCACTTTAGGTACAAATATATTTAGCATTTAGGTGCATTCCCAGAGTCCTTGTGACCTCCAGCCACCCTGATTTGGTCCGCCGTAAAACTGTGGGGTATTAACAAAATATGAGTGTGGAAGAAGTCTTAATAAAGTTCTTGGAATGAGTTCTGCAGTGGACCATAATTGAAGCTGTTTACTTTATGAAATATTGTTTTGCCCATAAAGCGTAGATTACTTTCAGATTAGTAAATTGAGTTGGTGTCAACAGTCTGTGCAGCTGGACAGCAAGGATGAGTCTACAGTTAGTGCCCTTCCACTTTTGGTGCTTTGCAGCAATTTTAAGTTCTCCTTAGAGTTTTTTATTGCCGATATGGGTGCAATTTCTGATATTTATGTTTCCCTTGTCTTCTTTGTGAGATTTTGCTCGAGAGAAAGTGTCACTCATAGTCATTGAAATGTCACTCATACTCACACTTCAATTTGAAATGTCACACATAGCATTCTGAAAACTTGGCAGCTATGATCAACCCAAGTAGGAGACGGCGAGGAAGAGAAGGATGGCAGTCCGAGATCGCCGGCAGTAGAGGTAAGTGTTTATTTTTGGGGGTTTTATTAAAGTATTATTACGTTGGCCAACGGTGCTCCGCTGCAGAGTAGGAATTTGCCCTATACTCCACGTTCTACATGGAATGCGGAGTAGGGAAATCTCTACTCACTTCGCTGGCAGAGTGGAGTTGTGTGCCCAGGCATAGACTGAACTTACTTTGGTAGATATTTGGCGTAGAAGGATGGGGGCAGTTAAGGGTTTTACATTCTACAGCAAAAAGTATGGCCATCGTTCCCATACTGATTATTTTCTGGTAGATCAGGAACTGAATGCTAAGGTGGAAGCTGTAAGTCATGCCCCCACAGTTCTCTCAGATCATTCTTTAGTGGTCTTGTCTTTAACACCCCATCAAAAAATGGGGAAAAGAAGGTGGACCCTGGATACGACTTTCTTGTTATATATAGGGATGGTACTCGATTTAGCAAATAAGACAGCTGACTTTCTTCATTTCAATAGGCACTTTACTAATTTACAAATGGGCTGAGATGCTTTTAAAGATATTTAAGGACAGTAATAAGCTCTATAACAACAGGTAAGAAGCTCGCTGCGCGACAGAAAGATGATGAGCGAATTACAGAAATTAAGGCTAGAGAATGTAAACTCCAGAAGGCTTCGCTTGAGGGATCAGTCAGGGTACCAGTGCCGGGTAGGGAACGGGAGGATTTGCAGGCAGAACATCAGGCTCAGTTAGATAAAAGGTTATTGGATAGATAGAAAGTCAGCAAGCTCCAGCATTTCTCTTACAGCGAAAGGTGTAGCTGGCTTCTGGCATGGAAGGCTAAATCTGAAAAGGCCAAAAATTCGATATTGAACTTGATGAATGCAGAGACCGGGATGTTATTAAATACTAATGCAGATATCCGGGGAGGAGTCCGGAGATACATGAGTAGTTTATATAGAGAGGATATACAACCAAGTATAGATTGTATAGAGGCTTGGTTGAATGGGACGGAGCTTCCGTAACTAACAAATGAGAAAAAGGGGTCTTAGAGGCAGAGATCACGGAGGAGGAGATTCTGGCACAAGGCAGGAAAATGACAGGAAAGCGGCTGGGCCAGAAGGCCTCCCAGTTGAGATCCACATGCAAATTATAGATAAATTAGCTCCAATTTTGAAAGATGTATTTAATGCAATATATATAGAGGGTGGGGGAGTGCCCCAATCCAGGTCAGAGGCAACGGTAGCTTTAAGTTTTTAAACCAAACAAAGACTCCCTGAGAGTAGATTTGGATAGACCAATATCGCTCTTGAAAACTGATTGTAAGACCTTTTTAGGGATAGTAGCTTCCAGAGTAGCACAGGTAATTAGGAGAATTATACAGTCTGACCAAAGAGGTTTAATTTCGGAGAGGCAGCTCAATGAGCTCACGTATTTAATGATGGGGGTTATGATATGGTGGAGGTCCAGAATTTGCCTTTGACTGTAGTGGCTGTAGATGCAGCCAAGGCCTTCGATCAAGTACATTGGGTATATCTTTGGGAAACTCCAAAATATTTGGTTTTCCACTGAACATGGTGAGGGCTGTCCAAATCCTTACCCGCCTCCCTAGAGCTAGGGTGTTGGTAAACGAAGAGTTGTCAGACTAGTGAATGTAGATAAAACCGAAGTAATGGATTGGAATCAGGATAATAGTAGTTGGGGGGCTAAAGCCCAAATGCGATATCTGGCCATCTCAATCACACAGAAACTAGAAGACATCCCTAGAGTGAACTGGAAAAAAGTGAGGTAGGAGGTAGGGAGTTTGTTGGTAAGATGGGCCAACATACCTCTAAACATATATACGGTCAAGTTAATCTCACCAAGATGATTGTCCTCCCCAAAATCACAATTCTTTTTTAATTCTATACCCAGCTTAAAATCAGCAGTTTTATTTGGGCATCAAAGGGACCCAGGATAGCATGGAAAAAACTGAAGTGGAGGCTGGAGGCGATGGGACTGATTTTACCGGATCTGCTTGTATACTGTTATGGTTTTAACTTTAAGAAGTTTTGTATGTTAGCAAACAAGACAGACAGGTCACCAATGGGGTTACTTTTCGAGGCAATGTTGGGTTATTTAAGTCAAGGTCAGTGTCACTTCCTGTTTAAATATGGGGAACCAAAATATTTCAAAAAGATGAAGTTGAAGATCTTGAAATCGGGCTTAAGAACATGGATGTGCGTTCAAAAGCGGTTGCGAGTACTGTACTACTCGCCCTGGGCACCAATTTGGGATTTCCCGGAAAACCCTGACTGTCTGATGGATCAGCTTAGTCAGCCTTTCAAAATATGGGTGTTTATGCTACTGGGCTGATCTCAGAATGGGATCAAGTTTAGTGAGTGGGAAGTTTTAAGTAATTTACTAAGGTACAACTAACAAGATTTAAATACTACCTATTACGTTCCTGGTGGGCCACCCAAGAGTGGGTTGAAAAGGAGGATGAGCCTTGGTTAGAACAAGTGATGAGAAGTGGTCCACTAAAAAAGGAAGTCACATTTTGGTAGTGGACCTTTATGGAGGCGGATGATAAGATTGTGTCAGACATTTCCAACCTATGGGCAGAAGGGTTTGGGGAAGGAAATTTATACCAAGTTTGGCATGCTTCTTTCTTCACAGTACGTGCAGCGGTGAAACCCTCCTTGCTTAAGCAAAATCACCAATTTACCACCTATAGGGTATACTGGTCTCCGGCCAAGCTTTCAAGAATCACAGGGAATACATGTGCTTGCCCAAAGTGTTTACTTTTATCGACAGATGACCTGTATATGTTTATGCAGTTTCCGAAGATCGCTCCCTACTGGACATCAGTATATAACTTTTTAGAGCAAGTGATTGGTGAGCAGATCAAGGTAAGGCCACGACTTATATTTTTTGGGCTATATCAAGAAGCATGTATAGGAAAAAATTCAGTCACAATTACATTTGTCTTTTATGTGATTGTGTTGGCAAGGCAGGAGATGTGCAGGCTTTGGAAATCTTAAAATCCCCTGTGCTTTGCTGATTGCCTCAGAAGTATTAATTATGCAAGCCAGCTTGATGTTGCTTGTGACGCTAAAAGTTTAGAGAAGGTGTGGGCACTGTTTGTAGATTGGAGACAATAGTCAAGCAGGTCTGAGCCATATATGCTGGAGGTCCCTGCTCCCCTCCTTCCCAGTCTCTAGGGGAGGGAGATGAATGTGAAAACAGCAGTAATCTTTGCGTGGACATGCTTATCTTTACCTTCTTTCTTTTAAGGGATGAGAGCTATACCAGCAAGAGAGTTGGCAGAGTGAGGAGACACAAAACAAAAGATGTAACTAAGTCCCGGAATTACCCAGGGAAAAATATAGACAAAAGCAATCTTGTACGGCTGAAAAACAAAGCTAGATGGACAGACATCAAATCTATGACAGAAGGAGAAGTCTTAAGAATAATTGTGAACTCTGCTTAACCCTAATACCACACCTCAACCATATCATCTCCTCATTTTAGACCAATATCATCAACACCTCTCTCATATCAGGACACATCTCTGAATCCCTCCAACGAGGTCAAATCACACCCATCATCAAAAACCTACGGCGGACCTCATTTGCCTCAACAACCTCAGACCCATCACCAACCTTCCTTTCCTAGCCAAAACATTGAGAAATGTGTCCTCCTACTATTCAACCAACACATAGAGGAATTCAACCTCCACAACACTTTCCAATCAGGATTCAGGCAAATCTGTAGCACTGCTATCCTCAATATAACAGATAAGATTCATAGATCCTTAGACAAAGGTGACTCATGCTGCTTGAGTGATCTGTGACATTTGATACAGTTTATCATCCAGCTTTACTTGAGACACCCAACCCACACGGGTATTAACGGCACAGTCCTGAGAGGGTTCATGTCCTGTCTGCAACACTTTTAACAAATAATAAAAATCAGCAGTGGTCGCTCAAAGCCTGCACCAGTTCCACAAAGAGTACCTCAAGGTTCTATCCTCCCCCATCCCTTTTTAATTTCATCATGGAAACCCTCTCAGTTATTCTGAAACAAGCTGCTATCATATATCAATTACATGCCGACAACACAAGACTAAAATCCAACCCTCATTAAAAGGATCCCCCTAGGAGATTGCCCGATTCTTTAAGTTATTGAATCTGTCTCCAGAGGCATTACCTTAAATGCTATATCCCTTTGTTTCTACTTTGACTACCTTAAAACTCTATTGTCATATATTTATCTCTCTGACTGCTTGACCCAGACAAATCTCATGTGCTTCTTGTAAACGTACTCACTTAACATGTAAAGCGCTCTGATACCCTCGGGTCTGGCCAGCACTATATAAAACTCAAAAAATAATAAATAAACCAATATAAAGCAAACCTATTAGCTTTTTCAAAAATTCATCACAATGAATTATCAACAACCATATTCCAAAATAGTTCTTGTAAACACACACAGAGAAATGCATGATAAAATTTTTTTTTAAAAGTACTTTTGTTCCATAGGATCATGAAAGTGTAATTGTGTTTTGCTTTAAAAATGCGTCTATACAACCAAGCACAGGAGCAGAGGAGATCCACATACTCCAGCTGAAGAGCATACAGCTCCAGCTCAGAGTGTTTAAAAAAGCATATATATATATATATATATATATATATATATATATATATATATATATATTGCAGCTCCAGAAACACCAAAGCGCCGCACTCCCAGGCGGGTGCTCTCCGTTGCGAGGGTGCACTCGCACGTCAAATACAGCTCCACCTCCCTGTAGCAGTCTCCCGCTGAAGAAGGAAAGCACTCACGGAGGTACTTTTAAGTAATTTATTTAGAAACAGTAAACTGACGCGTTTCGGTCGGAACCTTTGTCGAAGTTTACCGGACCGACAGAGACGTACATTTTTATGCATCCGGGTCAGTGAAATAGATAAGGGACATACCTTAAGGGAAACGGAGAAGGGAAGGAAAAAGAAGGGAACTTAAGCGCCATATTGGAATGGATACCAATAACGGTGATAGTAGTCACATTGTAGAAAAGGCATAATCACGTTACGATTCAAACTGCCTATACATGATTAAAATTAATCAAAATATATATAAAGCGCTCCCCAACTTAGCACATAATCCAATTAGTGCACAAATGAACAATAATCAGAAAATAATCAGAAAAATTATACAGTGTTTCTCCATATTCCCTTCGATATTCAGCAATGTATATATACATAAAAGAAGATGCAATCAAGCCCTGGATGGGCTAATACACTAATGCTAAATATAATAAACCAAGGAGGACCCTTACTCCAAATTCAAAACTCAACTAAAAAGCAAAGGCAAGTCCGGACAAGTAGAGAACTAGTCAAAACCATATGTAACAGGATACAAGTCCCAGGAATACTTCTCCTCCTGAGGTACAAATTAATAAGCAATAAATATTCAGATACAGTCACGAAAGTCCAATATTACACAAAATACATGAAGAAGCCAAAAATAGTCATTTTACAAAATAATCATGTAGCATAATGCGAAATCAAGTCACGATAGTATATAGAGGGGAAGCGGGATAACCCTCTAAATGAAGATCACCACTATTCAATCTAATAGACAATTAAGAGAACAATATGCATCATATGTCATCCCATCTCATCCTCTAGACGAATCTGAAGTGTATATAGTGTCGGTGAAAATTATCATAACAGTTATAAACTCGACAAAGGGTACCCCAGGATGGTCACTCAAGGGGAGGAATGGACTTTACTCACCCAGATGGGATGACAGTTCTTCATGTACATTCATCCCCATAGGCATTTTCGTTTGCATGTCTATTATGTACCTGGACTCGAGTCTGCGGAGGCGGACAAGCCTGTCTCCTCCTCTCGGGTTCACAGGTACATGATCCAGACCAAAGAAACTCAACAGATCCCTGTTGCGTTTGTGTGCCTGATCGAAGTGGCGTGCCACCGGGTACGCCTCATCGAAGTTGGCAATCGCACGCATGTGCTCCAAGACCCGCAACTTCAGAGGATTCACAGTGCTGCCAATGTATCTAAGCCCACAGGGGCATACCAGGCAGTAGACACAGTAAGAGGTGGAGCAGGTTATAAATTTATTTATCCTGCGTTGTATCCCAGTATTAGGGATAGTGTAAGATCTTACTCTCTTGCTGAACTTGCACGCCTTACATCTCCCGCAAGGGGAAAAGCCACAGATTTCACCAAAGGCGTTGGTCTTAGGGGATTCAACCAGATGGCTCTGTACCAAGTCATTCTTAATAGAACGAGCCTTCCGGTACGTGATCTGGGGATTAGCAGGTAAATCATCCTTAAGGAGGTGATCAGTTTGTAGGATGTGCCAACTCTTCTTGATGGTTTTATTCAGAAAGGCAGCATCCTGGGAGAAAGTAGTAATTAATCTGAATTTCCCCCCGCTTTTTTCTCTTGTCACTTTACTTTCACTTTTGAGCAAATCTAATCTTTCTGCCGAGTTAGCTCTTTTATAGGCATCATTGAGGATTTCCTCCCCATACCCTCTCGACTTAAAATGGTCTATACACTGCTTGGCTGCCCATTGAAATTCCTTATCCTCCGTACAGTTACGCCTTATCCTTAATAACTACCCATAAGGGATACTCTTCACAAGGCTAACAGGATGACTGCTGGTGGCTTTCAGGACACTGTTGCCCGCTGTGGGTTTGCGGAAAAGTTTGCTCTTAAGTGTGTCTCCCTCTACATAAATAGTTACGCCGAGGTAATTCACGGTGGTTTGGCTCACTTCACCCGAGAATTTCAAATTCACACTGTTATTATTCAGCACCCCCATATACTGTTTAGCACTCTCAGTGGTACCGTTCCAGACAATGAATAGATCGTCTATGAAACGATACCAACTGATCAGATTGCGGGTCCATAGTGTGTTCTCTGTCCCCCAGGCCACCTGCTCCTCCCACCAACCCACGAACAAGTTCGCGTAGCTGGGGGCGAAGCAGGTACCCATCGCAGTCCCTGATAACTGCCGGTATAGGGCTGATTGAAAAAAGGAAAATGTTATTAGTTAGGCAAAATTGAATAAACTCCATCAACATTTGACTGTGCCTCATAAATTTCAAGGGTCTCTGGTCAAGATAGTATTTTATAGCCAGTAGACCATCGCCATGATCAATTGCGGTATAGAGGCTAGTGATGTCCAACACCATCAAGGTATAGCCTTCCTTCCATTCGATATTGCTCAATTTGTCCAGAAAATCCGTAGTGTCACGGATGTGTGACTTCAGAGTCAGAACAAAAGGCAATAGAAAATAATCCACAAAAATAGATAAATGTTCTGTGAGACTCCCCTGTGACGCAACAATCGGTCTCCCAGGAGGAGCAGTGGGGTTCTTATGCACCTTCGGGAGGTGGTAAAAGGTTGGAATGACAGGGTTCAATCGTCTCAAAAACATGAATTCTTCCATTTCCAGGAGGCCTTCGTTGTGCCATTTGGTAATAAGCATGCGATAGTCATTAACACTCTTCTGATATTCTTTTTCTTGAATCAGAAGGTACGTTGATTCACATCCCAATTGTCTGGCCGCCTCTTTATTGTAATTCTCTTTCGTCTGGAGCACAATATTCCCGCCTTTATCCGCAGGTTTGTATACTATGTTCTTATCTTTGCATAGCGCTCTTAGTGCCAAGTTCTGTGCGTTAGAGAAATTACTGTTCCGATCCGTTTTCATGAAATGCTGTTTCTTGCGAAATGTTTGTAAATCCTTAATGACGGCATCCGAGAACACATCGATGGCATCATATGCCGATTGGGGGTTAAAGGTAGATGAGGGTTTGAACTATATATACCTACTGGCGATAGCCAGTAGGTATATATAGTTAGGACCTAGCTACCATAGGAAATCCGCAACATTCTATTGGCAATACCTTTGGCGCCGGTTGAGGAATTTGCGTGTAATTTTCCAAAATTTCGGCCAGCTCCGCTGTGCTCCTTCCCTGAAAGTTTCGGAGAGATTCATGAAGTGGGGGCTGAGAAAAAAGGGGGGTCTCAAAACGTGTTTTCCCCATGTTAATTTCCATAGGACGTTCTGACAAGGCTACAGCCCGACCGCTGAATGGAATTACACCAAACTTGGCAAAATTGTAGGGACTGGTACGCAGAAGTGCCTTTGCTATATTTGGTGAAAATTGCTCCAGTGTTTTTTATGAAAATTAACTTCAAAAACACATATATATATCTGGGCGGAGCCTAACCACACATCTCATTGTGAGATCTGATTGGCTGTCAGCACTTCATCCAAGAAGTGTTGGCAGCAATCTTGGGACCAATATACATGATAGCACCTCATTAAAAAGCATTGTAGTTAATAGAGGGTTTTAGGACTTTAGTTACATTATAAATCATTTGTTTATGGTATCATACTCATTTTAGGAATTGTGGTGTGTTCTAAGGTGATTTTACCATGTGAAAAAGCCTTCTGCTGGGATATCATGAATCATGTTTGAAAGAAAACTATTATCTCATGCTTTTCCCACAGTGGTTTGGAAGGGGATCTATAAGCTAAACTGAAAGCATATTTTCTGTAAATTCACATTATCTTTCTCAGTCATGTGAGAATGAAGTCTGGCATTCTCAGTAAAACATGTACATCCAACAAGGACAGAGACTGTCAGTTGATTCCTTTGTGTTCTACTGCAGCCTCCTAGAGTGTTCTAAAGAACAACTAGAGCGCTAATAGTCCTACTTATTACAAAGGTATGGCACACCTGAAGCAATCTTGATTGGAATAAAGTGGTAACTCTTAAAACATTTAATTTAAAAAAGTACAAAATGAGGGGGTATATTTTGCCATAAGAAGTATGATTAGTGCTGCAGAAAGAAAAATGAGGGCACATTTTGAGTGACTTCCCAAATCCTCTTCTATTTCATTAAAAAATTCTGACATGCAGTCTTCCAAGATGGCCACCAGAGACAAAAGAGCCCAAATGTAGCCCAAATATCACCCAGATGCAGCCCAAGTATAGCCCAATGACGAGAATGTCCCAGAGTGTTCTAAAGAACAACTAGAGCGCTAACAGTCTTACTTATGACAAAAGTATGGCACACCAGAAGCCATCTTGATTGGAATGAAGTGGTAAGTCTGAAAACATTTAATTTAAAAAGAAACAAAATGAGGGGGTTCATTTTGCCATAGAAAGTATGATTAGCAGCAGACTTCCCTGGTGAGCAGTAGCTTTACTACAGTGATCTAATGAGGAACTAGAGTGCTAACATTCAGAATTCATGGCAAATGTGTGACACATCTGAATGCCTTTTTGATGGAACCAAAGTAAACAAACATTGAAAATGCAATATATCTCGCCCTCGTTTAAGTTAAAGCCATTCTGTTTGTAATGAGGTGGCTTTTTAGCTTTGCTTTTATTAGTGTTTTTAAAACTTTCATGTAAATAACATGCATATGTATGCATATACGTATATGTATGCATGCATTTAAATTTGTATTTATATAGATATGCAGATTATATATGTTTATATATGAATGTATATATATATACACATACATAAATGCTTATGCATATATATGCATATATATATATGTGTATATGTGTGCGTGTAGAGAGATGTAGAGAGGTAGAGGTGTAGAGGTAGAGAGGTAGAGGTAGAGAGGTAGAGGTAGAGAGGTAGAGACTAGTAGAGAAAGAAGTAGAGAGAGGTAGAGAGGTAGAGAGAAGAGAGTGAGTAATAGAGTAGAGAGTGAGTAGCAGAGAGTGGTAGAGAGCAGTAGAGAGAGTACCAGCGAGTGAGTAGTAGAGAGTAGTAGAGTGAATAGTAAGAGTGAGTAGTAGAGAGTAATAGAGCGTGAGTAGTAGAGAGTGAGTAGTAGAGAGTAGTAGAGAGTAAGTAGTAGAGTGAGTAGTAGAGAGCAGTAGAGAGTGAGTAGTAGAGAGTAGTAAAGAGTGAGTAGTAGAGAGTAGTAGAGAGTGAGTAGCAGAGAGAGAGAATAGTAGAGAGTAGTAGAGTGAGTAGTAGAGTGAGTAGTAGAGAGTAGTAGAGAGAGAGTAGTAGAGAGTGAGTAGTAGAGAGTAGTAGAGAGTGAGTAGTAGAGAGTGAGTAGTAGAGAGTAGTAGAGAGAGAGTAGTAGAGAGTGAGTATTAGAGAGTAGTAGAGAGTGAGAAGTAGAGAGTGAGTAGTAGAGAGTAGTAGATAGTGAGTAGTAAAGAGTGAGTAGTAGAGAGAGAGTAGTAGAGAGTGAGTAGTAGAGAGTAGAGAGTAGTAGAGAGGGAGTAGTAGAGAGTAGTAGATAGTAAGTAGTAGGGAGTGAGTAGTAGAGAGAGAGTAGTAGAGAGTAGTAGAGAATGAGTAGTAGAGAGTGAGTATTAGAGAGTAGTGGAGTAGTAGAGAGTAAGTAGTAGAGAGTGGTGGAGAATATTCCAACGTTTGGCACAGCACCACTTGCACAATAAGTCCAATCAAATCATATCACTTAGAGTCCTTATTGAAGCGCTGAATCTTGGTGTATATTCAAATGCTTTTATTTTCCTTAAGTTTATGTACCACAGCCAGCTGACGCGTTTCGTTCTGTACAACAGAACTTCTTCAGGGCGTTCGTATTTCCTTCAAGTTATGTCGTTATCCTGTTGTCATATAACTAGATATTTCTTCCAAATGTTAGACGAGACGTAAGTGCATTCTTATTCAAAGTGACGAGGTATCCATTTTACCCACACAATTCGGTCAGACTTGAGTAATTTATAGCATCCTCAAAGTCAGTCTTTCAAAAATTCCAAAGTATAGGACATGATAATCCAAATCCAAATGTTTCTCAAGAAAAGTCATTTTCAATCATTCAGAATTTCGGCGTGTGGGCAGATATGACGCAGGGACCCCCAGTATGCAAGGGGAATTAGCCCCCCCTCTGCAAACGCGCCAGTGGCCTGCGTTGCAGAGAGGTGTAAAAAGAGGCATAGCCTCATTACACCTCTGTGCAATGCAGGCCTCTGGTGCATACTGGAGGTTCCAGGTGGGCTAGTTGGCCCCCAGGGACCCCCAGTATTCAAGGGGAATTAGTTCCCCCTCTTTAAACATGCACGGGGGCTGCGTTGCAGAGAGGTGTAAAAAAGGGTGTGGCCTCATTACACCTCTCTGCAATGCAGCCCCCTGGCGCATACTGGAGGCTCCTGGTGGGCTAGTTGGCCCCCAGGAACCCCCAGTATGCAAGGGGAATTAATTCCCCCTCTGCAAACGCGCCAGGGCACTGCGTTGCACATAGGTGTAACAAGTGGCATAGCCTCATTACACCTCTGCAATGCAGCCCCCTGGCGCATACTGGAGGTTCAAGGGGGGCTAGTTGGCCCCCAGGGCCCCCCAGTATGCAAGGGGAATTAGTTCCCCCTCTTCAAACATGCACGGGGGCTGCATTGCAGAGAGGTGTAAAAAGGGGCGTGGCTTCATTACACCTCTCTGCAATGCAGTCCCCTGGCGCATACTGGAGATTCCTGGTGGGCTTTCAGGTCTTATATAGTTAGGAATTAGCATTAAAAAAACCTTTGAAATTCACTGAAAAAAACATAGGTTTAAGGCCTTATATAGTTAGGAATTAGCATTTGAAAAACCTTGCAAATTCACTGAAAAAACCATAGGTTTCAGGCCTTATATAGTTAGGAATTAGCATTTAAAAAACCTTTGAAATTCACTGAAAAAACCATAGGTTTCAGGCCTTATATAGTTAGGAATTAGCATTTAAAAAACCTTTAAAATTCACTCAAAAAACTATAAGTTTTAGGGGTGTTATAGTTAGCTGGACATTTCACTCATACAAAACCATTGAAATTGCTCCTATATAGTTAGTTGTACTAACTATATTTCGCGCACTCGCAATCCACTGCTGATGATGTCACATATTACATCATTCATGACATGGTCAGTGACATCACTGATGACATCTCAAATGACATCACTGATGACATCACTGATGACATCATCCACGTGACAATCACATACACCTTTTCATACACTAGTAAAATCTTTCATCACTCCTTGTAAAATACAGAGTATCATATTTGAATCCATTGTTACAGCAATACAAGTATCTAAAAACCCACTCAGTGATTCATAGATGTATACACACATCTAATCACTTACCTGTAGATTCACTCACACATGCTGTCAATGAACAATAGAACACTATCAAAAATACTTATACACCTAAATCGACATTACACACAGCACACATCCTATTCACATATGAAGTCATCCTACTCACTTATGCAAACAATGGATCATACTTACATATTTACTTAGCTACACACTTATACAAACACAACTTCATCTATTCATTTAGATAGTAAGTCATACTTAGTGAATTATAAAATCATTATTACAAGTATAAAGTTATCCATACAGTCACTCACACAATCATTGAGTCTTATGTATACTTATTAATATACAACAACTAACACATACACTGCCTTTTATTGTTCTAGTTTGTTGGACATGTACCATTGAGAAATATATTTGCTCATCACCACACCCATAAAGATATTCATTCACCCAAACAACTGTTAGAACATGTAGTTTTAACTTCATATATCTAGTGAATCAACTATTCACACATCTTTGGGCAGTCACACCCCCCACCACCGAACCACACACACATTCACTCTCCCATACAAATACTCAGTTAACTAATCAATAATTAATACAGACTTTCACATAGCTAGTAACCAACTGCAGAACCAGTTTACACAACAACTGACAAAGTGATACAGATATTCAAACAGTTTAGTCACTATCCACTATATTTAGTGAGACACTATTAATTGGTCAAGTAAACAGTCAATTACACTGCTACTAAATCCTCCATCCAAATATTTATTTTTATATATCCACTCATTCTTCAATGCAAATTGCTATATATATAACGCATATTTAAATAACGAAGCAAACCACATTCACTGGATGATGTCACCAGTGATGTCATCAGTGATGTCATTTGAGATGTCATCAGTGATGTCACTGACCATGTCATGAATGATGTAATATGTGACATCATCAGCAGTGGATTGCAGGTGCGCGAAATATAGTAGGAGCAATTTCAATGGTTTTGTATGAGTGAAATGTCCAGCTAACTATAACACCCCTAAAACTTATAGTTTTTTGAGTGAATTTTAAAGGTTTCTTAAATGATAATTCCTAACTATATAAGGCCTGAAACCTATGGTTTTTTCAGTGAATATATATATATATATATATATATATATATATATATATATATATATATATCCAAAAAACACTTTGTTCGTAAGAACACACGTACTCGGACACCTTCAGTTGAACTTGTGCAACACATTTATTAGGTTTCCTGCCTAATAAATTTTTCGCACAAGTTCAACTGAAGGTTTCCGAGTACGTGTGTTCTTACGAACAAGGTGGTTTTTGGATTTATGGGCTGTCGGTAGCCCCACCTCGGACCGCCCACGAGCAGGCTCGACAGAATTTCCTTACCGGAGCTGCTGTTTGATATATAAATATATATATATCTCCAAGGGTCATGCATTCAATCACTCCAAAACCTTACTGTTTAAAAAAAATATATTACTAGGGAGGCTGTTGTGCTTCTGGCAAAACCCTCCCCCATTACGCTTTTTTTATTTTTTTTATTTGTTTATTGGTTTCAATCACAGCCACATACATGATTGGACAACACTTTCAAGATAATCAACAAGATAACCGAGCAGACATTAATTATCATTGCATATTAAACATTCCCCAAATGGCCTCGCTTGTCTATGCATCTCAATTTCAACAGTAGGCAACACACAGGGATCACCTCGATTTTTATTCCAATGCAACCACTTCCTATCCCATTTCTTGGGGCACCCCTGAGCCTTAAAAACCTCGGTCTCTGCCAACATGCAACTGTCCATTTCTTTAGCACACAGAGTGACTAGTTGTGGGCTCCCTCCCCCCATCCTCTAGCCAGCTCTCATTTCACTAACGTGTATCCCAGTGTTGTTAATTGCTGTTCAACTTCCGTGAGATCAGTCGCCGCACATATATACAACATTCCCAGTTGTGGTGTTAATACTATGTCCTTTCCCAAAGCAGTTTACATGTGATCTGAGGCTCCCTCCCAAAAGGCACTTATCTTTGGGCAACTCCACAGAGTATGGTAAAATGTGGCCTGCTGACCACTTCCCTTCATTCAAAGGTCGTCAGGTCTAGCTCCTATTCTGTGGATGAGTGTGTGTTTGGGCCTGTCTCAATAGTATATTTATGAGTAACTACATATGTTTTAAACTAGTATATATGCGTATTGATGTATATAAGTGAGTATAGGTGAGAGTGAGAGATTGGAAGAGTTCCTGTATAAATAAGTATGTGTTTCTATAAGTGATTGTTTATTAGAGTAAGTATGTGTACGTTTCTGTAGAAGTAAGTGTAGTGGTGTGTGTATAGCTGTATATGCAAGTAAATGGATGTTTGATAGTTTATTTGCATGTATGAGTATGTGTGTGAGTTACTCTATGGATGAGTATCGGTTTGTAACAGGATGTATAGGTGTATGAGTACATATGATGAGTGTGTACATGTATGAGTGACTATTTAGAACTGTTGGTGAATGAGTGGATGTGTATGTGGATGTTGGAAATACTGAATAGGTTGTTGTAACTGGTATTGGTATCTCCATTTTTTTGAAAATTTTAGTTTCTATTTTTGAATGTGTGTATCAAAGGTTATATTACGGTGAGAGGAGGTCTGCCACTCTTTCACAAGGATGATGTCATCAGTGATGTCATCAGTGATGTCATTTGAGATGTCATCAGTGATGTCATCAGTGATGTCACTGACCATGTCATGAGTGATGTAATATGTGACGTCATCAGCAGTGCATTGCGGGAGCGCAACTTATAGTTAGCTGAACTAACTATAACGGGGGAATTTCAATGGTTTTCTATGAGTGAAATGTCCAGCTAACTATAACATGTGTGAAACCTATGTTTTTTTCAGTGAATTTGTAAAGATTTTTAAATGCTAATTCCTAACTATAATGTGGCTGAAACCTATGGTTTTTTTCAGGGAATTTCTAAGGTTTCTTAAATGCTAATTCCTAACTATAACGTGGCTGAAACCTATGATTTTTTCAGTGAATTTCAAAGGTTTTGTAAATGAGAATTTTTATATGTATTAATTGTTATATTTTTTGTTTACACTGATTTATCTTATCTTATCTTATCTTAGAGGAGACTTATATAGCGCACTGACACCGAAAGGTTTCCTGGCGCTGGCTGAGTGCTGGTGAGATGGAGAGACGAGGGTCTAGCCAGTCTGTGTGAAGAGGTGAGTTCTCAAAAGTTTTCTAAAAGCCAGAAGGGAATTGGCAGATTCAGGAGGGAGGGGTAACTGGTTCCAGAGGACGGGGGCTATGTAGGCAAATCTCCGGCCGCCGTTTTTTTTTTATTTGGTAGCAGGGACAGCTAGCAGGAGGCGATGGAAGGAACGAAGATTACGTGCCGGACGGTAGGGGATGACCAGTGATTTGAGAAAGGCAGGGAAGATCCCGAATACAGCTTTGAAGGTCAAGCAGCCGATCTTGAATGCAGTCCTCTGCTCCACCGGCAGCCAGTGGAGTCTGTGAAGTAGGGGTCTCGCAGATTGCCACTTTGGGGTTTTATAGGCCAACCTTGCCGCTTGGTTCAGTACAATCTGGAGCCTACTAAGGAGGAATTTAGGTAGGCCGTAGTACAGGGAGTTTGAAAAATCCAAGCGGGAGAGCACCAGGGCAATCAGGACTTGTATCAGGGCCTCTGGTGTCAAGAGATGGGAGACTTTCCTGATCTTTCTGAGCTGGAACATGCATGAGGACACAACCGCACCAATCTGGGGCTTGAGAGAAAGATCCGAGTCAATTATAACCCCAAGGCTCTTTGCTGACTTAGCCGGGGCGGCCGGGGAACCGAGCTCAGTTGGCCAGAACTGTGGGCCCCAGTGAGTAAGACTGTTTCCTGGAAGGATTAACTCGGTCTTCCCCGGGTTCAATTTAAGCTGGTGGGAGTTCATCCAGTGTTGGATGTGTAGCATCACTGCTTGACAATCGAGGGCTGCATTGGGGGTGTTAAGCGGAAAGATGATTTGCAGTTCGTCTGCATAGTTGAAGACGGTGATATTCCACCTCTTCAAAGAAAAGATAAGCGGCTGAAGATAAAGATTAAAAAGCAAAGGGGACAGGGAAGATCCCTGAGGCACTCCGCAGATAGATGGGACCTGTGCGGCTGTGAAGGGGCCCAGCCGGACCGCCTGCATTCTGCCCGACAGGAAGGATTTGAGCCAGGCAGAGGCCAGACCCCGGATGCCGGCTTGCTCGGCACGGTGGATAAGGATGTTATGGTCCACCGCGTCGAACGCAGCCGACAGGTCCAACAGGACAAGCGCCTGTGATGTCCCTTTATCGGCATTAGCCCTAAGCATATCCATGACTGCCAGGATCACAGCCTCGGTGGAATTGGCTGGTCTGAACCCAGCCTGGTTAGGTTCGAGGAAGTTAGAGCGCTCGATGAATTCAGATAAGCAGCTAGTGACATGTGCCTCCAGGAGTTTGGATAGGTAGGGCAAGAGAGAAATGGGCCGGTAGTTGGCGAGGTCGTCCGGGTCGGCTCCCGGCTTCTTCAGTAGGGGCACGAGGACAGCCTCCTTGAAGGAATTAGGTACTACTCCTGTCTCCAGTGAGGCATTTAATAAGGGCTAGATGCAGTCCGGTATGGACAGGCAGATGTCGCGGAAGACAGAGGGAGGACAACAGTCATTGGGTGAGCCAGATTTGACTCGAGCAGCGAGTTTGGCCAGAGTGCTGGGGTCGAGGGCAGGGAAGGAAAGCAAGGAGAGCGGGTTTTCAGGGGGGGAAGCTGGCATGTCATCAGGGAGGACTGAAGGAATTGTATTCTTGATCTTGGCAATTTTTTCGATAAAGAAATTATTTAATGCGTTACAAGATTCCTGCGTCGGGGTCTGAGACGGAAGAGTCCTTGCATCAGATGTAAGCTCCCTCATGATTGAAAAGATTTCCTGGGATTTGTTATGAGCAGTGAGGATCCTTTCCGAAATGTGGAGAGCTTTAGCTGCAATGATAGCATCTTTATATTTTTTTCTCGCAGCGATATATAGCTCTCTGTCGATGGACAGATAATTACGTCTCCACCTACGCTCCGTTTGGTGTAGTTCGAGTTGCTGAGCTTTTAGGGTGGAGTTGAACCACTTGTGGGACTTACTGTGCCGAGAACGGGGAAAGCTGGAGGGAGGAGCAAAGCGATCACTAGCTTTGATGATCCAGCCAGTGAGATCTTCCTCCAAAGAGTGGACAGTCGCAGTTTTAGATAGCGAAGGACGAGTCTCAGCCAAGAATGAGAGGAATGCCTGAGAGTCAAGAGTGCTCCATTTTCGGGCAGTCCCGCCAGCCATAGGAGGGACCTTACTACAACCTCTGACTGTGATAGCTGTGTCGATCAAATAATGGTCGGACCAGATACAAGGGGTGATCACAGGATAGGAGAGAATGAGGTTATGAGTCCAGATGTGATCTAAGATATGACCGCCGGTATGAGTGGGGGAGGTGACGTGTTGGTTCATATTGAAGCTGGTGAGGACTTCAAATAGCTTGGCCGCATGAGGGCCAGCTTCCTTATCGTTATACCAATAGTTAAAGTCGCCGAAGATGGCGACTCGAGCAGATGACGTGAGTAGGTTGGCTAGCTGTTCACTGAGGGCAGCAGGGAACAAAGGCATGGGGTAGGGAGGACGATAGAGGATGATAATGGTCTCTAGCTTGATGATGAGATTGTCCACGTCAGTGAGAGTGAAAGAAGACGTGGAAGTAAATTTAAGCTCCTTGCGGATGATAGCTGCCACCCCGCCACCGGCACGCCCAGAAGGTCGATTCGTATTGAGCAGGTAGTAATCGGTGGGTAGAGCAGCTAAGATGTCGGGGAGAGAATCATCATTCAGCCAGGTCTCGGTAAGTAATAGAATATCAGGTCTTTCATTGGTGAGGAGGAGAAAGAGATCAATCTGATGCTTGACCAGTGAGCGTGTATTTAGGTATAGAGCCCGGATGCAAGTTTCGATTACACTGGGATCAGATGGCTGTTCAGTGCAAGGGGGGGGACACCTACCGTGCGAACCCAAGGGCTGAAATAGTGTCCGCTGTCCGTGGGGGTAATGCGACAGATACACACTCCAGATCCCTTAGTACTTGAGAAGAGTAGACACAGGGGAAGGTGGCCTCCAGCGCCTCCTTAGCGCGGACGGGCGCAGACGGGCAGGACTCTGGCGCGACTCCGGCGCAGGTCCGGCGCGTCCCCTGCCCGCGTCCGCTGCGCGGATGCATGACCGTCCTCTTTTATGCGCGACTAGAGCGCTGGGGATTGGATACACACCCAATATGGCCGCCGCTTGTCTAAACCTGGGACCAACTCCACAGCATCGATACTCGGCTGGGAGTGGCCCAGGGCAATAAAGAAGAGGGGGAATGGGGTCAGCAGAAAGAGCTTATTAAATCAAGCTGATGAGGAGTTGTAGCAGCAAAGTTTAAAAAATGGCGATTTTTCGATTTTTTAAGGTTCCAAAATACAGTTAAAAAGCAGTTAAAATAGCACAGCAGCACAACCTCCCGGCTTCCGCCTCAGGAGGGACACAAATAGCACTCAATCAAACAGGCAGCAGGCTCGGGGAACCCCTTTTAAGCGCGACTAGAGCGCTGGGGATTGGACACACACCCAATATGGCCGCCGCTTGTCTAAACCTGGGACCAACTCCACAGCGTCGATACTCGGCTGGGAGTGGCCCAGGGCAATAAAGAAGAGGGGGAATGGGGTCAGCAGAAAGAGCTTATTAAATCAAGCTGATGGGGAGTTGTAGCAGCAAAGTTTAAAAAACGCCGATTTTTCGATTTTTTAAGGTTCCGAAATACAGTTAAAAAGCAGTTAAAATAGCACAGCAGCACAACCTCCCGGCTCCCCCCTCAGGAGGAACACAAATAGCACTCAATCAAACCATCACCTTCCCGAGCACTTTACTACATTGTTTTAGAGTATTTATTTTTAGATATCTTATTTTTGAAATTACATTACATATTTGTTATATAAATTGAAAAAAAAATGTTTTTAAAAATATTGAAATTGTAATATTTCTTTTTTTAAATTTTATATATTTGTTAATTATATATATTTTGTATAGCAGGCAATGATATCCTATGGAAGGAAAATCAAGTTACTGGTAAGTACGGTTAAAATTACTTTTCAGGATCAGTACTGGGCTGAAAAATGCAGCACTGAGGTCTCTCCTGATAACAGGTGAGTAAATCGGAATTCTTAGTTCGGCTGATTTTAGAGGAATTTTTTAAAGTTCCAAAACTCCACACAAATGAAACCAGTCAATGTTAGCCTATGGAAGGAAGTTCAAGTTACTGAAAGTATGGTTAGAATTACTTTTCAGGATCAGTAGTGGGCTGAAAGATGCAGCACTGAGGTCTCTCCTGATAACAGGTGAGTAAATCAAAATTCGTACTTCGCTGATTTTAGAGGAATATTTGTACGTTTCAAAAATAGACACTTAGAAACTTTTCTGGTGAAAACCACACAATAGATTCCTATGGAAGGAAATACAAGTTACTGGTAAGTACGCTCAGATTTACTTTTCAGGGTCAGTACTGGGCTCAAAGATGCAGCACTGACGTCTCTCGTGATAACAGGTGAGTAAATCGGAATTCGTAGTTCGGCTGATTTTAGAGGAATATTTTGCTCAATAGTAAAGGAAGGGGGCGGGGCCTGAGGTGACATGTGTGCAAACACGCCCTGTGGTGTGTATTAATTCCTCTTCATTCCTGAGGTCCCCTGTGGCCCAACTACCGCACCAGGTACCTCCAGTCTGCGCAAGGGAGCTGTGTTGCAGAGAGGTGTTCAGAGACCATGCCCACTTTTTACAACACTCTGCAACGCAGCTCCGTGGCGCTTACTGGAGGTACTTGGTGGGCTAGTTGGCCCCTAGGAGACCTCTGGATTGAAGAAGAATTAATTCCCCAACTTAAAACAGCCACAGGGCATGATTGCACACATATCACCTCAAGACCCGCTCCCTACCTTCACCACTGTGCAAACGCACCCTGTAGCACGTTCTATGTTGGGGGATTAAGTCCCCTTGCATACTGGGGGTCCCTGGGGGCCAACTAGCCACTGTGTTGAACATTTTGAGGTGATTCGTCAGTCGGTGGGCAAGAAAAAGAAAGGTCCCAAAACACATTTTCTCCATGGCAATTTTTACAGGAAACTTTAGACATGGCTACAGTCCGAACTGCTGAACAGAAATACACTAAATTTGGTAGAAAGGTAGCTGTTGGGCCACAAAGCACCCTTTTTGATAAATGGTGCAAATCCGTTCAGTATTTTCAGAGATATTTAAAGAAATTTCTAGTTGTATATCTGGGAATGCAGAGGATCCGTGGCTCCTCCCTATCTGGTGCTGAGATCTGACTGGCTGTCAACACTTCAAACCAGGAAGTGTTGGCAGCCACCTTGTGACTCGGTTGACCCGAGTCATATGAACAAACATTTTTAAAAAAAGAAAAGGGGGCATGGCATAAACACCCTGACCCCCTAGACCCCTTAATGGAGGTGCAACAGGGACCTCAGGGCCAAAAATGCATTTTATTTTAAAACAAAAAATTTGTTCCCTGACTCCTGCCAAAATGTTTTAAATTAATGAAGCATGGGCTCCTGCACTATATTGAATTAGGCCTGGGTGGGCCAGATCCCAGGGTCATGATACAGCTATAGGAGGGGGGCACATGGGTTACCCCCTCCTCCGGTATACTACTGCCCCGGGGACCACCACCTCCCCAGGGCTTCATTACAATTAAATGCGGAGAGTCCTGGACGGCCTCCACCGCTGCCCCGGGGACCACCATCTCCCCTGGGCTTATGATTTTTTATAAATGGATGGCCTCTTGGATCCCCCAGGCCTGGAAACCACCACCTCCCCGGGATACTTAACAATAGGAATGCGTTGGGGCCTGCCCGGCCCCCCAGCTGCCCTGGGGACCACCACCTTCCCGAGCACTTAAATATTGGAATGCAGGAGGGCCTGCCCCTGACTGACCCGCAGCCCGGTGACCACCACGTCACTGGAGCACTTGACAATAATACTGATTGGAGTTTGCGGAGTCACGCTACGTGAAATTCCGCAAAGCCACAGAAAACAGAAAATCTCTGTTAGCTACACGAGTTTCCGCAAGCGTGCAGAGTTGCTTGTTCGACCCGTTCGCAATGCGTTTTTCCTGTTCAGGAACACGTAACACGTGCTTGGGGAAGCTTTTTGCGTGCTTGGGGGGAAATATCAAGCAAACTTCACCACGGGGTCGCCAATGGGTGCGGCCATCTTGTTTTTCACTTTTTGCAATGATTCTGGGCCTGTTTTTCTATTGTCCCTATATCTTTCCAATCCATTGTTTCTAGAAACTTTTTTTTATATTTTTTATTTATTATCTATCCCTCTCTATTTCTCATTGTATATTTTGCGTTTTCCTACTTTTTTGTGTTTTGTACTGCGTTTTTCACTCTTTTTCTATTACTTGCATTTATCATTTCTGTTACTTACTTTCTTAGTTCCTACCCTCTCTTTTCCTCCCCCCTCCTACCCAGAACCATGGCAAATGGTCAGGGGAAGACTAGGAGGGCACGGAGTGGGAGCCACGACCGCCTTTCTTGCGGACGTCGGCGCCCACATGGGGTGCAGGCACGGGCCTTATTTAATGAGGTGGATGTGGCCACACTGTTTTTTGTCATCCAGCGCCCCCCCCTTAAGCATTGGCAGCAGGCGGCAGGCCTGGGTATCGGTATGGGCTCCAGGAGCATAACCAGCGGTGGGCAAGGGTTGTGCTCTGGAGTCCGGTGCACCCATAACCTGTTATCCTGGACCAAGAGCAGGACTTGCTGGACCTGCAAGGTGTTGAGGTCCTAGGACCTGGTGAGTAGATATTTATATTACTATTTTGTTTTCTACTGTTCTGAATGTTATTTATTGCGTTTGCGGACATTATTGTTTTGCAAATAGCTAACATGCTGCTGCCGCTTACATGTAGGTTAGGTAACCTATGTTTAAAAATGTTATATAATGTGATTGTTATTTCCAGACAGGTGCTCGGCGATACTAACTAATCGTAGTACTTGTTTGCAACTTTGCACTCACTTGGGCTGGTTATGTAAGAGAGGTTAGAGAATTTAAGTTAGGTAAGAATTTAATCCACACAGGAAAGTATTATTTGGTAATTTAGCGGCCTGCATCGTAACTCATGAGTGACGCATCCTCAGCCTCTCACATGACTTCAGTCCTACTCCTAGTAGAACTTTTTGTAGTTCTTATAGTTAGTGAATAATAGCAACTAACCAATTTTGTGTATACTGCAAATAAGCAATCGTCCATCTATGCATTAAGAGGGTTAAATGCAGACTTAGTAATTGGCCTGTGAAAGGGGGTTGTTGGTGTTGAGACTGATACTGTCTGAGAGATGATTGGAAATGCGATCTGAACTTAGAAGCAAATATATTTTTTTTGCAATTCATTCCAAAGTCAGGAATAGGCAGGCTAGATAAGTTTAGGATTCAGGAATCAGAATTGGACTGTGAAATAATAATGATCGGATGGAACAGGACTGCAATACATTCCAGTCGACGACTACAAGTTGATAAGTCGATCTGATTGATTTAGCATAGGTTATTGCAATTGCTGTTTCCTGACTAAAAACATTTTTAGAGCAATTATATTTACATATTTAACACAAATCATTTCATGTCTCTTTACATGATCAGGATCCAGGGGCAAGAAGAAGACTGGGGCAGCTGGCAGTGCGGCGGGTGCGAAGCTGGAGGGGCCTCCCAGGAACAGCAGCAAGCAGCCTCAGGGGCAGCCGCAGATGGCTCTGCTGCTGGCCCCAGCAAATCTTCCTGGTGTTGTAATATATTAATATTTCCCTAACTTTTACCGCTGTATTATTTCTATTTCCTAATTGTAATTTTTCCAAAATCTTCTTCAGTCTATCTGTTTCTAAATTCTTGTTTTTGCTCCACCAGTAACTACTACTAAGTACTACTACTAATATTGTTTCTTCTAATGTCTGTTTTTGTTTTTAGATCAAATCAAACTGCATCTGACTAACCTCTGCTCTGACTCTGTATTAGACAGTTTGTCTGTAGCTTGATTTCTTCTGGTTTTCACTGAGCTTTCTCTCTCCCCTTAGGTGGGTTGCCTATTAGTAGCACTGTATGACTCGGAGAACCCATTGGTCCTAGCCTAGGCTACTACTAGTACTAGTAAGGACTCCTTACTACTAATAGTAGCACTAATGTACTGTGCAGACTGCACATTGCATGCCCAAGACAAGTAAGTATATCTGCAGGTTTGTGAATTGTGAGATGAGAAGGCTTTAGTTCCTTTTACTGTCTCATCATGCTCAATCAATAATGGTGGTCACTCACATTGAACAGGAGCAGAACACCAAAATGGTGTACTTCACTTTTTCTAATCCAGGCCTAGTACTTTTTTTAGTAGCAGAAATTGATGGTGAACTCTGAACAACAGTTACAGTGCACCATGGCTGGAAGGAAGTATATGAGAGGAGTAGGACGGTGACATAATTTTCAAACTAAGAGAGACCTCATGTCTGCCCAGTTGGCCATTCTTTCTTCTTTTGAAAAATTGAGATGCACCATAGCTCTAGTCACTGTGTCCAGTCCAATGGGTTGCCCTCTTATTGAGAGGCTTTTCAAAAATTACCACCAACAAAATGCCCAACCGGATGTTATTTAGTTATTTTGATAGGATATACTGATGACTGTACTGGTATCTGAATTGTAGATAGTAAGTGTGAGGTGTATATGTATTAATAATTATGTATTTTCAATATTGCTAATGAAAATAAATAAATAGGGGTGGCGTATATGGCATCTAAAAAAATTGATTATTTTGTTACCAAGGCGTATCGATCACCAGTGCCTGGGCCAGCTGTGAGGGCCACCATGTCACTCTGGAGGGAGCGGATGTGGCAGCCACAGAGGGTGAGCCAGCAGCAGTGGCAGGCAGTTGGAAGTCATATTCCTTACTTATTGAGAATGATGAATACACTTCCTGTAATGGTGTACACTCAGTACTAGTAGTGCAGTGTACTTCTGCTGATGCTAAGTTGTTGCTTGTGAACACTTGCTGCAAGGATGTACACTTAGTACTAGTAGTACATTGTACTTCTTAAAGTTGTTGTTTGTGAACACTGAACAGTTGACGAAGACACCCTAGCCTTTACTTAAACTTTAGCATTAGCAGTGGAGGTTGAGTAGCTAATGGCATATGCTATCTTCAACTCAGCAAAGACAGTGTTATGACAAAAACAAACAGTCAGACAACATGTATGACTGGCAGAGAAGGATGTGTGGGTAAAGGACGAGGCACCGCGATGCATAAGTGGCGGATGAAGATGATAGGAATAGGATGGATGTGTAGTTGAAGCTTGGGTGAAAAGGTGAAAGAGAAAGCAGAAAGGATGCCTGTCTGGGTGGGTGAAACTGTATGGGTGAAAGGAATTCTCCAGGTGGGGGGGTTTAAGGGGTCAAACTCTAAGGCAAGCAAGGACGCATGGCATGGGAGGTGGTTGGTTATATCTAATTGGATGTTGCTGTTGGTGAAAGCTGGTTTATGATAGCCATGTTTGGATGGATAGATTCCTGGATGGTATTATTGTAGGTAAAAACAGAGTCAGACTGGATGAAGAGAATGTAAAAGAAAATTAAACCGTGCCAGAGTACCAAAGCCAAGGGTGAAGAAAATTCTGAATAAAATAATAATAATGCTAGAAGAGCAGTGTACTGAATGTAATAAATTAGGCCCCAGGTGGGCCATATCCTGGGGTCATGATAGAGCTATAGGAGGGGGGCACATGGGTTACACCCTCCTGCGGTATACTACTGCCCCAGGGACCACCACCTCCCCAGAGCTTCATTACAATGAAATGTGGAGAGGCCTGTATGGCCTCCCACGGTGCCCCGGGGACCACCATCCCCCCTGGGCTTACGATTTTTTATAAATGGATGGCTTCTTGGATCTCCTAGCCCTGGAAATAACCACCTCCCCAAGCACTTAACTATCGGAATGCAGGAGGGCCTGCCCCTGACTGAAAATGAAATGAAATGAAAAATTGCACTTGTATAGCGCATAACTACCCGGAGGCCTCGCAGCGCTAGACTGACCCGCAGCCCCGGGGACCACCACGTCCCTGGAGCACTTAACAATAACCCTGGGCGGAGTTCGCAGAGTCGCGCTAAGTGGAATTCCGAAAAGCCACAGAAAACCTCTGTGAGCTACACGAGTTTCCGCAAGCATGCGGAGTTGCTTGTTCCACCCATTTGCAATGCGTTTTTTCCTGTTCAGGAACACGTATTACGTGTTTGGGGCCGCTTTTTGCGTGCTCGGGGGGAAATATCATGCAAACTTCACCACGTGGTCACCAATGGGCGCGGCCATCTTGTTTTTGACTTTTTGCAATGGTTCTGGGCCTGTTTTTCTATTGTCCCTATATCTTTCCAATCCATTGTTTTTAGAAACTGTTTTTGATCTTTTTTATTTATTATCTATCCCTCTCTATTCCTTATTGTATATTTTGCGTTTTTCCTACTTTTTTTGTGTTTTTTCCTGCGTTTTTCACTCTTTTTCTATTACTTGCTTTTATCATTTCTGTTACTTACTTTCTTAGTTCCTACCCTTTCTTTTCCACCCCCTCCTACCCAGAACCAAGGCAAATGGCCAGGGGAAGACTAGGAGAGCTTGGAGTGGGAGCCGCGACTTCCTTCCTTGCGGAAGTCAGTGCCCACATGGGGTGCAAGCACGGGCCATATTTAGTGAGGTGGAGGTGGCCACACTGTTAATTTTTTTCATCCAGCGCCACCTCCCCTTATGCATTGGCAGCAGGCGGCAAGCCTGGGTCTGTGTACGGGTTCCAGGAGCATAACCAGCGGTGGGCAAGGGTTCTGCTCTGGGGTCCGGTGCACCCATAACCAATAGACGCACCGGTGGTCTGTTATCCTGGACCAGGAGCAGGACCTGCTGGACCTGCAAGGTGTTGAGGTCCTAGGGCCTGGTGAGTAGCTATTTATATTACTATTTTGTGTTCTTCTGTTCTGACTGTTATTTATTGCGTTTTCCGGATATTATTTTTTTCGCAAATAGCTAACATGCTGCTGCCGCTTACATGTAGGTAAGGTAACCTATGTTAAAACATGTTATATAATGTCATTGTTATTTCCAGACAGGCGCTCGGCGCTATTAACTGATCGTAGTACTTGTTTGCAACATTGCACTCACTTGGGCTGGTTATGTAAGAGAGGTTAGAGATTTTAAGTTAGGTAGGTATTTAATCCATATAAGAAAGACTCCAGTCCTTTCCTTTGCCCTGTCAGGCTTTCCTGTCTCCTGTCACTAAGATAGTGGTAGTATTTAGTTAGTTAGTTAGTATTATTTGGTAATTTAGCGGCCTGCGTCGGAACTCATGAGTGACACGTCCTCAGCCTCTCACATGACTTCAGTCCTACTCCTAGTAGATCTTTTTGTAGCTCTTATAGTGAGTGAATAATAGCAACTAACCAATTTTGTGTATACTGCAAATACGCATGCGTCCATCTATGCATTAAGAAGGATAAATGCAGAATTAGTAATTGGCCTGTGAAAGGGGGTTGTTGATGTTGAGACTGATACTAGCTGAGAGATGATTGGAAATGAGATCTGAACTTAGAAGCAAATATAACTTTTTTGCAATTCATTCCAAAGTCAGGAATAGGCAGACTAGATATGTTTAGGATTCAGGAATCAGAATTGTACTGTGGAATAATAATGATCGGATGGTATATGACTGCGATACATACCAGTCAACTACTACTAGTCGAATAAGTTGATCTGATTGATTTAGCATAGGTTATTGCAATTGCCGTTTCCTGACTAAAAATATTTTTAGAGCAATTATATTTACATATTTAACAAAATTCATTTTATTTCTGTTTACATGATCAGGATCCAGGGGCAAGAAGAAGACTGGGGCAGCTGGCAGTGCGGCGGGTGCCAAGCTTAAGGGGCCTCCCAGGAACAGCAGCAAGCAGCCTCAGGGGCACCCGCAGATGGCTCTGCTGCTGGTTCCAGCAAATCCTTCTGGTGTTGTAATATATTAATATTTCCCTAACTTTTACCGCTGTATTATTTCTATTTCCTAATTTAAATTTTTCCAAAATCTCCTTCAATCTATCTGTTTCTACTATCATTGTTTCTTCTAGTGTCTGTTTTTGTTTTTACATGAAATCAAACTGCATCTGACTAACTTCTGCTCTGACTCTGTATTAGACAGTCTGTCTGTAGCTTGCTTTCTTCTGGTTTTCACTGAGCTTTCTCTCTCCCCTTAGTTGGGTTGCCTATTAGTGGCACTGTAAGACTCAGAGAACCCATTGGTCCTAGCCTAGGCTACTACTAGTACCAGTAAGGACTCCTTACTACTAATAGTAGCACTAATGTGATGTGCAGACTGCAGATTGCATGCCCAAGACAAGTAAGTATATCGGCAGGTTTGTGAATTGTGAGATGAGAAGGCTTTAGTTCCTTTTACTGTCTCATCATGCTCAATCAATACTGGTGGTCACTCACGTTGAACAGGAGCAGGACCCCCAAAAAGGTTTATTTCACTTTTTCTAATCCAGGCCTAGTACTTTTTTTAGAAGCAGAAATTGATGGTGAACACTGAACAACTGTTACAGTGCATCATGGCTGGAAGGAAGTATATGAGAGGAGTAGGAGGGCGACATCATTGTCCAACTAAGAGAGACCTCATGTCCGCCCAATTGGCCACTCTTTCTTCTTTTGAAAAATTGAGATGCACCATAGCTCTAGTCACTGTGTCCAGTCCAATGGGTTACCCTCTTATTGAGAGGCTTTTCAAAAATTCCCACCAACAAAATGCCCAACCGGATATTATTTAGTTATTTTTGATAGGATATACTGACGACTGCACTGGTATCTGAATTGTAGATAGGGATGTGTGAGGTGTATATGTATTATTAATTATGTATTTTCAATGTTGCTAATGAAAAAAAAATAGGGGTGGCATATATGGCATCTAAAAAAATGGATTTATTTTTACCAGGCGTACCGACCACCAGTGCCTGGGCCAGCTGTGAGGGCCAGCATGTCACTCCGGAGGGAGCGGATGTGGCAGCCACAGGGGGTGAGCCAGCAGCAGTGGCAGGCAGTTGTAAGTCATATTCCTTACTTATTGAGAATGATGAATACACTTCCTGCAAGGGTGTACACTCAGTACTAGTAGTGCAGTGTACTTTTGCTGAGGCTAGGTTGTTGCTTGTGAACACTTGCTGCAAGGGTGTACACTCAGTACTAGTAGAACATTGTACTTCTGCCGAGGCTAAGTTGTTGTTTGTGAACACTGATCAGTTGAGAAGACACCCTTGCCTTTACTTAAACATTAGCATTAGCAGCGGAGGTTGAGTAGCTAATGGCATATTCTATCTTCATCTCAGCAAAGACAGTGTTATGACAAAGACAAACGTTCAAACAACATGTATGACTGTCAGAGAAGGATGAGTGGGTAAAGGAAGAGGTCCCTCGATGCATAAGTGGCGGAAGAAGATGATAGGAATAGGATGCATGGGTAGTTGAAGCTTGGGTGAAAAGGTGAAAGAGAAAGCAGAAAGGATGCCTGTCTGGGTGGGTGAAACTGTATGGGTGAAAGGAATCCTCCGGGTGGGGGAGGTTTAAGGGGTCAAACTCTAAGGCAAGCAAGGACGCATGGCATGGGTGGTGGTTGGTTATATCTAAATGTATGTTGTTGTTGGTGAAAGCTGGTTTATGATAGCCATGTTTGGATGGATGGATGCCTGGATGGTATTATTGTAGGTAAAAACAGAGTGAGACTGGATGAAGAGAATGTAAAAGAAAATTAAACCGTGCCAGAGTACCAAGGCCAAGGGTGAAGTAAATTCTGAATAAAATAATAAGACTGGATGAAGAGAATGTAAAAGAAAATTAAACTGTGCCAGAGTACCAAAGCAAAGGGTGAAGTAAATTCTGAATAAAATAATATTAATGCCAGAAGAGCAATGTACTGAATGTATTAAATTAGGCCTTGGGAGGGCCAGATCCCGGGGTGATGATACAGCTATAGGAGGGGGCACATGGGTTACCCCCTCCTGCTTTATACTACTGCCCCGGGGACCATCACCTCCCCAGGGCTTCATTACAATGTCCGGTGCACCCATAACCAATAGACGCACCGGTGGTCTGTTATCCTGGACCAGGAGCAGGACCTGCTGGACCTGCAAGGTGTTGAGGTCCTAGAGACTGGTGAGTAGCTATTTATATTACTATTTTGTGTTCTTCTGTCCTGACTGTTATTGATTGCGTTTGCGGATATTCTTTTTTCCGCAAATAGCTAAAATGCTGCTGCCGCTTACATGTAGGTAAGGTAACCTATGTTTAAAAATGTTATATAATCTGATTGTTATTTCCAGACAGGTGCTCTGCACTACTAACTAATCGTAGTACTTGTTTGCAACATTGCACTCACTTGGGCTGGTTATGTAAGAGAGGTTAGAGAATATAAGTTAGGTAGGTATTTAATCCACATAAGAAATACTCCAGTCCTTTCCTTTTCCCTGTCAGGCTGTCCTGTCTCCTGTCACTAAGATAGTGGTAGTATTTAGTTAGTTAGTTAGTATTATTTGGTAATTTAGCGGCCTGCGTCGGAACTCATGAGTGACGCATCCTCAGCCTCTCACATGACTTCAGTCCTACTCCTAGTAGAACTTTTTGTAGTTCTTATAGTGAGTGAATAATAGCAACTAACCCATTTTGTGTATACTGCAAATACGCAAGCGTCCATCTATGCATTAAGAAGGATAAATGCAGACTTAGTAATTGGCCTGTGAAAGGGGGTTGTTGATGTTGAGACTGATACTATCTGAGAGATGATTGGAAATGAGATCTGAACTTAGAAGCAAATATAATTTTTTTGCAATTCATTCCAAAGTCAGGAATAGGCAGGCTAGATATGTTTAGGATTCAGGAATCAGAATTGTACTGTGGAATAATAATTGGATGGTACATGACTGCGATACATGCCAGTCGACTACTACAGTAGAATAAGTTGATCTGATTGATTTAGCATAGGTTATTGCAATTGCCGTTTCCTGACTAAAAATATTTTTAGATCAATTATATTTACATATTTAACACAAATCATTTTATGTCTCTTTACATGATCAGGATCCAGCTGGCAGTGTGGCGGGTGCCGAACTTGAGGGGCCTCCCAGGAACAGCAGCAAGCAGCCTCAGGTGCAGTCGCAGATGGCTCTGCTGCTGGCCCCAGCAAATCCTCCTGGTGTTGTAATATATTAATATTTCCCTAACTTTTACCGCTGTATTATTTCTATTTCCTAGTTTTAATTTTTCCAAAATCTTCTTTAATCTATCTGTTTCTAAATTCTTGTTTTTGAGCCACCATTTCCTACTACTAAGTACTACTACTATCATTGTTTCTTCTAGTGTCTGTTTTTGTTTTTACATCAAATCGAACTGCATCTGACTAACCTCTGCTCTGACTCTGTATTAGTCAGCTTGCTTTCTTCTGGTTTTCACTGAGCTTTCTCTCTCCCCTTAGGTGGGTTGCCTATTAGTGGTACTGTAAGACTCAGAGAACCCATTGGTCCTAGCCTAGGCTACTACTAGTACTAGTAAGGACTCCTTACTACTAATAGTAGCACTAATGTGCTGTGCAGACTGCAGATTGCATGCCCAAGACAAGTAAAAATATCCGCAGGTTTGTGAATTGTGAGATGAGAAGGCTTTAGTTCCTTTTACTGTCTCATCATGCTCAATCAGTAATGGTGGTCACTCATGTTGTCTAAACAAAAGGAATCCACTCAAATAGTGGTGGTGGTCCCTACAGTGGTGGGGAGCACACAGTGTTGTTTTGAATACCTCTCACACACCAACAGGCCCCTTGGTGTCATGCTTCATCATCCGGGTCTTCGCACCCCTCTACGGGATGCGGCGTGCTACGACTCACGACTACGTAGGAGCACTGAAGGTGAACTATGCGTTGATGTGTGTGAGGGGAATAAATGTGAGTGGTGAGGTGATAGAGAGTGGTGGTTAAAAGATACCTGGCTCGTAGGAGAAAAAATAATAAAAGTTTTTATTAAGCCCTCGGCTGGTATCGTTAAGAATGTGCAGAGTGAGGTTGTTGTGTTACTTCAACCTCAAAAGTGCGTCGACATGTTTCGGAGTTAGAGAACTCCTTCTTCAGGACGAGGATATGCACAATTATCCTCACCTTACTCACATGAAAAATGTAGATATCAAAGTGTGCTCTACAAAAAATAAATAAGGTGAAATGTACCTATTTGTGTTTAGAAAGAATTCTGTTTGCGCCCAATTGGCGTTATTAATACAGAACCTGAGAAAGAATAAAAAACATCATGAAATATAATCACAATATGGTTTTGATGTTCAGCAAAAAATCTATGTTGATACATAGGAGGGTAATGGAGGACCCAAAATGAGATCCACGAACCCTGTAAAAGAAAAAGGACATGGACACACATATAGACAAGGACACACATTAATTGCAAATACAGTCGCCATCAGTTTCCTTGGGATTGAATGAATGGAGAGAAAAGACACACATTAATACAGTGCTTACTTTTGGACAGAGGTTCCTTTTACTGTCTCATCATACTCAATCAGTAATGGTGGTCACTCACGTTGAACAGGCGCAGAACCCCCAAAATGGTGTATTTCACTTTTTCTAATCCAGGCCTAGTACATTTTTTAGTAGCAGAAAGTGATGGTGAACACTGAACAACTGCTACAGTGCACTATGGCTGGAAGGGAGTTTATGAGAGGAGTAGGAGGGCGACATCATTTTCCAACTAAGAGAGACCTCATGTCCGCCCAGTTGGCCACTCTTAATTCTTTTGAAAAATTGAGATGCACCATAGCTCTAGTCACTGTGTCCAGTCCAATGGGTTGCCCTCTTATTGAGAGGCTTTTTAAAAATTCCCACCAACAAAATGCCCAACCGGATGTTATTTAGTTATTTTTGATAGGATATACTGATGACTGTACTGGTATCTGAATTGTAGATAGTGATGTGTGATGTGTATATGTATTATTAATTATGTATTTTCAATCTTGTTAATGAAAAAAAAAATAGGGGTGGCGTATATGGCATCTAAAAAAATAGATTTTTTTTTACCAGGCGTACCGACCACCAGTGCCTGGGCCAGCTGTGAGGGCCACCATGTCACTCCAGAGGGAGTGGATGTGGCTGCCACAGGGGGTGAGCCAGCAGCAGTGGCAGGCAGTTGTAAGTCATATTCCTTCCTTATTGAGAATGATGAATACATTTCCTGCAAGGGTGTACACTTAGTACTAGTAGTGCATTGTACTTCTGCTGAGGCTAAGTTGTTGCTTGTGAACACTTGCTGCAAGGGTGTACACTCAGTACTAGTAGTACATTGTATTTCTGCTGAGGCTAAGTTGTTGTTTGTGAACACTGAACAATTGAAGAAGACACCCTGGCCTTTACTTAAACAGCATTATCAGTGGGGTTTGAGTAGCTAATGGCATATTCTATCTTCAACTCAGCAAAGACAGTGTTATGACAAAGACAAACATTCAGACAACATGTATGACTGACAGAGAAGGATGTGTGGGTAAAGGAAGGGGCACGCGATCCATAAGTGGCGGATGAAGTTGATAGGAATAGGATGGATGGGTAATTGAAGGATGGGTGAAAAGGTGAAAGAGAAAGCAGAAAGGATGCCTGTCTGGGTGGGTGAAACTGTATGGGTGAAAGGTATCCTCTGGGTGTGGGGGGTTTGAGGGGTCAAACTCTAAGGCAAGCAAGGATGTATGGCATGGGTGGTGGTTGGTTATATCTAAATGTACGTTGTTGTTGGTGAAAGCTGGTTTATGATAGCCATGTTTGGATGGATGGATGCCTGGACTGTATTATTGTAGGTAAAAACAGTCAGACTGGATAAAGAGATTGTAAAAGAAAATTAAACCGTGCCAGAGTACCAATGCCAAGGGTGAAGAAGATTCTGAATAAAATAATAATAGTGCTAGAAGAGCAATGTACTGAATGTAAATGAAAAACTAGCGCTGGGAAGAACAAGGACTGTTTTTTTGCAAGGTTTTTGATTCACAGTAGTTTGCAAGAACAACATATAAAATGTGCATGACTAAATATTTACCCTACCTATAATCGCCTGCCTCCAACTCCAAAGGCCCACTTCAGCTCCAGTCGCCTTCCTGTGTCAGCTATGGGTGGCCTATCGGCTGAATGGTAATTGGTAACTAATACTTACAACTCACTCAGTATGTCATCATCATCATGTGAGTGACATGATGTCGTGCCACAGTTTCTCATCATCCATATTCATCTGATCACATTAACCACCATGATGTGCCTTATTGAAGTAGTGCAGTCAGGGAGAAAGTGAAATTGTCTGACTATTTGTCATTGATTTAACAGAGTATGGCTGTAATGGAAATATATAATTGTGTAGTACAGCTGCCCCACATGCAGACAGTAGTAAAGTAAGAGTCTGGGAGACTGCGAGACTGCGACACGAGTATGTCTGTCTAGAGCATAAGCTGACTGAGCAGGCATACCTACAAGATTAATTGTGCTAAACAAGAGAGAGAAAAAGAATACTTCTACTCTACTCCATACTTAGGGCCTGAAAGTATAATCATCACATCCAAATCTTAGGGGCAGAGGAAGGGAAGTGAGGAGGAGAGAAGGATACGACAGCTGCTAGTGCTACTGCTACTACTGTGCCACTATAATTTATATGTGTGGACTGTAATTTAATGTTACTGTTTTGCTAAGAGTATTGGTTACACCAATTCTCTTTTTTTTCCTTTCTTGACATAGCTACTCCTTCACAAACCACTAGGCAGGAGTTGGCGGCCAGGGCCATCCGGGATGAATATCACCAGCTGGTTGTACTGGTGGAGGAGGAGGAGGCGGCAGCTGCAGCTACTTCCTCCACTGCTCCGTGGCCCAGCCAGCCCCCCCATGCCACCGGTGGTACTGACCTCAGTCTTCTTTTTTAATCTTTTTTTTTTGGTGGGTGGGATTTTGGGACTAGTTCGGGAACCTTGAGGTTTACTTTTTCTTGAATTAACTTGCACATGGACATGCATTTAATTTACTGGACATTGGTTGGGGTTAGGGAGAGGGGTGGGTCAGGTGTTGTGGGTTTTTCTTGTAGTTCACATTTGTTAGGGTAACAAACAATTTATAGTTTTCCAATACATATGATATCATGCAAATCTTTTCTGGGGGGGGGGTTACTCTTTTAGGTCACTTTTTTGTTTTTGTTTCCTCCTTTTGCTGCAGGGCTGCAGCCAGTTTTTTTTAAATCTGCCAATAGTGTAACATACCAACAGATAGATGCAGTACCCTCATTTGTCCTACCACTGTCAGTCTCTGCTCCTAGTCTTTGCATTCTGCAACTAAAACCCCTTTGTAGTACGTACTCGGAAGAATGTGGGTATGTGAATTAATTAATTTCCATAGGATAATCATTATTGGCTCCCCCAAACTTCTACTCTTACCTGTGATTTATGATTAGCCGAAGCATTGGCTGCATGGTGATGGTTTGGTTTCCTAAGGTGCCATGGTGGGGGGTGGTAACAGTAGTCGACAGTTGCATTTGCAAAAAAAGAAAATGAGACAAGTCAGTCACCTGAGGGAGACTAAGGAACGTGTAGTAAGTACACAAGAACAAGACTGCCATACAAGAAGAAAGCGATGATGAATGATATTGATATTATTAATGCTAAAGTAAAATAAAAAATAATGGTGGCAGTAGTACAAGTTACAACAAACTGATGTAGTGGACTCGACCTATGAAGTGGACAAGTGTAATCTTTAGTGCTGAAAGGATGAAATCCATGACAACAATTAATAATGGGTTAATATAATTATGTTCCTCTGGAAAAAAAAATAATAGCGAATACTACTGAGCCTGGGTGGGCACTGGGCAATCTAATCTGTTGCCAGTGTGGCCGACGAGATATATATATATACTTAGAGCAGAATTAGAAGATCCTTGACCTGCCTTGAATTAGTGTTGCTTGCTTGCTTTATCCCCATCCACCCCAGCAAGTATGTGATCAATTATTGGTGTAAATTGAATTTAGTCACACCTCAATAAATCACACAGCTCGGGGGAAGAGGATTAGGGTTTGAGGAATGGTTGGGAAGGGGCATTTGAGGGAAAGGTTTGACAGAGACAAACACTACACATGGACAACATACAATCTTGGCAGATGACCATCATATTCATAAATCTGTTAAGGGAGAAAAAGGAAATACATGCATGATGTGGTTAATGATAAGTGGTACTACTATTAAGCAAACTAGTAGACAGTACAGGGCAGCAGTGTATTATCAATTATTAATATTATGCAATTGCATTGCCATTCTGCCCTCAGCGATACCCAAATTAGATACATTTTATTCATGTTATGTTGTCCCGGGCGCCCTTTTAAAGCTAGCAAAGAAAATTAAAAAAAAGCAATGAAGGGGTTGAAAGCAAAGACTAAGAGTAAACCTAATAAACAACAACACACAGGTGTAATGATTGAAGAGAAAAAATGAAACAAATTAATTAAAAGATGATGACTGATACTAAGTAACTCTATTATCCTGGTCAAATTGTGAAGTTGCATCTCGTTATTTCTCTTGGTCCTCCCTTCCATGGACACTCCATCTGTCAATCTTGGGTGCCCCACTGCCTCCCTGGCGGATGCGGATTGGTAAGGTAAGCGTGAGTTGTTTTTCCCGGTCTAGCACAGGGAAAGGCCGGCCTGTAAGTGAAGATGGAAAAACCAAAAGTATATTGAAAAATCAAGGAGAAATAAAATACATTCTTTTCAGAGGAGTGCAACAGAAAGAACAGTTTCAGAGGCCGCATGGCTAAATCATGCCTACTCTGTTTCCTGCATTAACCATGCTAAAACAGGACAGAGCAGGCCCACAGCACCCACCCTAACTCCAGTTAGCTTAGATTTCGACTGAGCCAGACAGAGTACACATATACAGCAGCATAGCATTTTCCAAATAAAGTAACTAAATCAATGCACCGCTGTCAGTCATACCACTCCGCTACACTGACTCAACTCCACCAATACACAGACATGTAGGTCTGCTGTGGTTGTTGTTGTTTTAACTTGCTTACCTTTATGCCACTTCATGAAATTCCCAGAGTAATACCATCAATCATCTCTGATCCTACTGACTGACTGTGAAGAGTATATGGTATGTGGTCATCATCATCATCATCATGCTGTCTAACTCAGTCTGTAGTGTTGTATCGAGTGAGTCTAGACTCCATATTAAAAAATGCAATGGATTGCCCTGCAGTAGAAGTACAATTTGTTATTAATCAACAAGAAGGGAAAATTTAACTTGAGTCACTTTGTTTTAGTGTGTAGATTAAATACTAGTACACTTCATGCACAACAACAACACAAACACCATTCACTCAGAGTCCGCATCCAATGCATGCCATCAGATTCATTACCTGTTCTCCTCTTAAGGGGCAGTCCCGCTCGGAGAGGAAGATATCTATAGACATGTTCTTTTGGAGGGACTAGACGAGGCAGGCACACATTTCTTGTACTATTCTCCATCAAATATCTGGCTTAAGGGAAATGGATTTAGGGTGAGTCAGGATGGATAGAGCAGGACTCGGAGTAGTGGACGTCTTTAATAAATGCACACAGTTGCAACTCCAATAAGGCAATAAAAAGAAAAGATGGTGGTGATGGATTTGTTGTGATTTGAACCAGAAAGACAGAGACACACTCAAATAATGAAAGTAAATAAGGAAGAAAGAAAGTAACATGTTGAAAGCCTAGTTGTCAGGGAAGTAGAGCTTGTCCTCAAACTCTGGTGGTTCACCCAGAATTAGGTGATATACCACACTACTTTCGTCACCTAAGTCACTGTCCTCCTCATCCTGCTGTGCTTCAGGTATGGTGTAATCTGGTGGTATAAAGTACTGATTCATTTTAATCATGGTTAACCTCTCCACGTTTTGGGATGAGAGGCTGGTCCTTTTCACTGTTACAATGGCACCAGCAGCACTGAAAACACGCTCAGAAGAGAAACTTGCGATGTGGCAAGCCAGATAGTTTATTGCCAGCCTGCTGAGCACTGACCAATGTGTGACTTTTCCCATACAAATGCAGCAATGGGTTTTGATCAATGTAGGCCTATGTTGGGTCATCCAGATAGGCCTGGGCCATCTGCTCAATTCTCAGGGGTGCTCCACTTTGCCCAGCCTTTTTTGCCTTTGAATTTCCATCAGCAGTGAACCTATCAAGCCCTTGCTGTAGATACCATTCTTGTGCCTATTTTACTGGGGCTGGTGATGATCCTGTTCTTGCTGCTGTTGATGTTGGTGGTTTTGACTGCTGTGAGCCAACTGCACTGCCCTCAGGCTCTGAAGTTGACCTTGACGCAGGCTGCCCTGCAGTACTTGTTGTGGGCTGGAATAGCGGGCCTCTAATTTCCAGCCGGTCCTTTTCAAAGCAACTGGCTACAGCAGCTCTCTAAGATTTGTACTTGGCAACATCCACTTGTGAAAATGGAATTAATGTATTAGTGTTCAGTACTGATTTGGACCGTGGATCCAGATTTGTAATGGTTGGATGACACAATCTCAGTTTGCACCCTTGTATTTTCAGCTAAGCGAAGGGATAAGCTCTCTACCAATGCATATGCTTCTTTTTTCCCTCCACACCTGCATACATTGCAGACAACCTCATTAGCTATTCCTGTAGCATGTGAACAATGGGATAGCTTGGCCCATAGTTCAGTCCGCCTTGCTGACTTCACGTGTGAAGAGCTCAAAAGGAAGTAGCATCTCTGTCAGGTATTTAGCTAGGCCTCATTGGTCCATCTCAACTGTCATGCCTTTCACACTAGCATCCCCTCGTCTTCGCATGACATATTCATTGATTGGTCTGTACTGCTCAAACAGACGGTCAGGCATGTAATAAGTTGAGTTTCAACATGTTGGCACCTCCTGGATGAGTGCTTTAACTGGCACTCTGTACTAACATTGAAGGATCCTCAGCTGCTTCCAGGCTTTAAAAGAATGGCTTAAATGTGTGCATATTCTTCTGCAGGTGGTCAGTAAGTTGCTGACTCAGTATTCTTTTTTCGGGAAAGTCTTGAACAATGATGTTAATGCAGTGCGCCAAACACACAACCCTGAAATAGCCACCATTGCCCATGGCCTTAACTATAATACTGCCATCGTCCGTGGCAACAAAACCAATGTTAAGCCCTCTTGGTTGTAGCCATTCAAAGACCTTGCTGTTAAACTCTTCCAAAATGTTTGCAGCAGTATGAGATTTCTCCAAGGCGAACATGGGTATAGTTGCATGTTTCTGAGTTGCATTAAAAATCTCAGCAGTGTCAACACCTGCAGATACCTCTTCTCCAACCTCTACAAAAGAGATCTAGTGTGCAGTGATGCACATGTATTCAGTGGCTTAGCAACTGGTTCACATGTCTGTTGTCATGTGGATGCTGTGACCAGCATTCTGCCGCAAAGCTTGTCCAAGCAATTCCAGAACATCGTGATGTAGTGCTGGAACAGCAACTCTGACAAAATAGGACCGGCTGGGTACCTTCTATTTTGAGCAGATGGCTGTCACAAATTCAACACCTCTTCAACAAAAGAAAGAGGGAGAAGGTCCAGCGCTAACATTTTAGCCAGCTTCTCATCGTACAAATGTGCCATTGGGAGGTTGCGTTCGTACTGCCCCTCCGACTTAAACATGCTGTGAATGGTAGGCTGGATATTTTTCCTTACTGGTGCCATTGATGCTGGTGACCTCTTGATGCCAGATGTTGTTAGGTTCAACGCCACACTTTGTTTTGTTGCTGTACTTTGTTGCCTTGGTGTCTCACTCTCAGCCTTACTCTTGTGCCACTGAGATGTTGCTGAGGCTGATGAGGCTGTGGGCGGTACCACTGCAGTGCTGGGTACAGGGCTACTTTGTTTTCCAGAGAAAGTGTCTCCCTCTTGTTCACCTTCCACTGCTATCCTATCTTCTACTTCTTCCTCACCACCAACAGCAATGGGTGCAGTTTTCATTTTTTGGCCTTTAAGGTGTCCCTCCCACCAGATCAAGTGGTGTGTTTTCAGATGGGTTGTTTGGCCTCCGGTACCATAGTTTGTATCAAGCTTACCCGACCAACACCTTGTTTACAAATGGAGCATATATCAACGTTCTTACTGCTAACTAAAAAGAAGACCCAAACTGGGGAGGTGAACTTTCTTGAGCTGCTGGAGGTGCTACTTGCAATGCTGGCAGAACAGGAGGATGGGTGTGGAATTCTACTCTGTGCACTACCGCTACCTACTTCTACTGAGATGGTTGTGCTGGATGTAGGTCGCTGCCCAGCCTTGGCATATGCAAATATAGAAGCTGGAGGTGGTGTTGGTGTTACATGTGTTGGTGGTATCCATGCCACATCCCTCACAGCAGTTTGGGATGGTGTAATGTCGATCTCCACTCGGGCGGGACTGATGTCTATGACTGGCTCATCATCATCCTCCTATTCTACATCTGCCTCCATAACTCTAAGGCTTTCTAGAACCTTCCTTTTCCCTAGCCTTGTCTTGTGGTGTCTCTCACTTTCAGACAGAGGTGGTGGCTTCCATCAGAAGGGGGGTTTGCAAAAGAACTCAATGGACTAACCCTCCTTTTTCTTGCTGGGGATCTGGAAGACAATGGAGCGCCTAAAAGAGTGGCTTGCTTTTCTTCCTCTGCAGGAAGCTCAATTTTCTGAACTGCCCCTACTTCAGGGGGAACAACTACTATTGTGGGTGGAGGTTGCGGTTGTTGTTGTCCACTTATCTGAGTTTCCTGCGTTGATTGGGTACTACTTTGCAAAAATGATAAGTCAAGTTCAACATCACTGCTCATTGGCGTTGTCGTGATGAGACTGGCTGCGTCTGCGACAGACATGGGCTTGGGCCTAGGTTGATGGGGTGGGTCCACTGATGCAGGGGTGCTGCTCCCAGCTTGATCCCCAGACACCGCTGCTACAGGCACAATTTTTGGTTTCCCAAAAAAAGGTCTTGGTCAGCACACCAAAAGTGGTAAGTGGCACTTCCTTCTTCTCACTGACAATTTTCTTGGTACTAGAGGATCTGGTACCTTTCTCTGGGACCATCTTCTTCAGATGTTAGCAGCACACAGTGGCACAAGTTGAACAGATGTCTGTGGTCACACATCATGTGAGGTCGTGCGCAGCCTGGCAGTACAATGGGTGATGACGCCTCCTCCTCTTTTGCGCACCTAAATGCAAAGAAGCAAGAAGAAAACTAGTAAAACATGTCATTTATTGTTGCGGTTAAATTTACTACTAGTACAAACGAACATGTTACTTACCTTCGGTAATGCTTTTTCTGGTAGATACAATATCTGCCTGTGGATTCCTCACCTTGTGAATATCCCCCTTGCGTCAGCAACATTGGGAAATTCTTTTTAGTAGCTTTGCGCCGACGTGGACGACGTCACAGAGGCACGGCATCGTGCGCGACTCCGCTGACGTCACCGACACCATAATAGGCCCACGCCGGCGTGATGACATCAGTTCCGCCCTTTTTTCCGTACCTTCGAGGCATATGGACGGACCGATGACAGCAAATATATACACAGTATACACAGTACACAATGTCAAGATAACACACACAGTGTGAAGCCAATGCAGGAAAACAAATTGCAATAAACATTTCCTTTGACAATAAAAATATATACATTACAGTAACTCAGGCATAGAAAAGAGGACAACAGGGAGGCGGGTGGGTCAGTGAGGAATCCACAGGCAGATATTGTATCTACCAGAAAAAGCGTTACCGTAGGTAAGTAACGTGTTCTTCTGATAGATACATCTGCCAGTGGATTCCTCACCTTGTGAATAGAGTCCCACAGCATTCCCCACTCCCGGAGGAGGGTGTCCACTCTTCTATACCAGAAAATCTTGAAGGACAGAGCCGCAAAATGGCCATCCCTCCTCACCTCGCTATCCAAGCAGTAATGCTTTGCAAAAGTGTGGAGGGAGGCCCATGTGGCTGCTCTACAAATGTCCTCTACAGGTACACCCTTAGACAAAGCAGATGTAGAAGACTTTACTCTAGTAGAGTGAGCTCTTATACCCTCTGGAGGTTCCTTACCCGCCAGGGCAGAGCAGACCTTAATGCAGAGTATAATCCATCTCGAGAGCGTACGCTTGTGCACCGCCTTCCCCTTCTTGCAGCCAGCAAATCCAACAAACAGCTGGTCATCCAACCTGAACTCTCATGTCCTGTCCAGGTAAAAGCTCACCACCCTCTTAGGGTCCAAGCGGTGAAGTCGCTCCTCCTCTTCAGAAGGGTGAGGGGGAGGATAGAATGTAGGGAGGGTAATGGACTGTCCTAGATGGAAGGGAGTTACCACCTTAGGCAGAAAAGCAGCCCTGGTGCTAAGAACCATTCAGTCAGCATGAATGGACAAAAATGGGGGCTTTGAACTAAGAGCTTGAAGCTCACTTACCCTCCTTGCCGAGGTAATTGCCACTAGAAAAATAGTCTTAAAAGACAAAATTCTCAAGGGACACTTGTGTAAAGGTTCAAAAGGCGAACCCATCAAGAATGAAAGAACAAGGTTCAAGTCCCATTGAGGCACAATAAAAGGTGTAGGAGGAAATTTATTGGTAAGGCCCTTAATGAATCGTAATACAGTAGGAGATTTAAACAAAGAGGGCTGGTGCGACAAACAAAGGAAAGCCGATAAGGCCGACAAATAACCTTTGATAGTTGCCACTGCAAAACCCTGCTGGGCCAAAGAAAGCGCAAATTGAAGTATATTGGACAAACAAGCCCTTCAAGGGTCAATGGACTGCTCCCCACACCAAGCAACAAATTTAGACCATCTATAAGAATGAATGGACTTGGTGGAGTCACGCCTGGCCGATAAGATGACATCCACCACATCGTGTGGGAGAGAAAAGGAAATAGGATTGCCCCGCTCAATCTCCAGGCATGAAGGTTTAAGGTCTGGAGGTGGGGGTGTAGAACCTGCCACTCCATCTGGGAGAGGAGATCTGCCCTGTGAGGGAGACGGAGCGGAGGGTACGAGGAGAGGTGGAGAAGATCTGTGTACCTCTTCCTTCTTGGCTAATCCGGGGCGATCAAAATAACTTGGTGAATCTTCCTCAGAACCCGAGGAATCAAGGGTATGGGAGGAAACGCGTAAAGGAGTTGCAAGCCCCAACTCAACTGAAATGCGTCCCCCAATGCTCCCTGCATCGGAAACTGGAGGCTGCAGAATGCGGGGCAGTGAGCATTCTCATGAGTGGTGAACAGGTCCACCTGAGGAGTCCCCCACGTCCGAAAGACATAACGAATTACCTCTGGATGGAGCCTCCACTCGTGGTCGGCGGAGAACTGCCAACTGAGACTGTCTGCACGAACGTTCAGAACTCCGGCCAGATGATTTGCCATCAGACAAATCTGATGGTCCTGAACCCAGGACCAGAGACGCAGAGCCTCCCTGCTGAGACACTGCGACCCCACTCCTCCCTGCTTGTTGACATACCACATCGCGTTTGTGTTGTCCGTCAGGACTTGAACTGACTGACCACGAAGGGAAGGGAGGAAGGCCTTGAGCGCTAAACGTATAGCCCGCAACTCTAGAAGGTTGAGGTGAAGCAACCATTCTTCTGGAGGCCAAAGACCCTTGATCTCCAGATCCCCCCAATGAGCACCCCACCCTAGAGTGGAAGCATCCGTTATCACTGAGGCCACCGATGGAGGTAGTTGAAAAGGCTTTCCTTGTGACAGATTGCCTTCCATGCTCCACCAAGACAGATCCGCTGCAGTTTCTCTCGAGGTCCTCACTGACTCCCTGTGATCTCCGTTGTGCTGATACCACTGCTTGCGGAGGCACCACTGGAGTGCCCTCATGTGCCAGCGTGCATGGCTGACCAACAGAATGCAAGAAGCCATCAGACCGAGCAGACGAAGGACCTTCAGGACTGGAACGACCGCTCCATTGTAAATAAAGGAATCATTTCCTGTATGTCGCGAATCCTTTGAGGAGGAGGGAATGCACGACATACAGTAGTGTCCAGTACCGCACCTATGAACAGGTTGCGCTGGGAGGGCACCAGGTGAGATTTGGGTACATTTATCAAAAAACCCAACCTGTTCAACAACTGAGTTGTCTCTTGTAGATGTTGGAGCACTATCTCTGGAGATTCTGCTTTGATCAGCCAATCATCCAGATACGGGAATACCGGTAGCCTCGATCTTCTGAGATGTGCAGCCACCACCGCCATCACCTTGGTGAAGACTCGAGGTGCAGTAGTAAGACCAAACGAAAGGACCGCAAACTGGTAGTGTTGCGATCCAACCGTGAAACGGAGATAATTCCTGTGCGACTTCAGGATGGGAATATGAAAATACGCATCCTGTAAGTCGATTGACACCATCCAGACCTCTGCCAGCAGCGCTTAAAGAACCTGTGCAAGGGTGAGCATCTTGAACTTTTCCTGCTTCAGGTAAAGATTCAAGATCCTAAGATCCAGGATTGGACGAAGTCTGCCATCCATCTTGGGGATCAGGAAATACCGGGAGTAGCATCCTTGACCCCTCTCCTGCTCTGGAACCACCTCTATCGCACCCTTTCTGAACAGTGCCAGGTCGTCTTCCTGCAGGAGCAGCAGGTGGTCCTCCAAACAATAACCCTGGCAAGGAGGGTAATTTGGGGGAAATTCCCAAAAGGGAAGAGCATACCCATTCTCCAGGAGATTGAGAACCCAATGATCTGCTGTAATCAATTCCCAATCTCGCAGAAAATGGGTAAGCCGACCCCCCACTGAACCCACATGATCCGGAATGGCGGATCTAGGGCTGCTTTGCTGTGTTGGCAGGAGGTTGGAAAGGGGAAGAGGAGGAGGCTTGGCAACCTCTAGGACGAGCTCTTTGTCTGCCCCAGTACGACTTGTACAGCATATTTTGATGCTGCTGCGGCTGCTGCTGTGATTGTTTGTAGGCCCGAAAGGAAGACCTGCCAAATCCTCTTTATTCGCATTCCAAAAGAGCCCCTGGTCTGAAGGCCCAAAGACTTTGCCGTCGCTCTGCTGTCTTTAAACCACTCTAAAGCAGCGTCAGCTTTTTTTCCCAAACAACCCTGACCCATCAAAGGGCAAATCCATCAAAGCAGACTGAACATCCACAGAAAATTCTGAAGATTTCAACCATGCAGCTCTCCTAGTGGCCACTGAAGAGCCCATCACTCTCACCACTGAATCAGCCGTGTCCAGCCCACTCTGGATTACCTGCCTTGCCGCAGCCTGAGTGTCAGAAATCACCTTCTGAAAATCCTTTCTATCATTCTCAGGAATTTTAGGCACCAATTGTTTGACGGAATCCATCAAAGCATGGTTGAATCTACCCATCAGGCAAGTTGCATTTGTAGACTTTAGCGCCATGCTGGCTGAGGAAAAGATTTTCTTTGCCGCCTGGTCTTGCTTCCTTGCTTCCTTTTCCCCAGGAAGCTGAGGAAATGCACCCGTAGACTTCTTTGAGCAGGCAGCCTGCACAACCAAACTCTCCGGCAGGGGGTGCATTGACAAAAAAGTCCGGGTCACCAGGTGCCACTCTATACCTTCTCGCAACCGCCCTTGAAACAGCAGGAGCTGTCAGAGGCTTTTTCCACATCTCATAAATAGGCTCAGCCAAAGCGTCATTAAATGGGAGCATTGGTTCAATAACAGAGGAAGGCGAGTGAAGGACCTCAGTTAGAATGTTAGACTTGTATTCAGCAGTAGGCAGAGTAATGTTCAACACGTCTGCAGCCTTCTTAATAACAACGTGATAAGGTATTACATCCTTGGAAGGTACGTCAGATACAGAGGCCAAATCCTACTCAGGAGACAGCTCAAGACCACTAGCCTCTCTCAGGTCATCAAGAGGATCCTCCAAATCCTGCAGTTCACCTTCCTCCAAATTTTCATCACAATACCTCTCCTCTTCCAGAAGCCTCTGTGCCTCACGCCTCGACCTCTCCTTCATAAACGAAATCGACAGATCCGGGACCGACTCCACCGGAGCCGGAGCCGATGCCGAACTCGAAGTCGGAAGAGGCAGATTAACCCGAGGACGAACTGGATTCGGCATCGGAGTCGAGGGTATCGGCGTCGATGGATTCGGGGTCGATGTATTAGGCGTCGAAGGCTTTGGCGAAGAAGGCTTCAGCGGCGCCGGAAAATGCCAATGCGGAGTTGGAGCCGGCATGAAAGGCATAAAAGGCGCAGGAGCATAAGCCTGGGGGACACCCAGATTAAATGCTAATGGACCCGTGGGACCAACCGGTGCACCAGAGGGGTACATTGCCCTGGAGTAAACTCCATACATGGCATTCACGAACTGAGTAGGATCCTGACCTGGAGCCGGAAAGGCTGGATAAAAGCCCCCAGGTTGCTCTTGAGGGAGCGGAGTCTTCTCGACCTCGGCCTCCACTTCAGGCTGGTGCTCCGGGGTCGACGAACCCGCAGGCTACAAAGCCTCGCCCTCTCCTTCTTCTTCCTCATCACCTTCATCTTCATTTTCTTGACATGAAGGATGGGATGGATTCGGAGAAGGATTCGGCAACTGCTTCGGTGACACAGGCGAATCCGCACGCGAAGCCTCACCCTCGGAGACCTGTACTTCCGAAGCCGAGACCACAGCCTCCTTTCGAAGTAACTTCACCTGTGACTTCGGCCTTGAACTCGAGTCTTTCTCAGAGTAATGGCGAGATTCATGACTCCTCTTCTTATGCTTCTTCCTCGAAGATCTGGAAGCATGCGCCGAAGACGACTCCGAGTGCGATCTCGAACGAGACCTTGACCTCGAACGCCGAGCTCGTGACCTTGAACTCTTTTTATCCTTTTTGTTTTTCAACTTCGCTACGAGGAGTTTTGTCTCCCTCTCCCGGAGTGCCTTCGGAGTCATCTTTTTACAAGAAGGACAATCTTCGACGTCATGATCGGAGCTCAAGCACCAAATGCAGCACTCGTGTGAATCAATGATAGACATCATCTTGCCAAATTCTCCGCACGCTTTAAATCCAGTCTTCTTCGTAGACATCACAACAGAAGACAAAGAAAACATCAGTAGAAACACAAAGTAACAAAGTTACTATACAGCTACAGACGATCTCTTGAAAACCGTTAGCGTCGACGACGCGGAAAAAAGGGAACTGATGTCATCACGCCGGCGTGGGCCTATTATGGTGTCGGTGACGTCAGCGGAGTCGCGCGTGATGCCGTGCCTCTGTGACGTCGTCCACGTCGGCGTGAAGCTACAAAAAAAGAATTTCCGAATCTTGCTGACGCAAGGGGGATATTCACAAGGTGAGGAATCCACTTGCAGATGTATCTATCAGAATAACAAATATAATATATAGCTTAGTGTTCAGTCACACTTGTTAGTGTTATTATTAATATTATAACATTGTATTATCTCAGTTATTAAAAAAGCATAACAGTGTAGCCATTTGTGAGACTTTGACAACAAGGGATTTCATGGTGTAGTATGTACTCTCAGGAAGGATAGGAAAGAAGAACAAAAATACAAATGTAATGGAACCTGTTTGGCATTGTGAATGTGATTGTGCATTACTTGGGATGCAGCATCATTCAGGAAGCTGCAGCTTGCAATGGGGATGGAAGCAGTAAGCCAAGCGGAACAAAGGAAAGACATGCAGGCTTTAAAAGTAGCACACTAACTACCACCACAAAATGGCCACCGCCACATGGTCACTCACACAGCAAGCAGGAGGCCTGTAAAACAATGAACTCAAACAGGCTCCATATGGCCAGACAAAGGAAGCATGCTAAACAACACAGCTTTAATGCAAAAATGCAAAAACGAAAATCCACAGGGCTAAAAGAGGTGTGCAAGTTACAAAACAACCACACCACACACATCCAACAAAGGCATTTATTTAACACACATGAAAAGAGTGAAATATACCCCCAAAATTCAATTCAATGCCATCCATGCCCTAAATGATGTTTAAATTCAACAGACACCACAGAAACTGTTGTGGCATGCACCCATGAGTAGCTCAGGGCCTACTGGCTGAAGAATGACTATTGGCAGACTAGACCACATAGTGAAGTGAATCAATTCAAATCAATAATATTGCAAACTGTCCTGCATTTTTTTGCTGGCTAAAAAGAAAGAAATTGCATGCAAAACAACAACAAGGGCAAGTCATAGCCACCACAAAGAAAGCTTGCAGGCCTATGGCAAAAGCCCACTGGCTGTCCGTACAAAATGGACGCCAGCCACATGGCCATGCCACCACAACAACAAAAACGGGAAGACAGACAGTGCTGGCCTACGGCAAAAGCACACTGGCTGGCTTCACAAAATGGCCGCCAGCCACATGGCCAGAGGCCACCATTACAACAAGAAAGGGAAGACAGACAATGAAGGCGTATAGCAAAAGCACACTGACTGGCTTCACAAAATAGCCGCCAGCCACATGGCTAGAGGCCACCACAACAAAAAAGGGAAGACAGACAATGCAGGCCTATGGCACAAGCAGACTGGCTGGCTTAACAAAATGGCCACCAACCACATGGCCAGGCCACAACAACAAGAAGCAGTAAGCCAAGAGGAACAAAGGAAAGACATGCTGGCCAATGGCAAAAGCAGCACACTAACTACCACCACAAAATGGCCACCAGTCACATGGTCACTCACACAACAACAAGCAGGAGGCCTGTAAAACAATGAACTCAAGCTGGCCTATATGGCCAGACAAAGGAGACATGCTAAACAACACAGCTTTAATGCAACAATGCAAAAACAAAAAAAACAAAGGGCTAAAAAAGGTTTGCAAGTTGCACAACAATGAGTAGCTCTGGGCCTACTGGCTGAGAGGCTATAGTATTGGCAGACTACTGGGCTAGTGAATTAAATAAATATTGCAAATTAATTAATTTTAAAAGTTGGAGAAAATGCAACATTTCCTTTTAAAAAGATGAAAAATTACTTACAAAGAAACAACTAGGCTCCTACTAAATTACTGGCCACCCACCACAATATATTTTTATTTAAAACAGGAAAAGTAAAAAAAAGTAGGGGCACCTACCCTGGTGTGCTTCCCGAAGTAGGGCAATAACATCCCATGTTGCTATTGTAGTACATCCGCTTGCCAACCCTCAATATGAGGACTCTCAGAATTCTTCCAGACCATAGTGATTTTACACTTAGACAACACCAAGGCCAGGTCAATGAAGCGGCTAGTGACTTTGTATTTGGTAGGGCTTGGGTAAATACCCAGGAGGCAAAATCAGGGCAAAGGGGTCAGAACACTGACCGTGAGTTAGAATGTAGAGTTATGCCTGTGACTATTGTCGATGCTGGCATACTGGAAGCAATTTTTGGCTTTTAGAGCCATCCGTGAAAAAAATACTGGCACTGGCATACTGGAGGCAATTCCTAGCATAGCAGGCAATTGTAATCAGTCATTTTGTACATGACAGCCACTCCAAAAGTAAAGTGAAAAGTAATTACTAAAGGTGATCCCCGGCATATGGGGCAGTTACGGAGAAAAGACTGATGTTGGCAAACTTGAGGAGGTTTGAGCAAGGGGTACCTGTGGTACAATATTGGTAACACATTGGAAGAAACTCTTGTCATAAGGGAGGACAATTGTGCCTTATTGCAGGGAGGCAACCATAACAAATGCGGGTCATCCCCTAGGGATCGTCATGTTTCAATGGCTTGGCATGTCACGAGAAGACTTGAATATTGAATTAGTGCTCACTGTCTCAGAGCCTATGGCTTTTTAGTAAATGTATGTGAAATTTGTGGTTAAATTGCACATATTTTTCAAAACGTTCCCAGGGGAGAACCCTCCAGACACCCCCTTGAAGAGGTGCAGTTCATTTGCTTTATTGGTGCGCTGCAATTCAGAGCAAGTATTACGCCCACCACTTTCAAAGATCATGTCAGCACCCTAGCATAGGTTCTATTTAAAATAGGTATTTGTCAGTGTTGTTATACTAATCACGCATTTATTACGGAACTTAATCAATGCCAATTATCACAATGTCACCAAAGTAAAGGTAATGCAGCAAGAGTTCCTCTGAAGATTCAGGGTTATGGGTCGCATGAAGTCACTTCCTGTGATGTCATTAAGGGCAAGGGGTATGTCGTGTTGCTTCTAATATCTGTGGTATATTATTGAATCTACATCCATGGTTCACATATCTGCCACCCATTGAACAGAAAGTGCGCTGCATTATCAATGGTTGATAGGGTTTGTACCAACAAATATTGCCTCTTTGAAGCTGGTGTTAAGGATACATGTTTACATTTCTCCAAACGTTTCCAATTGTGCATGTGTGCTTCACTGTACAGCACACATCCAAGAGGGAAAAGTGTTTGTCTAGACATAATAGGGCATATTTACAAGGGGATATCGCCACCAGAACGTTACTTTTAATGAAAGTAATGAGACAAGAACTACTTCAGTATATTAATACTGGGACATGAACCAATGAGATCTGATTTTAGTGTGACACTGGTACTGAAGTATTTTTTATTTTATTGTAAAAGCTTAACATGTTCATATCTAGCAAAACGTGTCATAGTTTTTGTTGCTGTTAGTAAATCCATATGCACAAACGTTCAAAGTAAAAGCAAATTGAGTCCTGCAAAGTCTTATCACTGTCTCTATGGGTGTCATGGACTTACCGAAGTAACAACAGTGCACACATAAAAAAATTAAAGCAGACATCTGATATGCCACGCAGTGTACACTACTCAAAAAATAAACCCACCGTCTTCAGAAATAACCAGCAAAAGATGTTCCCATCACCGTTTAATGACAGCTCTTTCAGAGAGGGAAATTGTTATTGTTGCAATCCAACTCCATCATGGCTTCAAGAGAAAATGGAGTGAGCCAGCCATCTACCAATGCATCTACAGGACTTACCCCTGTCGCAGGATCCCAAGAGGCTGATGTTTAATTGGTGCTATCCACATCTAAAGCATCACTTTCCACTTGTCCCGAAAAGCCATTGAAAAATGTTCATACGTCACGTAGTGCAAAAGAAAATAAATCCTCAAAATGTGACTTGTGTCTTCTGTAATCAGTTGTGTCACAAAATCTCACTTGGTCAATATTCGACGGGCACTAGTGGAATAAGGAAACACCTGTGTGAAATTCACTTACATTATATTGCGCCGGCACAGATTCAAAGATGATATCAAGAAGATGAGTGGACCGATAAAGTGCACCACAAGAAGTGCTGCAGCAGGTGCAACAGGAAGAAATCCCAAAGATGCAGAACGTCGCCGCATACTGCACAGAATGTATGCAAATGGCTTGTTATGGGGAGAGTAACAGGAGTGATGTGTTTTTTTCAAGAGCCACAGAGATTCGTCTTAATGATCAACATAAGGATTTGTGCTAATCCCTTAGGAAATAAAATACATAGAAGTTAATGGTGTTTTACAAAACCATGTGCAATGCAAAAACAAAAAAAACAAAAAAAATCAAAGTTGAAAATTTAAAACATGTTTGGACACAACCTTTTTTAAATAAAAAGAGACCCTAGAAAAGGTTAAAAATTGTATAAACATTTTTTAAAGTAAAGAAGATTCACAGAAAAAAATATTCAAAAAGAAGAACCTTTCAAAAAGATGCACATGTAATTAGTTTGCTGCAGAGTGTGGCCTATAAACAGGGACCCTAGACTAAATGCATTACGTCTAGCTAAAGGTTATGCACAGCATAGTTTTCACACCTGTAAAAGTTCTTTGTCAGTTTTGTCATAGGTAAAGTGCAAAAATCAATTGCAGTGCACTAAATACAAGCGAGTACTGTCTGGTTTTGACCCTGCACTGAGGTACCACTGTTTAATTGCAGAAGGTGGGCCACATAGCTGACCAAAACTGGTTGGCTCAGATAGATTTATGAAAATGTCACACAATGCAGTGCAGATTCTAGAGTTGATGAGCTGTGTTGCATGAAATGGAGACAGCAGAAAGTGTCATATCTTTCAAGATATGGCACTGTTTTCTTCTCACTGTGCTGGTTTGGTTTAGGATGCCATGGGCCTTCGCCCACATCCTTATGCCAAACTGCAAGAGTGTATGTGTTTAGTATGAAATAACTTTTGCAGTGGAAGGGTTCCCTTCCAGTAGCAAAACTATCCTTTAACTCCTTTGCTGCTTTGAATGTGTGCTGTACAATGTAGCATGCATGCAAAGTAGCAGGAATTAGCAGAAATTAAGGGCCAGATGTAGGTATCCAAATACAGGTCGGTAAAAAAAATACCGATTTTCGGCCGTTACCGACCGGTATTTGGATACTGAGATGTAGTGGCATAAGAAAATGCAGATTCGGTAATTTTACTGAATCGGTAATTTACCGAATTGGTAATTTTACCGAATCAGTAAATTTACTGATTCAGTAAAATTACCGATTCGGTAAAATTACTGAATCTGCATTTTGATATGTAGAGTGCTTTCAGGATTCGTTATTTACCACCAACTATTAGTTGGTGGTAAATAACGAATTCCTATGCAAATGCAAATATGTGCATTTACACGGTTGTATGTTATTACAACGAATTCCGTTGCAACGCATGCCTTTACCACGCATGCGTTACAACGGAATGCTATTTCAACGAACAACCTTTTCCTCTAATTGTTCGTGGTGACGTCATACGTCGTTAAGAGGAAACGGGTTTCTTTCCGTTTCCTCTTAAACGACGCCGAGAGACTTTAGGTGAGTTTCTTATTATTTGGGGGGGGAGACCCCCCCAAGCCCCCTTTTTTAATGTTAGCCTTAACCACACATGCCTTTACTACGTACCTCGTAGTAAAGGTATGCGTGGTAAAGGCTTTCGTGGTAACCACGCATGCGTTGTAATGCATGCGTGGTTAATGTTTCCGTGGAAACGGCCGCATTGTAGTGGCCGTTTCCCCATTTACACCTGTGCCATGTGGCACACATACATGCCCTTAGGGCCCTTAGGGCATGTATGTGTGCCACATGGCGCACAATCACTAATCAGGGGTGCAACAGGGTGTCAAAGTGATACCCTGCCACCCTTGAATTTTTCGGCATTTACCGAATCGGTATTTACCGATCCGGTAATTGACATTCATTCCTATGGGCCTCAAGGGCCATAGGAATGAATGGTAATTACCGAATCGGTAAATACCAATTTGGTAATTACCGAATCTTACCGATTCGGTAAAAAATACCGAAAAATTACCTACATCAGATTTACAGATTCTAAAATACCGAATCGGTAAAATTCGGTATTTTAGAATCGGTAAAAATGATTTACCTACATCTAGCCCAAAATTATTACTCTTCGTTAAGCCTGAAAAGAGGAGGCACGAGATTTTAGCCCAAATTCCTGGCAGTGAATGTTGGTAGATAGGGATGTGCACCAAAACCTATGTGTCATTGCATGGGAACGCCCATGTACCTCCCATGGCATGCCCATTGGGTCAAAGTAACACAAAGCAGCAGTTAGCACAACTTTATGTTACATTGGGAAATGCAGATCCTGATTTGCGCTGGATAGTAAATCCCAGCATAACACTTTGCTTCTGGATTACATGAATAAAGTAATGCAAACCTGGACGAAAGCTGTAGTAAATCTGGGCCATGATTTACATGGAAGAGCAGTGTTAAAAAAGGAAAGGAAAGTTAGTCTTACTAATAAGATCTTAACGTAGGTGAAAAAAAAACTCCTGAACGCATCTGAAAAAAACTAAAGTTAAATTGATGGTATAGTTAGTTGTTGACATAATATAACACCTAACATAAAAAAAAAATAACTGAAATTCATCAGTTATCATTTACCAAAGTCTAAAGCTTGACCTTTCTGCACTGAACTGCAGAACGTGGGCCAAACATGCAGCACTAGAATGTGGTGGCCTGAACCTAAACATGAGGAGTGAGTGCCAGCCTGTGAAACTGATAGCGAGCTTCCTTGAAGGAGCATCCATCTTGGAAACTGGAGGATATGCACAATAAGCCCAAGAAGCACCAGCCTTGCAAAAGCTTTGCATCTGCTCTGCTACAGGAGAAAGACGTGCATGAAGAGCTGACAGAAGGGTCTTCAGCAGCCTGATTACGCATAAGCCACACCAGCACACACATGTTGTTAAACCTTGTTATAAGCATTCCCAAGAACATGAAATGGAACCTTGGAAGATAAACTATCAGAATCCTCAATGTGCTGAGAACTACACATACACTGCATTACAGGAAAAAGGGACATTATCAACCCCTGCTACATCAAGGTATGATGCAGGACACTAAGGGGTATATATATGAGAACTGACGCATCGCTGTGTTAACGCAGTGATGCATCAGAGAAAGTTGTGCTGAGATACGAAACTGACGTCATATGGATGGGCTGTATATATGGTATGGCGCACCATGTCGTAAGGTCCGAAGGTGTGTCAAAAATATTTACACATTGGTGAGAAGGATGGGGCAAAGTGTCATAATGCATCTGCTCCCAATGTGATGCAAAGCTGATTTGTGGGTCGTAGGCAATATTTACGTGCCGCAAATCAGCTTTGCATCACATAGGAGTGCGGCACAAACCTTCAAAAAGCAATGCGTTGCAAACAACAAAACTTTTGCAATTCAATAAAAGCAAGAAATGGAGGGAGCAGAAACACAAACATTTAGGGCAACAACCCCAACACCAGCCAAGATGTACAGACAAAATTCATGGGGAAGAAGAAAAGGAAGAGTAATTTCAGTGAGGAGAACCAAATATTAATATCTGAGGTGATCAAAAATAAACACTTTCTCTTTGTCAACTCCAAATTGACATTAGGGAAGAAGGAATGCATGTGGTAGTGGTACGATTAATAGGGTAGGCCAAACAAAAAAAACACTGCCACAGTGCAAGAAGCGCTGGCATTATTATAAGGCCAGGACCAAAGAGAAACTGGCCAAGAACCTGAGGGCAGCAAAGGGGACCAGAGGAGGCCCAGGAGGATTTCAACCCATTGGAGGAGCAGGTGGTGTCATTCATCCCAACTGAGTTGGTGAAAGGAGTAGAAGGACAGGACAGTGCTCTGGCAGAGGACCTGGAAGATCTACAGGATAAATGTCAACAAGGGACAATGTGGTTGATACTCTCATGCAGTGCAGCACAGATAAGTCACTTTGCTGTGCTGCACTGTGCTCTGTGCAAGATAAAGGGCAGGAATGTCTCACATGTTAACTCATACATCACATTAATGTAAGTTTTTTTCCCAGCGAAAATCTGCTCAGCCCAGTCCAGTTCTGCCAATTGTGTCCGATTCATGCGTGATGTGCTGCCCAGTCCAAATTTTCTTTTGAATACTGTGGCTTGTAGTGTAATGAATAACATGAGTCACCAGCAGCACAAGTCTCATTTACAAAGCTAAAATCCTTGCCTGGAGCAGCACATTATGCATGGACTTTTGAAATCTGCCTATAATGACAGTGACAATGCAAGACACCTTGCACCATCAGGAAAGGGTGGTTGTCTTAGGGCTACGCAGGTAAAGGTGGAGTGTAAATCAATGGTTCGGAATGGGATAGCCAGCGAATTAACTTCTCACCAGAGAGGGCATCCAGGTGCTGAGTATGTTAAGGATCACCAGGTAGGATCATGTGAAGAGCCATGTTTACAGTCAGTAGCATTACACCATATTTCACACACTTGTCCTGATGTGCTCGGTGAGATTACACAGGTGCTGCATACCTCCTATCATGTACAAATGAATATTGGGGTGGTGGTGAATGCAAGTGATGTACGCTAGACATCCATGAGTGTTTGTTGGCAGCATAGATGTTGTGTGAGTGGGCCTCTGGTAGTCTACTGCCATGTAGGTATTTAGTTATTTACTTATATATTTAGCGCTTTAAAATAGAAGGGAAGGCCGGACATAAATGCAATATCGACATCAAATAAGAATAAGCAACAAGACTGAACACATAGTTACAGGACAATTGCATTAGGGAGATTAATACATTAAGCAATTATTTATCAGGTTACGAAGAGTGAACCAATATACGGTAAGGGAGAGCAGTAACTAATGATCAAGGTACAATGGTTGTAGGATCAAAGACTTCGAGCAGGTGAACTAGCCCAATTAAGGTAAGAATTTGTTCATTAGGAATCTTTTGGTTTCCAGTTTGAAAGCAGTCGTTGAGGAGATTCTACGTACTTCCGGTGGAAGAGGGTTCCAAATCTTTGGGGCAGCGCCAGAGTAAAGGCTTTGTGACACGTTCTCTTTTTGCTAAGGAAGAGTGGTTTCAGGAGGAAAGTGTTAGCGCTTCTTGAGGCTCTATCACCACAGGATAGTTCGAGCTTTTGTGCTAGATATCTCGGAGTTTTGAAATGAAGGGCTTTGTGAGTCAGAACAGCAATCTTTAACTGAATTCAGGCTTCGTAGGGCAATCATTTAAGTGATTATAGGACTGGGGATATGTGCTAATTTCATTTGGCATCTGTAACCAGTCTAGCGGTAGTGTTCAATGATGCCCTTAGTGAAGCCAAGGTGTATTTGGGAAGGCCACAGAGCATAGAACCTTGGCAAGACAAGCGCTTGGACCACTGGTTTGAAATCAGTTTGTGGAATGAATGGTTTGATCATTCTGAGTGTCCTCATCAAGTGGTTAGCTCCCTTACATACATTGCTGATATGATTTTGTCATGTTAAGGTGCTTATCCAGGGTAATTCGGAGAGATTTGGCTGAGTCTATGATGAGAGGGGTGCAGTTGAAAGCCGTGAGTTGATTCAGTCAAAGGAGTTGAGTAGGATAGTTCTCGGTTAACCAATTTTGCATAAACGTTAGAGTAGTAGTGAGTGAGATGATGTTATCTGGGGATGAGATTTTCAGATAAAGTTGCGTATCGTCCCCATACATATGGAAGAAAATGCACGTGAAATTTAGTGAATTAGCTAATGGTTCCAAGAAAAGGTTGAAGAGGATTTGCAATAGGGCGGACCCTTGGGGGACACTCATGAGTACTGGAGAGGGTTGGGAGAGGGAGTGGTTTGCCTTGACTCTTTGTGATCTGTGGTGGAGGAAGGACGAGAACCATTGTAACACCAGACCAGATCCTGTTCTTCAGAATGGATAGGAGGTTGTCATGATTAACCGTGTTGAATGTGGAGGAGAGGTCAAGGAGGATCAGGAGGCAGGATTCATTTTGGTCAAGCATTTTTAAAATGTCATCCAAAACGTGAGTGAGAGCCGATTCAGGTATGGGTGAGTACATTGAACTGGCAGTGTGTCTGAATGAGGAGCCAATGAATGTCATAGATGGGAGATGTGATGTGTGTGCCGAAGGTAGCCTGAGATATAGTCACACACTGCTGTGTGTAATAGTTTCCCACATGTGTAGCAGCTGTAAAGCTATGCCGTAGAGGAGAGCATTGGTGTATAACATTCTACATATGATGTGGGCCTTGGCGATGGTGTAGCAGGTGTGGGGGGGGGATTGGCATTTTACACAAAACCTCTGTAAATTGCCGCATTGAGGATCTTCCATCTCCTCAGAATTCCTTCCAGGCTTTACATTTTTCTCTTAGCCCATCTCCTACGGTATCCTTTGCAGGAATCCATATCTATAGGCCCCCCGGTCCCAGGTCCGCTTTCACCGCCGAGCTCCTTGAATTACTGGAACCCTTCATTGATAAGCCTAATTTCACCATCCTTGGTGACTTCAATTTCCATTTGGAAAACGCCATCTCGGCCGACACTATATCTTTGGTGGACTCGCTGGCCTCCTGTGGGCTCTTACAAATCGTGGGAAGTCGCAGAGCAGTCAACCTCGTTCCCTCTTCAATGTGGAGTACTTTATTTAATGTTTATATGACTCCACTTGAAAGAGTGGTCTCCCCTTCAGGTGTGAAGATCATCAGCTACGCTGATGATACTCAGCTGGTAGTAGGTCTGACCCAGCTGGCGGAACGACCTGAGGTTCTCCACGACTGTCTTGCCAATGTACATCGGTGGATGTCCCACTCTGCTTTGAAGCTCAATGGAGAAAAAACGGAGCTGATGTTGCTTGGTAAATCCAGGCCTTCACTCATAGCTAGTTGTTGGCCCCGGTCCTTGGGCGTTCCACCATCTCCTAAGAAGGAGATCAAGAGCTTAGGAGTATGGTTGGAAGAAGATCTGTCCTTCAGGACACACGCCAGGAAGACAGCGGGGATTTGTTTTGGCCTGCTGCGGTCAGCTCGCAAGGTGTTACCGTTGCTCCCTGATTCATCAAGGAAACTTCTGATCCGTGGTCTTGTTTTGTCCAGACTCGATTATGGGAACCCGTTGTTCCTCGGTGCCCCGGAGTCGACTCTTAAGACCCTCCAACAGGTTCAGAATGCAGCCGCTAGACTGCTGATGATGGTCCCTAGGAGACAATCAGCTGCTCCGGCCCTGAAAACTCTTCACTGGCTCCCTGTTAAGGAGCGGGTGAAATTCAAATCCTTATGCACTGCACACAAAATCCTGCATGGGAGGGGCCCCTCCATTTTGATTAATATGGCACGTCCATATAAGTCCACACGGGCTCTTCGCTCTGACCAAAAACACCTGCTTCAGTCAGCCAGAGTTAAAAGAGCTCGTTCGGGTGGCCGGCGTTTCTCGGTGCAAGTAGCAGCACTGTGGAACTCCCTGCCCCTTAAGATACACTCAGAGCCTAACATCTTGCACTTTAGGAAACTCCTTAAGACCCATCTGTTTCCGGTGTAATGGCTGAGTTTGAGTCTTTTTTCCTTCGCTGTGTCCTGCGCCGGGATGCCCCTGGGTAACTGAGCGCGTTATAAATTTCACAATAATAATAATAATAATAATAAGTCCTACCCACTCTGCCGGCCACACTCTGGATGGAGTATTTACCAATGATTCTAGGTTGAAAGCAGACCTTCCCCTTCCTCTCTCTTGGTCAGATCATATGGCAGTTCCTATTGACTTTACTTTTTGTCTACCCCTTGTACCTTTAAAGGACACGAATAACTGGGTTTCAAAAAGGAACTACAGAGGCTTGAACGAGTCCCTTGGCCCCCTTATCTCTAATCTCAAGTTCTCTTCCAATTCTGATATTCATGTTGCTGCCTCCGAAGGCTGTTAACATCTTAGCCCCGGCTAAGCCTTACTATTGTGCCAGGAAACGACCGTTGGCTCCCTGGTACTCAGACTACCTCAGACTGCTCAGGCAGGGGTGTAGATGGCAAGAAAGGGTCTGGAGGACCCATCTCGACCCCGACGAAAGGACTAAACACAAAGACCTTATTAAAGAATATAAGACCGCAGTCCTGGCCGAAAAACAGTCATATTTTACCAAGCTTACTACCTCTCTCAGCTCCCCCAGAGAATTATTCAAAATTGTAGACTCTTTATCCTCTGCTCAGTACCCTGATCCCATTGTTGCATCTCAAGAGCTCTGCGATCAGATCTCCACATTTTTTCATGCCAAAATAGTGGACATCTATACTACCTTAGAAGCCCTCAATCATACCCCTGCTCTATCCCCCTGGCAGGAGCCGATTTCTGTTCCTCACGGATACCTATCCAATTTTCCTCTCCTTACGTTCGAAGCTCTCAATAAGCTCCTTGACAAACTCAAATCAGGATCCCCCCTGGACCCCTGCCCTTTAAAAACTCTAAAGAATTGCAGAGAGGTCTTGCTTCCCCCGCTTCTTGAAGTAATGAATCTGGCAATCTCCAATGGTGCTTTCCCCGCACCTTGGAAAAAGGCCATTGTCAAGCCCCTCTTGAAGAAGGCCACTATGGACCCTGGGATACTAAAGAACTTCCGCCCTATTTCCCTCCTCCCTGCTCCTGCTAAGATGCTCGAGGCCCATCTCAATCACCATCTCAGTGCCTTCCTTGATAATTCCAACCAGCTAGACCCCTCTCAACATGGCTTTCGGAAGGCACACAGCACAGAATCAACGCTTACAGTGGTAGTCAATAACATCCGCACTAAGGTCGACAGTGGTCAGACGACTCTTCTGATCCTGCTCGACCTTACAGCCGCCTTTGACACCCTGTCTCCCACCATTCTGGCCACCCGTCTTAGTGAGATGAGAGTGGATGGGCCCGCTCTGAGCATTCTAACTTCTTTTCTTAGTCAGCGTGTACAAAGGGTTAAACTGGGCGACTTCCTCTCCTCTGCCAAGCCTTTGCAATGTGGGGTCCCTCAGGGCTCATCTTTGAGCCCTACCCTTTTTAACAAATATGTGGCCCCACTTGCTAGGCTTGTAAAATCTTTTGGATTGGAAGTTCTGTCGTACTCTGACGACACCCAGATTATGGTCTCCCTCTCGCAATCTGTGGAGAACACGGCCGCTAATTTTAGGAATTGTATGGAAGCAGTGGCAGGTTGGATGACCTCTAATTTCCTCAAATTAAATGGGGAAAAGACCGAGGTCCTCATCTTTGGAGGTAAACAAGATGTTTGGTCGGCCGACTGGTGGCCCACTGCCCTTGGAACATGCCCCAAGCCCTCCCCTGCTGCTCGTAATCTGGGTGTTATCCTCGACACCACACTCTCCTTTGATAAGCAAGTTAACAGGACTGTCTCTACTTGCTGTGGTGTCCTAAGGATTCTGAGAAAACGTACACACTATCTCTCCCCGGAAGCACGCAAACAAGTCTTGGTGGCTCTCATCTCCCCTCGTCTGGACTATTGTAACGCCCTATATTTGGGCATCAGCAAAAGACTACCATCGCTTACAAGTTGTCCAGAATGCAGCAGCAAGGTTTGTTGTTGATGCTCCCAGGCGGTCCTCAGGATCCTCGATTAGAAAGAACCTTCACTGGCTTCCTGTGCAGGCCAGGATAAACTTCAAGGTTCTAGTTCTTACCTTCCGTGCCCTTCACGGATCTGGTACGGAAGACATTAGGTCTCTTGTGTCCTTCTACACCCCAGGCAGGGCCCTGCGTTCCGCCAGTAAAAACCTTCTGTCTGTTCCTCGATTCGCCAGGGCCAGATGGGGAGGGAAGGCTTTTTCTTCCCTGGCCCCGAAACTCTGGAACTTGCTTCCTGCAGAACTCAAGGCCCTGGCGTCCCTAGACTTGTTCCGTAAAGGTCTAAAAACCTGGCTCTTCGCAGAAGCCTACCTGTAACCCCTCTTCTGTGCTCACATCTCACTCAGCTGTTTTCAATCTTATGCGCCTTGATGCCTCCGGGCTAAGTCGCGCAATACAAATCCCACATTCATTCATTCATTCATTCAGGTGTCAGGAGGGAACCATAAAAAAAGTCTGAATATGCTACATATGACAAAGCAGGAGGATGTGAAACAGGGAATTGTGATGTGACAGCGTGAGCTAGGTGCCTAGGATGATGGGCAGGGTTTGGTTATGTTGGAGAGTGAGGTGTTTGGGCCTAATTGTGTGGGCAGCCAGGGTAGGTACATTTTACAGACTATCCTAACTACTGTTTACTGAGGTCCAGCATGACCCAGAGCTCTCACATACATGTAGCCATGTTTGTCAAATGCCTAATGTAACACATTTAGGTGGTGCTGATGTTTTCTGAGAGTCAATGTATGATACAGGTGTCATCAGTGTGTGAGAATAACTTTGGTCCCTGGGTCTCAATGATGATTGACAGAGAAGACATGTACAGCTATAAGTGAGTAGGACTGGGTGCATAGATTTGTGCTAATCTGCAGGTGTGCAACTTGGCTAATGAGGAAATGGATTGAGCTTCAGTGGTTGCATAATTCCCAGTATGATGTTGTTTATCCCCTTCAGAGATGGTGCACAGTGCCTACTGTTCAGGACTCTGGAGATGACTGTGTGTACTAGGAAACTACAAGATTCCACACAAATAAGTTAGTTAAATGAAGCTTTCTCTTCATTTTTCAATGAAAAAATCATTGAAATCGAAACAGAAAACATACCCAACAAAAAAAGGCTGTGAACCACCATAGACAACGATCACCATTGGACAGTGAAGCTACATCCACAATGGAGGATTATATGCCAATCCACACATCAATGGCCAAAAATCAAGCATTCAGGAGTGATTTAAAAACGCTATCTGAGAAGAAGACTTTACTGTCCATCAAACCAACTTCTCATTTCAACAACCCTACCTTCTTTACAATACAAAAGAAACTCAGTCACCTTTTCTCACCTATACTGATAAAGATTGTAAATTCATAGCTAAAATATGGCTTCATCCCTGACTGCCTGAAGATAAGGCAAGTGACCCCCTTCTTGAAACAAGTAGGAGTAGACCGTACAATCCTGAGCAACTTTCGCCCGGAGATGAATATCCCCTTTCTGACCAAACTGTTGGAAAAATCTGGGCATAACCAACTGAGTCAGCACATTGATCAATTTAATCTGCTCAACAAATTTAAATCAGGATTTAGACCAGGGCACAACACAGAATCAGCCATAGTTCAAATCATAGGCGACACCCTTAAGATACTAGACAGCAATGATTCCTGCCTACTCATCCTGCAAGCAGGGGCAGTTTCTCCATTAGGGCTCTGGGACTGTACCCCAATGAATTCCTTAACATTCTTGTATACATAATAAATAGATTATTTCATTTAGAGATACAATTGTATCTCTAAACAAATCGATGTAATGAAGTCTGGGCTGTCTACCCCAGGCGGACTGCCACGCCTTGCCTCACTCTGAAGCAGGAGGCAGAAGCCAGGTAGAAAATCAATTGTCTGAACTTGGACGCATGACGTAGGGCTTACTGTTCTAAAACCCTTCATTGCCATTGTAGTCTATAGCAGTATTCACTATAGGCCAGTGACGTTTTCAGTGTCATGGTTTTGGGCGTTGGAGTCTCCGTATCTGTGTGAGGGCAGCTGTCCATCATTCACAGGCATAGATCTCACCCTTTCTCATTCATCACACCTACGAGTGGATGTAAGCATGTGAGTTTTGGTGCTGTGTTCTCGGTAGAGGTAAGTATTAGAATCCTAATCTTCTGTTATATTTATTGTGCTGAGACCCCTGCTTATGCTAACCTCCCCCATTCTGACACCCCAGGCCCTGGCTGCATGTTGCTTGCCCCGTCAAAAGTGCAGCTGCTGTATTTGGCCCCCCACACAATTGATCCAAAAAATGAGCTGGGTTCTTGCCCCCTGTGAAGTTGATCAAATATCCGAGTCAAGCGCAAAATGAGAAATATGTGCTTACACTGTAGACAGTTATCTGCTCTGACATTAAAACTGGCCCTATCTTTGTGCCCTTAACAACATTAATGCAAAAAACATGGATTTATTTATGAACAATGAGTGTTAAAAATGTTAAGGCAATGCATGTAAGCGATTTAAGTGCAAAATAGGGGCATATGTATAAGAAAGTGGCGGGCGCGGGTTACCTCCAAAATGGCTAATTAGTAAATTGCTAATGCCGCATTCAGTCACTTTAGAAATGTAGAGATGCACCATATTTACAATAATATGGTGTACTTCAACATTTCTCCCTGCGCTGGCGCTAAATTCAACTGCCTAGCATCAATGCAGGCACCCTTGATTAGTGCAAGGGGGCCTGCGTTGAGGGAATGATTGTTTATGTGCAGGTAGCTGTCCTTTCCTGCACATAAACAATGCAGAATGTCAATTTGTAACTTCTATGTTTGCTACATTGTGCAGCACACATAGAAGTTGCAAATCGCAATGTTTTTAAATGATTGTTTATGGATAGGAAGGGACACCTTCCTGCACATAAACAATCATTCAATTTGCTCTTTCTATGTGTGCTGCACAATGCAGCACATTTAGAAACAGCAAGGAGAAGTGAAGTATTTCTCCTAATTTTACCATGTTAAGACCAAGCTTTCCCTGGTCTTAATTTTGGTGCTGCCTCCTATTTAAGTCACCCTTGTAAGTGGGGGGACCACAAAATCAATGGGAGCAGAATGCCCACCACAACACAGATTGCACACACCTGTCACGCTAAATGTAGCATGAAAAGGGGCCTTATTTACAAAGCAGCGTTAAGCCACGTTAAGTGACTTAATGCCACCTTGTAAATAAGGCAAAGGGTTTATCGCCAGAGAAATGTCACTAAAAGTGACGTTCCTGTGGCGATAGGGGCTTGTAGATATGCCTCTTAGTTCCTCTCTTATTTCACGTTTTATTTAGTCTTGCCTTCTTCCAGAGTTAGCTATTTATTCATACTGTGCTTTTGTATTTTGTTCCATGCATGCTTTGGGCCATGCCAGGTGTGTTTAAGAGGCTTTGATTGAGATACCGATTCTGACACTGAAGACAAAGCAAAGTGCCTGTCAGTGGGGTTGCCTCTCTGCAGAGCACACAGAACAATGGTCATGTATTCCAGTTGCAATTGAAATTCTGTGGAAATGTGTGTGAAGTGGTTACACACATGGCACAATATTTACAGGGCAAAATCAAAAGGAAAAATATTGCTTAAATGTGAGCGAGTGCAGTGTATGCTTTGGAAGTGGTGAAGTGAAGGAGATGCAAAGAATTGGGAAAGAGAGACATGAAGGTGCTGAAGAGGAAAGAGAGGCAATTGAAGATGGGAAGATGGATGAGATGTGCAGGGAAAAGGGCATACATATCCATCGTTCAGTGAACTTAACTGAAGGGCAAAACTCCTTCCACAGGCCTCAATACTATTGAAATTTTCGAAATGAAACATTTTCAAGGTTGATTATTTATAACAAATTCTTGTTGTTACTCATTTATCTTAAACAGATAATAACCACTGACAAAGCCAATTGTACGGGTAGATTTTAGGTGTAGGTCAGTTGTTGAGTTATAAATGTGGATGCAATTATATTACAGAGAGAACCAAAACACTGGTTGAGTAGCACTCTATGGGAATCACAGTAAGGTATTTTACATGTTCTCTTTTAGAGAGCCCACACATTTTTCATCGTACTTAAAGACATGTCTTCACATATTTCTATATGAGGGATTGCAGTCAGCAGCTGTGGGACCTTCCTGAAGCCTGGTTAGAGCATTTTCTTCCAAAGTTGATACCTCATGCAGTGCAAAACACTGGGCAAGCACATACATTATAGAAACTGTTAAACATGAAAATGCTGTAAGATATAGGGCAGTTTTTTAAAGACTATCCATCCCCACTGCTTCATAAGGCTTGCTTTACTACTAGATTAATTTGCTTTAAAATGCACCATTTGACAATCCTTTTTCAATTTTGTCTCTGGAGGAGGACCCAGCCTGGACCCCACGTTTATCCATTAAGCTTGCTTGTGTCGCTCACTACATAAACGTAATACCAAACTTTTGTGCCCACCGCTTTCAAATGTCACCAGCCACCACAGCCTTCTAGACCTTTCATCTGCGTTTGATACGGTCAATCATAACAACTATTAGGATTGTTAGAAAACACAATGAGAATGTCAGGGAAAGTGGTCACCTGGTCTCATCCTTCCTACAGAACCACTCACAATGAATCAAATTAGGCTATTCATTCTCAGATATCTCGCCAGTGAGATGCAGAGTACCACAGGGGCCTTTTCCCCACACTCTTTAATCTATTTATGGAGCCACTAAAGGAAATCCTCAAACAATTGAATATTGCATACCGCATGTATGCAGAAGACACACAACTATACTTAAAGATATCCTTCCTAGTAGATGTCATTTAACTAAATAACACTCTAGTCAAAAGTCAGTATTGGCTATCTCAAAACAACGTCAAACTCAACTCTCTGAAAACGGAATTCCAACTTTTCTCCCCTCATAACAGCTACTCATGCAGATAAGCTTGGCTCAATCATTTAGACAGCCTCAACTGCAAACCTACCAATATTGATTCCACCAAATCCCTTGGAATAGCACTGAACAACAATATGGGCATTCTACCATGTATCAGGGAAACCACATGCACTGTTTTATTCCAACTGAAACTATTTAAGAAAGTGAAACCATTCCTGCCTCCCTCAGACTTCAAAACAAGGAGAACAGTAATTAGTGGTTTCCAGACTAGAATAAGGATCTGTGACCCTTTTAGGTCTCCCCAAGGTGAGTACAGCTCCACTCAAACTGACTTTCAATGCAGCAGTGAGACTGGTATCAGGCACTAGATGCTTTGACCGCATTACTCAGTCACTTAGGCATCTAAAGTGGCTCCCTCTCGAGGCCAGTACTAAGCTAACAATTGCTTGCGTCACAAAGAAAGCCTTATATTTTAATGAACCTTGGAGAAAGAATTAAAATATCCTAATAAAAACCTAATAAAATCAACTAAGCAACATGGTAAATGAGGCCCTTACCTGCACTTAGCCTTTCAGGTAGGGCAGACCAGCAAGTTGTGTAACTGCATTGCAATATGTGGTATGACACAAAAAGGACCCTTTGTCACACTGTGGTCGACATGTATAAGGCAACGCCAGTTGAAAGATTATGCATGGCAGCGCACGACCTTTTTAGGCCTTAAGTGATAGTGCTGCCTCCCGGGTCTCTCTCACTGGGAGGCCGTAACAGCACTGAAGGCTTATCAAGGTCTTGTGCTGCCGTGCCTGTACTTTCTGATTACTCTTGGAACACTCCACTTTTGGATCCCTCCTAGGTTTACTACGGCCCTGTCCTTTTAAACCCTGCTCGGTAACTGCTCCAAGCAAGATATAAACATACAGGTATTTTTCAGAGATGCGTTTAGCCCACGAGTTGACCATCTTAACTATTGCTTGCAAATATTATCTACAGCATACTTGTGAAAGTCTTTTTGACAAAACAATGTCAGCTACCTGTCTATACTGGAGATGTTATGTAATGCAATTTGTTAAGTGCACGTATACCCAGGGGTGTCTTGGCACTGTCTGTTCCTGATCAGAAAGAAACCTAGTTGTTGTAGAGCCTGGTTTTAAACTCTTTTCTGAATGAGATGTGGGTGGGGAGCACTCTGATGTGGGAAGGTAAGTTGTTCCAAAGCAGGGTCATTCCAACCACAAAGCTTTTACCTCCCCAGTTCGCCTTGTAGATGCTGGGCATGATCATAAGTTCCGCCCCCAGCGATTGCAACTCCCTGCCAGGAGTATATATCCTCAAAAAATGTTTCAGAAACCCTTGGCCAATATTGTGTAGCACCTCATAGGCTATACACAGAGCCTTACATTTTATTCGGCTTGTAACTGTAATGGTATCCTGTAGTGTAGCTCCTATTTTCCCAATAGGCTCTGCGCATTGGAATAGTACCTACAGCAGTAAAGGCCTAGGCCAGACGTTAACTAGGTCTACTACTGTCGATACTAGACTTAATTTTTGGGTTTGCCAGCTAAGCTCAGAGTTCGCTAGAAACTTTCTCGAATGTTCAAGGAAGGATTAACTTCCCTGATTAGACAAGAAGGGATTTAGTTTCTGACAACCATAGAACATGACAACTTTGCTCTCCCCTAATCAAGAGTCAATCTCGAGAGTCGTGTGAGCACAAGGCAATTATTTTACTCAGTCAGTACGTGCATTCTTAATCTCATCAGAATGTAGAGAAAAGGAAGAGACGGGCGTGTTCAATAAAAGATGTTATTTATTGATCAGTCTCTTTTCTCGTACAAGAGAAATGGATCGATATTATTGCAATACTTATAGTTAAGTAAAGTGCATACATTAGAAGCAATAGTATAAAATAATACTGTAAAAACATTGATATGGTTTCTGAGCCATATGATGTTTAAAATGATTAAAATATATTTACATACACATATACATTTGACTAAACGTACTCAACTGGTGTTTCTAAATACGCCTACCCCGTGTACCTGACCTAAGTCTAATGCGTGGGCGGGAATAGAAAGTTACAGTTTAAGTTAAGTTTGTTTTTGCCAAGTGAATAACTAAAGAATTCTCTGTGAGGGGTTATTCAGTTCTGTACCTGGGATTTAGGATGAATGAGGAATGGTATCTCTTTCTCTGCTCTCGATATTCCAGGCTGCCTGCGAGGGCTACCCGGAAGCGCCGGTGCTGGGTCTCTCGGCTTGAGATAGCAGCGCGTCTCTCAGCGCGTCAGGAAGGCGGGGCTGCTGCCAGCGGGGTCTGCTTCTGCTCTCTGCTTCGGCAAGTATGGCTGCTCCGTCTTGTCACCACGCGTGTGTTTGCATAGGGCAAGGTCGGCAATATTTATACCTTAAAGGTGCCGGGATTGACGTAAGGATGGACATAGGTACGTCAATAAAGATGTCATACGACTTGCTCGTTAGCACATTCTTTACTAAAGTTCTCTGTGAAATCAAAACAATGGCCGCACGGATTATCCAGGTTGTCATAGGTTTGATTTGTTATGAGAACGTCGTATGCCTTATCAGGGGCTGGAGGAATGTCGCTTGTCTAATTAGATCTCAAGCGTTATGACCTAATCAGATAACACGTTCCTGTGCCGTAGTGTGACTGCGTCAGATAACGGTATCTGCATCATGGGGGTTTTCTTGCCTCATGGGCTGACTGTTAGTTAACTAGCTAGGTAGTTTAACCAGAATAGGGTCAGGAATAGGGGGATCGATTCAGAACCTATAGAAATACACGACACCCACTCCACGCTAACTATGGTCATATCTACTAATCTATGCATAGTATAACATAGTACAACATACTATAGAGTATAGTGTATACCTTACCACCCCAAAATACATAAATGCATTTTGAAATTTTCAAATATACTGAAAAATTGCAGTCATATATATTGTATGCACTTAAGCTATGAATTAAATGCAAAATTAAACACGCATTGTTATGCATTATTGCTTTTTGGTATATGAGAAATACACATGAAATGGCTCTTAATATAGCTATACAGAAAGGAAGGTCGAGACCATTTCATCACATAATAAAATATTTGTGAACATACCAGCGGGCAGCTAAAGTCTATATAAAGTATCTAAAATAGAAATCTTAGTTCTCTAGGAATAGTTTCTTACTTTAAGCAGAAGATCAGTGTCCCGGGGAAAAAATATATAGAAAATTTTTTTAAGGGCTTGCTGAAAAAAGTTGCTGTCCGTGAACTAGATTGTAATTGTTCATGTGACTTTATTTTTAAAGTTGAAGGCCGAATTCAGGGAACGCCGTGTGCGAGTTTACTCAAAAGTCTCTATTTCTGTTCCGGAGAGAACATCATATCATTCAGGCTTTCGAAAAAACTGTCAACAGCTTCATGGGAAAGTTCCACTAAGTCGGAAATAGGGGTAACCATGCATTCGTGCGCATGATTGTCTCCATTGACATTCTGATTTGCATTGCTGACAGAAGGTCGTACCTGTTCGATGCTGCTTTCATCTCGAACTTCACTACACTTCAATCGTAGTGGTGAAGATTCCAGGAATGCCGTCATCAGAATTGGCAGCCTTTGAGGGCAGCACAGTGCGTGAACCTTGGTAGGAACCAACAGTGTATCTGCATCCACCAGCGCATCCGATTGTAGCGTCAGACAGGTGTCTAACACGCATTCTTCTCCGCATAGCAGACACCTTAGTACAGGTAAAACACACCTTTGCCACATTGGTCGAAATGATAGAAACCAAGTCATGTTTAGGTCTCTAAGCCGGGAGAGTCCCAGGATTTTTGATATCCGGTCCCGGTATCCAATGGCTAGGATCGTATCTTCCATTGTCGCGAGAGTTTGATCTGTGACATGGGTTGCCATAACGGAAAATAAGGACTAGGAATAGGATTCCTGCAATTAGTCCCAGGATCAGGGGAAGTCCGCCAAAAATCGAATGGACGAAATCTGGAAAAATACCCAGTATGGCTTTGAATGGTGTTAATGCCATCGAAAATACTGTCTTAAATACCTTTGAGACCCCAGTGGTATCAGAAATATTTAAGATTTCGCTCAGGATTTCCGCGAAATGTACGGGGGAATTAGTTGATAATAATGTATGTATCTCTGCAGTCGTCCTTGCGACTTGTAGATCATACGTTTCTTTAGATGACATGAGCCTTGTAGGCGTCTGAAGAAGCACTGTTTTCATTCTGCTTAAAGTATCTATTCGAATAGAAGTAATTTTCAAACCGGGCCATGCCCTTGCCTCCCTGTCTGGTAAGGAGCTGGGGAACAAAGAACGTCCACAGCACTTGACCTTCGCCGTCGTAGTGACGAGATAAGGAGTCCCGGGCATAAGACTACAACATCTGCGGTCTACAATAAGAATGTAACTCCCATTATAGAGTCTTTGAAAGAATGGTTCTATTTCAGTTGCAGGTGCGCCTTGCTGGTGACATGAAAGGTTGTATGAATTCCCTTCACAGGCTCCGTGCAAACTAATACCGTTACACAGAAGCGTGCCGCTTAGTGACATAGCACAATTGTTGCCACTAAGAAACACTTTCTGTCCTTTGTTACTGACACATGCATGTGAATAGGGCAGGTTCCAAGTTGTTTTAAGGTACCCCTTTCCCAATTTCTCGTACATGCCAGCCTGTATATATTTTTGGCAGTATTGAAACCTGAAGGTTGAGATTGGAATATTTATGATTCCGTGGATTATCCATTCACTGACAGGTCGTTCTGACATTGTCATTGGTAATCTTTCTAGTTTTTCAATGCTCAAGATTGTATAATCAGCACCCTTCTGCGCCATACCGATTTGTCTATCAGTAAGGTTAAAGATTTGGAATAGTGACGTTGTGTTGATTAAACGCCAAGGCACATAGCCTGAACGCAGATTTTGTAACGTCCAGCCAAGCTGTACAATGGAACGCAATTGTGACTGTCCATGTTGTAATAACAGTAAGTCTTGCGATAATATATCGATTGCTGAAGACACAATGCTGTCCAATGAAAAAATTCTGGAGGACAGAGTCAGTAACCCATTGTCCACTACAGAAAGTGATTTTTCCAAATTAATACGGTCAATTTCCCGTATTCTTTCTGCTGTTTCAATTTGAGTAACCTTCCAGGCCTCATTGTATGCTGCATATACAGAGGCTGCTATGAAACGCTTTTGACGCTGTTTGCGTGGTCCCATTATGAAATCACGCAAGTCAGCACCATCAGTAAGTAAAGTTAGGTGTTGCTTAATTTCAGGCAGTGTGGAAGTTTGTAGCCATTGAAGGCATAATTTGCCCACACTGTAGGTTGTTATTATCCCTGGGTGATGTCTTTGAGGATATCTAGGGTCTGGCCTGGTCATTTTGAAACCCTGTGTTTTATTCAGGAATCTATCTTGACAGTTATTTGTATCTGTGGGCCAGATTAACCATTGTTTCCAATCAGGATGTGTTCTGTTTTGGTTAAGTATATGGTTTATGTCTATTTCTTTATCTGTTTCAGAGCTATTGCTAAACATTGTTGGCTTTGGAATAGACAGGTTATTTAAATCTTTGATTTTGGCTAAGCCAAGACAGGTGGTTTGTTGAACAGTGTCATTTAAAAATATCATTTGTTCTGGGATCATGCAGGCTCTAAACAAAGCTTCTAAACCCTGTACTTGCCATTCTTTTGTACCCCAAACACTTTTCAAATCAACATTTTTGTCCCAATAATCAAATCCAAAAGTATTCATTTTTTCAAAGAACGAATCAGAATAAATCAATTTTGTGTTGGTTATCATGGTTTTCATCCCTGTCTTGTTTGACAATTTGTAATAAAATGTTTCAGCATTACTAGTGTTAAAACCTTGAAAGTATGAATATTTGTCATAAACGGTTCTAGAGCTCCCTTTTGGAGGTGTAGCACAATGTTCCCATTGATTATAATTTAAAACATTTCTTGGTTGTGCAGATTTATGCAAAAAACTGTTACCATAATGGTTATAGCAATACATACTATCATAGTTTGTAGAACCTTGCAAATAATCATGTTTTGTAAATTTAGCAGACATTACTAAGTCAGACATCATATTGTTTATACTTTCAAAGTCCCAATCATCAGCAAATGAGTTTGGTTTTGCAAAATCACTCAAGGAGATCTTGATTTGGTGTGGATATTTCAGGATCTCGACCGGACCATAAATTTCATAGTCAGTGTTGTCCCAGGCTACCCCACCAGGTATTGGAATTGCTGTGAAGTTGGCTGAAGAAAGTTCTGAAGAAAGTTCTCGTTTCTCGACGTGTGAAGATGTGTGTGGTTTGAGGACCAAGTTGATGTTCTGACTTGCTGTGTCCATTTTAGCATATTTTCCCTCAATGAAGCGTCCCAAGGTAAATACCATGATGAGCCAAAGTATGAGGATAAATGCACCAAAACCCACCCAAAATTCAATCCATGGAGTAACCAGATATGTTTCTTTCAGTTGTTTCAAAAGTTCCTTAGCTTTGTCTTTAAAGGATTTTGATGATGGCTGTGTCTTTTGTTCGCTGAAACCTTCAGAGGAATCATCGAAGTTGATGAAGTAACCAGATGCAGTTCTGTCAATTGTTCCAATTGGTTCAGGATTTTTGTTTCTTGCATTTTCACTTGGAACTTCATTGTAGATTGGTGTGTCTCTGCTAAATGTTTTTATTTGGGTTTTCAGAGGTCTTAGTTCTATTGCATTGTTGCATAGTCCTTGTTGTTCTTCTGTAGGCGTTTCGAATGTGATGAGCCTTTTGTTAGGACCTCTGTACTGGTAGCAAACCTTGGTGTTCTGCTACTTATTGGGAGTCCACTTGGCCTACTGTTTGTTATCGGCCACATGTTGTGGTTTTACCAGGTCGATGGATACAACTCGGTTCTCCTTTTTTCCAGCAAGTGGCGGTAGTACAACTGATCTTGTCCCGTTGACAGACAAGACAGGAACTGCTTTTCTGTAAGAAGGCCCAAATTCCTTCTTTACCGCGATCTTCTCCCTGACTAGATCCCCGACTTTTGGAATCCAGACAGGTCTTGCTGGGACAGGTGGTGAATCTTCAGTGGTCGTTGGCTGTTGTTTCAACTGTATGTTGCTCAGGTCTTTTCTTGTTTTGTTTAAGTCCTGCAAAATAGCCAAACGGTCTTTGACATCAAAGGTTTTTTCTATTACCACTGAAGTCTGACTATCAAGGTCAGAGATCAACATCCTAGTTCCGAATAATAATTCGTACGTACTGAATCCCTTCAGAGAATTTCTTGGCAAGTTATTTAGACTACGTTGGACACTTATTAGATGTTTGACCCACCCAGCTCCCGAACCTAATACCTTTGCCGTTATAGATTGCTTTATGTCACGGTTTTTTCTTTCAACAATTCCGTTCCCCTCAGGGTGAAATGGACAAGAGTACCGCAATTGCACGCCCATGCTGACCATGGCCTCCTTATAAGCCCGAGAGCTAAAAGCAGGACCATTGTCCGAATGCAGAATGCCAATTGCGTATGTGCCGATAAAGACCCGCAAATCTTTTATAACAGTTCTTGCGTCAGCCGTTCGCTGGGGCCACATCCATATGAATCTCGTGCATGAGTCCACTGCGACCAAGATATATTTATAGTTACCATCCCTTTGTAAGGGACCGCAGTGGTCTAGATAAACACATGCTAATGGTTTATCCGAGATTAGAAGGGGCGTCTGTGCTGGACGTCTCACAGTTGATACTTTCATTTTTTGACATATTTCACATGCTAGAACATAGTTCCTTGTTTGTCTTCTCATTTGTGGCCACCAGTATCTCTGTTTTAATAATGATACTGTGGCTGAGACGCCAGCATGGGTAGAAGCAAGCCCTTCGTGTGCCGCTATTATTAGTCCTAATCTGTGTTCCATGTTTGGAATTGCCCTATCCCCCACTCCAGGGATTCGAGCAAAAGGAACATTGTTTTCATCAGTTATGTATGAGTATTTTACTGGAAAGCCTTTAGGGAGTGGTTCTATCGAATCCTTTTCTGAAGCGCTGACAGCTTGTAATATTTCGCTGTCTATTTTTGTTTTTGACCGGGTGACGGCTGCTACGGAAGCCGTTTGCACAGCTGCTTTCGCGGCCTCATCAGCCAATGAATTCCCTGCAACGTGAACGCCATCACGTTGATGACTCAGTGTATGTATCACGTGAGTCTTTGGTAGTTCTTTTTGTAAAAGAGCTACTTGTTCCCAGAGCAGTCTCTGCTTTATTGGTGCATCTGTGTCATCTTTGTAACCGTTCTGAATCCATGTCTGCAAATCGCTGTTATATGATTTGACGCAGTAATATGAATCTGACACTATAAGTGTCGGGAATTCGCGATCCGCATTATCTAGCGCCATTTTCAATGCGATTATTTCAGTTTGTTGTTCTGAATTGGTTTCTACTGAGTGTGTCTTTGTTAATAGAGGTCTTAGTTTACCTCCGCGCCACACTTCTTTTGTAATCTCACATGTGGGGTTGTATGCTAGTTCTCCCCAAACGGATGGTTGAGCATGTCCGTCTGTATAGATTACACAGGCGTAATGTCGTAGAGGCAGAATGTTGATTGGCAGAGGATACGTCTTTTCATATTTTAGATTTTTCAATTCTTCTAGTTCTGGATCAAAGTAGTAGTATACTTTGTCCGTTGTGATTGAATTCACCCATTGTATCCATTCCGGATTCAATGTTGTTGTTGGTAAATTACACGGTGTTGTTAGTGCCTCGAAGGCTGATTCAGCTGTTCTGACTGTGATATGTCTACCATCAGCTATGTCTTTTTCTCTAGCTATTGCGGTTTGAACTGCTTGAACCATTTTTCCTTTGTTGCTGAATCTCTGTTCAGCTTTTGTGTACAAATGTGATTTGAATGCAATTGGTACCTTTTCTCCCTCATTAGAGGTCAGGTATGTGAATCCGCATTTCCCTGGGATGACTCGGATCACAAGGTTGCGTGTATTATCACGGGTTTCTAATTTTGTTTTAATTAGCATGTCTGTTTGTAAGGATCTCAAAATTTCTGTGTGTGCTTGAGTCCAACTGGATCTTTTAAAGTCTGGTTTAATTAGATCATAAAGGGGTTTGACCCTTTCTGCGTAATTTGCAATATATGTTCTTCCGAAATTTAGGAAGCCTAGAATTGACTGTAGGTTTTTTAGTGTTTTAGGAGCTTGGATTACGGCACATTTCTCTAGGAAATTGTCTGCCAGGCTTTTACCTTCACTTGATAACTCATATCCTAAGAATAGGACCGTCAGATGGGCAATTCTGGACTTTTTGAAGTTGAATTTGTAACCCTCTGCAGCGAAACCAAGTATTATGGTGTTCACTCTTTTCAAGTGAGTCTCCAAGTCATCATCTGTTAAGTAAATGTCATCGACATAAGATAATGCTTCATCATCATATAGTTGTAGTAATTCTGTTACTCTCGCTGAGAATACCCCCGGGCTGTTCTTGTACCCCTGGGCTAACCGACAGAATTGTTTTTGAGTGCCATTTATTGAGAAAGCTGTTAAATATCTGCTCTCTGGTGCTATGTTTTGACAAAAGAATCCATTGGAGATGTCCAAGGTTGTTTTGTATTTTTTGCGCACTATGTTATTCATTAGTGCAGCACTGTGTGAGTTTTGCACTGCAAAGGTTTTGCAACATGTGTTAAGGTGTCGGTAATCCAAAACTAGACGATATGAGTTGTCTGGTTTGACGACCGGAAACAAAGGATTGTTCATTTGTGAGGTGCAAGTTTCAATCACCCCCTGGTATTCTAGCTGATCTAGTATTTCATTTACTTGTTTTTTAGCTTCTTGCTTAATTGGGTACTGCCTTTGTGCAGTTGGTTGTGATTTTAACTGGACTTTGTGAGGAGGAGAATCCTCATCCCATCCTACATGATTTTTATATAAAGCAGGTGCTAAGGCCACTGCCCACTTTCTAGCAAGTGTATATTTTTTATGAATCGGTATTTGATTCGAGAAGGCAGGCATAATTACTTCTTCGCCATGAGGGCACTCCCTGACAAACTCTGGTGGCCAGTCTTTTTCAGCTAGAAGGATGTCATAGCCTTTGGAGAGGTTATCCCAAAATAGTCCCCTAATTTTCCTAGTCTTATCTCCCTCTATACGTAATGTTATCTCGTATATTTTGTGGGGCATGCTAACTCTGGTATCTGCAGTTTCCACTTGAAGATATTCATTCGTGTCCACTGTCTCCAGATGATTCATAAGGACTTTGCGAGCTATGCTCACCTCTGCTGCGCTGTCTAGCATTGTCTGAGCCCACTCTCCGTTTTTCAGTTGTGTCCTCAGTATTCTCGGCATTGTTAACTACCTTGATACTGGCTACCTTCTTTTTTGGAAATTGTGATTTCTTTTTCAGTTGAGCAGGTTCCTTGTCTTTGGACTTGGCGTGCTCTTCTGATCGTCCTCTTCTTTCCGATTTCTGCGAGGAATTCTGAAAAGATTGAGAGGGACGTGTATCAATGTCTTGATATCTATCAGGTTTTTTAATATTATCCCTATTTCTAAGGTTATATCTATTCCCAGAGGGTTCACTCTGGGGTGACCTTTGTCTCGGGTTTGGAGATTTCTCTCTTCGCCTAGGAGACCTTCCTCTGGACTGGAATTTCTTTTCTTTAGGATTGGATTGTTTATTTCCATCCCAGTTCTTTTTTGGTGAATTATTATTATTATTAAAAAACATTTTTTCTGGACTTGTAGTCAGTTGCGGTTTTACTGGTATTCCACCTAGACTATCTCTGCCTAGTTCTTCATAGGATTTTTCTATGATTCTGGCAATTTCAGCTGGTTGGTCTGCTATATCTGTCTCTTTTAACCTCTGGCGGATCGCCACGTTTGCTGCTTCACCCTTTATGTTGGCTAGTAATATAGCCGAAACCTGTTTGAAGTCTTTTAGTAATTTCATACCAAGAGTTAAAGCAGGTTCTGGACCGTATTCATCTTGAATTTGTTTTAGCACATCTGGTATTACCAAAATGGATGGAACACCGTGCGTTTTTGTATAGATGGAAGCAAAGACTGTACCCCAAGTGTCACAGTCCTCAATGTGTGGTGCGATTCCCATTGGGAGACATATAGTCAGAATCCTGTGTTTTTCCAGCGGGGTGGTGTCAGGAAACACCGCCTCTATTTGGGTAATTTTCTGTGCCAACCAGAATGGTATTTGTTCCCGTTTAGCTGGAACTTTACCTAGGCAGGATTGGATGTTCTGTGGTGTAATTTTATTTGTGTTCCCCTGGTGAGGGGTCAGCTGTGGAAGTTTAATCGCTGGCTGAATTGTTGAAGTCCGCATTACATACTGAACTAATTGTCTGTGAATTTTTAGTAGTTGTTTTAGCTGTATTAATAGCTCTGCTGCAGGCATTCTTTCGATGTCTGGATGTGGTGTGTATCCGGCTAAGACCGGCCACGTTGCTCCTGGTCTTCCTAAAGGACCGAGCCTTGTAATGTGATTGTTATGTATTAGGGCGCCATCAAATAAGAGCAAATGCTCTTGGAATTTGAGTGGTACTTCCACCTCCTCGAAAGGAGTGTAAATGTCGGGTGGAACCTCTATTTTGTAATAGTGGAAGTACTTTGTTACAGCATTTGCTGCTGGAAAATGTATCCATGTATAGTATACCTCTGTCTGCCGATATTCGTGTGCCTCAATTACGAATATGACTGTGCCACCTCTAGGTGTCAGTCCATTTTCTATAAGTTTTAAGGTTATAGATCTCCTTTTGGCGACCTGGATTAGTATTATATCCGGGTCTGCTGTTTGCATGGTAGCATCAGCATCTGCTATTTCAGTTGCTAATCTAATTGCCTCTCTTTCATCATCACTCTCTGCCATTTTACAGACAGGATGGTATTATTTTTATTTGCAGATCAGGTTTCTTTATGGAAACAGAGATTAGATGCACAATATTCTGGAACTGTTTTATCCTTCAACGTTGACTAGACCAAGAACCATACATAGGAGTTCCCTCCTGTGAGGTTTTGGAGGATATAATAACCTTTCACCCACTCCAGACGTCTTTGGAGTATTTGGGAAAAGGGGTCTGAGTGAGAAAGCACGACTGAGTTACTCTAAATGTCTTACGTGAGTTTTATCGCCCTTTCCAAACGCGTTGGGCGCCATGTAGTGTAGCTCCTATTTTCCCAATAGGCTCTGCGCATTGGAATAGTACCTACAGCAGTAAAGGCCTAGGCCAGACGTTAACTAGGTCTACTACTGTCGATACTAGACTTAATTTTTGGGTTTGCCAGCTAAGCTCAGAGTTCGCTAGAAACTTTCTCGAATGTTCAAGGAAGGATTAACTTCCCTGATTAGACAAGAAGGGATTTAGTTTCTGACAACCATAGAACATGACAACTTTGCTCTCCCCTAATCAAGAGTCAATCTCGAGAGTCGTGTGAGCACAAGGCAATTATTTTACTCAGTCAGTACGTGCATTCTTAGTCTCATCAGAATGTAGAGAAAAGGAAGAGACGGGCGTGTTCAATAAAAGATGTTATTTATTGATCAGTCTCTTTTCTCGTACAAGAGAAATGGATCGATATTATTGCAATACTTATAGTTAAGTAAAGTGCATACATTAGAAGCAATAGTATAAAATAATACTGTAAAAACATTGATATGGTTTCTGAGCCATATGATGTTTAAAATGATTAAAATATATTTACATACATATATACATTTGACTAAACGTACTCAACTGGTGTTTCTAAATACGCCTACCCCGTGTACCTGACCTAAGTCTAATGCGTGGGCGGGAATAGAAAGTTACAGTTTAAGTTAAGTTTGTTTTTGCCAAGTGAATAACTAAAGAATTCTCTGTGAGGGGTTATTCAGTTCTGTACCTGGAATTTAGGATGAATGAGGAATGGTATCTCTTTCTCTGCTCTCGATATTCCAGGCTGCCTGCGAGGGCTACCCGGAAGCGCCGGTGCTGGGTCTCTCGGCTTGAGATAGCAGCGCGTCTCTCAGCGCGTCAGGAAGGCGGGGCTGCTGCCAGCGGGGTCTGCTTCTGCTCTCGGCTTCGGCAAGTATGGCTGCTCCGTCTTGTCACCACGCGTGTGTTTGCATAGGGCAAGGTCGGCAATATTTATACCTTAAAGGTGCCGGGATTGACGTAAGGATGGACATAGGTACGTCAATAAAGATGTCATACGACTTGCTCGTTAGCACATTCTTTACTAAAGTTCTCTGTGAAATCAAAACAATGGCCGCACGGATTATCCAGGTTGTCATAGGTTTGATTTGTTATGAGAACGTCGTATGCCTTATCAGGGGCTGGAGGAATGTCGCTTGTCTAATTAGATCTCAAGCGTTATGACCTAATCAGATAACACGTTCCTGTGCCGTAGTGTGACTGCGTCAGATAACGGTATCTGCATCATGGGGGTTTTCTTGCCTCATGGGCTGACTGTTAGTTAACTAGCTAGGTAGTTTAACCAGAATAGGGTCAGGAATAGGGGGATCGATTCAGAACCTATAGAAATACACGACAATCCAGGCAGGTTCCGCAGGAGCGTCAGGAATCCCAAGATAATTCCACAGCCTTCCCCTATGGCCTTCCGACTCTATAAAACACTAGAGTATCGAAAGGCTCGCCAGGAGAAAACAGGGAGACAAAACAAGGAAAGGTTGGGGAAGAAACAAAAGAAGACTTGACTGTAATCTTCTGCGTGATTGGATAACCCTCTGTAAGGACTTCAGGAGGACGTAGGGCTGAAAGAAAATATGTGTTATCTAACAACAGCTTCTAATATACATAAGACTCTATGTTTCTCTATACTGACATGACATACCACCAATGTTGAGTCTGAGCCTCAGGACAGGTGTATAGGATGTGTAGAAAGTCGTCTTGAGCTAAAACTAGAGTGATGGAACAAGATTGAATGACAACACTCTTCTAACAATGAACATATACTGTAAGTTCCTAAGCAAAACACTCTCACTTGTTTTGATGCACAAGACTGTCCAACGGATGTGATAATCAACAGTACACTTGACAATCATCCAATGCCAACACCAACACAGAGCAATGGAAACCTACAGAACAAAACACATATATGAGAATCAATAATTATCAAATGCCTTGAATAAACAAATAGGCAGCGCACAGCGCTGTTACCGTGATTCTCTGACGTGTGTGTGATATCTTGCACCTCTATTGTAGTCCACGCAAGTATCCTCAAATCCAGAAGATAGCTGGCCCAGATGATGGATGTAAAAGGGGCCAGCTGTAATGCAGTCAAGTAAGGAAGGAAGGGACAAACAAAAGTGGACTGGCCAAATGGCGGAGATCAAGCCCAGCCTACGGGCGTACGCTGTGCATCAACCTAAATACCTAAATAAGGGGAGACACCCACGCCACTCGGCCGGACGGCGGAGACCAAGCCCGGCCGTAGGGCGGAGCAGCAGAGAGGCGGCGAAAGAAGGCAGGGAAGTACTTGCTCGACCGGACGGCGGAGACCAAGCCCAGCCGTCGGGCGGAGCAGCAAACAATAGTTGGAGGAGTGGAGGGATGTGTAGCCCGGCCAGACGGCGGAGACCAAGCCCGGCCGTCGGGCGGAGCAGCAAATGGGAGTGGGAGCAGAGCAACAGTGCCCGGCCGGACGACGGAGACAAAGCCCGGCCGTCGGGCGGAGCATCAGAAAGGGAAAACAAGTCGCCAAGCTCCAACAGTAAGGCAAAGTGGGAGCCTAGTAACCGGTGTTCAGAAAACGAAGGACAGAATACTTCCTTCTAATTGAACACCAAGCGGAATAGTACAAAACCGGAAGTCAGGCACAAGGAACAGGACGGAACTGGAACACGGAGCTAGACGCAAGAACGTAAAGCGTCGCTCCCAGGGCTCACTGCTGATTTATAGTGGCTTGGTCTTAAATGGACAGTACATTGTACTTCTTGGGGCATGATTCTCGGGGCATGATTCTCGGGGCATGACAGTATACTCCCCCCACAATTCCCTTCCCCTACTTTGGGTTTGTTTGGATGCTTCTGATGGAATAAACGTATCAAACGAGGTGCATGAACATTCGACACAGGTTCCCATGTCCGCTCCTCTATTCCATAACCCTTCCAATGGATCAAATATTGAAGGTTCCTTCCTACAGTACGGGAATCTAGAATTGCCTCCACCTCATACTCCTCCGAGTCCTGAAGGATCACCGGAGCAGGTCTTTGAGGTAATCTGGTACCCGGTTCAACCGGCTTCAACAGCGAAACATGGAACACAGGGTGGATCTTGAATGAAGGGGGAAGTTCCAATTTCATGGCCACAGGATTGATCATCTTCACCACCTTATAAGGGCCAATGTACTTGGGGTTAAACTTGCGTGGACCTCCCAGAGCTATGTATTTAGTGGAGAGCCAAACCGCATCACCTGGCGTGTAAATGGGTTCTAACCTCCTGTGTAAGTTTGCCCCTTCTGTGTACCTCACCTTTGCCATCTCGAGACAGTCTAAAGCATTCCTCTGTACTTTATGTAGTCTCTCCAATATGTCAAAGGCAGCGGGAGTGGAACAATCAGTAGGGGTCCCTGAAGGCAACAACTTGGGGTGATATCCATAAGAACAAAAGAATGGGGTAGTGTTGGTAGATGAGTGTGGACTGTTGTTGTACGAGATCTCAGCTAGCCATACAAACTCATCCCAATCCTTCAGGGAGTGCAATACCTGATTACGTATGTATTGTTCAAAACACTGATTAACCCTTTCTGTTTGTCCGTCTGTCTGGGGGTGATGGCTTGAGGATAATCTAACCTCGATCTGGAGCAAAGAACATAAACACCTCCAGAAACGTGACACAAATTGGGCACCTCTGTTGGAAACCAGGACGGAAGGGAACCCATGGAGTCGGATTATCTGTTGCATAAATACAGAAGCCAATTCACCTGCTGTGGGCAACCCCTGTAATGGCACAAAATGAGCCATCTTCGTGAACAGATCAACCACTACTAACAAGGTGTTGTTCTTCATCTTAGTGAGAGGCAACTCCACTATGAAATCGAGAGATACAGTATGCCAAGGACCAGGAGGAGAGGCTAGCGGCATAAGTAGGCCCACTGGATTAAGACGTGATACCTTAGTCTGAGCGCAAACGTGACAAGTCTTTACATAGGATTCTATATCTTTGAGCATTTCAGGCCACCAAAACCGGTCTCTCAAAGCCATGGTAGTTTTCTTTATGCCTGGATGGCCTGTTACAGGATGAGAGTGATACCATTGCATAGCCTGTTCCTGCAACTCTTTAGAAGGTAGAACCACTCCTCCCTGGACACAAGCCAATCCTCCCCTTACAGATACTTCTCGGGATCCCACCAAGGATGTTAGGTCCACTGCGGCCTGACTGCTCTGCACTTGAGCTAGGAAATCCTCTTCAGTTGACATTCCTCCTATGATACTAGGTCTGGGAATGATGTAAGGTAGGTCTACAACCTCTGTGGGGGAATCAAACCCTAACCGTGATAGAGCATCTGCCTTGCCATTTCTTCTTCCTGGTCTGTATTGGACCGTGAAATCATACTCGCTGAAGAATTGTGACCATCGCAATTGTCTCATAGAAAGGGCCTTGGCGGATTTAATGTATTGCAGGTTGCGGTGATCCGTATATACCACCGCCGGATATCTGGCCCCTAGTAAATACTGCCTCCATTCCTCGAAAGCCTTTTTAGAGGCTAGAAGTTCCTTATCTCTCACTGCATAGTTGTATTCAGCAGGAGTGAACTTATGTGAATAATAGGCCACAGGATGGCACTCGCCCGTTTTCGTATCAATTTGGGACAGTACTCCTCCCACTGCCACCTGCGATGCATCCACCTCCACCACAAAGGGAAAGGCTGGATCAGGATGTCGCAGGACAGGGGCACTGGTGAAGGCCTTCTTCAGAAGACGGAAAGAAGTCTCAGCCTCTGGGGACCACACAAAAGGAACTCCTTTCTTCAACAAAGCTGTGATGGGCACCACAAGGGTAGAAAAGTCTTGAATAAACCGTCTGTAGAAATTAGCCAGACCCAAAAAACTTTGAATTTCTTTCACTGTACGAGGAGCTGGCCATGCCAATACTGCTTCCACCTTGGTGGAATCCATACGAAGACCCCAAGGAGAAACGACATACCCCAAAAAAGGAACTTCTTGTGTGTGGAAGGTGCATTTCTCTAACTTGCAATACAAGCGATTTTCCAGTAACCATTCTAGTACATTGCGTACGTGCTGTACATGTTCCACCATAGATGGAGAAAAAATCAAAAGATCATCTATGTAGGCAATGACATATACGTCCAGCATATCCTTCAATACTTCATTTATGAAAAACTGAAATGCTGCAGGAGCATTGCAAAGCCCAAAGGGCATCACGAGATACTCGAAAGGACCGAATTTGGTACAAAAAGCGGTCTTCCATTCATCCCCCTCCTTGACCCTCACAAGATGGTATGCGCCACGTAAGTCTAGCTTGGTGAAGAATTGGGCATTGCGGATTTGGTCAAGGAGAGAGGCTATTAAGGGTAGTGGATATCTATTCTTTATTGTGACATCGTTCAGCTTCCTGTAGTCGATACAACAATGAAGACCCCCTTCCCTCTTGGGGATGAAAAAGAGAGATGATGAGGCTGGGGAACGGGAAGGTCTGATGAAGCCCTTTTCAAGCATGGTATCCAAATATTCTCATAAATACGTGTTCTCTTTTTCTGTGAGAGCGTACACCCTACTACATGGGATTCTGGCCCCTGTTTCTAGGTCAATACGACAGTCATAAACCCTATGAGGAGGGAGAATGTCGGCTTCTTTGACATCAAAGACTGTCTGCAAGTCGTGATAGTAAGATGGTATTTCCGGATCACCCTCTTTACTTGTGAGTTTAGAGGGTACCTTGTCAACTGAGGCTCCTACCGCTTGTACCCCTGTATCTTGGAGAAAAGTTATCATAGAGGTTTCCCAGTTTATATCAGGATTTTGGGATCTCAACCAAGGAATACCCAGGAGCACTGGGAATTGCGGAGAACAAATAAGATCAAACCTTATTTCTTCATGATATTCTGGTTCTATAGGCATGTGTAAGAATGAGGTATGATGTGTTACAGGACCTGATACAAGTGAGCTGCCATCTATAGTGGTAACATGACTGGCTATCTCTTTCTTGGTGTAGGGTATCATGTTTTCTTTGGCCCACTCCTCAACCATATAGTTCCCTGATGCACCAGAATCCACCATTACTAACACATGTAAACCATGCACTCCGTGGGACAAAAATGCTGACATATAGAGGTGATTTGTGGGAGAGCATTTGTAATCTGAGGAAGAGACTGTCAATCCAGACCTACCCGGAATCCTTGTCTCACAGGATTCCAGGCTTCCTAGTTTACCGAATACTTAGGGTGTGTGGGTTTGACAGGACAATCTTTCAAAAAGTGACCTGCCTTCCCACAATACAAACATAGTCTAAGTGTTCGTCTTCTCTGTCTTTCCTCTGGCGTGAGGGGTCCCCTCACTATGCCTATCTGCATAGGCTCACTCTCATCACTGGGTTTTTCTACTACACTCTTCCTTTCTCTAAGAGGCAGATATCTTGCTTCATGTTTACCCCTCTCTTTCTTTCTTTCCTGGATGCGATGATCTATCTTTACCACCAAGTCAATCAAATCAGTACAGGAAGTTGGTAAATCCACTATCTGTGAGAGAGCATCCTTTAAGTCTTCTCTAAGCCCCTATAAAACATGGTACTGCCTTTTTCTTCTGGCCAGTTAGATTCTACTACTAGCCTATGAAAGGAGATAATATAGGCTACAAGATCTTGGTTACCCTGTTTCAGACTCAATAATTCCGTATCAGACGAATGGGTATAGACATGTCTGTCGAATAATTTACGGAACTCTCTCCTAAAAGCGGTGTAGCTATGCAACAGTGGATCATCTCGGTCAACCAACGGTATGGCCCAATCCGCAGCCGCCCCACTGAGATAGGAAATCACAAAGGCCACCTTTGCCTGCTCAGATGGAAAACAGTTAGCTTTACAGGAAAAATGAAGCTGACACTGACTAAGAAAAGCGGCACACCGTGCAGCGTCTCCTGCATATCTTTCAGGGGGTCCTAGCGGTAGGGAAGGAGGTGTGGTGACCTGAACTACTGATGTACCTCCCCCCGTGGCCCCAGCTGCATGTTGTCGTTGTAACGTGTCTACCCTAGAGATTAACGACTGGGTCTCGACCTGTAAGTTCCCTAACATACTAGCTACATCAGATAGGGAAATGGCTTCCAGATCCATGACGCTCAGGCAGAACAAACCACGTGGGCTTTACGTTCTGTAATGGTATCCAGGCAGGTTGCGCAGGAGCGTCAGGAATCCGAAGATAATTCCACAGCCTTCCCCTACGGCCTTCTGACTCTATCAAACACTAGAGTATCGAAAGGCTCGCCAGGGGAAGACAGGGAGACAAAACAAGGAAAGGTTGGGGAAGAAACAAAAGAAGACTTGACTGTAATCTTCTGCGTGATTGGATAACCCACTGTAAGGACTTCAGGAGGACGTAGGGCTGAAAGAAAATATGTGTTATCTAACAACAGCTTCTAATAGACATAAGACTCTATGTTTCTCTATACTGACATGACATACCACCAATGTTGAGTCTGAGCCTCAGGACAGGTGTATAGGATGTGTAGAAAGTCGTCTTGAGCTAAAACTAGAGTGATGGAACAAGATTGAATGACAACACTCTTCTAACAATGAACATATACTGTAAGTTCCTAAGCAAACACTCTCACTTGTTTTGATGCACAAGACTGTCCAACGGATGTGATAATCAACAGTACACTTGACAATCATCCAATGCCAACACCAACACAGAGCAATGGAAACCTACAGAACAAAACACATATATGAGAATCAATAATTATCAAATGCCTTGAATAAACAAATAGGCAGCGCACAGCGCTGTTACCGTGATTCTCTGACGTGTGTGTGATATCTTGCACCTCTATTGTAGTCCACGCAAGTATCCTCAAATACAGAAGATAGCTGGCCCAGATGATGGATGTAGAAGGGGACGGCTGTAATGCAGTCAAGTAAGGAAGGAAGGGACAAACAAAAGTGGACTTGCCAAATGGCGGAGATCAAGCCCAGCCTACGGGCGTACGCTGTGCATAAACCTAAATACCTAAATAAAGGGAGACACCCACGCCACCCGGCCGGACGGCGGAGACCAAGCCCGGCCGTCGGGCGGAGCAGCAGAGAGGCGGCGAAAGAAGGCAGGGAAGTACTTGCTCGACCGGACGGCGGAGAGCAAGCCCGGCCGTCGGGCGGAGCAGCAAACAATAGTTGGAGGAGTGGAGGGATGTGTAGCCCGGCCAGACGGCGGAGACCAAGCCCGGCCGTCGGGCGGAGGAGCAAATGGGAGTGGGAGCAGGGCAACAGTGCCCGGCCGGATGACGGAGACAAAGCCCGGCCGTCGGGCGGAGCATCAGAAAGGGAAAACAAGTCGCCAAGCTCCAACAGTAAGGCAAAGTGGGAGCCTAGTAACTGGTGTTCAGAAAACGAAGGACAGAATACTTCCTTCTAATTGAACACCAAGCGGAATAGTACAAAACCGGAAGTCAGGCACAAGGAACAGGACGGAACTGGAACACGGAGCTAGACGCAAGAACGTAAAGCGTCGCTCCCAGGGCTCACTGTTGATTTATTGTGGCTTGGTCTTAAAGGGACAGTACATTGTACTTCTCGGGGCATGATTCTCGGGGCATGATTCTCGGGGCATGACAGTAACTGGCAGCCAATGCAACTGCTGTATTACTTTGGTTTCCGAATTAAATGTAGGAGTCCCAGCGAGAACCTTAGCAGCCTGCAACCTTAGCATTCTGCACCATTTGGAGCTCTTTAAGGTTTTTATACTGAGTATTGACGAACAGACTGTTTCAGTAATCTAACTTAGAAAGAACCAGAGCTGTGATTACTGTCTTTCTCACCTCCACTGAATGAAATGGAAGAGTGGGTTTTTTCGATCATTCCAAGCAGAGAAACACTGGAAGAAATTGAAGAGCTGACTTGGGGTTTGTAGCTTAATTTGTTATCTATTATCACACCCAAAATGTTTTCCTTAGCTGCTGGAATAGGAGGAGATCCCAATTCTTCCAGCCACTAGCTAGAAGACCAGGCAAGGAATAAATTCCCAAAAACAATCACCTCTGTTTTATTAGAGTTCAGTTTGAGGCAGTTTCTAGACATCCGTGAACTAATTGCCAACATACCATCATGGAAGGTGGCCGATACATCTATACCAATTTTAAAAATGGACAAGACTATATGAGTATTATCAGTATAGGAGGTTAACGTCAAGCCAAAGGATTTCACTAAAAGAGCCATCTCTGTAACATAAATGTTAAACAACGTGGGACTGATGGATTAACCCTGTGGCACACCACAGGGAAGAGAGAAAGAGGCTGATTCAAAAGTGGCCAGTGCTAATGATTGAGATCAATCAGTCAAGAAAGACTTCTGCAGGGATTCAGCTCGCTTCTTGATGCCAGAACTGGTGATACGGTTGATCAACATACTGTGGTCAACCGTATCAAAGCAGCTGATAGGTCGATGAGAAAAAGTGCAGCCGCTCCACCTCTGTCTAGCACGACCCTTACATCCTCAGTGGCTTTTATCATAGCTGTCTCGGTGCTATGGCCAGATCTGAAACCGAATTGTGTTTAATCTAATAGCTGGTTTTCCTGAATATAATTTGTAAGCTGACTATTCATCACTTTTTCAATGAGTTTAGCAGGCAGAGGGAGACAAAATATAGGTTGGTAATTGTTGGGATCAGCCCCGTCTAAGTTTGGTTTCTTCATCAGCGGAAGAATGGACACCTTGGCCGAAGAATGAGAATGTCTGTGGAAAGAATAAATCATGTATCACATAACTTCAAATTAGCAAAAGAAGATTATTTCATTGGATTGTACATTACAACCTTGGAACATCCTTGTGTGCTTCGGTACTATTGTTCGATGTTTGTATGCCAACCAGAGTCTCCTTAGTTTTGGCTTTCACACTCTGGGTAGCAGGGTATTTGTACCATAAAAGCACCACATCAAAATGTAATTTAGTTTGCAACTCATATTGACTCCCAGAATTTGTCTGTGCGTACTTAGATGTGTGGAGTTGTTGGCATAGCCACCACTATTTTGTATAATATTCACATCCTAAACATACACTAACTATACATGTAAATCTAAGCAAATATATGTTTTTTGGGGTTTTTCTTTTTTACATTTTACACTAAACAACAACCTCCCACCCACTTAAATGCCTACATGTCTAAAAAGACACTTTTAACTGCTACTGAGTAAAAGATGTAGAAAGCTAACACTAACCTACATATACTAAATAATGACTAACACTATGTCTACATTAACAAAACTATAAAAACAATGTGCAAAATAATAGGGAAAGGAATTGTTCATGGGAGAATCAAATTTGCACACGGATGCGCTCCATGGCCTTTTGTAGAGTGAACATGATGGCACAGAGGCATTTCTATAATGGTAGGTTAGGGAAACATATATTCAATAGCCTCTCCATTGACATACTGAAGATCCACACAAAGAAAAATCTCACCAGATGCCTAATAATTCACAGTCACTAGTGTTACCCACTCCAAAGCCTCCATGGTATCAATTATTACTTCTTTTTTTTTTAGTTTTCCAGCTCGAATTCCAGTGCTCCATGTAAGCTCATGGGGGATCTTTCTAACCTTGCACGCAACTGGTGTAGCTCCTTTCTTGATCCTAATGTGATGAACATAACCTGTTACACACCCAAACTTTTCTGAAAACACTTGCGGAAACTCATAGTGAAACTGTCCCGCCATGGTATCCACTTTTCTGACCTGTACATGAGGAATAAAATTAGGATCCAGAAAAACACCCAACAATTTCTGGTGCAGCCAACTCAAGATAGAATCACCCTTGACAGGAACATACACTTTTCTTGCCGCAGGCCTCCCTTGAAACTCAAAATCTGTATCAAATTACCCAAACGACTCTATAGGCTTACCCCCATAACTGTACAGTGTGACATCTGGCACACTAAGAGTAACCTTCCCTTTGAAATAAGTGACATAGTCTCCATCAGATATTAAGGATAATCTGACACCCGAGTCCATCACCATGACCACCTGCAACCCATTCACTTTAACAACATCCGAGGAATGTGTACAATTAGTCTTCAATACACCATTGACATTGACATCAGATATTTGTAATACAATATCCTCTTTCTCCACACAAACCTCATTCACCTTTTCTTTGCCCGAAGGAAACAACTTGCAACACTTGGCTAAGAGGCCCCTTCTCCCAGACTGTCCACACACACATGAGCAGCCGAACAATCCTTGGAATTCATCTAGAGATTAGGATTACCACGCCAGTAGCAACACCCTGTTTGCTTTATCTAAGGAATGGCAATTGTGTGTATTGCTGTTGCCTCATTCTTTTCCGTTATTTTTGCTTTCTTATTTAGACTTTTGTAAATCACTTATACAATGCATTGAGTGCTATACCTGCTTAGAAGCTTTAAGAACTTCTGTAAGATTGGGGTCACTCTGAAGAAATCAAAGCATCCTTCTTAGGGGTCCCACTGATACTTGGTCATTTTAGACCAACAAAGAAGAAATTGGCACAGAAGCTGAAATATAAAAGATCATATTTATTAACCTCAAATGAGGTGAGACTACGTCACACAGAAGCCTTAGCAACTGAATGAGGCAGTCTAAGGAGTACAGAAAACTGGGGCTTTATATATGCTTAGAGTTACATAGTAACCATAAATGTAAGGGGCAGACCTGGCTCATGTAAGCATGCAAAATGACTAAGTTGGGCATACAAGATCTACTTGTTCAACAAAGTGGGAGGAGAGTTACTTCTCCATACAGCAGCAAAAATAGCCTGACAGTTATACTGGAGAAGCAGGTGCATTCTACTAGCTAGGCCCTTCTGGGCATGTGCGAAGTGGAAGATGCTGAATATAGTTTGTCTCTAGGCAGATTTCAAGAGCAGTTAGCACTGAGGGAGGACAGAGCACATGGCAAGCAAAATGGCTATCAGAAATACAAAATGGCTTTCACAAAGCGGATAAGATAACTTCTAAATACATGATGGCTTCAGCTAAATGCTAACCTATTGCTGTCAATTTACGACAACTCTTTACCCACAATCCCTTTCTAACCTTATCACTTTTGCACTCCAACATAAATTGGTCACACATTCTTTTGTCCATGTTCTCTCCAAAATTGCACTGGACCGCAAGTTTTTTGAGGGTCGTCACAAAGTATTCTACAGATACATCATCATTCTGTTTCCTCTTGCCAAAATAATATCTCTGCAATAGTATGAACAGCCTAGGCAATTAATATGTATCCAATGTGTTAAGTACTGTCTCAAATTCACTAAATGTGTCATCATCCCCTTCTTCAACAATGGCTGGCAAAATTTCATATACCTGTTGGTATATCAGCACCAGATAATGTACCAGCATGGACGTTTTTTTCTCAGAAGATAAAGTTGGACCACTGATTTTCAAATAGTTAATAATAAATACCTTTTTTCCATTTAGACCACATTAAGGGAAGTGGCGAAATATGTTGCATGTTAGCTATGAAAATGACTTACCATTTGTTGTGCGCTTGTGACTGCGCAGCACAAGGAGTTGTGAGCAGGGCTACAAAAACACACAGATAGGTTAACGGTGCTCGCATATGCAATGTCAATAAATGGGCATCCGGCTAGAATTTTAGCAGAAAATACCCAAAAGTTATGGCTCCTATACGAGGTACATTAAAAACATTTGGGGCCTGAAAATACTGAATACAGTGTAACAAAATATGTGATTAACCTTGAATATCAAGGCAAAGTCAGTGCAGTAGTCAGAAGATATATGTAGGAAAGACGTGTAGAAGTATAGGTAACCAACAGGCGAGGCACATTGCTTCAAACAGTAGGCTACACAGCATCCATTATAAAATTCTGCACGGGCTATATTGTACTCCTGCAAGACTATACAGGTATCATCTTCAGCCCAGTAACAGATGTGCCCGATGCAGTTTGGAGCATGCAAACGCCCTCCAACTGCCCTGGTCCTGTCACTAGATTCCGTCTTATTGGAGGGAGATCGAGGTGGCGCTGGCACTCATGACTGAGTAGAAACTTGCCCATACGCCACTGGTGGCAATTTTGGGACACACAGGAGACATAGAGGTGGGATATCATAAATATGTGTCACTTTGACTCCTTCTAGTTAAAAGGTGGGTTGCCTGTGAATGAGAAAAATGCTGTGCACCAAAATTTTAGGACTGGTTGCAAGACTTGATATATTGTAAGAACCAGCTTACTACATATGCCAAATTGTTCACCCTAAGCAAAGGGTCCAGGAATATATGGGGACCATTAGAGACTTATCTCATAATTCAAGCCTCAGAACCAGCAGATAATAACACCAATATTTAATGGCTTTGGGGGACCTCTCATATAACTTCCTTTGTGATGACCTGCTCACCCCACAAACTACTGCGACTGACTGACTACCATTGTCTGATATGCTGCCTTTGTATGAGGAGCCTACATATATCATGTATATATAACCATAAAGGATGAAATGTATATATCATATTTATGTATGCTTTATTGTAACTTGCCTATGAGTGCTCTATTGCCTACTGATATATCTGATATGGGGGACTGGATCCGGCTTGAAAATGCTATATAAGATGGTATGATGTTGCACAGGAACGTTGTACTTGTTGACTGTTGTTGCTGATGTTAGTTCTATATATCTATGATAAATGTATCCTCTGTGACCTAAACACAAAATGCCAATAAAGAAATTAGAAAAAAAAGAAGTAGAGTTGGAGAGGGCTCACCAGCTGCAAGTTCAGTCATTCTATGATGCCTTAATGGGTATAGTCAGAAAGCACAGAGCCATGCTGCAAGTTTGAAACGACCCAGAGAGAACTTCCTAGTATGTAGGAAGAGTCTTGGGAGATTGGGAGATCGGTAGAGCCACTAAACGCAGAATGGTGAAAAAGCAAAATGGTTCACGGTGCTTGATTACTCACAGCAGAGAGTATAAGGGTTGAAGTTTCTCCTGTGACAGGTAGGTTGAAGAGCCAGTCATCACCAATGTGAAGTTTGTATCTTCAAGGAAAGCCATGCAGAATAAAAGTGCCAGAGAAAGATTTATTGAACAGAAGAAACCCAACCACAGCCTCTGAAAGATCTCCCAAATAACTGCCTTTCACAGTCTCAGCTTCAGTAATAAACTTTCCATTTAGAATTCTCTACAGCAGATAGGGTTTTTTACAACCATAAAAGTATACAATTGTTAACAATGCCTGCAATAAAATAGATATATACAGTTTTAAAATCAATTTCTAAAATTCACAAATTCATTATGATCTCCTCAAGGTAGTGTACCTATACACCTGATCATCTCAATTCTCAATGCATTTAAGGCTCTCTTTAACTTTTTTTTATATATTTTACCATGGCACAAGCTATGTCTAAATTAATCATTTCCACTAAAAGGTTTACTGCTTGCATCCTATTTTTAATATCATACTTTTTAAAAATTGGGCATAAAAACTCTCTTTGAATTTCTAAAAACTTCTGACAATCTAATAAAATTTGTATGGTATCACATTTTGTTCCCAAGATGCAAGTGCCATTTCCTTTTTTATCTATCATGAAACTTTTTACCCCTTTGTTCGCGTGACATGGGTTTACTCCAATGCTTAGCCTTAACACCTCTCTCCTTAATGGGTAAGTAGGTAGCCTGTCAATATAGGGGAAGTGTAATTCCTTTTGCCATGCTGTGGCCATATGGAGAACTGAGCTTTTCCTCAAGAGGTAATCTTGGTCCTCTACTCAAGATATTTCTTTTCCCAGGATCCTAAGTTACATCTTATGTATCTTGAGTTGAAGGGACTGGGGCACAGCTTAAGCTTTAAAATATTACACCCTTTTTGTGACAATATCTCTGGTCTCTTTTGCCCAATTTAGCTCACTATTTACAATTTCATTCCTACACCATTGTGAGATTTGGTGTTCTTCACCCAAACCCAAGCATTGCCAAAAGCGTAGTAGTGCCATGCAAACTGTTATACTCCATGATGTAATTCCCAGTTCTGGCATCGCTGCCTGTACCATTAACGCTTTAGGCAGAGAGATTAGATTTTTCAAGCTATTTCCCTCTTCCAAGTCCCTCCGAATTTAATGCTCAAGTAAAGGATTTCTGCCCCATACAAAAATTGAGGTGGAACCATTGCTGAGTAAGCTTTTAGGACCGGCCAGTCAGATATTTCATCATACACATTGTTAAATCTTTTTAAACCCTTCACTGAGGTCGCTGTCCTCAGTTTTAGTGCATTGAGATGGGTACGCCTTTGAATGCTTCTTTCAAACCACATCCCCAGGTATCTATATTCTGTTACTTTTTCAACTTTGCCGTCTCCAAATACCAAGAAAACCCTGTTTTCTTTCTAGCGAAGCATAAGATCTTGGTCTTTTCCATATTAACCACCAGTCTTTTGACCAGGCAGTATTCTTTAAACATGTTTCATTTCCTCTGTAAACCAATTTCTGTCTGGTCCATGATTACCAGGTCATCCGCATAGAGTAAGCACAAAATGTGTTTCCCTTTTTGCTTTGGGCTGGCCCCTCTTGCATTTCCTAAGATTAGGGGTAAGTCCGCGATAAACAGAGAAAAGAGCATGGGGGGCCAGTACGCACCCTTGCCTTAGCCCATTACCAATTTGGATTTTCTGCGTTAAACTCCCCTCTACATCTAAAATTATTTGCGCCCAATTTTCCGTATGCAGGGCTCGAATCAAGCGCAGTAGATCCCCCGGGATATTGTATCCTATCAAGGTCAACCATAGCTGCTGCCTATCCACCAGGTCAAGTCCACAAGGCAGCAAAACAGGCTGCCCCTCTGCTCAAGCGTCTTCTGGGCAATTGCCCAGAGGGCGAAGCAATGGTCCACCGTTGAGTGTCCCTCTTTAAACCCTCCCGGGCTGGCACGATCTGTTTTTCTTCCATCCAGTCTTTGAGTAACCCCAAGATTACATAACACAGTCATTACAAAACCTAAAAACATGTATACACATTACCACATTATTTTATCGACTGTCATTACATCTTGCATAGTTCTGTTTTGTGAGTCACCTTTAGTAGTAGTGACAAAGGTAATAATCCCAGAGTGATAATTTTTGGGCCATGCTACAAGATTGTGAAGGGGACAGGGCAATGAGCTCAGCTCTGTAATGAGCAGATGTGTTTACTAATATGTCCCAGCTGTGAGACATACACAAGTTTAGTTTGAAGTTTGAAGTTTGAAGTTTATTTATTTTTTGCTTGATTAATTAAAACCATTGCATACAAAGGATAACATTTCTCATGGTTGGTATTAAAAATCTAATAAATGGTATTTAAAATAGTAATAAATAATTAAAACGTTCTGTACGTAAGCCATGCTCGATACCAATATTGTTTTAACTATGGCAGTTCCTATTACATTCCAGTTGGCTCATGTAATAATTAGTCTTTTTGCCACTCAGTCCAGTGTTTTATTCTTTTTGCAGTTATATCAAGGAATTTAATTAGCCAGCAATTTAGCTGAACCAGGTCGGGGTTGAAGCACATCATTAACGCTTGTCTGCATGTTCTAGCTCCGTACTGTTTTTGCAGTTATATCAAGGAATTTAATTAGCCGGCAATTTAGCTGAACCAGGTCGGGGTTGAAGCACATCATTAACGCTTGTCTGCATGTTCTAGCTCCGTACTGTTTGAATGCTGGCTTTAACAAAGTAACCCTTATATCTTTTAGCATGTTGCAGATGCATATAACATGGATTGCGTCCTCAATACCGCTGCCGCATAAACGACACTGCTGGGCTCCTTCCTTTCTCTCCCAAGGCGGCAGGAATTGGTTAAAGGGACCTACCCCCAGTCGGAATCTTAGGAATTTTTCCTTGATGTTAATTTTTAATCCCATATTCAGGTAGAGCTGGGGTTTTAGTTTGTTATATGTATGTAGAACCATCCAGCCATGTGATCGTTTGGCTAATGCTTTCTTATCCTCAATTGCGGATAGTAAGCTAGTTACTTTTGTCACAGATTTTTTGAATGTTAGATGGTTTACCTGGGTGTCCCAGAGCTCTCCTAAACCTAGGTCTTTAATAGATTCCTCAAGGTAAACACTTGCTGGTGGTTTTCCTGGGTGTGAGAGCTCCATCCAAAGTTGCTCATTCAGGGTCCCCTTTTCATCACCTTTGATTTTATGCCAACATTTCACGTATGCTCCCATCTGTGAAAAGACTGTTTTTGTAGCCCAAATTCCAGTCGTATTTGGGCGGGGGAGACCATTCTGGGGAGTTGGAAGATTGCACGATATGATTTAGATATTATATTATCAAGGGTTAATGAATCCTTTCCCTTAAGCACTTCACTCCCGTAAGTAATCATTGGCTGGAGTTTTGCTTGTAGGACCCGTATTAGAGGGTCGAGTGTAAGGTCCCGTAAAAGCTTCTTTAAGGGCTTTGTAGCTAGGTAGGTTGTTGCACCCTTTCGCCGGAGGGAGTCTAACTGTGGTTTGAATGAGTTCTTTTGGTCCAGTATTACCCCAAGATATTTATAGCTTGCTCCTTGTTCCAAGCGATGACCATCAAGGAACCAGCTCAGATGTTTCTTCTTGCGGTAGTTTACTGCCATTATTTTTGTTTTGTTATAGTTTATTCTTAGAGCGTTTTCTTGTGAGTATATATGGGTGGCATTCAGTAGGTGTTGAAGACCAATTGGAGGCCTGCTTATCAGTACTAAGTCGCCCGCATAAAGCAGGTTTGACAAGGTAGAATTCCCAAATTTTGGTGCATTGGGCTGCACAGCTATTCAGTCTTTCTGGTAAGTCTGCTAGGAATAGATTGAATAGCGTGGGGGCTAGAACGCACCCTTGTTTAAGTCCATTTGAGGTGGGAATTTTATTTGATATTTGTCGACCATCACCAAGCTTTATACTGACCCATGTTTTGGTGTGTAGGTTCCTTAGTGGTAATAGGAGGTTTGACGGAATCCCCCAGCCATCTAGTTTTTGCCAGAGTTTAGTTCGATCTACGTGATCGAATGCTGCAACAAAGTCTATAAAACAGAGGAAGAGTGGATATTTTCCCTGTTTGGCTGCATCCATAAGAAGGGTCAGGGTCATTATGTTTGTTATTGGTCCTTGCCTTTTCCGAAATCCAGTTTGTGTTAAAGGTATTATTTGATTCTTTTCAGCCCAGGTGGATATATCGTTTAGGAGTCCTGCGAAATATTTAGCCTCGATATCGATCAATGTTATTAAACGATAATTTTTCAGCTCGGCCCTTGTTCCTTGTTTGTAAATTGGGCATATAATAGAACCTCTCCACGATTCAGGAATTATAGTTTTTCTAACGGCATAATTGAAAACAGGCTCCATTGCGTTACTCCAGTATTCCGGGTCTTTTTTAAACAGCATAGGTGGAATTCCATTGGGACCCGGGGCTCCAGCCAGTCGGCCCCTTGCTATTTGTTTTATTATCTGTTTAGTTGATTTGGTGATGAGCCCCTCCTTTAATCTCCAATCAGCATTTAGTGCTTGTGATTCTATTGGTTCTCGTTGTTCTTGAATTAGTGCTGATCTATTGTTGTCCTCTGTAGGAGATTGGCGGAGGGGTTTTGGCTCCTTTTCCTCATTACTGCATTTCAAAGGCTCTAGACATTTAGGTTGGAAAACTGTTTCTTCTTTTTTATTAAAATGATTAAAGAGAAACGCTGTCCAAGTCTCTTCAGAGATGTAGGAGTTGATTCCGTGATGGTGTGGCCGATGTACTTTATTTACTGTTTGCCAAAATTTTGTGCTGTTTTTTTGTTTGGCATCATATAGCAGTTTGGCCCAAAATTCGTTGTTCGCAATCGTTTTCCTAGCCCATCTTCTCCTCTTTAGAATGGCCTTTGAGGCACGTAGATACTGCTGCAAATTTTGATTGCCAGGTGACCTCCGGAGTTGGCGGAGAAGTTGGTTTATAGATGTTTTCAATTTTTTTGACACTGGGGTCGTTGCTATCAAATTTGGAGGGTCGTTTGCGATCTTTCGTTTTGGTCCCTTGCTGATTGAAAATTTATTGCCAAGAGTGACGGTGAATTTTTCCCAAGTTTCCAACGGGTGGCTTATGTGGTCGTGTACTTCCTTAAGCACTTCTTTTGCTATTACTGCTACTGTTTCAATGTTTGTTGAATTACACCTGATTCGATGAAGATTGGTTGTTCCTATTGTGACAATAGATTTTTCAGCCTCCTGAAATATTGTAGCGGAAGTATTAAGTATCATTTCTTGTGGCATATGGTCACTAAGTGTGCTATTCCCTATTTGAAATGAGGCTATTTTGTCAAACATAGTTAGTGTTGTAAAAGTGAAGTCTAGATGGGAAGATGCTTTAGATGAATGAAATGTAGGGGCTGGGGGATTTTCTTCCAAGAAGCGGCCATTAACTGCCCTCACATTCAGATGTTCTAGTTCTGAGAGTAAGTAGTTTGAATTTGTTGATGGTTTAGTTACCATTGAGCAACCCTGGGATGGGAGAGCCCATATACCAGTTAGATCCTGCGTGAGGTCGTCTTCCTGGTTATTCCCTAAACGGTGCATGTTAAAATCTCATGGCAAGATGACTTTGTCTGTGTCAGCCTCTTCTATTATTCTTGTTATCTCTTTGATTGCTTCTTTGGATGCTTGTAATTTGTGTTTGGGATGAAGGTAGATGTTTATCAAGATTACCTTTTGAGCTGTCTGATTGAAGAACAGCATAACCGTTGAAGCTTGAATGCAGCTTGGGGAGGTGATATATGTTTTTAATGGATGCATCTCGCCAATTTTTGTTATAGAGGAGAGAATGAGTAAACCCCCCGATCGGCGTCCAAAAATGGAGTGTTTAATGGCAGAAGTAAAACTAGAGGTGTATCCCTGTAAGTCAAATGGTTTGTCTTCCCAGGTCTCCTGGAGTAGAATGATGTCAAAAGTTTTGATGTAGTTCAAGAAGTCATGATCCCTCATCTTCGAATTTAAGCCGTTAATGTTCCAAATACAGATTTTGACTTCATTGGAGCCTGATCGAAGTGGTGCTGTGGGTAGCCTCCTGTGTCAATTTAAGTGCGTTAAAAGGATAGTGCGTTGGAGCCCTTGCCTTCCTTCCGTCAACAAAGATTCCTTTAGGGAGGACTGACTGATTGTTGGTGTTCGACCCTTTGCTCCTCTTAGGACTGAAGACACTGGTCGAAGAGGACTGTCTATAGTTAGAAATGGAGCTGGGTATTGTGGTTTTGGGACTGATTTTAATGTGATCCTCCAGTTTTGAAATTTTTTATTTTCTTGAGTGATTCTGCTGGCTATTTCCGATGTTTTCCATCTAGTTTTGGAAACTTCAGTAGTTGGCAGACCATTATTCGGTAAGAACTCAACGTTCAATAGGTCGGAGCTGTGAATGTTTGTTAGTTTGGGGATGGCTTGCAAGAGTCGTAGTATGTTCCCTCTATTTAAGGTATCTATTCGGCCTCGCGATTTGTATAGAGGTATGAAGATGATCGTATCTGACTCCTCCTCTTGGGCGGATTCCTGGATCGAATGCGCAGTGGTATAGCTAGCCGCGTCACCAACCTGGTGTAAACTGGAGGTGCCTGAGACAGGGAAATTCCATCCAATAGTTTCGTTGTTAAATGGTAAATTGATATGGCGATCCCGGTCTTTTGCTTCCGTGGCTCCACTTAGAGATATTTTTTTCGGTCGTTCTTGACTTAATTCTCTAGTTGTGGGTTAAGATGTGCGTAGGCTCACTTTTTCCATTTCTTGGTTTTGAGCCGAGGGTACCTTAACTGGGGCTTTTGTCACGTATCGGGACTCCTGGGTTTTGATTGTTGGAGATATTCCTAATTGGCAACTTGGTTTTAGGCTTTCCACTCCTGCCTCGCATGCCTCTGTTTGCTTTACTTTTGGTAAAGAATATGAATCATCTTGTGTCATTTTGTACAATTGAGTGGGTTCACCTGTGGTGCCTTCTTTTGGTAGTGCTACTAAAGGATTTTGATTGCTTGTGGATTTACGGTTTGTATCCGCTGGTTGCCGTGTTAACCAATTAGACAGATGTTGTGCCTGAGCTGTATTTTTTCTTTTCCTCCCCTTTCTTTTTTTTCGGCGGCCGATTTTCATTGGCGTTATTTTTCTTAGTTCTATTGGTTCTGTTGCTACTTTTTATGGAGAGGCAACCTCTTGGTGTAGGGGAGCCCTGTGCTCTTCTATTTCTTCAAACTCATTTGGAGTTGGCTTCACTGTATAACCGAGTTCTGATTCTATTGCCCCAGCTGCTGGTTGGTCCGGGCTTCCTGCTGTTCGAATTACTGTTGTTGCAATAGATAGTAGATCGCCGAGTAATGATGGTAGCATAGAAAGTTTGTCTATAATTGGGGCACAGGTACAGTCTTGCTGATGTAATTTGTCGTTGAAGGCTGCTTCCTGTCCTCTTTTTATCAGTCCATTTAGGTCGGCTAGCTTCCCACCAATTGCAGATGTTAAATCTGCCAGTGTTTGAATACTGTCAGTTGTAGATCCATTTTACGTGATTGGTATTGAAGCGCAGCTGTTGAATACTGCATCATAGAGAGGACTGTTTCCCAAAGAACATCTTTGGTCTGTTTACTTTTATCACAAACTTCTGCTTTTGTACTGTTAGTTTTGTTTCGAGAATCTTTGTTGTATGCGGCCACTAGCTCCTCCCAATCTTTGGATGCTAGAAACGACAAGTCACCGTTAGAATTTTGATGGGACTCCTGATGATGCCCCGGTGGGTATTATCTATTAATGATTGTACTTCGCTTTCTTTATTGTTAAGCTGGGGGTGAGAAGAGCCACTGATGGTTAGCTCCTGGTTTTGTCCCAACCCGATGTTATCCATAAGTGCTTGTGCTTCGCTCTCTTTAATGTAGGTCTGGAGGAGAGGAGAGCCACTGGAAGCTAGCTCCTGGTTGAGCCCTGGCGTGATGTTTTCGTCTTTTATATGCGGTTCATATGTTTGAGTAGACAGTCAATTTTGGGGCAGAGCTTCCGTAGTTAGCGCCTGGCTAAATCCAGGCGTAGTGTATTCATTCGTTATTCGTGCTTTATTTTCTCGGGTGGTTGGCCGATAATGGAAAAGGCCGCTAGTGGTTTGCACACTGGGTGATTTCAGCGAATGATCTTTTCTTTGTACTGTGTTTTTTACGTTTGCCTGGTTAATGTTTGGTTGGACGGTTGGAGTTGGTCCTAGAAATTCTAGGCTAGAGGGGATGGTTGTAAGGTGTGAGTCCTCTACTTTTACAGAGTACTGTTGATGTGTGGTTGTTGAAACCATTGTAGTTAGATCTCGCTGTAATGGTACTAGCATGGCTAGCTCAATTTCGTTGCTTGCCGTGATCAGTGGAAGTTCGGAAGATTTATTGACGGGGGACTTAATGCACCCTCTATCTATCTGTGGGTGTGAAGGGGTTAGATGATGCATTTGAATGTTTTCTATTTCGGATTGCTTAGTGTGGTCTTCTAGTTCCAATTTTAATTTTGTGGGGCTGGGATCCGCTGCCTTTTCGAGTTCCAATTCTAAGGCCTTTGTCCATACTGAATTACCATTCGATTTGTGCTCTTTAATGGTCATGGAATCAGTTAAGAGCCTATTGTTCGACCCACTCAATTCTAGTTGATGCTTTTGATGTGCTTTGTGTGGCTCCATTGTGTGGATTTGTGCCACTGTTTGTTTTAAGTTTGGTTTTGTCTCGGTCTCAGAGGCGAAATTAAAGTTGCATGGTTGCAGTGGTGTTTGCAGTCCTTTGATGTCACTGGTTTTTGAAAATATTATAGTGCCTGGGTCTTTCAGAAACGCACATTTGGTATAGATCTTGGGTTGAAAGAAATGCCGGCTCTTTCGATTGGAGGAGTCCTCTATTGTAATTAAATTCTTGGTTTCTAGGCTCGGCCGTAAGATGGCCCCTGGGTTTGACTTAGTTGCTTTAATCGTTGGTTTTAATGGTGTCCGGGTTTGCGTTGGGGAGACATTGTAAATAATTTGATGTGAGCTGTAGTTTGCAGGGCTATCAGCTGGGGAGGCTGTGCTGTAGTGCTCATCTGGCAGTGGTGTATCGCTATTTTCCTCGAGCTTGCCACATTTGACTTTCTGAGTATCTAGGTCAGGGCCGATGGAGTCCTCGACCCTGTCCCCATTAATCCCATTGTCTGTCCTTTTTTTCCTTTTCGGTGATTTCGTTGTTTTTTGCGTAAGTTTAGGAGTGGAAGGATTTTTCCTCACTCGGCCAGACCTCATGTTTCCCCAATTAAGAAGGCAGACAAAGGGACAAAGAAAGGGTCTGCTGGCTATTGTAATGCACTCTAAGTTAATAACGCAATCACAAGGGGATTAGCAGCAGCAGCAGTTCTTACTATTCTGCGGTTTTAGCTTCCTCTAACTGTCAGTCTGTAGGCTGTAGGCTTACCACTTCTACAGCAGCCGTTGTCGCTGCCAAGGTCCGCTCCCTAGGATCCGGTCCCAGGTTCCCAAGCGTGGAACAAAGCAGCAAACTCTGCTTTTGTCACCTGGCTCCACCTGTGTTCACCAACCTCCTCCGCAGCTACTCCGCACCCGTCTACCGGCTTCAGGAGGAAACGTGCAGGGGCTGCGCTTGGGTCAGAGCACTCAATGACCCGCTCCCATGACTCCCAGCTGCCTCGGACACTGTTTCTCCACCGGGGGTAGGCGGGTTAGGCGGGCCGGGCCGGGCCGGGGTCGGGCCGGGCCAGACTGCACGGTCAGCCCCTACCTCCGCGGTAAACTCTCGGTCCGGGAGACGCAGGCAGGTGGGGTCCGGGTTTCTGGCGGTTATGCAGTGCGATGCAGGGAAAAGCTTGGGGTCGTGGTCTCCGATTCGATCGGCTGCAACAGACACTGCAACAGACTCTGGCGTGTGCCGTGGCAAGGCGCAAACTACGGACATACACAAGTTACCTAGAAAAATACCACCCAGTTGCAACATGGAAGAGAAGAAGCAGAATTAAAAATTTGCTAACATTCGTGCCAAGAATTTTCAATTCTATTAAGGACAGGATGCGAGGATTATGCTTTCTCTATTTCTTTACTGAGAAAAACAGCAGCCAATCAGTATACAGTAAAGAAAAAACTACAATACCCATGAGTACTCTGATAGTATAAATAGGGTCACAGAGGTCATAACTTCCTCTTTCTTTGTCAATACAGGTAAGTCATAAAGTCAAAAACGTAGAAGGAAAAACCAAGGATCCATGAAGAACATCCGGCCGCAGGACATTCACAAGGCAATCAAACAGGCAAATCCAAGGACCAGAGGGACGAGCCACATCAGCAGTCGCAGACGCCGGAGCCAGAGTTCACTTGAGGTCGGAACCTGAAACGTGAAACAAAGTCGTAATACCGACACCCAAACTGAACAAGGCAAAATTTCAAGAGAGGGCGGGAAACATTGTATAACAGTTCAAATAGAAATATGTAAGTCAGAGCAGAACAGTAGAGTAATGCATATACATTTAGAATAACAAGGGTGGGATAATCCTCGCCTCCTGCCCTTAATAGAATTGAAAATTCTTGGCACGAATGTTAGCAAATGTTTAATTCTATGGCAGGACGGAGGCTCCGATTATGCTTGTTTAAAGCTCAGCCACCACAACAGAAGCAACATCAACAATTGGTTTAAAATAAAAGGTCTTGAACACAGACTCAGATGACCAATCCGCAGCCTTCATGATGTCATGAAGGCTAGCACCCAGTGAAAAAGCCTTTGAAGCCATAGCTCCTCTAGCGGAGTGAGCACCAAACAGGCTAACATCAATGCCCGCCTCCTGCATGAGCCAACGAACCCAACGTACCAGAGTAGCAGGAGTCACAGGCTTGAAAGGCTTCTGTAAAGCAATAAGAAGTTGCCCTTGTAAATCATGGCGCAAAGATGCAGTGCTTACCTCGCAATCCTTGAGACACTGGACTACACACAATTGAGGATTGTGGGGGAACGAGGGATAAGACACAGAGGAGGTATTACACTTCGTCCGTTTAGAAATAACAAAAGTGACACCCTCCGGTGAACAAGTGCGACCGGCAAGATCCAAAGCTCGCACATCAGAAACTCGTTTGCATGATAGCAAACATAGAAGCATAGTAAGTTTCGCAGAAAGCTGTTTACGGGTCAAGAGCGAATTGGAGGGCCAAGACGATAGAAACCTCAAAACCACAGACACATCTCATAAGGCAACGTACTTAGGACATGGAGGTTTTACCATCCGAATGCCTTTAAGTAATTTAGAAATCAAGGGATGTTCTCCCGCAGGTTTGCCATCAATTGGAACATGACCTGCCAAAATGGCAGAATGAAAATTGTTCACAGTTCTATAAGCCAGCCCCGAAGAGGCCAAAGAAGCCAGAAAATTACTAATCAGAGCGATATCCGCAGAAACGGGATCCACCGACCGTTGTGCGCACCAAGCACACCAGCGTTTCCAACTGGACGCATAACGTTTGCGTGTGTTGGGAGCCCAAGCTTCATTGATAAATCGGGAAGATTCTTCCGATAGCCCTGGGACTTGCCAGCGTCCCCCGAAATCCTCCAAGCCACCAACCGTAGTCGATCTGACAAAACCAGAGGGTGAGGATTGTGCAGAGGATCCAACAAAAGGTTACACGGGTGTGGAAGGAGGAACGGCGTCGAGCAACTCATCTCCAGAAGAACTGGAAACCACGCTTGGGCCCTACAAAGAGGGGTGATCAGAATGAGTTCCGACGAGAACTGACGTACCCGGGCAAGAACCCGGGGAATCATCATGAAGGGGGGAAATGCATAGCACAGATACGGAGGCCAAGGCTGGAGAAAAGCATCCGTCGCCAGGACTTCCGGATCCGGGCGCCAGCTGAAGAATTGGGGAAGCTGGGCGTTCAGACAAGACGCGAACAGGTCCAACTGACAAGTCCCCCAGATGCGAATCAAGTGGCGAAAGACCCGAGGATGAAGCCTCCAATCGCTGAAGTCGCGAAGGTGACGAGAATTCCAGTCCGCAATCAGATTGCAAGAACCCGGCAGGTATTCTGCAATAACTGTGATCTTGCGTTGCAGACACAGGTGCCAAAAATCCTTCGCAAATCTCCGAAAGAATCTTGGACTTGGTCCCCCCCAGTTTGTTCACATATTGAACTGCCGAAATGTTGTCCATCTTGAGAAGAATGCAGCAATTTGTTTGTTGAGGGGAAAGGCACCGAATAGCAAAAGAACCCGCTAGAAGTTCCAGACAATTGATATGTAAGGACAGCTCCTCCTGCAACCAATGACCCCCCGTCGACACGGAACCGCAACGGGCTCCCCAACCCCAAAGGCTGGCATCGGACTCGATCACCACAACGGGAGTCCTCCCGAACAGCGCCCGGCCGTTCCAAGATTCCATGTGGTCCAGCCACCACAACATCTCCGAGCGAGCATCCTCCGATAGGGGAACAAGATCTGAATATCGCAGACCCTTCTGCAGATGCCGGATCTTGAGGCGCTGAAGCGCCCGATAATGCAAAGGACCCGGAAAAATTGCCTGAATGGAGGAGGACAGGAGACCCACAACGCGGGCCACCGATCGCAAGGAAACAGTCTGTTTGGCAAGAAGGAGACAGAAATCCCTCTTGATAGCCCTGATTTTCCGTCCGGGAAGAAGGAGTTGGCAAGAGACAGAGTCTATCCGAAAGCCCAGGAAATCCATCGACTGAGATGGAGTAAAGTCGGATTTTTGAGGATTCACCAGGAAACCCAAAGATTGTAACAGATCGACGGACCATTGCAAATGAGAACGAAGAAGGATGGGACACTGCGCCAAAAGAAGGACATCGTCCAAAGAAACAATCAGACGAACCACGCGAGACCTCGGAGATTCCATCACAGGATGGAGAAGCTTCGTGAAGCACCACGGAGCCGAAGAAAGACCGAACGGAAGAACCTTGTACTCGTACCAGGTTCCCATCCATTGAAATTGAAGATAGCGATGATGAGGGGCAAATATTGGCACTGAGAGATAAGCGTCTTTGAGATCTATCCGCACCATCCAGTCGCCTTCTTGCAGCAAGACTCGCAAAAGATGAATGCCCTCCATTTTGAAATGGCGGTAGACTACCCCACCGTTGAAATCCTTTAAATTGAGGACCAAACGAGACCCTCCCCCTTTTTTCTGAACCAGAAAAACATTGCTGACGAAACCTCTGGGATGAGGAGTCGTGGGCGCAATGGCCCCTTTTGACAGAAGAGAGGAGATCTCTGCGGAGATAACCTCGTGATCTTGTAGGGAAAAAACAAGAGGGCGTGGCCGAAGATGCTGGAGAGGGCGAGAGTAAAACTCGATCTTGAACCCCTGCACCGTTTCCAGCACCCAGGTATCTATGGAGATCAATTGCCAATTGTGGAGGACAAATTGTAGTCTGCCCCCCAAAACCACATCTGAAGCGAGAATCAAGCTCACCTGAGGCGGAATCTGGACGTCCTCCCTGGTTACCGTTGTAACCACCTTTTCCGTAATTGCCTCTACCCTTTTTGGAAGGATAGAAAGATGATTTGTTGCTGGAATAGGTCTGGTTTCCACGCTGGGACTTATTGCCTCGCTGCGAGGCCTGCTCTGCTCCACGGCCGGACGAACGCCCCCTTCATCCGGCCCTTCCAAAAAGTGGACGAAAAGCTCGACGGAGATTGGCTTGGGCCTTGTCCAGCCCACTGAAGGTGGAAACGAACTTTGTCAACTCCTTAAGGAAAGGAGCCCCGAAAAGTAAGCCATGAGCCTGAGGGCCTGATTCAGAGGAAGCCAGATCGGTCAATCTGGGGTCCAGTTTCATGAGGATAGAACGGCGTCGTTCCGAAGAAAGAGCGCAATTTGCATTGCCAAGAATGCAAACGGCGTGTTGGGACCACCCAACCAACTCGTCCGGGTCAATCAAAGCACCGGATTCCTTGGCTCGATAGGCAAGATCCAGGATTTTAGTGAGTGGTCCCAACAGATCCAAAAGTTTGTCCTGACACGAGCGCCAAGAACGATCCAAACCCTTAGTAGGGTCCTTGGCATATTTCTTCATGTAAGTAATCATAGTCGGATCCACCTCAGGAGTGAGGGCCAACTTGTTAGATAGATCAGGACGAGGGCACTCAGACCATAAACGCGCTCGCACCTCCTTCTCAAAAGGGGTGCGGATATGCTCCTGAACATAATCGGCAACCTCAGGAGAGGGCAACCAAGAAGAAGAATTCGGATGCACAATATCCGTTGGATCAAAAGTCAATACTTGAGGAACAGCAGGGGCATCCACGAAGTGCTCCTTTCTAGATTTTTTGGAAGGAGGAGGCTTCGCCGGTTCAGAAGAGGATGAAGAAGATGAACCGTCATCTGTAGCTGAAGAAGGAGAGTCCCGAGGAGGAGCAGAGCGCTTCTTAGCTCTCGGCGCTGAAGACATAGACTTCGCCAACTTAACAAAGTCTGAGCGATGTGGATTTTTGGGCGACTTCCCACTGCGTCCAGAGGAAGGAGGAAGCCATCCCTGCTGGGCAGCATAGTCAGACAAGTGTTTCTTCAAAGGCGCAATCGCCTGAAACAAAGCTTGACCCATGAAGTCATCCATGGAAGCAGAGGGTTCCCCCTCATCATAGTAGTCGTACCCCTCCTCATCATAATAATCAGCCATTTCCTAATATGGAACAGCAGTGCCCAATGTGGGTTAAAAAAATGAACGAAGTCCAAAGTATTGAAAGGCCAATGCCAAAGTAGGGGGAGTGGAACCCCTAATGCAAGCAAGGCAATAGACCTGACACGCAGGATACCAACAATCGAAGTGGAGGGAGGGCTTGCACCAAAACACAATGGAACCACTCTAGGCAGAGCCTATGCGTAAATTTTACAACCCCAGCAATTCAGAATATATACAGGGGCGTCACAGGGCTCAAGCGGCAGGCAAGAATGCGGGCACGGCAAACCAGGGTCTTCAAATTCCTCGAATGCCTGAGGAGATGTCAAACGCCACAGGAATGCGCTTCGGCAGTCCAAAACAAACGCTGACGCGCATGCGCGACAGCAGGCAGCCGATAGGAGGGACGTGCGACACACGCGCGTCTCTCCAGCCCCTGTCAACCTCCCGCACCACTGTAAACAAAGACGCAACACCGCGCGTCCAGAAGAGGGGCGTACTCACGCGCTCCCAAACAAAGACCGAAGCCGAATACACAAGCCGCGGAAGACCGCAGAGAACAAAGCACCGAACGCGCCGCTAATTAAGCAAGCATGCGCGAAGAAAAGCAAAGAGGCGCACAAAGCCGCTAATTAACCAAGCATGCGCGAAAGCGTGGGCAAAAACAGCATTTAAGCAAGACAGTCAAACAGTGAGTAACAATATCTAATGTACTTAACTGGCTGTGCAGCAGCAAAGAAAGAGGAAGTTATGACCTCTGTGACCCTATTTATACTATCAGAGTACTCATGGGTATTGTAGTTTTTTTCTTTACTGTATACTGATTGGCTGCTGTTTTTCTCAGTAAAGAAATAGAGAAAGCATAATCGGAGCCTCCGTCCTGCCATAGAATTCACTGAAATACAGCAGCTTTGCTGTGAAAATACAATTAGATTGTTTTAGGAATAATTGCACTGGTAAACGAGCGTCAGCTTGAGAAATGTTACACATTGCACAAGACCCTTCGCGAATCGGCCTCGGAATGCAGAATAAATTAGGTTTTCATATGTTCACATTTTATAAGCACCTTTTCTCAGCATTAAACAAACAGTACTGTACATCACATACTGCTACCTTCAAAACAGTGTCTACGATGTAAACATATTTGCATGAGGAATGGAATAAATCATTTTCAAAATGAGGAAGAAATCATATCTTACACACTAAAATTTACATATAGAAGGGTTTCGTTTCCTGCAGCCTGAAAGTCCATTAATTTAACATTTTTAGACCACCTGCACGCAATTCTGACCTTTAATGTTGAATACAGCAATCCACAGCTGAACGTTTGCAAAGTGTTTGGCATTGTGTTGAACACCTTGCGCATATTTTGAAGTAACCTTTTAAGATAGGTTTCAATTTGTTGTGGAATATGGAAATTATGCAGCAGATAGTGGGCTAAGTAGAAACTGTGGAAAATAAATAAATATGTTGAGTATGGAATGGCATTTGAAATTGTCCAATCAAGACATAATGAAACCGCTAGCACAAATCAAATCGCACCCAAAAATACACATATATGTACATATACTTTCTACAGCTTACATGTTCTTTATACAGCTCGTAAAAAAACGTAAGAAGTATGGCCACCGACAGCATAGCTGTTCCTAAGCACAGATGTTTGAATCCTGGCAGCACCTTAGACAGCAGAGCTATCCCACAGTTGCAAGGTGTTAAAGGGTTTCCCCTCCGAAATCAAATCTTATTTTAGTGTTTCAACAGCGTTTTTTCAGGAGGGGATTGCATTGTATTGCATTGTATCTGATCAGTTGAAACAGGAAAGGATCCCTTTTGTATCACTCACTTTCTCTGTCAATACCAACCAACAATGTACATCTTAAGTAAATAACAGTAAATCCACCATGTACTTGTATGTACTGCATTGGCTTGGCACTGAACACTTTCTCATGTAAAAATGTCTAGTTTATTTAAAATAGTCAAACCTTTACATATTCACAATGAAAATATACTGAATGCAATATTTCATCAAAATAATGTAATATTACAAATGTAAAAAACTATTTACATATTATGTAGAAAATATAATCACTGATACATCTCACTGTAGAACACATTTGTTTGTTGTAAAAGGGAATGTTGTCGCAGCGTTTCAGTGGTATTAAGTTAGGGGTCGGTTACCATGGCGGTGAATCCGCATGCTCCGGGCCGGTGGAAGCCATCGTCGGCCCAGAGGATGCGGATTCACCGCTGCGGCATAGAAAACACCCACCGCCAAATTATGATGGCGGTGGGATCAGCGGTGGACAGCATGGGTGCGGAAACATGCTTTTCCGCCATGGAAAAGCATGTGGACCTTTGCTTCTGGGGGCCCTTTGCGGGCCCCCAGGGTGTTGGGGGGTGCACATGGGGGGTACCTATGGTACCCCCCTGCAGTTGCATGCACAATGCGGTAGGCACTGTGCGGTGCCTGACGCTTTGTGCATGCAAATGCACAGCATGCACTTTTAACTTTGCGGAGGGTGCTGCTTAAAGCAGCACCCGCTGCAATGTTAAATATATGGGATGTGACCGCCAGGGTGGCGGTCACATCCTAATTGCAATGGAGGGAACGCCGCTGCCCCTGCCGACGGTCCCTCCACCTCGGGGGTGGCGGACGGACCTGCTAATTGGTAATTGACCCCTTGGTTCGGTTCACCCCACCTTCTTAAGGACATGATATTTTAAAACATAGGTTTGTCTTAATTCCAAGGGATTTATCTCTTAAGTCTTTCCCTTTTTGATTATCACACTTGTTGTTTGGAAATTTTGCTGTTTTTAACTTCCAGGTAAAATCCTACACTTTTAATATTCCAGTGTGCGAATATTTAATAACAATCACAATTATCTTGAGTGAGGTATTCCTCTCACTCTCTTTGCTGCCCGCTTATCATCAGACACACCTCTCAATTTGTCAATACTGGGACATTTTGACACAAAACAATGTTTCGTGCAGTGTAGTGCATGCAAGTGAATGGTGGATTTGGGGGTGCAGTTGTTTCTAGGGCTCTGAGTTGGGTTGCTTTTAGCACTCTGGGGGGGAGGGCGGGTAATTTTTAGGGCTCAGCTACACTTTTTATGGTGAGAGGGTCAGGGCAGTTTTAGGACTCAGGGTGTGGTCGGGTAGATTTTAGGGTTCTGGGGGAGTCGGGGGGAGTTTTTACGGCTAAGCGCGGGTGGCTTCGGGTGCGATCTTTACCCCACATCCCTTTACCAGTCTTAACATTTACCACAAAATAACATGGTAAAGGTATGCGAGGTAAAGGAATGCATTGCACAGATGCATTTGTTGTTAAAGCAGAGTAGTAGGGGCACACATGGTGTAGCTATGCATGCCTCAGTCATACAACCTAGTGTTAGAGCAGTGACATGGGAAGTGGCCTTTGTGGACATGGACCACTAGACAAAGAGCATCTGTACTAGGGAAGGCCCTATGTCTGCCCTAGTTGAGAGTGCAGTAGCAGTGGTTTTGTGGAAAGGAGAATGGTGGCATGGCAAGTAGTCATGCCACACATGCCCTGATACTAACATGTAGGTGTGCAAATACAATTATAAAACCAATGTGTGTGTGAGTGTGTGGCAGGGGACCTGATTGGCATGGGCATAGTGCTTTGTTTATGTGTATGGGGATAATGGATATGGTTCAACATGGTATTAGTGTTTAACATTGTTACATAGCGCTGCCTTGCCCATGGCCAATTGTGCACTTTATGTTAGAGACCTTACATTGAATTAAAGTGAGTAATACATGTTTAATTTAACATTGTTAGAAGTAGGGTGAATTCAGGAGAAAATAATGGAATATTATGTTAATGAGTGTTTGACATTCACAGAGAAAGAAAAGGCACTGACCCTTAATCCGCCAGACTCTGCAGACCTCTCTAAGTTCACCTGCACATCAGCAGCACCAGGGTAGTCCTCCATGACCGGCAGAAAGGAGGCCGAGATATCCTGCTTGCTGCTGCTAAACCCAGAGGAGCTTTGGCTTCATGCTAACTGCTGTCATACCCCTAGAACCTGGCCTCATGACGGATGCTGCTATACCCCAGGAAGTTGAGGCTTTCCCACTATGGGCCCAATTCACAAATGTAAACTGGCACTTTTGTGTAAGTTTACTACTTTTTGGTATTCAGAAAGGCATACCTGCCAACTCACATTGTGCCATCGCATGACACACGATATCGGCACCCATCACATGGTCACCAGGTAAGGAGCCAATATCACACAGTGGCAGGAAGAATCAGCAGAAAACCACGGTAAATAGTGTTTTTTCAGCTCATTTTCTGATGCTTTGAACAGCTGATGTCAAGAAAGGGGTGTGAAAACACCCCGGGACATCGGCACCTGCCTCAGTAAGTCTATTTTTTTTGGGTGGAAGGTATTTGGGGGCAGGTTGGGGGTCAAAAGTGCTACTTAGGTACTTCTTGGCATGGGGAACATCCTTTACCATGAAACTTTTACAACGTGGTACCGTTACCACGCAGCTTTTACAACGCAAGTCGTTACTACGACTTGCGCTGTGGGGCGCTCCAGGATAGAGAATAGTTTAATTTACTATCCAACTCCTTGCCTACTATCCACGGGGACTGGAGTTGGAATAAACTATTCACTATCCAGCGCCCCCCAACGCATGTAAAACCTGCGTCGTAACGGTACGCGTTGTAAAAGCATGCGTAGTACCGTCATACATCCCTTGGCATGAGGCCCATCCCCCTCTCACACTGTAAGATATTTATTCAAGGTGGCAGGTATGCAAAGGTAAACTTAAACATAAAGTCTGGATTTACTGCTTTTCGGTATTCACAAAAGTAAACTTAGACCAAAAGTCTAATTTTACCACTTTTACATATTCACAATGATAAGTTACTACTAGTAAAAGTTAGACTTCTGGTCTAATGTTATCTTTGTGAACACCAACAAGTAGTAAACTTAGATTTTTGGTCTAAGTTTGCGTTTGTAAATACTAAAAAGTAGTAAAGTTAGACTTTTGGTCTAAGTTTACTTTTGTGAATACTGAAAAGTAGTAAAGTTAGACTTTTGGTCCAAGTTTACCTTTGTGGATACCAACAAGAAGTAAACTTACACAAAAGTGTAAGTTTACCTTTGGGAATCAGGCCCTATGTGAGGAGTCACACTAAGAGGATGGGGTGAGGACACACATAGGATTCTTCACGGGTGATCACCGTGATCGTAGTTATGTTATTTAAGTATGTACAGACACAACTTAGAAGAAAAAAAGTAAACTTTCTGCCTGTGTAATTTTTTTTTCTTTGCTGGTGTCTGATTTTGTTTTCTTTTTAAATGCAGATCCTAAAAACAAGCAGTATTTTCATGAAAAGAAAACACACACCTACCAGAAACTGTTTATTTTATCACAGCTGATTAAGTAGAAATTGTCGGCATCGCAGGCCTGTGGCAATTTTGCACCTAATTAGTTATTGGCAAAATCGTTCATAGCCAGAGGGTTGACTGTAAGTTCACTTTAGCCTTCGTATTTTTTTCATTGAATTTCTGGGGTGGGGGTTATATAAGTTAAGGTCTTATTTCCATATCTAAGTGTATCATCACTTTAACCTTTGTTTTTGTCAGTGGGCTTCTGGGGATTTTGATACGTTTATAAATGTTCAGCACTTTCTATATTTTTTTATAACATTCTAAGTGTAACCCCTTCTTCAGGTGGGGAGCCCCACTGAAAATGCTGTACAGCCATATTAAGTGGGAGGGGGTTGGGCACAAGGTCTAGCCATGTGTCCAACTATGTGACGCCATCCAACCTGACCCACCTCTGCACACAACATCCCTGGCTTACATGATTCTAGCCACACCTACCCTGAAAACACGTGTGACCTTATGAACTTAGCTGCTTTGTAACTGGATGTCCTATGCAATTAAAATGTCTGAAAACACAGTGGTATCTGGATTAGTAATATCAAAGTCAAATTTACCAACCAAATGGTTACTTTTATTAGCTACAGTTGAAAAAACGTTGCATAAGTACATCAGTGATGGGTCGTGTTGTTCTTGCTTTTTGATGCACTCTCTTGGTCACTATTTGTCGCGTGTGTGTATCACATTCCTAAGAGCACCAAGTATGTTTCTCACTATGCACCCACTACGCCGTCGCTCATGTTTTATGTGATGTTTTGCAAATGTAAATAATAAAAGTAATCATTTGGTTGGTTAATTTGACTTCAGTATTAGTAGTCCACTGTGTTTTCAGCCAGAAGGAAGCTTAGGTCCCAGGCAACTCCTGGGTCCCCTTGTTACTTATAAATCTCAATTACAAAGCAACTGCATGTTCATATTTTGAAAGCAGCCGCTAAGGCCTGTATCTTTGCTCGCCTTACTTTGCAGATGAGTAAGCCTCCAAGTCAACCCCTTTCTACCTTTATCCCACTCCCTTGAGTGGGAAAGTAAATACTGAAGACAGGCCCGGGCATCGATGAAATGCACTGTCTACAGCACTGATAGCTATGCCCCTGAGTGATGGCTCATTTGTTTGTAGTGCTGTTAAATCAGTCCTTAGTCTGGTCTCAGTGGCAGCTCCTCCGCTAAGGCGAGGTGCATCACCCCACTGCTGTGCAGCAGCGAAATAATGGAAAAATAAAATGATAATAACTTGAGGTTATTAATATTTTATTTTGTCCTCCTGCGGCATCGCTGCAAGGCAGGCAGGTCTGATCTGACGCAGCAGCAGGGAGAGTGGCGGGCACACTTCACAAGTGCGCATGAATGTTTGGCCAGCCGCCAGGGGCCGGCCAAACATTCATGAGCACTTACCATGTTCTCACTGTGACAGCCGGGGTACAGAACATGCCCAGGCTCCCATTGCCTGGCTGAGCACCAAATCAGGGCGCTCTGACCAATTACCATGACTTAGGGGGCCTGGATGTGCTTCCTGATTGTTCCGGTGGTGCTGAGCGACGAGGAAGAGAGACGAAGGAGAGACACAGCGGTACGGCAAGTTTTTTTAAACTATTTTTTTACATTATTTTCATTATCCTTCAGAGGCTGTAGTACATGGTCTGCCTGTTCTGATAGTCCATGGAACTGCCCTTACAAGATTCTGCCCGATATCCCTTTCAAACTCCACAGCCAAAGTTATTGCGAGAGTAGTATTGGGCCGCCTATTAGAGGGGATAAATAAAATGTATATTTTTGCCCCAAGTCAGTATGGGTTCAGGAAGGGTATTTTGACTATTAAACAGTGCCTGAACCTCCATAATATATAAAATATAAATATGCTAAGGGAGTCTCTAAAACTTTTTTATGGATTTGTCTTGTGCTTTTGATTATGTACTCTTAAAATGAGAGAGGGACCCCTTACAAATATCAAGGGAAATGAGGTACAAACCTAAGCTAAAAAATAAAATTTCCCTTGACTCAAGTGAAATTATCAATGCAGTAGTCAAACAAATTTTGAAGAATTATAAAAAAATAACTTTATCACTAATAAAAAATATTAGTGATAACGTTATTTTTTTATAATTCTTCTAAATTTGTTTGACTACTGCATTGATAATTTCACTTGAGTTAAGGGAAATTGTATTTTTTAGGTTTTTGATTATGTATTCAGATCAAAGCTGTAGACTATCTTAGAGAGTATGGGTGTTGATGTGGGGGTTTGTTTCATTTCTAAGACTTTTAGTCATGACCTCACTGCAACAGTAAGATATGGATAACGCTGGCGAATGCACGGAGCCCTTAGAGTCAAATGTGGGGTGCACACTGATGCGTCCATGCCCCAAACCTTTTCCTTCTTAATATGAATGATCTGTAGAGAACATTGGTATCTGTTGGGGCAGGCATGCCCTATGTGGAGAAAAAGGCTGTGCCCGCGTTTTTATATGCTGACGATGCGGTCCTCCTGGCAAGGAAAGCCAACGGCTCAAAAGGCTTATTTTTATCTATGTTAGATTTATGAGAGATTTGGACCTGGAGACAAACCTCAAGAAAACTTTTACCATGGTATGTGGTCTTAGAAATACAAATACCCGCACCTTAAATATTAATGGCAAAAAATCAGACAGGGTTAGCCATTTTCCTTATTTGGACTTTGGAGTTCGAGGATGGATGCACTTGGACAACTTGTATTAAAAATAGGATACCTCACTATATCCAAGCAGTAGGTACTACTTCTTTGCTTGCCATTTCTATTGGCAAAAAACCTATTGCTCCGGTGTTAGTGATATATAACTGGAAATTCTTGCCAATTTTAACGTATGGTGTGGGTATCTAGGAATGCAGGGATGGTCATGTTATGCCGACGGAGGGGAATACATTATGTTGCCGGCTATTAGGTGTTCTTCCTTCAACCCCACATTTCTCTCTGCAACAGGAGCTAGGTATGGAGTATGTTCAAGACATCATCAATGCTGCCCCTTCGGTTCTTTGGTGTCCAATTTGGTTTAATAAAGAAGCTGGACTTAATAGAGCAGTCATTAGAGATTGGCTATCCTGCACTAATGGTCTGGCCATCCCATGGCTAAAATATCTGAAAAAAGACTATTTTCTAGCTCTTGGTTATGCCCATTTGTTCGAGCACCCTGACTCCATCTAAAAAAAATACAAATATTGTGTTCAGGTTAGTTTCTGCAAGCATAGACAGGCTACTAGGGAACTAACTGAAGTATCCAAACCCTTAGGTAGCGATTACTGTTTTGTGGAAAAGTAAATTTTGCCATGTTCTGTGTCCCTACGAGTCCTTCATCTTATGTTATGTGTGCATGATCAATATGCATATGTATTCCCCATGTTCGATTAAAGACGCAATTACAGTTGTGTCCATCTCTAGTATGCCAGTTTCCAGTTCTCGTGACTACTACGAATATCAGGCCTATGTAAAGTCACGTTGCCACGTTTCTCAGTATGCACGTTATTTCATTGTAAAGTCCCCGTTTCTAGGCCTCAAAAGGGCCCGGACACTAGATTCAGCTCCTGTCTCCTGAGCCTCGCTGAGGAGCGATACAGCCCCCACCTGTGTTCCTGACCCTTCACTTACATCCTGCCTCACAGTGCCCGGCTCGGCCTGGCTCTGCCTCTGAGTCTGCCAAGAGTATGTTATGATTCTAGTTATCAGTCCAGCCCTCCTTCTCTGCATTCCTAAGCTACTGAATCGTATCAATAGTTTCCGTCATTGTCTAGCCTTTACGTCTCCATGTAAGAGAAATACTGCATCTAATGGTCATTTAATATTCTTCATCACGCACTACATGTAGAATAATGCATGCTCCAGTCTTGGAGTCCGTTAGCCTCTCCCCCCCTGACTCTTAGTTTATATCAACATGTTCTCTAAACATCAGATACTAGATACTGCTTAGGTACATGTCGCCCTGACTCTCCAGACTTCAGTCTCTGCTCCTAGCACAGAGTTCATAGCCCCCAGCTTCTCCTAGTAACACGTCATTGTCAGTTTGCGCGCACCATTAGGTTAGAGGTCCCGGCTCCTTAGGTAGCCCCCTCCATGTTTCCGCCCTATTTATGACATATTCTGTTACATTTGCATCACATGTCTATGTATACGCCCCTGTTACACCCATTTTCACCCTTATCTTTCGCGACTGCTATTGACCACACCCACTGCTCCGCCTATCGTATGTATTGTAATGCAACTGTTTTTAGTATATATGATTCGTGTATTGTTATTAAATGTTACGCCAGTCCTTTCCCCAGAGCGCGCTCATCCCAGATCCTGTCCGGCAGCTGTCGGGGCCCCTCCTATTCCTGTGCAGGTTGTCCTGTTCCTGTCCTTATGCTGTATTAAACCTGCAAACTCCTACTACCTCGAATCTTGACTCTTATTTATTGAGCTATCTGTTATTGCTATGCCTAGTCAAACCTAGATCCGGTATTATTTATTTATATACCACATAATGGCGCCCGAACAGGGACTTGCCCTTTCCCCACGCGCCGGTGAAGCCACGCCGGCCCCCTGACCCTCTGCAGCCGTGACGGAACCATACCGTGCACGTGCAGATATTTCTGCTTCAAGTATCCCTCAGGCCCACGGAGGAGACGGAGGTGGCGGTCCAGCATCCAAACGAGGCGGTGGAGGAACGCGGCGAGTCCCGACCAGAGCCCAAGCCGAGAGTCCAAGGTCCGAGGTATCCGGAGGCCCACCCGTAACAGAAGTCCGAAGTTCGTCCGTCCGGCGTCGAAGCAGTCCAGTCCAGTCCGAGGCCTTCCGTTCTTGCTGCCCGGTGAGTACCATTGCTGGGGTAGTATCTAGACAGGGTCAATCTAATTGACTCTGGTCCGTGGGTTGGTGGTACACAGACCCCAAAACGAAGTGTCCACTTCGGTGGATGCGGGTCCTGACGTGTCTCTTTATGAGACCGGTAAGTTTAGTACTGTTTTAGCAGTGCATCTAGTTTCTGTTCTAGTCAGTTCTGTTCTCGAGAAAATTCATGTATTCTGTTTTCAGTATTCCAGGTAGTATTCTGTTCGAACTGTTATTTTAAATATTCTTCATGTATTGTAATGTCGTGGTATGAATGTGAAGTAATTATCGTGTTCATTGTGTATTGTATTGTGTCTAGATTACAGTTCAGTCATGCCCTTATTCTCGAAATTACGTCAGTTAAAAACCAGAAAAGGTCTGCTAGAAGCAGCAGTTCCTGTCCCGCCTAGGGACAGTCCAGGTCATTTTATGTATCAAAAGCATGGCATAAGTGCCATATTATATCTAGATTTATGGGTAGAGTATACCAAACAGTTAGAGGAAAAGTATAGATGGCCTGTATCAGGCACATGGGATGCCGAGTGCATCATGCGAGTAGAAGAAGCATTATGGAAAAAGAAAGCCAGACAGTCACAGAAAGATGCCATCGAGCTATGGCGCAAAGAATCTCATAAAAGAACTGAAAAAGAAATCAGAAAGTCAGAACTAAGTAGAGAATCCTTAGAACGAGCCCAAGAAAGGGAACTAATTGAGATAGGTGAACGAGTTAAAACAGAACAGTCAGACAGACAGAGGCATGCCCTTATTAAGGGTATGTATCCTCTTCTTGCCGAGGGCTTGCCAAAAGCGACCCCGGAGGCATCCAGTAATTTTCCGCCACCACTAGTCCCGACCAAGCTACGTCACAAACCGACCGCAGCTGATATTTTCATTTCGTCCTATTTGGACGACACAGTCCCGGAATATGCAAATCCTGTTCCTGCTCCGCCAGTCCCTGTAAATCAGGCACTTCCCGCTCCTCCAGACACCGGAGTACCTGCTACGGTACCCCCGGTCCAGCCCGCCATACAAGTCCAGCCTGCATTTCCATTTCCCACTCTGCCAGGACGAAGAGCATCAGTTGACGATTCTAGTTTAGTGGCCGCAGGGGGGGGTCCTCCAGGAACCCCGCCGCCACACAAGCGTTTAACGTTAGTCGAATTACATGCACAAGCGTCACAGCGTACGCCCAGACATCAGTCTGTTGCAGAAATAAGAAAAGCCCTTACCGAATGTGGCTATGACCCAGTCCCAGGCGAGGATAATATGGTTTTATATTCATTACGCGTAAGAAAGGTGACCGAGTATCTAGTCACCCTACCAGATATGAAAGAAGATCTAGACAGAATATATCGTTTCATCCGTACAGGGGATGATCCAGAAAGTATTAGTGACGTCATGTCTCAAAGGAAAGTTGAGATCCAGCTCATGTTATTAAAGTTCTTGATTAATTGTCTAATAAGAGAACAAGATTCCCCGACTAAAGATCAGGCCGAAATGAAAATCCTGACAAGGTGGAGTGATAATATAGCCGAGGGTAAGCATAAGAACATCAGTAGTATAGAGAGTATGTACAAGAAAATCCGTAAGGAAATAATAAGGTTACACGATCAACGTGAGGCAGCACAAGTAAGCGAAAAAGAAAATGACTCTGCGGAAGAGGTAGAGGACGAGAATTCCGCCAGAATAGCGTATGTAGGAAAATCTAGATTTCCAGATCGCCATTTACGCCTAGAACACAAGCCAACTTTCCACCATCCAGCACCAGAACAAGGTTCTCTAGAACAAGTATTTCAAGCTACCGATCACATTCTGAAATCACGAATCGGTTACAGTGAGTTAAGTACTATGCATGAACAAGAACTAGCCCGATCAGCAGTCCGATGGATTACTGATTCTACCACTTTTCCAGACGAAATAGTGGCACAAATGTTTCTGAAATTGCCCCCAGCCGAGCAGCGACTGGTGGGTATGTATATGATCCAGCACCTCATTACATTGTATGAGGGTCAACATTCTGATCCAGGTCTGTTACATGATGTCCTGAACGAGTTACTCCAGTATAAATGGAAAGGTTTAGGTACTGATTTAATTAGTGTCATTCTAGAACAGCGCCACAAATATAGTATGTTTTTGAACCCGCATTTTGTTCATGTCTCACCTCCAGAAAGTAAACCGTTTTACATAGACAGACAGAATCCGTTACGAGAAGTACACCCAGTTAGGACAACAGATGGTGAAATGCAACGAGTGTTTGTTTACACTCCGATTACAAAGATGGAACTCTTAGAGATGAAAAAGTTAATTCCCTGTCATGACAAAGATCCAGCAGGGTTCCACCGAGAATTAAAAGACATGCTCCGTATGGGAGAATACACGTATCCAGATATTATTAAAATGTTAAAGGTCCTGTTGCCCGCAGGGGTATACGAGAAACTCAAGGAAAAAGATTGGGAGGTGGGAGAGAAAAAGATCGATTGGGCAGTTCTAGAAGCTGAAGATAAGATACGAGTACCAGGTACCGGTCTAGGAGAGAAATGTAAAGAATTACCTGAACTGTTAATACAAGTTTTGCCCAGATTATTAGCAACTAAAAAGGAAGACTGGGATGCAATCTCAGCCTGTAAACAGAAACAAGATGAAGACACTAGTGATTTTTATTCTAGATTCGAGAAATGTTTTAGTATAAACAGTGGCCTCAAGACAAGTAGCGAGTCATACCCTCATCTTTTTGTTACTAAATTAGTCGAGAATTCAAGTCCACAAGTTAAGAATCGAGTTTTGAAAGTCGAAAGTACCTGGCAAGCTAATACCCCGTCCCAGATGTTACAGATGCTTCAATACCACCAGAATAGAATCAGAGAAGAACAAGATCATGAAAGAAAACGTATGAAGGACACGAAAATGAAAGTGCTGGTTGCACAATCTGTTCCTCAAGACAGTCAGAAGAGGGGTACGAATCAAGCCAGTCATCCTGCAGTTCCCGTTAAAGGGACATGCAATTATTGTAAACAGCCAGGTCATTTCATAAACGAGTGTGCAGTTCTGAAACACAACATAGCTACCGGTAAGACTAAAGAAAGACCACGTCCGCCTAGACAAGAACAAGTTTCACAGACTTCTCAGCCACAGAATGCCCAACAGACAGTTCCAGCACCGCAGCCTATTGCTGCAACACAGCATGTTACACAGCAGATGTACCAGTATGCACAGTCCGAGTATCCAGAGTATCAGCCATATTCATGAAACAGCCTAGAGAGGGAGGTAGGCTTGCCTCTCATCGAGATACCTGTAGATCAAGAGGGTCCCTATGTTCATAGTCAAGTACTAGGGAAAGACAGAAAGTTTTTGATTGATACAGGGGCAAGTAGGACCACCATCAGCTACGCCGAAGTTCCAGGGGCTCCGCTCTCAGGCTCAAGAAATGTTTCCCTTGGATTTTCAGGAAAGCCTATTGTAAATGAGATATCTCAGCCAGTTACTCTAGAAGTAGGTCCATTGTCCCGCACTACTGATCTGTTACTTACGAAGTCATGTCCAGAAAATTTATTAGGCATTAAGACACTGAAAGAATTAGGTGCAGTTATATGCTGCTCCCCCGAGGGAATACGATTGTTCCTACGTGACTTCAAGGGTCACTATGTATTACGAGATTTTGATCCGAGATTGTCTAATGTCCCGCAGCATCTATGGGCGCAAGGTCCAACTGATGTTGGTTATATGCAAATCACACCCCATCGTGTGACTCTCAAACCAGGTGTAGTGTTACCACGAATCAGACAGTACAGATTGCCACCTGAGGCTGTAGCAGCCTTATCCAAAATTATTGACGAGCTCATCGCTCAAGGAGTAGTTGTAGAAACTGACTCCAATGTATGTAATTCTCCGATCATTCCAGTCATGAAACGTACTGATCCGAATGCACCCCCAGTATATCGATTAGTGATTGACCTACGAGAACTCAATAAATGTATTATTCCCCAGTACCCAGTTGTCCCAGATATCTCTTCCCTATTGACAGCCATTGATTCTGAAGCCTCATTTTTTTCAGTCATAGACCTCAAGAACGCATTTTTCAGTGTCCCCATTCATCCAGACAGCCAGTTCCTTTTCGGTTTTTGTTTAAATGGAAGGAGCTATATGTTCACACGCGCTCCTCAAGGTTTCACAGAAAGTCCTAGTATTTACAGTCAAGCACTTAAAAGACAACTAGACAATATTCACATGCCAACTGACACTGCCCTGCTCCAGTATGTCGATGATCTACTGATCACAGCCCGTTCTGAACGTGCTTGCGAGCGAGCATCCCTTACAGTCTTGTATTTCCTAGCCGAGATGGGGCACAAGGTGTCCCCCTCTAAGCTTCAATTCTGTGTCCAGCAAGTGATCTATTTAGGCCACTTACTGTCCAAGAGGGGTAGGCAGTTGACACCCGACCGTATCCAGTTAATAGCGAGTCTTCCTCAGCCCAAGACCCAGAAGGAGGTACGTGCTTTTATCGGCCTTACTTCTTACTGCAGACAATGGATTCCTCAGTATGCATTTCTAGCTAAACCACTGATACAGTTAACGACACAGGAGGCAGCCGTATCGACTGTTCTCCCTTGGACATCTGAACATACACTTAGTTTCAATGAGTTAAAGAAAGCTTTATGCCAAGCTCCAGTTCTAGCTACACCGAACTACAGTAAGCCTTTTACACTTTTTGTCACTGAACGCGAAGGTACAGCATTATCTGTTCTTACACAAGATCAAGCAGGACAATACAAGCCCTGTGCTTATTTTTCGAGCACATTAGATCCTGTAGCCCAGGCTCTGCCTGCGTGCCTCAAGTCAGTTGCAGCCACAGCACTAGCTATCAGACAAAGTGATTCCATAGTGTTAGGACACTCCCTGACAGTACAAGTTCCACACTCCGTGGAAGTTCTTTTGAACCGAACACAAACTCAGCACTTGACAATTGCACGTTTAACAGGTTATGAATTGACACTGTTCCAGCCACACATAGAAATCAGACGCTGCAACGTTCTAAATCCTGCTACACTGTTACCGTCAGTTAATTCGAATCCTACCACGCACAACTGTGTGGAAGTAGTTAACATTATGACAAAGCCAAGACAAGATCTGACAGATATTCCATTACCAGATCCAGACCTGACACTTTATGTGGATGGTTCATGTATGAGAACAAGTACAGGAGAACTAGTAGCCGCGTATGCAGTGACTACTGACACTGAAGTTATTGAAACACACCGTATTGACACCCTGTCTGCTCAAGCAGCAGAGCTAGTTGCTCTGACACAAGCCTGCATCCACGCCAAGAACCTGAAAGTTAATGTTTACACAGATTCACGTTACGCATTTGGAGTTGTACACGACTTCGGAGTGCTCTGGCAGGAGAGAGGTTTCATGACTTCTCATGGAACCAAGATTCAGCATGGTCTCCTTATTCAAGCTCTGTTAGATGCCATACACCTACCGACATCCATTGCTATCATGAAATGCAAAGCACATACGAAAGTCACTGACATTATTTCCCAAGGTAATGATCTAGCAGATCGCACAGCCAAGCTTACAGCACAGACACCAGACATTCCAGTTAATCCAACACAGACACCTACTCCAGATCCGACTACCTGTATGACAGTTAAAGACCCTACTCAAGATGTCATAGATATCCAGTTACATGCTACTCCCGATGAAATCAAGAAATGGTCCGAACAAGGAGGGGTCCAGACAGATCAGGGATGGGTAACGAAGGGTAAAGCCACATGGTTTCTCCCCGACTCTATGGTTCAAGTCATTATCAATACCGCACATAGTCCAGCACATTTAGGAGAAAAAGCTATGTTAGACAGTATCCAGAACATTTGGTTCAACAAGCATTTACGAGCTGCAGCCAAGCAGAAAGTCCGTACCTGTATGATATGTTGCCAGTTTAATCCAGGTAAAAGTGTGCCGGTGGAACAAGGTGGATTCCAGCCCCCTGACCACCCATTCGAGGTCCTCCAAATGGATTATATTCAGATGGAGCGATGTCGAGGTTTCAAGTATGTCCTTGTAGTGGTATGCGCTTTGTCCAGGTGGACAGAAGCATATCCAGTCCCAGATTACACAGCCGCGACCACTGCCAAGCAGTTGGTTCGTGAATTCTTCCCCCGCTACGGACTCCCAAGGGTCGTATATTCTGACAACGGCCAGCCATTCTCATCCAAATTGATGAAACATGTTTCCCTTTTGTTAGGGTACCAGTGGAAGTTCCATTGTGTACGCCATCCTGAAGCAGCTGGTCTCGTAGAGAGACATAATCAGACCCTGAAAATCCGAATTGCAAAAGTTTGTCAAGAGAAAGGTGTGGACTGGCTAGTAGCTCTGCCAGTTGCTCTGTTCTACATGCGCATGGTCGCACATTCCAGATCAGGTCTGTCCCCGTACGAGGTCGTATTCGGCCGCCCCCCTAACATGTGGGGTACACCTAGACCCCGAAGTATTACCGATGTTTCAAGTAATATGCTGACAGATTACCTAGCTTCCTTGATGTCTGCCCTCAACTCTTGTCGTTCACAGGTTGCCGCCGCATTTCCAGACAATACCGAGGTGGCACCGCATGAAATCATTCCCGGATCCATGGTTCTTGTCCGAAATTTTGATCGTTCAAGTCCGCTGGAGCCTCGCTGGAAGGAGCCCCGACAGGTCCTCTTGGCCACCCGTACAGCCGTGAAGTTGGAGGGACGAAAAGGCTGGGTGCATCTTTCGCACATCAAGAAATTTTATGGATTGAAGCCAGTTTCAAAGAACATTTCCGAGCATTTAAAGGACTGCCAAAGTACTATTCTTAAGGACTGTCCCGCAAAAGACATTGCTACGAACCCTTCCCTGTTAGAGACAACTCCGCAACAGGAGTATAAGAAAAAGTTAAGGTCTAGTAAAATAAGTCAGCCAGTTTGATTGTCTAAGTCCTCCCCTAGGTGAAACGGTTAGACCGGTTTCTGACATGTATAAAATAGACCCCCATAGTGAGAGAGTTAGTCAAAACTCAATCCGATGTATCGTTTTCCTAAGTTTCATATTATTTCTCAGTATTATGATTTCCTGCACCAGTTATGCGTTTTATCTGTATTTTCCAGTTTCTCATGTAAATAAGTCTGCCAATGTTACAGTAGAGCACACGTTTAGTGATCTGCCTCCTCATGAACTCTCTTATCGCCTCGCTATGCGTAACAATTCTTTTATCCGCATGTTACATTACTCACACCAGACCAGCAATGCCACTAATTGTTGGGTGTGTGGTCGACTCCCCCCTTTCCAGACACCGAAGGGAGTTCTGCCACTCTTTCCTTATCCATTTTCACATAATGGTTCGTGTGGAGCATGGTCCACGTTAACGTCATCCTCAACAGATATGTCTTTCCTTAACAGTACATGTTTCCCAGACAAGCAAGGTCTTCCCCACAGAACAGGGTTAGATCTAGAGCATGGGTACTCATAGTACGGCCCGCGGGCCAGCTGCGGCCCGGCAAGCCTTCCCTGGCGGCCCGCCGACCTTCCAGACATCGTACCCGTGCATTAAAAAAAAATGTCATCGTGTCTTCAAACACTGCTGGTTGCAGCCGCGCAAGTCTAAGAGACTCTGCTGCTCTGTGGGGGCCGGCCGCCGGGTGATTCCAATGACAGTCACAGTGGAGCTGCAGGGGTCTAAGAAGAGGTTAAATACAGCAAGGCCTCATTACCATACAAATGGTCTTGTGAAGTGCTCGGGTGGGGCTGTGTGTGCCAGGAGGCTGTCTCAGCCCGGGCTGACACACAGCAGGGTGAGGTGAAGAGGGTGACGGAGGTAATGGGACGGAGACAAAGGGAGAGGGAGGGAGGGAAAGAAGACTGTAACACCGGGGCTTGTTCCATTAAATATGAGAGCAGCAGCAAGTGCAGAATCCAGGAACACCGTCTGGTGTTCAAATCCAAAAGGTTTCTGAGTTATGTAGACGCATTCCAAACTTGCCTGTAGTCAGCACATGTTGAAGCGCTGGTGTGTTTTGGTTCGAGTAATTATTAAGTTATTGCTGGCAATTCCTGCAGTGCAGGAGTATTGGGACCACTCAGTCCAATGCAGGTAAGCAATTGAAGGTGCCAAAGTATTGCGGTACTTCAGACAAGCAGCGCTAGTGCTTAGGGCAGTGTCTTTAGAACCCACATTGTTTTAAAAACAGGCAACGTTTCTCAGTCCTGGCGTCGCAATGAACAAGATGCAGGCACTCCCGTTTAAGGGAATTATGGTGATGGCAGCCCCTCACAGATAAATGTGCTGGGGCACTGGGAGGGAGGAAAAGGGGAGGGAGACAGAGGGGGAGGGAAAGGGGGGAGAGGGAGACCGAGAGAGAGACAGACAGAGGGAGGGAGACAGACAGTGGGAGGGAGAGGGAGGGAGGGAGAGGGAGACAGAGAGTGAGACAGAGGGAGGGTGACAGACAGGAGGGAGACAGCCAGAAAGAGGGAGACAGCCAGAAAGAGGGAGACAGCCAGAAAGAGGGAGACAGTCAGAAAGAGGGAGACAGCCAGAGGGAGGGAGACAGCCAGAGGGAGGGAGACAGACAGTGGGAGGGAGAGGGAGGGAGGGAGAGGGAGACAGAGAGTGAGACAGAGGGAGGGTGACAGACAGGAGGGAGACAGCCAGAAAGAGGGAGACAGCCAGAAAGAGGGAGACAGCCTGAGAGAGGGAGACAGCCAGAAAGAGGGAGACAGCCAGAAAGAGGGAGACAGCCAGAAAGAGGGAGACAGCCTGAAAGAGGGAGACAGCCTGAGAGAGGGAGACAGCCAGAGGGAGGGAGACAGCCAGAGGGAGGGAGACAGCCAGAGGGAGGGAGACAGACAGTGGGAGGGAGAGGGAGGGAGGGAGAGGGAGACAGAGAGTGAGACAGACAGGAGGGAGACAGCCAGAGAGAGGGAGACCGCCTGAAAGAGGGAGACAGCCAGAGAGAGGGAGACAGCCAGAGAGAGGGAGACAGCCAGAGGGAGGGAGACAGACAGTGGGAGGGAGAGGGAGGGAGGGAGAGGGAGACAGAGAGTGAGACAGACAGGAGGGAGACAGCCAGAGAGAGGGAGACAGCCAGAGGGAGGGAGACAGACAGTGGGAGGGAGAGGGAGGGAGGGAGAGGGAGGGAGGGAGAGGGAGACAGAGAGTGAGACAGACAGGAGGGAGACAGCCAGAAAGAGGGAGACAGCCAGAAAGAGGGAGACAGCCTGAAAGAGGGAGACAGCCTGAGAGAGGGAGACAGCCAGAGAGAGGGAGACAGCCAGAGGGAGGGAGACAGCCAGAGAGAGGGAGACAGCCAGAGGGAGGGAGACAGCCAGAAAGAGGGAGACAGCCAGAAAGAGGGAGACAGCCAGAAAGAGGGAGACAGCCAGAAAGAGGGAGACCGCCTGAAAGAGGGAGACAGCCAGAGAGAGGGAGACAGCCAGAGAGAGGGAGACAGCCAGAGGGAGGGAGACAGCCAGAGGGAGGGAGACAGACAGTGGGAGGGAGAGGGAGGGAGGGAGAGGGAGACAGAGAGTGAGACAGACAGGAGGGAGACAGCCAGAGAGAGGGAGACAGCCAGAGGGAGGGAGACAGACAGTGGGAGGGAGAGGGAGGGAGGGAGAGGGAGACAGAGAGTGAGACAGACAGGAGGGAGACAGCCAGAAAGAGGGAGACAGCCAGAAAGAGGGAGACAGCCTGAAAGAGGGAGACAGCCTGAGAGAGGGAGACAGCCAGAGAGAGGGAGACAGCCAGAGGGAGGGAGACAGCCAGAGAGAGGGAGACAGCCAGAGAGAGGGAGACAGCCAGAGGGAGGGAGACAGCCAGAGAGAGGGAGACAGCCAGAGGGAGGGAGACAGCCAGAAAGAGGGAGACAGCCAGAAAGAGGGAGACCGCCTGAGAGAGGGAGACAGCCAGAGAGAGGGAGACAGCCAGAGGGAGGGAGACAGCCAGAGAGAGGGAGACAGCCAGAGAGAGGGAGACAGCCTGAGAGAGGGAGACAGCCAGAGAGAGGGAGACAGCCAGAGGGAGGGAGACAGCCAGAGAGAGGGAGACAGCCAGAGGGAGGGAGACAGCCAGAAAGAGGGAGACAGCCAGAAAGAGGGAGACCGCCTGAGAGAGGGAGACAGCCAGAGAGAGGGAGACAGCCAGAGGGAGGGAGACAGCCAGAGAGAGGGAGACAGCCAGAGGGAGGGAGACAGCCAGAAAGAGGGAGACAGCCAGAAAGAGGGAGACAGCCTGAAAGAGGGAGACAGCCTGAGAGAGGGAGACAGCCAGAGAGAGGGAGACAGCCAGAGGGAGGGAGACAGCCAGAGAGAGGGAGACAGCCAGAGGGAGGGAGACAGCCAGAAAGAGGGAGACAGCCAGAAAGAGGGAGACAGCCTGAAAGAGGGAGACAGCCTGAGAGAGGGAGACAGCCAGAGAGGGGGAGACAGCCAGAGGGCGGGAGACAGCCAGAGAGAGGGAGACAGCCAGAGGGAGGGAGACAGCCAGAAAGAGGGAGACCGCCTGAAAGAGGGAGACAGCCAGAGAGAGGGAGACAGCCAGAGAGAGGGAGACAGCCAGAGGGAGGGAGACAGCCAGAGGGAGGGAGACAGACAGTGGGAGGGAGAGGGAGGGAGGGAGAGGGAGACAGAGAGTGAGACAGACAGGAGGGAGACAGCCAGAGAGAGGGAGACAGCCAGAGGGAGGGAGACAGACAGTGGGAGGGAGAGGGAGGGAGGGAGAGGGAGACAGAGAGTGAGACAGACAGGAGGGAGACAGCCAGAGAGAGGGAGACAGCCTGAAAGAGGGAGACAGCCTGAAAGAGGGAGACAGCCTGAGAGAGGGAGACAGCCAGAGAGAGGGAGACAGCCAGAGGGAGGGAGACAGCCAGAGAGAGGGAGACAGCCAGAGGGAGGGAGACAGCCAGAAAGAGGGAGACAGCCAGAAGGAGGGAGACAGCCAGAGGGAGGGAGACAGCCAGAAAGAGGGAGACAGCCAGAAAGAGGGAGACAGCCTGAAAGAGGGAGACAGCCTGAGAGAGGGAGACAGCCAGAGAGAGGGAGACAGCCAGAGGGAGGGAGACAGCCAGAGGGAGGGAGACAGCCAGAGAGAGGGAGACAGCCAGAGGGAGGGAGACAGCCAGAAAGAGGGAGACAGCCAGAAAGAGGGAGACAGCCAGAAGGAGGGAGACAGCCAGAGGGAGGGAGACAGCCAGAAGGGGGGAGACAGCCAGAAGGGGGAGACAGCCAGAGGGAGGGAGACAGCCAGAGGGAGGGAGACAGCCAGAGGGAGGGAGACAGCCAGAGGGAGGGAGACAGCCAGAGGGAGGGAGACAGCCAGAAAGAGGGAGACATCCAGAAAGAGGGAGACAGCCAGAGGGAGGGAGACAGCCAGAGGGAGGGAGACAGCCAGAGGGAGGGAGACAGCCAGAAAAAGGGAGACAGCCAGAAAGAGGGAGACAGCCTGAAAGAGGGAGACAGCCAGAGGGAGGGAGACAGCCAGAGGGAGGGAGACAGCCAGAGGGAGGGAGACAGCCAGAAAGAGGGAGGGAGACAGAGGCAGGAGAGAGACAGACAGAGGAAGACAGGGAGAAGGAGGGAGACGGGGAGAGGGAGGGAGAGGGAGACAGAGAGGGAGACAGAGAGGGAGACAGAGGGAGGGCAACAGACAGTGGGGGGGGGAGACAGAAAGAGGGAGACAGACGTGGGAGACAGACAGTGGAAGACAGATGGAAGGAGACAGACGGAGGGAGAAGGGAGACAGAGGGAGAAGGGAGACAGAGGGAGGGAGAAGGGAGACAGAGGGAGGGAGAAGGGAGACAGAGGGAGGGAGACAGAGGGAGGGAGACAGAGGGAAGGAGGCAGAGGGAGGGAGGCAGAGGGAGACAGGCAGAGAGAGACAGACAGAGGGAGACAGAGAGGGAGGGAGACAGGGAGGGAGACAGGGAGGGAGACGGAGGGAGGGAGACGGACGGAGGGAGGGAGACGGAGGGAGGGAGACGGAGGGAGGGAGAGGGAGACAGAGGGAGTCAGAGGGAGTCAGAGGAAGGGAGGTGGAGACAGAGGAAGGGAGGGGGAGACAGAGGAAGGGAGGGGGAGACAGAGGAAGGGAGGGGGAGACAGAGGAAGGGAGGGGGAGACAGAGGAAGGGAGGGGGAGACAGATGGAGTCAGTGGGGGACAGAGGAAGGCAGGGGGAAACAGAGGAAGGGAGAGGGAGACAGAGAGGGAGAGGGATGGAGACAGGGAGTGAGACAGGGAGGGCGACAGAGGGAGGGAGAGAGAGAGAGACAGACAGAGGGAGACAGAGAGGGAGTGAGTGAGACAGAGGGAGAGAGAGGGAGAGAGCTAGAGAGAAGGAGGGAGACAGAGAGAAGGAGGGAGACAGAGAGAGAGAGAGAGAGAGAGAGAGAGAGACAGAGACAGAGAGAGAGAGAGAGAGAGAGAGACCGAGAGAGAGAGATGTGTGTATGCCGGGTCTGGTGGCTCAGTGGACGAAGGCGTCCGCTGCAGGGACCTGTGATCAACCTCATGGTAAGAGTTTTTTTTGTTGCTCTAGCCCCGCCCCCTACCCCACTGACCCCGCCCCACCGGTGCGGCCCTCGGACACAAACCACACTATAATTTTGGCCCCCGAGAGAAAGTTTGTGAGTACCCATGATCTAGAGAATGAAGTTTACAATTTAGGTAATTATTCTTCGAATTTCATGGTCCTGAATGTTCAGTCTGATTCTACTCCAGACTTACCTGCTATATCAGTACTACCAGTCAAAGGCGAATTATGTGTTAGAAATTGTGGTTCCGTACATGTAGGACATAGTGATTGTACTACTATTGTCAAATATAGTGACCGTGGGAAATCTATTTTCAAAGCTTCACGTCATTCTTATTTTATTTGTGGTCAAACTGCATATGTTCGTCTGCCCCTCGATTGGGAGGGAACCTGTTACATTGCCTTCCTACTGCCACCTGTTTTCCTAGCTCCATCTGATTATCACAGAAACACACATCTAGTACACATTAGACACAAAAGGGAGGTCGAGTCCCCGATTGTCGATTATACTGAAACTGCTCTAGAACAATATACAGATTTCAATAGAGGCGTCTTCTTTTTTATAGGCCCTATCCAGAACAGTAAGCTAATCCGTAGGTTAACCAGAACCCTTGAAGCAGTAGTTAATGAGACTGCCTCTGCCCTAGGTAATTTGACTGAAGAGCAATCTGCTATGAGATTTGTCGTTTTACAGAATCGTCTCGTCCTTGACGTCATACTGGCCGATAGGGGCGGGGCTTGTAGAGTCATCGGATCTAGTTGCTGCATTTTCATTCCAAATAACGCGCCGTCTGTTTATTCAGCTATAACCAGACTTCATAAAATTGCCCATCTGTTACACCAAGATCCAGGCACCTGGACATGGTCCGGTTGGTTCTGGAATATAATTTCCGCCTGGGGATGGAAAGTAATGTCCTTTTTAGGTATTGCAGTAGCGATCATATTCAGCTGCTGCCTCTGTATACAATGTGGCCCTGCGATTTGCGGCATTTGTGCTACCTCTTGTATTCCTAGTCCCAAGTCCCGTTCTAAATCCAGTTCCAAGAAAATTCGAGACGAGCAAATGATACTGTATGAAATGATAGATGGTATCATGAATATTGATGTTTCCTGATGGAAACGTAGTGACAAGGAGGGAATGTGGAAAAGTAAATTTTGCCATGTTCTGTGTCCCTACGAGTCCTTCATCTTATGTTATGTGTGCATGATTAATATGCATATGTATTCCCCATGTTCGATTAAAGACGCAATTACAGTTGTGTCCATCTCTAGTATGCCAGTTTCCAGTTCTCGTGACTACTACGAATATCAGGCCTATGTAAAGTCACGTTGCCACGTTTCTCAGTATGCACGTTATTTCATTGTAAAGTCCCCGTTTCTAGGCCTCAAAAGGGCCCGGACACTAGATTCAGCTCCTGTCTCCTGAGCCTCGCTGAGGAGCGATACAGCCCCCACCTGTGTTCCTGACCCTTCACTTACATCCTGCCTCACAGTGCCCGGCTCGGCCTGGCTCTGCCTCTGAGTCTGCCAAGAGTATGTTATGATTCTAGTTATCAGTCCAGCCCTCCTTCTCTGCATTCCTAAGCTACTGAATCGTATCAATAGTTTCCGTCATTGTCTAGCCTTTACGTCTCCATGTAAGAGAAATACTGCATCTAATGGTCATTTAATATTCTTCATCACGCACTACATGTAGAATAATGCATGCTCCAGTCTTGGAGTCCGTTAGCCTCTCCCCCCCTGACTCTTAGTTTATATCAACATGTTCTCTAAACATCAGATACTAGATACTGCTTAGGTACATGTCGCCCTGACTCTCCAGACTTCAGTCTCTGCTCCTAGCACAGAGTTCATAGCCCCCAGCTTCTCCTAGTAACACGTCATTGTCAGTTTGCGCGCACCATTAGGTTAGAGGTCCCGGCTCCTTAGGTAGCCCCCTCCATGTTTCCGCCCCATTTATGACATATTCTGTTACATTTGCATCACATGTCTATGTATACGCCCCTGTTACACCCATTTTCACCCATATCTTTCGCGACTGCTATTGACCACACCCACTGCTCCGCCTATCGTATGTATTGTAATGCAACTGTTTTTAGTATATATGATTCGTGTATTGTTATTAAATGTTACGCCAGTCCTTTCCCCAGAGCGCGCTCATCCCAGATCCTGTCCGGCAGCTGTCGGGGCCCCCCTGTCAAGCGCTGCCATCCTATTCCTGTGCAGGTTGTCCTGTTCCTGTCCTTATGCTGTATTAAACCTGCAAACTCCTACTACCTCGAATCTTGACTCTTATTTATTGAGCTATCTGTTATTGCTATGCCTAGTCAAACCTAGATCCGGTATTATTTATTTATATACCACAGTTTCATACATACGGTGCCAATGATTGCTCCATAGTTATTATACATGACAAACGTGTATGAGAGAAGCCTACTGGCAAGATTTAGGCTAGGTTCCTTTCATTGGTTAATATGTTTTCTGCTAGGCCAGTACTCCTCAGCTCAACTCCTCTATGTGTTGAGCAATCTAGCCAAACCATATTCAATGTTGTCTTTTATCTGCTGATGAGCGTGAGAACTTTAAAGGAATCACGCGCGAGATCTCTCGAGAGCAATAGTGGCCAGTTTGAAGTCAGGCAAAGCAGGCAATCAGAGTCGCTGAAGACCCGGCGGCCATCTTAAAGTCAGGCGGGAACTGGATAGGACCCGCGATCTCGCGAGATCTGAGCGGCCATCCTAAAGTCAGGTGATTTTAGCCAATCGGGAGAGGCCCAGCGGCCATTTTAAGGCCAGGAAACAAAAGAAATAGTTAGAATAAGTGCAAATAAGAGCAAATTAAGGCGATAAAAGAAGCAAGAGCAAAACAAATACAATAAAGAGACAATAAGAAAGAAAGAGAAGAAGAGATAAAGCTGTTTAAAGCAAGAAAAGACACTAGTACAAGAAAAACAGCAGAAACAAAGTTCAAAGAAGACAAAGCTGCGCAAGAAAGGACAGAATGAAAGACAGAAACAAAGAGAAAGAAAGTAGAACAAAGAAAGGAAAACAAGAAAAGAACAGAATAAAAGAAAGAAGTACCACAGGCTCACGATGACTGAAAAAGTGAGCGAGAAACACAGCGCTCAATACCGTAGACCCCTTCCATTTAACTTATCGGAACCACAAGTAGGCATCAGATGGGAGCGATGGGTTTTGCAAGTTTGAAAGATACATGCGCGTCACGGATGTAACGACCGCAAAGCAGCTGGATCTGTTTTTAAACCTCATAGGGGACGAAGTGGGCGACCTACTAGTGATATTCCCTTAGGACCAAACGGCAACATATAAAGGGCTAATCAAGTGCCTCTCGGACAAATTTGATCCACAAAGAAACATTGACTTTGAGAGATGCACCTTCGCAATTGCATTTCAGCACACAGACGTGTCTCTCGACAAATTTGCGACAAGACTGCGCAAGCTGGTCACACACTGCGAATTTGACAAGTTCGACAACGAACAAGGAATTTGTCTGCGCATCATTGAGGGATGTCGATCAATGGAGTTTCACGCCAGAATTCTGAAAGAACCGACCTTGCTGGAAAAAATTCTAATGATGGCCAGGGCAGAAGCGAGGGCGACGGCACAAGCAAAGCAGATGGAGCTGGGTAAGGAGAGGCGAATGGAACAAGCAAACGGCATGGTCAGAAGCAGCCGCATGAACACCTGGAAGCCAAGAAAACAACAGGAAAAGACGTGCTACAGATGCCGGCTCGAGTTCCCACACATCGGCGCATGCCCGGCAATGGGTCAGACATGCAGAAAATGCAACAGACGCAACCCTTTTGCAAGCACACGTCTGGGCACACAATTCAGAAGTGAGAGACGACGACCGGGAAGACCGTGGATGACGACAAACAGATATGCCAGGCACATGGATACGGCAAACCGTAGCTCGTCAGCCGAATCTGATGGAGAAGCAGTGCAAGAGAACGTGGAATGACTATACTTATTGTACGATGTTGCTTCCACAGAAGAAGAAGAAGGGCAAGAAAGCATCCACTTAATAGAGGAGCATCAAGTAAAAAAGACTTTGACCGTGAACATAGATGTGGGACAGCACAAAACATGCTTTGTGTTAGATGTAACATCATGTGCATATTAGAATATGAAAAAATGGAAAAGAAGCTGGTGCTGGTGCCATCCAGGGTTGACGTATTCACGCGAGGATAAAAAAAACAGTGATCAACATGAAAAAATTCACAGAGCCACTGATATACAAAGGCCGATCAAGCAAGAAAGACATACATGTACTAAAGGGTGACATACCAGCACCATGCCTATTGAGCAATGTCACAGCGCAAGAGATGGGCCTCCTCGCAATGACATACCTCATGTCAGAGAAGAAGAACATTCTGCAAGACTATCCAAAAATCATACATGGTTTAGTAAAATTAAAAGGACGGCAAATAACACTGCACAGCAACGAAGCAGTGAAACCAGTAGCTAAACATCACAGAAGAGTACCAATACATCTACAGCCGCCTGTTGAGGAAGAGATACAAGCATTGCTAAGTCAGGACATCATAGAACCTATGGAAGGACCGACACCATGAGTGTCGCCAATAGTGGCAGTTCCAAAGAAGAACTCATCCAAAATTCGCACAGCTTCTATTTTGCCCTGACAGAAACCAGGGTGAAGGGATCTGCAGTCCCTTTGGGAGAAAACATGATGCTGACTAAGGAGGACGTGCTTTTGTTCCTATGTGAGTTTAAGACGGGGTTTAGGGAATAACTCAAGGCCAACATAACACAGTTTCCTTCTAGTCTTTTAATGCAGAGGTCAACTCCTGCTTGGTCTCCCTCCATTCGGAATTGGACTTGGTGAGAATGAGTACGCTGGACTTGGAAACTAACCTCCATGATGTGGAACAACGACTGGCACCAGTGGAGGATGGGGATGTTCTCCTCCAGTCCCAGCTACAGACTGTTCTCCTCAAGTGTGAGGATTTCGAAAATCACTCCTGCCTGGATGACATCAGAGTGAGGGGCCTGATGGAGAGGAGTGAAGGGCCGGATCTGGAGGCCTTTGTGGTGGGCCTTTTTTAAAATGTGCTTGGGGATGATCACCTAGAGGTGCAGCTGTTGCGCGTTCACAGAATGGGTCTGTGGGCCCTTGGAGAGGGCAAATGACCGAGGGACATCATCACTAAATTTAGTTCTTTCAAGGTCAAAGAGTTGTTCCTTCAGAGGACCAGGAAACATTATACTATTGAATTTCAAGGTGATACCTGCTCCTTGTTTCAGGACGTTGCCCCAGCCAATCTGGAGTCTTGTTACATCAAGTATAGATGGACCTATCCTTTTGGAATTGCCTGTGAGTTAGACACTAAGCAATGACATTTCAAAGAGCTTGTGGATGCCGCTGCCCTGTTAGGGGTGGGGAGGTAAACCCCCCTCCCCTGGACCAGGCTTGACAGAGAGGTTCACCTGCGGTGAAACCCAGTGAGACATCCCATGAGAAATCCTGGCATACTCAGAAGGAAGGGGCAAGTGTCATGGGCAATGAGGTAAAGTTGGTCCCCGTCTCACCTGCTCACGACGCAACAAGACGGATACCTGAACTTGGTGGGCACTTTACTTTGCATTAACTGTATCTTTCCAGTCGGATCAGTAGTATTGCCTCCCCCAAAATAGAGGATGGTTTTTAACAAAGATTAATTGGATTGCCACGTTTCCACTTCATAGTCTTTTTAATACGTTTATTTATTGCCGTAAACAGTATTATTTTCTTTGCCAGCCATTAGCCATTTACGCACACTATGTGGGGTGGTATGGCGGGCTTGTATCAGTCATCACAGTTTACAGAGTAGATGACTTCACAAGTTGGTGGAGAATATGAAGTTTCCAGTTTATTTGGTTTGCTATTGCTTTGTTAGTTTTGTTTTTTCTTATCATGGTGGGAGACATAACTATGATTGATGGGGTACAGGGGTGATATGGGGGGACTTGGGGGATCACAACTGAGAGCACCCCTCATTTCTATGCAGGGCAATTTGATAGATTCAGATCTGTGGTGGGGCCTTCTGGTTGTATGTTATGACACTAACATATTTGACGTGCAATGTTAAGGGCTTGAATTTCCCCAACAAAAGGCAGCAACTTTGGAAATACTTGGGGATCACTATGTTGATATTGTGGCCCTTCAGGAGACCCGTCTTAAATTCGGCGACCATCAAAGACTTCGACAAAAGCTCTATCCTGTTATTTATAGTTCATCAGCTATTACCAAACACCATGGAGTGGCTTTGTTCTTCACTCCACAATCCAATTTCAAATACAGGATAGCAAAAAGGATAGGGCTGGATAGATCTTGATGGTCAAGGGTACTATTAAAGGTTGTCCTTGTACTATTGCAACGATTTAGGCACCTAACACTGGCCAAGTGGAGTTTCTCTTCCCCTTCTTTTTCTTGCTGACTGGCTTTGCTGAGGGGTACATAATATTAATGAGGGATTTTAACTTGATCTGGGACTCCACCGTTGATACTACTCACTCTCATAAGTTACACACTGGAGTTTTTTCTAAAGCAGTGAAATCTGCCCTCCAGTAGATTGGGCTGATAGACATATGGAGGGCTCTTAATCCTAACATAAGGGATTATACCTTCTTTTCTCCTTCGAAAAGGATTTATTCTAGAATAGACCACATATTAAGTCAGCAGCTGCACCACATGGCCCACACAGCAAAGACTCACCCTATCGTTTTGTCAGATCATGCCTTGTTGGAGATCACCCTTAACCGATCTCAGAAACCTCCGGTATTATGTAGGAGGTACTTTCCTAATGCGCTTATACAGGACAGGCTCCTCCGGGATGAACTCCGGACCATGTAAGTGAGTTTTTTCAAATCAAAGATCCCAAAGAGGCCTCATATTCTACTACAATCGTTGTGTTCAAAGCAGTTCTACAAGTAAAAATGCATCTCACTGATCTCCACACTCGAACAACAAAAAGCTAAAGAGAGAATGGTGCTGGAAAATGAGCTTCTCCTGGCTGAGAAGGCCCATAAGGCTAAACCCTTTCTTAGCTCACAGCAGAAAGTTATTGCCCTGAAACTTCTATACTTCTAGAGCGGAACACACTTACTTACATCTGAAAACAGTTGGTTATGAATGAAGTAATAAAATTGGCACCCTCCTCACAAAACAATTGAGAGTTTAGCAGGAAAAGGAATATATTGTGTCAATTAGGGAGGAGGGGGGGGCACTTCACCATTTTGAGGAAGTTAAAGCCCGGTTGTTTCGGGAATTCTATAAAAATCTTTACATAGCGGATTCTTCAGACCCCAGGGCCAATCTATGTATTTGAATTCGCTAAACCTACCACACTACCCCTGAATCTTGTTGAGGTACTAAATCGCCCTAAATAGAGGGAAGAAGTTCAACTCGCCATTGTTTCCCTTAAGCTCCATAAAGCCCCGGCCTGGCGGGCTTTACTGCCCAATTCTATAGAACATTTAGCTCTGTTCTCACCCCATACCTAACAAACTTTTCAACTCTTTGGCCGATGCACAAGCAGTGTCCCCTTTGATGAGAGAAATGTTAATTACAATTGATGGAGCAGGGTTTTGTGAAAATGAAACCTGCTCGAATTGAGTACCCCCATAGAACAATAAGTAGATATAGTAAAATTAACATGCACCCAACACAAACATGGGGAAGCTGCATTGCGCATACCTCAACTAACACGTAAATGAATAATAATGTAATAACTTTGTGGTTTAAAAGAAACTGCATGAATAGGCTGCATGTGCTTCAAAGTTTTGCCTATTGAATCCTGCTATAAAGTAACAATTAATGCCTCTTTTCACATTAGGCTTATGTTAGGTAACATTAATGGGAAGTAGTGAATGGTGGGAGGTAAACAGTAATGGTTACATTATCACATAATAAATACATTTTCCTTTCTATTTACTTTAGTGTGATGGAGGAAGAAGCCATATTATTAAACTTGGCTTTGGTCGGAGGGGGGAGATGTTAGGAGTGAGTTTGTTCTGCCATGAGGAGAAAAATACGTGCTGTGAACCGTGGAAGACATGAAGGAGTGAAGGCCAGTGTGTCAGTTGCATGCCAACTACTGTACCCGAGCATGGAACCGGAGATATTCTCTGCGAATAATTTTTAATTCATAATAAAAGAATGTAAAATTGTATCTGATGTGGGAGACATGTGAATAAGCTGAGCTTCAAACCATGGGAAATGTTGAATACAATAAAGTTGTTGAATTAATGTAAAGTCATGGTGGTGCGACAACGCCACCTCCCAAACCCACCAATCCCTGTGCTAATTAGAGAATAAAATGAAACATTTGAGGGATGGTCATGTCAATTTAGACTATAATTAGGATGCCTTTAGGGGTGTATCGTGGTAGCTTAGGCTGACAGGAGAGAAGAGGGGAGAGGCGTCGCTGTCTGTTGGTTTGCAGAGCGGCCTAGCTATTCCTATCCTATCCTGTCCCTGTCCTTGTATCTTGTGTTTCCTGATTGCCTTTTGGGGAACCTCCATCATCTCCTGAGTCCAGGGGGTGATTTTTCCTACAGACTGATAGGTTTGTATTTAGCCAATATCGTTCTCAGAATCTCAGCATTAATGTATTTATCTCGGAATCTTTTGTCTCTTCACCTGTCCACTCCGTCAATAATATATTGATATACATTATTTTTAGATGAACCTATTGTCTTTTCATCTATCCCTCCGTTAGGTAGGTTATTAGCTGATCTAATTATTTTACTGAATCTTTTGTCTCTTACTCTATCCATTCCTTCATTGCATGATGTCATTGCATAGTGAGTCTGTATAAAATGCATTATTACTCCTGTCATGAGATTGAGTGTTTGTAAGTGTGACCGAATGCAGATAAGCATTTACCTCTAAATTGAGATAAAATGTCATTATTAACCTTAGCGAGAGTCTGTAATTAATTATGACTAAATGGTTGGTTAGTCAGTATTTATCGTTGCCATCAACTATTGAACTAATTTTCCATCGACCAAATAGAAGGAAAGTTGCTATCAATATTAGTTATTTAACGGATGATCCTAAGGGATCTATTAAAAGAAATCATTGATGAATGAAACAAATTGACCCCAGTGCATCAGTGATACTTGGTCAATGTGTATGGGCCATTGTAGTGATATTGTTGAGTATTGATCCCTGATCAATTATTTGTATTGGCACTGGATCAGTTTCTTGATATTAGAGGACGGTTTAATTATTGATTGGTTTGGTAATGAATGGATTATTGATTATATGTTCCTAACACAAAACGTTAGTGTCATGTTCTATGTCGTCTAGACCTCCAGTTACCGAGATGCCTGAGGAATCCCGGAAAGGAATTTGCTGGAAGTATGCAGAAGAAGAGTGTGGTAAAGAAATCACACTGCAGACGTACTTTGTCTGTTGAAATAATGTCTAAAAGTTACGGATGGCTGTAGGTGTTATATTTAGGGAAATTCTGTATGTGAGTAGAATGTTTGAATAGTGAATGGTCCACTTCCGAATTTCCAGCCTTATTTCCAGGAAAATAGCAAGACTCCTTTTCTCACCAAAAAGTCCTCTTGCTGAATATTGGTTTTATCCCTAGAAGAGTAATAGGTCCACTTGGAGCTTGACTGAAGAGTGACAATAGCGCTGGTCGTTATTAGGATTCAGAGTGAGAAAGCCTTTGAAAAAGTGAACACTAGACAAAGTAGCATTGTTTTATGTTATTACTAATCAAATTTTAACTAAAGTAAACACAGAAAAATATTGCCGTAAGTTTTTGTAAAGGGAGGACCAGTAGAAGGAGTATTACTGACGTCAGAAAAGGCCGCGATGACAATGGTCAGGTTGCGGGCGAGTGCTGGACTGTAATTGGTTGGTTGTGTGAGCCGCACTAGTATTGGTTGAGACTTTGATTACGTAGCAGTGCTCTGATTGGTTGGTTGGTGTGAGACGCGCTAGTACAGGATGAAAGTTAACCAATAAGATAAATAGAATTACGGAAAGGTTGTTTTGGTTTGTTCATGATAAGACCCATTAGTGGAGGAAGCCAGAAAATTAAGTTAATGCAGAAGATAAAGAATTTTTTCAAGAAAGACAAACCAACTGTGACTAGAGAGGGAATTCTAATTCCGCCTCCAAAAATGCCTGCTTCTTTTATGATGTTAGAATGAGGATATCATACGTGTATGTGGTTGGAAAATTGGATTGAGTATATGAAGGGTGAAAGTGTTTTAGCTTTTCCGCAATATGGCACATTGAATGTGAGGATATTGGAAGATTTAAGAAATCGAATGAACTCACTTGTTCCAAACCCTTGATTCACTCAATATGAGGCATTGGAAGAATGGGAAGTGGAAGCTTTTGAGAGTGAAAAATATAGAATTGGTAACAGGTTACAGGAGCATGATGTTCAGATACCCCTTTGAGAGCAGGGAGGAAAAGTTGAAAAGATGGAGAAGAGATGTAGTAACGGAAGAATTATACCCAGTTTTAACGGTTGATGAGCAGACTGGAAGGAGAAGGAGAAAAGAAACCATTTAGAGATTCCAAGTGTAAGAGGTGATATGAATGATTCTGAAGATGATGAATTGATAGAGGTCATCATGAATAAAAAACCTCCGCCATATGAGGAGAATGTAGGGGTAGTTACTCCTAGTGCCCTGCAATTGGGAACTCTGTTGACTCGGAAAGTTATAGATATAGCAAAAGTAATGAACAAAAATGAAGCAAAGATGTTGAATAAGGCCAGACTAGAACAGGTTAAGAAAATGAATAAGTTGAGTTTGAATGCAGAAGCGTTGACGGTACCGGTAGCGATTGGTCCTGTAGTTCTATCGTACGGAAATAGACAAAATGTGTCTAAAATGCATGCATTAGCCATGCCAGGAAGTAGCATCAGGAGTGGCATGAATGGAGAAGGACAGGCAAATGCGAATAATATCAGTGTTAGATCTCCTGATTAGCGAACTAATAACTGAGACCCCTCAGAGAAATATCCAATTTGAGTTAGGAAGAATAGGGCTAAATGACACTCCAATAGCAGGGAGTTCAGCAGGTCCCTCTCCAGAAGAATTAAATAATTGGATAAAAGAAATGACGAAGCCAAAGCCACAACCACAGAGTTTAAACGTGAGTCAGTTGAAAGTAGATATGGAAGAAATGATTATTGGAACAATAAGCCCAGACAGATTGGGAACCTATCACAATGAATATTTTTTGTTTTTGTGTAATAGTATTACTTGCAGGGCAAATAACTTGCAAGAGAAAATATCGGAAGCTGCTGGTGAATATGGAGTAGATATAGAAAAGTAAAAAGTATTACAGAAGTCGTACAGGTTGGCTTTTACTGACAAGGATTTTACAAAGTTTGAATGCGTCTGGAAAAAGATTGCAGATAAAGGAAATAATGAATATTTTGAAGAAATGAGGCGATGTAGATCGTCGGAAAGCAAGATGGACAAAAAAGAAGGGAGATGCAGTTAGTAAAGGAGCATCTATGTTTCCCATGATAGAAACAGAACAGGTCGAAAGGGAGTTTCTGATGAGAGAAGTACCTGGTGGTGGATATGTTCATGTCCCCTAGACAAGACAGGATATATTGTCTTTCACAAATGATTTTACTAGGTTAAGAGAAAAAACGGTTGAATGGTACAAACAGGTGGGCATGTTTGTAAAAGTATCAACAGTTTTGTTAAAAGATTTAGATGGACTGTTTGATATTGTTGTTCCAGCTGATTTATGGACAGAATGTAAGATTACTGTTGTTTGGCCAAAAGAAGAATACCCTAGGGATCCTAAAACAGGTGTACCATCAGAAGAACTAATGAAAAATTATAATCAGGTAATCACTTATTTAAACGGAAAGATCTCTCCATAAGAAACAGAGCCAAAGGAGTCTGAAAGGTTGCTACAGTGGTTTTGAAAATATTTGAGATAAAACATGGGACATTTTGTATATCGTTTTGTGTTTGGATTGAGGCCTGTGATTAACAACATGATACAGAAACATTTCTTTTGTTGGCAGAGCAAGACAGTGGATGAAATCATACGATAAGCAAAGTATTGTAGTGATGAAATTGATAGCAAACATAAAAAGTTGAAGGAGAAAGTGATGTGGGTGCAAGTGATGGTAGCAGAGCAACAAGAAAACAGTAATAACTAAACAAATGGTCAGATAAATGGACAGAGTCAGAATGGACATAATTGCAGTGGAAATAAGGGAAAGGGAAAAATTAGTAAGGAAGAAGCTATGAAGAAATTTCCTTATCATGCGTGAGGAAAGTTTGGACATTGGAGGAATGAGTGTAGGTCCGCTAAAAAGAATAATGGGGGAAATCAAAATGTTATTTAACAGATGGAGAATGAGGTGAATGTATATTAACTGCATCAGCAGATAGTTGCTCAACAGTTACAGGTGCCACATGTAATGTGAATGTTCAGGTGCAGAGGTACAATGTGAACACCGGATATCTTGGAGGAGACCCGCTTGGTAAGAATGAAGGTGTGAGTCAGCAGTATTGGATGCAATGTAATGGAAGTGATTCAGACTCATCTCATTGACGGTTCCTGAGGGGGGAGGAAGACTGCGTACTTGGCGCATCTTTGGTGGTAGATTAGGCAGGTTAATTTGTTGACGGAAAGGTGGAAGGTAATGATATTACATTCCTAGTGGACACTGGTGCTACCCGTTCTACTGTGAGTGCAGCAGAAATCCAAGTTGTAGGAGTCTCAAATAGGCGCGTGAGATTGCCAGTTACAAACCCAATAAAAGTTCATATTGGAAACTTTAAAGACCTGCATCCGTTTGTGGTATGTGACTTTAGCCCGGTAAATCCGTTGGGAATAGATTTGTTGTGCAAAATGAACTGCACCATCTACTGTACGCCAGATGGAATTGCATTTCAGACCCCAGATGAAGATGTTAAGTTTAAGATGATATTAGCAAAGCAAGGGACAGAAGTGAATGAGTTGTTTTTACTTCTCACTGATGAAAATCTGCCTGAAGAATTAAAAAGTACAGAGAATCCAGATGTGTGGGATTTTACAGGAAAAAAGATTGGTCTAATGACAAGAGTAGATCCGATTCAGGTAATAGTGAAGAATGGTGTTGTGTATCCAAACACAGCTCAGTACAAGGTGAGTCCAGAAGTGATTGCAGGAGTTGCTCCAGTAATTGACCAAATGATTGAGCAGGGAATCCTAAAAGAAATAATGAGCCGTCCTTGTAATTCGCCTATCATAGGTATCAAAATGCCCAGTGGGAAGTACTGAATAGTGCAGGATTTAAGAAAAATAAATAAAATCGTACTACCCTGTTGTCCAGTAGTGCCAAATCCAGCAGTGATTCTTTACCAAATTCCTTGTGATACAGAATGGTACATAGTGATTGATTTGTGCCAAGAGTACTTTTCGATTCCTTTGCACCCGGAAAGCCAATATTTATTTGCCTTCCGGTTCAGAGACTGGGTTTTGGCACGGTGCCGAGTTCCTCAAGGGTACACAGAGAGTCCCTCAATCTTTAATCAGATCTTGAAAAAATGCCTGGAGACTTTGGTCATGCCAGAAAATTTGGCTTTGGTCTAATATATTGATGACCTACTGGTGGCATCAAAGACCCGAGATGCATATGTGACAGACACAATTGCCTTATTGAACCATTTGTCAGGAGGACACAAGATGTCCCCCAGCAAAATTACAATTTTGTAAACAGGAAGTACAGTACCTTGGACACAAAATAGAAAAAGTAACCCCAGAAAGAATCTGTGTGATCAGACAAATGAATCCTCCCAGAACTCAGAAAGAAGTGCAAATGTTTTTAGGAATGGTTGGATACTGTCGCCAGTGGATATATGGTTTCTCACTGATTGCAAAACCTCTACAGAAGTTGACACGAAAAGATGTGAAAGATCCGATTGTTTTGGATGATGAAGGTATGGATGCATTCATAAAATTGAGAAGCAGTCTCTGTAGAGCACCTGCCTTAGGAATGCAAGATTATACAAAATAATGTCAATTGTACTGTTGTGAGAGAGATGGGTGTGCACTCTCAGTCCTAACTCAGAAACATGGAATGGCACGACGTCCAGTAGTATATTGTTCTGCTACTTTGGATAAAGTGGCGGTAGCCTTGCCAGGCTGTTTGAAAGTGGTAGCAGCTACATGCATGAGTCTAGAATAGAGTGAACCGATTATGATGGGTTATCCTGTCAAAGTGTATGTGTCACATTCTGCTGAGCTTCTTTTGACTCCCACTGGAACTCAGTATCTCACTTCTAGTTGGCTGACTAAGTATGAGAGAGTGATTCTGGGTGCTGAAAATGTTACTGTGGTCAGATGCACTACAGTGAATCCAGCAACTCTATTGCTCATATCTATGTGTGAGGAAGTGAGAGAGGAAGCAGATCATGATTGCCTGGATGTGACAGAGGTGTGTAAAAAACCTAGGCCAGATATAGAGGATAGTCCTCTGGAAGAATCTGATTGTGGGATATTTGTTGATGGGTCATGTTTGAGGAGTGAAAGAGGTATATTCTGCACTACCCATGCTATTTGCACCTTAGAAGGAGTTATTTAAGCATCCTGTTTAAAAGGAGTAAACTTTGCCCAAATAGCTGAGCTGATAGCTCTTACTAGAGCATGCAAAGTTGCCAAAAGCCTGAAAGTAACGATATTCACAGACAGCCAATATGGATTGTAACATACTGGGCATTGCGATGCATTTTGGATGTGTACGCTTTTCATGGAGGCCTGTTGCGGGTGGTTTGGGAGCTGTACATTGCATTTTGTTTTACCACATCCAATGGCAGTTGCCTGTGACCGGTATTTAACATGACCTCTGTATTCTGTTTGAAACTCCATTCTCTTTACTTCAAGGGCCTTAATTTCCCTAACAAACGTCGCCAAGCATGGCGATATTTATTGCAACAGAACCCACACATTCTCTTCCTCCAGGAGACTCATTTGGTAAATGCTGACACTTCCTGTATGGCCCACTCCAAATATCCCCTCCAATGCTGGGCATCTGCACCCACTAAAATAGCTGGGGTAGCTATCCTCTGCAGGGGGGGTATCCAACAGGGGGCGGCTAGAGTGATTTGGGGCAATGAGGGTATATTTCTCAAGGTGGAGGTCCGTGTAGGGGCACAGACACTAACCCTTTGCAATATTTACGCTCACAATCAAGCACAGGATCCCTTCAGTAGGGACCTCCTACGGGAACAGATAACACAAGATGATCATCAACTCATTTTGGGGGGCGACCTCAATTAAGTGTGGGATGCGGGATTGGATCATAGTGCTGGCACGTTTCATGGGGTGGGGTCCATGTCTGCTTCCCTTAAAAAAAGCTTACAGAGTTAGGACTGCTGGATGTGTGGAGCTATCACTCCCCAACTACTCGAGATTACTCTTATAATTCTCATGTTCAATGCTCCTACTCCCGTATTGACTATCTATTTGTTTCCCACTCCCTGGTACGTGACGTCCTTTTGGCTTCTATGTCCGATATTTCTATTTCGGAACATGCTCAAATGGAGCTTCTGCTACACGATCGTTCACCTCATGCATGCCACATGCTTCGCTGGAGACTACTACCTCACGTTCTTTGGGACCCCGTGGAAGTAGCCGAGATCTGTGATGCTACTGTCCTATTTCTCATCCAATTACATATCTGAAACTCCTTTCCCCGTGGTCTGTGACGCTTTTCAAGCCACGATTCAGGGTCACATAACTTCTATAGCGATAGCTCGAGCTCGGGAGGCTCTCTTATTTGAACACAACCTGTCCCGGGACATCAAAGCTTTGGAAGAACTGAACCATTAACACCCCCTGGCCCTTACCAAGTGGCGTCAGGCCATTCTTTGGGGCCAGTTGCGGGCTCATAGGACCCACAAGGCGGAGAACGCTCTTTTAGCATTGAAGCAACAATACTACACAGGGGGGGACAAGGTTAGAACTGTCCTAGCGTGTCGCCTTCGGAAGCGGGCAGCAAAGGCTCACATTGCAAAAACAAAATTGGATAATGGCACGTGGGCCACCACTGAAACAGCCAAGCTAAAAGCCTTCTATGAATACTACACTATCCTTTATGCGCAGGAACCACTTAATTCGGAATGGATCTGGGCAGTACTGGTGGAGTGCAGCTGGACTGTGATTGATGGCTATCATGTGCGGCTTCTTGAAGACCTGCTTACTTTAGACAAACTTACTGGTGCATTAAAAGACCTCCCCCTTGGTAACTCTCCGCGTGCGGATGGCCTCCCGGTCTCCTTTTACCACACTTTTCTTCTGCAGATACAGGAGTAAATGCTTTGTCTCTTTAATTCTTTTTTGGATACTCGGGACCCTCCACCTCGATGGTGCTGGCTGAGATCGCGCTTCTTCCTAAACCAGGGAAGGACCCCAAGTTGTGCTCCTCATTTCGCCCCATTGCGCTTGTAAACACCGATCTCAAACTCTTTACCAAAATCCTGGCCAAACGCCTAGATCCGCATTTACCAGGACTTATTGAGCCTGATCAGGTGGGCTTCATTCGTCATTGGCAGGACGTGGATAATGTGCAGTGCATAGCCCATCTAGTCGGAAAGGCTCACCATAGCAACAAACCTGCTTGCCAATTGTCACTCGATGCTGCGGAAGCATTATATCGGGTGCTCTGGGTCTTCGGGGGGCCATTTTACATAAGATTGGACTGGGACCTCAAATAATTGCTAGGATCATGGCTCCATACCACTCGCCCCAAGCTCAGGTCAGGGTCAACTGCCAACTTACAGGCCCTATTTCTGTTCACAGGGGCACCCGACAGGGGTGCCCTTTATCCCCCTATTGTTCGCACTTGTTAATGAACCCCTTGCCATCCTGATCCGCCAGTCTCCTGACATCACTGGCATTGTTCTTGGAGGGGTGGATCCAAAATTGCTTTGTTTGCAGATGATCTTCTCCTTACGTTCTCTCGGTCACACTCCTCTTTGCTTGCCCTTCATGAGTTTCTACGGACTTTTGAACTAGCATCGGGCCGTTAAATGAACCATGCAAAATCGTGGGCCTTAAATCTTACCATTCCGACATCTGAGATCCCCGTGCTCCACTCTCTTGTCCCATACACATGGTCACAAGCTAATTGGCAAGAATGGAAAAGGGCTTTTGTGGACAATTTACCGACGTGGAAATCTCTGCCTCTTTCCTGGCTGGGCAGTCTCAACGCCGTGGAGATGTCGGTGCTACCGAAAATATTATATTTATTCCAAACTCTGCCCACACCTTTTCCGCCACACCAGATTCAGAATCTTCAGCGCAAGTTTAGCAACTTTATCTGGGGGGCACAGGACACGTTTTCTAATAAAATGCTTATGCTGGCTCAGGACAGGTGTGTGTTTGGCTTACCCTAATTTAATTGAGTAATATTGGGCTTCACATCTCCTTTTCATTTCAGATTGGGTCGCGAGAGAGAGCGAGAAGATTTGGTTCCATATGGATAGGGCGTTGGCCTGTAGACCTACAAGGGATCTCGCCTGGTTCCACGGGAGGCGCGGCCGGCCAGCGCCTACATGGCCATACCCACAAAAACTGTTTTAGACATCTGGGACAAGTTGTCGTTATCCACGGGCCTCACTTTTTCCCGTCCCCTCACACTCCCATTGCTTGCAACTCACATTTTCCACCTGCCTTGCACCCACACTCTTTTCAAGCCTGGTCCGAGGGGGGGTGTTGGACGCTCCGGGATCTCTTCAAGGGCAACACCTTTCAATCCTTCAATCAATGCAAACAGGATTTCCAGCTTTCTGGAGGGGCTCGTTTACAGTATCTCCAAATCCGGCACAGGGTTCAAGCGTCGTCTTCCGCCCCAGCAGCCACTCGTCCTTTTACCCCCTTCAAACAGCTGGTGTGTTCCTTTGATGAATCTAGGGGCCTGATATCTCGCACATATCAAAACCTCCAACTTTGCTCTCGCCTTCCCCCTCATGCGTACCAGTCACAATGGCAATCCGGCAATTCTGTTGATATCATGCCCAAACAATGGGAGCAGCTATGGTGCATCATTCTGAGGGTCTTTCACAGTATCTCTCAGAGGGAAACCGCATATAAAGTCATGACACAATGGTATTACACTCCGCACAGGTTACACAAGATGTTTCCCAATTCCTCCCCAGTCTACTGGCGCTGTACGAGCGCTGCTGGAGATTTTCTCCACATTTGGCGGCATTGCCCGCTTTTGACCGCCTACTGGAAAGAGGTTCTTAGTCACATTAAACAGGTGATTGGCTACCCACTGCCCGAAACCCCGGCTACACTCATTCTACCTATAAAACCCACAAATGTCCTTACCATGCCACACAGGGACTGTCACCTTATTTTACATATGCTTGCCGCAGCTAAACAAATAGTAGCGTTATTTGGAAAAAGGCTGAAACTCTCCCAGTGACTGTGTGGTTTACCTGCTTATGGCATACCATGGCAATGGAGCTACTCACAGCGCAACTGCAATTCCACGACATCAAATTTACGAACATTTGGCAACTATTAATAGATTATTTTTGCAAACTTGATCACGCCCATCTTCAGCCTCTGAGGCTTCCAGGTCTGCACCTCTTTGAGGACAATATGTCTCCCTCTGATGCGAGCAGACTCTGGGGGCCTAATAGAGAAGCTGTCTAACGTCTCCTCTACTGGACACTGTTCTAACATTCTAATATGCCATTGCTTGGGCCCTCCCTTCATGTGGTTCTTCTTCTTACAGAGGCTCTATTTCTTGTTGTATCTCACACACTTTGCCTACACTTCCCACAGCCACGCCCTCCTAATGGGACTTGTCACCATTTGGCCCCACCTTGCAGTTTGGTTGACTTTTCTCTCCCAGTGTACAGTGCTTTTTCAATGACTGCTTGTAACGCCCATGGTTTTCTCCGCTGTGTTTTCATTGACCGACTTTTCTTTTCTCTCTCTTTTTAGGCATTGATCATGCTGCACCCCTCTCCTCCCACTCCCTTTGTCTGTTCTCATAACAAAACAGATTTGAAACAAAATTCTAAACGGCTGCTAACACCAAACCGGCAAGGCAAAGCGAGAGTGAAGTTGGGCGTTTTAAAGGGTCACTTACTGGTTAATCCATAAGATGCACTATTTAAGCTTTTTGAGTAAGGCACCCGTTGGTGCTACAAGGCCTAGCTAATAGCATTATGTACAGCATATAAATACATGTAACGTAACAACACAGAAGACTGATTAATGCATTTTTTGACGCATACAACTAATGTTCCATCTTCTTAGCATCTTGTTACAACTTTATCTATAAATTGTGACTCCATTCCATCACTGTTTTATGAGCCACGGTTCTAAAAAAAAAAGAAACTGAATATCGCTTTCTTGACAAATCAAGTGCTTCTTTAAGATAGACCCCTTCAGTGTTCGGTGTATGAGCTCACCAATAAAGCACAATGGAGTGAAACAGAACAATTGCAGCTCAAAATCTAAGAGATTCGACTTTCAGTATTACATCGCATTTACCTATAACAACGTAGAGAGGCTATTTTGAAAAAGGTACAAACACCCAATAAATACCCATATATTGCGTTTATGCGGCAATGCAGCACCAGAAGCATTCTATGTAATCTGCTCTAGCAACAGTTTAATTCACCACAAGTGACATCCTTAGAGATGACTATGTCCTTACAACCTGAAAATCTAGTCTAGGTAGATCGAAACCTAATTTTACATCTGCCCCTCGTTCCTCAAATTTTAAACAGAAGACTTCCTAAATCTAAATCTGGTGAATATCTTGCATATCTAAAGAAAAATGCTGAAAATGGTGGGGGCTTTATTCCTAGAAAGGAACATTTTAGTTATCCACTTACCATCTGTTTGTAACTGTAGTGCTGCAGATTCACATGCTCAGCAAAATCCTGTCATCTAGTGATTTTTTTCCAAAGAACTTTTGTTCAAAAGAAGAGCTGTGAAGAGGGGGAAGTACTCTAGGCCTGTAATGGGATGTACGTCATTACGACGCACACTTTTACAACACGTTCCATTACAACGCGGTTGTAACAACGCAAGTCGTTACAACGACTTGCGTTGGGGGGGCGCAAATTAAAACATTTTAATTTACTATTCCAACACCAGTCCCCGTGGATAGTAGGGAAGGTGTTGGGATAGTAAATTAAATGATTTACTATCCTTGAGCGTCCCCCAGCGCAATTCGTTGTAATAACTTTCGTTGTTATGACCGCGTCGTAATGGAACGGCGTTGTAATGGTTGCGTCGTAAACATCGCATACCCTGTAATGACATGCTTTACTGAATAACCCACACATGCAAAATGTAAACTGTGAGCTGTATGGCTGTGTTATTCATTGCGGTATTCACCTAACTGTGTATTTGACCAAAACCAATAAAAAAACAAAAAGTAAAAAAGACTGGACTGAGTCCCCATGAAATCCTCATGGGAAGAGCAATGAGACAGGCATATGTACCAGCGAACAAACTGATGAGTGTGGTATTCCATGCCCGTGACTTGTTTAGGGTTCTTAGAACCTAGAGTGTCATGGTAGAACCTCCGGAGTATGTTAGCAGTTGCTGTGAGGAGTGGATGCCTTTCTACACTGTTCCCTGCTGTGGATGTCAAGCTGTTCCTACCTACAAATAAACCAGTTAGAAAACCTGCTTCTGTGTGGACCCACTTTCTACACAAATATTGGCGACGTTTGGGAGCATCTTTTCAGCGAGGATTACTGGTTTGGAAACTTAAGGAACAGCGTTCACTTTATCGATCGTTTTAAAAAAAAAAAAAAGAAAAGACTGAGCTGGATTTTGTATCATTGGAGCAAGCGCTGACTGTGATTCTACTGTCTACACCAACTCAGCGTTTTGGTAACGTCTAGTTTACTTTTCTTAAATAACTATATTTCACATTTGTGCTGCCGTTGGTGAGCGCGCTGTTTGAACTCACCCTGCGTTCTGTCTCCGCGCGCCTCCTGCCTGTGGTTCTCCGTGTTCTCACGCGCTGATCACTGTGAGGCTCCGCCTGGAATTCTGGGACAACGCGAGCGTCTAAGCTCTCGCGCAGCACTGTGAGAGTCACCTTTCAACCCTCATAACGCCGTGACGTCATCAACGTGCCTCCATCTTGTTTTCACTTCGTTTTTTTTTATTTCTTCAGCGTTTGGATCTTTTCAATTTTTATTGCACTCCGGCACTACAGTTCATTCAAAAATAAACAGAGGTATTTATATTTTATACGTTTTCATTTATATCTTGATACATTTTACAGCAGCTTTCAGCTTTTCTTATCAGAATGTCGAATATTGCTGCTCCTCCTCATTTTCTACAATCTGCAGGTGAACCCAACATTGAATGGGATTTATGGTTTCCAATGTTCATGGCATATGTTGATGTACTTGAAAAGGATGGATGTTCAGCAAAACGCAAACTAGCCCTTTTAAGACATTGTTTGGGCGGTGCTGGCATCAAAGAATTCGACAATCTTCCTCCTATTGAAGGAGCAAGAGACATAGATATTTTTGAGAAAGCTACCAGACAGATGAAAACTCGTTTTGGTAGGAAAATAAATACTGTTATGGAGAGGTTCAAGTTTTACTCCCGTGTACAGAAACATGATGAATCCATTGAGGACTATGTTTCTGCCTTACGCTCATTAGCTTGTTCTTGTGCTTTCGAAACCATTTCTTATGAGCAGGTTCTCCGTGACCAGATCATGATGCGGACCAAAAGCAAAAAAATCCAAGAAAGACTTTGGCTAGGCACAGAATCATCTCTTAGCGCAGTAATTAATATTGCAAAGGGAATTGAACAGTCCGAACTATTTGTATCTGAGATTCGTGGTTCCACAACTTCTCCAAAACCACAGACTATTGAACCTGAAGTTTCTTTAGTTAAAAGCCAAATATCTTCTAATTCTAAAGGTGTTTTCAAGAAAGACTACGAAAGGAAATTTGTAGACAATAAGAACTTCTCTGATAACAGAACGTTTACTAAAAGAAATATTGCATGTTATAGATGTGATAGTCCTAACCATCTTGGTAATTTTAGAGGATGTCCTGCTTGGGATAGAATTTGTGTAAAATGTAAGAGGAAAGGTCATTTTGGTAATGTGTGCCGTTCTCTCCAAAAAGTTAATTACATATCTCAGGAAGAAGAGGAGGTTATCAACAGTTTTAATTGTATACTTTCTGTTGATGAGGTTGAACGTAAACAATTCCCTTCTTGGCCCATTTTTATAGACAACATTTCAATTGATTTAATGATAGATTCTTGTTCATGGTATACTATCATTGGTCTGAAATTATTCAATGACTTATGGAAAGAGAGGGAATTGTTAAAATCTGATATTCAACCCGGAGGTTACACTGGGACAAAAATTAGCCTAGAAGGTTTCTTTTGGGCTACTATCCAAGTCAAAGATAGAGTCACCAAAGGTAAGGTATATGTAGCTACTAAGGGAGTGGCCATCCTAGGTTGGCCACACCAACATGATTTAGGAATCAAACTCGATCCTAATTCCAATCCTCCTGTCTGTTTCGCAGATTTGAGTGTACTTTCTGTGGGTGAATTTGATTCTAGTACCTCACCTGAGAATGCCTCTTATGTTATCAGCCTTAAGTCTAAATTTCCTGAAGTGTTTACAGATACTCTTGGGAAATTTACGAATTTTAAACACAAAATAATTCTCAATGATAACGCAGTTTCTGTCAGACATAAAGTCAGGAATGTTCCCTTAGCCTACAGAAGCCAACTCAGGGAAATTTTGGATGATCTCATTTTAAAAAGAATTATTGAACCTATTGAACCTTCCCCGTGGGTTTCGCCCATTGTTTTATAACTTAAGAGTTCAGGAGATCTTCGTTTGTGTGTTGATCTCCGCAGCTTGAATCAAGAAATCTGGGTGGACAAACATCCTCTACCCAATATTCACGAATAAATTTCTTCTCTGTCTGGTGCCACTGTGTTTTCTACAATTGATTTAGCTAGCGCATACCACTAGGTGGAATTGCACGAAGACTCCAAGAAATTGACTGCATTTGTTACCCCGGAAGGTATGTTTCAATACTTAAGGATGCCTTTTGGGCTGGCAAGTGCCGCCTCTGTTTTCCAACGGTTAATGAAAGAGTTGTTAAAGGATTGTAAAGGGGCGATAGCTTTTCAAGATGACATATTAATTTTTGGCAAGGATTCTCAAGAACATGATAGTAATCTACATTCAGTCTTAAGCAGCGTGCAAGAGAAAGGTCTCACTTTAAAATTTTCAAAATGCAAATTTAGGCAATCTCATGTTGAATATTTGGGCCATGAAATTTCATGCGATGGCATCAAGCCCAAAATCAACCATGTTAAAAGTATTACCTCAGCTCCTGTTCCAACTTCCAAGGAGCAGTTATTATCCTTTCTTGGCCTCACTGAATTTTATGGAAAATTTGTACAGAATTATTCTACGATTGTCCATCCTTTACGTTCTTTACTCAAAAAACAAGTTAAATTTCTTTGGGGTAATGACCAACAAGTTTCTTTTGATACCCTTAAAAGTAAAATTGTCGAAGCCCCTTTTCTTAAACCTTTTTCGGTTGCCAAAGAGTGTATTGTGTGCGTGGATGCCAGTAATGTTGGCCTTGGTGCCGTTCTAAAGCAAAAAGATAAATTCGGGGAGTATGTAGTTTCTTACGCTTCCAGGACCTTGCGTGGAGCTGAGTTTAATTACTCCACCATAGAAAAGGAATTACTTTCCTGTACTTGGGCAGTCCAACATTTCCGCCAATTTCTTTGGGGCACTAAGTTTTCTTTGAGGACAGATCATAAACCCCTTGTTAGTATGTTGTCTGCAGGTGGGGGCAGGATTCTGACTGCTCGCTTAGCGAGACTCGCAGCCAAGTTGCAGGAGTATCGTTGTGAAGTTATTTATGTTCCGGGACGCATGAATGTTCATGCAGATTTTATGTCACGTTTTCCTGTTAGTGATGGTCCTGATTCTGTGCTGTCTGACGAATGTGATGTCGCTTTTACTTTGTCTGATGTTAACCTTATTTCGGGTGATGCTCATTCCAACTTAATTTCTGAAACCCTATGGGCACAAGCTATGCAAATGGATGACGTGATGTTGAAAGTGAGAACCTTTTTGAAGGATGGTTGGCCTGAAGAGAGGAAGTTGAGTGGTGATTTGGCCTCTTTCTTTAAAGTTAGGGATGAGTTAATAGAAAATTTTGGCATGGTTTTTAGATCTGATAAGATTGTTCCTCCCAGAGATATCAGAGGGTCTATTTGCAATATCGCTCATGAAGGACACATGGGGATGTCTACTACTAAAAGAAGGATCAGGGAATTTTACTGGTGGCCCAGTATGGATGCTATGATTGACAGGTGGGTCAGGAATTTTACACCTTGTTCTTTAAGCAATAAAACTGTTAAGCATGTTTCTTCTGGTGGTTTCACGCCCATAGAGTTTGTTCAGAGTCCTTGGCGCAAGTTAGGTGTTGACATTATTGGGCCTTTTAATTATCAATCCGGCAAAGACATGTTTGCTGTTGTTTTAGTCGACTACTTTTCTAAGTGGCCTGAATTGAAAATCGTAGAGAAAGTTAATTCTGAATTCATTGTTGAATTTTTGAATGAAGTTTTTTGCCGTGAGTGTTTGCCTGAAGAGATTATATCTGATAATGGTCCTCAGTTTGTTAGTGCTACCTTTACTTCCTTTCTTTCCAGCTGTGGAGTTACTCACAAGAGAGTTTCTAATTATTTTCCACAAGCCAACAGTCAGGTTGAGCGTTTTAACAGAGTCATTAAGGAATCCTGTCAGTTAGCTTTACGTAGCGGTTTGAAATGGAGAGAGGCTTTGCAAGCTACTCTTTTTACTTATCGCATGTCCCCCAATTCTGTAACTGGTTTATCTCCTTTTGAGATGTTACGTTGCAGGAAACCTGGCTCAAAGCTCATGCCTTGGTGGTTGAAAACCAAGGAGAAAGATTACTTAGAATTGGATCTTAAAGGTGTTAGAGATCGTGTTTGTAAATACCAAGCAAAAGTTTCGGAAAATTTTCTCCAGAGAACTAACTCTTCTAAGTTACGTGTGGGTGACCTTGTGCGTGTAAAATTTGGTGGTCTTGTTCGCAAAGGTGTTTCTAAATGGTCTAATCCCGTTGTTGTCACTGAGGTTTTTAGTAAAGCTGCGAGAGTTGAGGGTGGGAAAATTTTGAATTTTCGACGTATTTCCCTGTGCAAACCTAACTTTCCTCTGTCCACATTTCGTCAACCAAATTTGGAACTCTCTGAACACCCATGTATTATTAATAATGATTCTTGCTTTTCAGGTACTCATGAAGTGTTTGATCATCTTTCAATTGAAGGTTCCTGTCATGATAATTCTACCAATGTTAGCACATTGCATAACACTGTTCAGGAAAATGTTTCCATTGACAATGTTTCTGATTCTCCTTTTCATGACAATGTTTCTCCCCGTATTTCTCCTGATTGTTTTCAATCTCCAAATGTCTCCCGTAGGAGTTCTCGAGTGAAGTTTTTTCCACAGAAATTTAGAGATTTTGTTCGTTTTTAGTTTTTTTTTGTTTGTTTTTGTTAAAGGGGGGAGGTGTGTGGTATTCCATGCCCGTGACTTGTTTAGGGTTCTTAGAACCTAGAGTGTCATGGTAGAACCTCCGGAGTATGTTAGCAGTTGCTGTGAGGAGTGGATGCCTTTCTACACTGTTCCCTGCTGTGGATGTCAAGCTGTTCCTACCTACGAATAAACCAGTTAGAAAACCTGCTTCTGTGTGGACCCACTTTCTACAATGAGTATATCTTATGATCTTGTGCTTGACTATTGGGGAGGGTTGGCTGAACTGGTACGTTCTGTGTCTCACCAGGTTGGAGAAGGTGTCACAACAATACATCAAAATCAAGATCATGATCTGAGTCCTGGCAAGTGGGTCTACATCAAGAAACACGTAAGACAATCGTATTTGGACCCCATGTGGCACGGACCTTATCAAATCATCCTGGTGATGACAACAGCAGGGAAGTGTGATGGCTTACCAAATTGGATTCAAGCAAGCCACACCAAATGAACCCTAGATCCACTTGAAAGACCGAAAGAGCCACAACCGGTGAATCAAAACAAAAGGTCAGTAGGTGAAGAGTGTGAAGCTGATGAATCTAGAGTGATAAATTCTGACGAACCAACAGAAGGTGAACAGCCAAGCACAAGTCGAGCAGAGTGGACGAGAGATCCTAGGGCTCCAGAGACTGTTGTTGAACCAGAAAGAAGTGAGTTCACTGATGATCCAGAAGGAAGTGAACTTCCAGCCGAACCTGAAACCGGTGAAACTGTATTTGAACCAGAAAGAAGTGAGTTCACAGTTGAAAGGGAAGTTATTGTACAAACTTAAGAACCCGAAGAAACAGAAATTCAAGAAGAAAGTCAACCAGAAGAAAGGGCAAACAAAAGAACCTGTGAACCAGATGTTGAAGGTGAAAACGTGGACAAAGAAAAGAAACCAAGAAAAGGTGATAATTGGCCAAGTGGAGTGAAAAGACTAAAATGCACTCTTGTGAAGAGAAGGTTAAGAAAAATACCAGAACAAAGTAATGAGATCTCAAGTCAAACAGATCAAGAAGAGTCAGGGAGAGACCGATGGAAAAAAGAATAAAAGAAAGGGTGTAAAGAAGAAAGACTTGAAGTGTAGGAATACACTATTACTTTTAACATATTTTAAAAAAATTTTAGAGGTATAGATAGATTTTTATTATTATATAAAACGGATTAATGGCTCAAGCAGAAGGGACTGAACTTCCAAAACCTTGTCTAAAATGTAGGTATATTAAAGCTTGCTTATGTAGTGTCTTGTTATTAACCTTTATGTGGATACTATTAACTGTCCTTATACCCATTTTAATGGTAACTGACAATAGAAACAATACTAATGATGTACCAAGTGAAAGAATGAATGATGTCACTAACAAAACCCCAAATACTAAAATAGTAGCCTTTGATGGAAGAATTCTCCATCATGATAAATCAATTAGTGATTTCTCGTTAAACGTCTTTACCAAGTTACTTTATGAGTATGTTGAGACTATGAATGTGAGTGATTGTTATGTGTGAATGCAATTACCTTCATCGATTTCTGAAGGGGTGACTTAACACCACCTTCCATTAACCTATAGTGCATCTTGTAGTATACTTACCAGCCTATTCTATGTAATGGGGAAACTTGAGTATCATTATTCCAATATAGACTTAGTATTTTCTGAAATTCCTGTTATTGAAGAATTAAACAAAGTGTTAAGTGGTAAGAATGAACAGTATATGGGATAATTATTTTCATATTACTAAAGCTTTAGACATAGAATATGCTTACAAGAATAATTTAACCTGCAGTGTAAGGGTTTAAGAGAATCTTAGAGATGGTAGAAAATAGAAGAGAAAGTTTCAAAAATAAAGCTGCTGAACAAAAGTCCTGAATACCACCATGGAACTTTAGAGAAGGAAATCATGAGAAGGGTGAAAAATACACGGCAATGTCTCTGGACTGGTCACAGAAAGGGAAGATTTGTCTGCTTAGATCTAAGACTAACTATAATAACTACTTAATTGGTTCTAGTGAATGTGAGCATACTTTCCAAATTATTAGAGGTTGGGATTGAAGGGTGGAACTGATCCTGTTTACCCAGGAATTGTTTATGTGTGTCAATCAAGCAATCAGGGGATTATATAGCGTGCTACTCACCCATGAGTGTCCCAAGTGCTGGGGGGAGGGGGGAGCTCCGGATCAGTCAAAGAGCCAGGCCCTGATGTCCATCCTGAAGGTGTGCAGGGTTGGTTAGCGTCTGATGTTCGCGGGGAGTTTGTTCCATGTCTTGGCTGCGATGTAGGAGAAGGCTCTCCTGCATGCTCTACTTCTGCGGGTTCGGGGGACCTCTGCCAGGGTGAGGTCGGCAGAGCGGTGGTTCCTCTTGGTTACGTGGAAGGATAGTCTCTTGCTGAGGTATTTGGGTCAGATGTTGTTGAGGGATTTGTAGACGTGGGTGAGGAGTTTGAAGGTGCCTCTCTTCTCGACAGGGAGCCAGTGGAGGTCTCGTGGGTGTTGGGTCATTTGTTTGTGGCGTCCCAAGGACGAGTCTGGCGGCGGCATTTTGGATGGTCCGGAGTCTGTGTAGGAGAGATCTGTTGATTCTAGCGTATAGGGCACTGCCATAGTCCAGTCTGCTGGTTATGAGTGCGTGGGTGAAGGTCTTTCTGCAGTCAGGGGGGGTACATTTGAAGATCTTTCAGAGGATGCGCAGGCAGTTGGATCTGGTGGAAGCGACGGCGTTGACCTGGCGGTTCATGGAGAGGGAAGAGTCGAGGATGATGCAGAGGTTGCGTTCGTGGTCTGTAGGAGTGGTTGGGTACCCGAGGGCGGATGGCCACCAGGTATTGTCCCAGGTGGAGTTGCAGGATCTGAGAATGAAGACCTCGGTTTTCTCTGAGTTGAGCTTAAGGCAGCTGTTGTTCATCCAGGTTGCCACATTCTTCATTCCCTCTTGGAAGCAGAGTCTGGTGTCTTCGGGATTCTTTGTGAGTGAGAAGATGAGCTGTTTGTCGTCTGCGTAGGATACGATGCTGAGCCCACGCTGTCTGACAATGGCAGCGAGGGGGGCCATGTAGATGTTGAAGAGTATGGGGCTTAGTGATGAGCCTTGGGGCACTCCGCAGTTGATGTTGGTGGGTTCGGTGAGGAAGGGTGGGAGTCTGATCCTCTGGGTTCTGCCAGAGAGAAAGGATTGGATCCAGTCAAGGATGGCTCCTTGTGTCCTGATGTCATGAAGTCTGGCTGCAAGGGTGCGTTGGGAGACAGTTCCGAAGGCTGCGGAGAGGTCTAGAAGAATGAGGTCCGCGATGTGTCCTTGGTCGAGTAGCTGGCGGATGTCGCCTGTGGTTGCGAGGAGAGCAGTCTTGGTGCTGTGGTTGAAAGGGAGGAGAGAGATGGGCAGGTAGTTTTTCAGGTCCGTTGGGTCGGCCGTGAGCTTCATGAGGAGGGATTTAACCTCCGCCCACTTACAAAAATACGACAAGATGCCAGACGTGAAGGAGGCATTGATAGTCTGTCCAAGTTCGGGTGCGATGGTGGCGTCGGCCCTGTGGAATATGTGCGGTGGGAAGGGGTCCATGGAGGCTCCTGAGTGGGTTTTATGCATGGTCCCGGTGATGTGTTCGATGGTGCCAGGCTTCCAGGTCGAGATCGTTGGCTGATCGGCCGCAACGGGGAGTGATGTCCCGCGTCGGTTCGCTGAAATTGTCATGGAGGTCCTTGATCTTACGGTGGAAGTATGTGCTGAGCTTGTCGCAGAGTTCCTGTGAAGGTGTGAGGTTCCTGGCTTTGCTGGATGACTTTGTGAGCTGCTGTATGGTGCTGAACAGTTCTTTGGCGTTTGTCGCGTTGGCCTGGATTTTGTCCTTTAAGAAGGTCAGTTTGGTGTCTCTTATGCCCTGGTGGTATTCCTTCATGGCGCTCCTGTGGTTGTTCTGTGCTTCCATGGTTTTCTGGTTTCAACAGGTTTTCTCTAAGTGTCTGCACAAGCGTCTGGCTTCCTGAATTTCCATGGTGAACCATGCAGCCTTCAGCGGGCGTTGCTTGGCGCGGTGCCAGAGGGGTGCGAATATGTTGGCGCAGCGGGTGATCCATCGGCGGAGTTCTGTGGCTGCGGAGTTAGTGTTGGTCGTGGCGCTGGGGTGTCTTGGCGAAAGGTGGTGTTGAGGAGTTCCTCTGTGACCTTGCTCCAGTTTCTTCGTGGTGGTTGTGGGACGGGCTTGGGTGCGCTGGTGGTGTTGAAGATGAAATGGACGCAGTGGTGGTCTGTCCAGTACAGCCGGGAGGTGTGGCTGAATCAGATGTTTGTTCCTCCCACGAAGATAGGGTCCAGAGTGTGTCCAGCCCTTTGCATGGGTGTGTTGACCAGCTGCTTCAGTCCGAGGGTGGTGAGGCTGTCAAGGACGGTGATGGAGTGGGGGTTGGGATTGTCGAGGTGGAAATTCAGGTCACAGAGGAGGATGTAGTCCATGGAGGTGATTGCGCGGGGTGCGGCAGGCTCGGAGATGGTGGTTGTGGACTGGGTGCCGTGTAGGGTGGTCCTGGGGCTGGTCTGGATCTGGAAGTGGAGATGTTCTGTGTCGGAGTAGGGGTCACTCGTGCTGGACGTGGAGAGTCAGAGGGGGGTCTTGTGTGCGATGGCGAGTCCTCCTCCTGGGCGATGTGGGCGTTCTTTCCTCAGGACCTTGTAGCCGACAGGGATGGCCGTGGTGATGTTGGGGCCAGAGGTGCCGTTGGTCCAGGTTTTCGTGAAGAAGGCGACGTCTGGGAAAGAGGGTGTTGAGCAGGTCACATATCTCTACAGCATGTCGGTGCAGGGAGAGCTCGTTGAGGAGGATGATGGTCAGAGTGTTGGTGGTGTGTGCGTCATTGTATCTTGTGTTGTCTGATTGCCTTTTGGGGAACCTCCATCATCTCCAAGGGGTGATTTGTCCTACAGACTGATAGGTTTGTAGTATGCCTATATCATTCTCAGAAGCTCAGCATTAATGTATTTATCTCTGAATCTTTTGTCTCTTCACCTACCCACTCCGTCAACAATATATTGATATGCATTATTTTTAGATGAACCTATTGTTTTTTCCACTATCCCTCAATTAGGTACGTTATTAGCTGATGTAATTATTTTAAAGAACCTTTATCTCTTATTCTATCACTTCATTGCATAATGTCATTGCATAGTGAGTCTGTATAAAATGCATAATTACTCCTGTCATGAGATTTGGGGCCCGATGTAGGTAATTTAATTTTACCACTTCTTAAATACCGAATCATACAGATTCGGTATTTAAGAAGTGATAAAATGGAGGGGGGATGTAGGTATTTCAGAATTGGTAAATACCGAATTGTTGAGATTCGGTATTTACCGATTCTGTAAATACCGATTCGGTAATGCCCATTGATTCCTATGGGCATTGAAGCCCATAGGAATCAATGGGCATTACCGAATCGCAATTTACCGATTCGGTAAATACCGATTGCAGCAAGGGTGCAGGGGGTGTCACTTTGACACCCTCTAGCACCACAAATACAGGCATGTGTGCCATGTGGCACACAGACATGCCCTAAGGGCATGTCTGTCTGTCACATGGCATAGGTGTGCTTGCACACATGTGCATGCACACCTGGATTTGGTATTTCACCACCCAATTGGATTGGGTGGTAAAATACCGAATTCTGAAGGCCTGTAGCACTGTAAACAGTGCGACCTACATCTGGAATTTACCGAATCGGTAAAATTACTGATTCGGTATTTTACAGAATCGGTAAATTTACTGATTCGGTAAATTTACCGATTGTGCAAAATATTGGCCCCTACATCTCAATCACCAAATACCGGTCAGTAAAGGCCGAATTCGGCTGTTACCGACCGGTATTTGGTGACCTACATCGGGCCCTTGGTGTTTGTAATTGTGACTGAATGCAGATGAGAATTTACCTTTAAGTTGAGATAAGATTTCATTATTAACCTTCCGAGAGTCTGAAATTAATTGTGAGTAAATGGTTGGTTAGTCAGTATTTATCATTTCCATCAACATTCAACTAATTGGTACGTCAACCAAATAGAAGGAAAGTTGATATCAATATTAGTTATTTAACGGATGATCTAAAGGGATCTATAATAAGAAATCATTGATGAATGAAACAAATTGACCCCAGCGTATCAGGGATACTGGGTCAATGTGTAAGGGCCATTGTAGTGATATTGTTGAGTATTGATCCCTGATCAATTATTGGCATTGTCGCTGGATCACAATTATCCCTAAGTCGAGAAAGAACCCTCAGCTCTGTGCCTCTTATAGGCCAATAGCCCTACTCATCATTGATGCCAAACTATATTCTAAAATATTGGCCAGTAGGATGGAGGAATTTGTGCCCAAACTGATCCACCCTGATCAGTCTGGGTTTATTAGAGGCCATCAAACCCATGATAATCTTTAACTGGTTATCCACTTAATAGAAAAGGCTAACAAGAAATGTATCCCTTCAGTCTTGTTGACCCTGGACACTGAGAATGCTTTGAGTGGGTGGATTGGCTGCTTTTACCAATAAACTCTGATATTTTGGCTTTGGGGACCAATCTATAAACATGATAAAGGCTAATTATCAGAACCCTTGCTCTCGGGTACTGTTAAATGGCACAGCTTCAGAGTTTTTTGAGTTGGTGAGAGGGACTAGACAAGGATGCTACCTTTCCCACCTTCTTTTTATCCTCTGTATAGAACCCTTGGTGACGCGGATAAGTAATGACCAAAGCATTCAGGGAATTCACTTTGGCCAAAATGTCACTGTTTGCTGGCAATATTCTTTTGCCCATCACTTGTTCCTCCATGTCTCTTCCTGCTCTACAGGTGGTGCTCCAGGAGTTTGAGATGATCTGCAGGTTTTGGGTTAAACTCTCGAAGTCCTTTCTTCTCAATTTGACAATTCCCCCAACAGAGATGGGGGAGATAGCGTCTACCTTCCCATTTCAATGGGTTAAAAAAGAAATCCCATACCTAGGGATCAAGATTATGCCTAACACAACAGACCTTAATAGAGCTAACTGCCCCCCCTCTAATTGAGACAACTAAAATCAGATTTCAAATGGTTGGCCTGATGTATCGTACCTATAAAGGGCTTATCAATGCAAACAAATGGTAGTCCTTCCCCACATTCTTTATCTTTTCCAGGGATTACCAATTGAGGTACCTAGAAAGTTTTTTTCTGAGCTCCATACGATGCTCACTGTTAGACCTGGTATTCTTGGCGTGACTACCCCTGACTTTTTGCCACTATTTTTTATACTGTGGTGGATTTCGTTTTACTGGCTTAGATGCTTTGGGCACATTGCCACTACTGATCAATGTCAAAGTGTGAGTGCTCCCTGTGTAAAGTATAATGGTAATTTGTTGCCCATGTTTGGTATGTTTGCCTTTTTAGTAAAGTCCCTAGTAAAGTGCACTATGTGTTCCATGGCTAGTAATGCAAATGCTACTAGTGGGCCTGCAACACTAATTGTGCCACCCATACCAGTAGCCTTAAAGAGAGATCTCAGACCTGCCACTGCATTGCCTGCACGCAGTGTGGTAAATTGCCATGTTGTTCTGACAAGTGCACCCACTTGCCAGACCTTACCCTTTCCTTTCTATGCTCATCAGACACCCCTAAGGTAGGTCCCAGGTACCCCTGGGCAGGGTACAGTGTATGTGAAAGGTAGGACATGTACTGAGGTCTGTACCATGTCCTGACAGTGAAATACACTCCATTTCGTTTTTCACTGTTGAAAGGCCATCTTACCCATAGGACAGAATGGGGAGCCTGTGTAATATGTTTCCCAGCCTATCTTCCCAAAGGCTTAAGATGGAGAGGTGAAGTTTAGTGTATCTGAACTCAGAATGTAATAACACATCCTTTTATGAAGGTGGTTTTTACATTGTGTGTTTAGAAATCACTCTTTTCGAAGTGGCTGGGTTTTGTGCTCTAACATTTCTGTGTGTCTCTGCCTGATTGTGGATTAATTGTCTGGGTTTGAAAGTGATAGGATTTGGGGTATGCCTTGACCCCGTGGATGAGGTGAGACAGCAACAGGCTGACCTGCATCTTGAATGTAGTCGTGAGGAGTAGCCCCTGGAGGTGAAGATGCCTGGGCTGCAACCCTAAAACAATGGCTCCATCTCCTGCTGAGTGATTAAGGATCCAGACCCCCACTATCAAAGGAAAAATGTGTCACTGGCAGGGAGACACCCAGAACTGGTTTGGACAGGAGTCAGTGTCCCCCTGAACACAAAGACTTCAAAGACATTTAGGGGTACAACTATGATAGCTGAAATCCCTTAACCCGGGGAATGGAATGTAACTGTTTAAGACTGAACAGGACTGAAACTACTTCTTGGTCAAAAGGAACCTCTGCTGAGGAAGAAATAACTGAAGAGACTGAAGGAAAGGACTGACCCTTGCTGTGTGTTCTGGGGCAGGACTGCAGCGTGCTGGTTTAACCAAGGAGAGGCTAAAGGGACAATGTTCTGTGCTGTGTCCCCCTGCTTGAAAGGACTTTGCTGTGCTGTGTCCTGAAGTAATTTAACCCCAAGGGCCCGAGGTCAGGTGGCTCCCTGTTGTGGGAACTGAGGCACACAAAAGATCCAGAAGAGTCTCAGCGATGCTGTGTCCGTGTGTTTTTTGCAGCCTGAGACCTTCGTAAGCTGTGCCCTGTGATCGTGGGCACCTGGAGTCCAATCGAGTCTCAGCGACGCTGTGTGCATTTCCTTTTTGAAGCCTCAGCCCTTCGTGAGGATTGTCCTGTGATCGTGTGCACCTAGCGCTCAAGTGAGTCTCAGCGACGCTGTGTGAGTGTGCTTCGTGCAGCCTGAGACATTTGTGAGGATTGCCTTGTGACCGTGCACACCAGAAGTTCAAGTGTGTCTCAGCGACGCAGTGTGCATGTGCTCTGTGCAGCATGAGACCCACTGAAGAATTGCCCTGTGATTGTGGGCACCAGAAGTTCAAGTGAGTCTCAGCAACGCTGTGTGCATCTGCTTTTTTCAGCCTTAGACCCTTAGAAGAATAGCTCTGTGATCGTGGGCACCAGAACTTCAAGTGAGTTTTAGCGACACTGCGTGCGTGTGCTTTTCGCAGCCTGAGACCCTAGGAAGAATTGCCCTGCGATCAGGGGCGCCAGGAGTCCAAGTGAGTCTCCGAGATGCTGTGTGCGTGTGCTTCATGCAGCCTGAGACCTTCGTCAGGATTACCCTATGACTGTGCGCACCTGAGGCTCAAGGGAGTCTCAGCAACACTGTGTGTGTGTGCTTCGTGCAGCCTGAGACTTTTGTGAGGATTACCCTGTGACTGTGTACACCCGAGGCTCAAGGAAGTCTCAGTGACGCTGTGTGCCCTGTTGCAGCCTGAGATCTTTGTTATCGTCATCGGCCCAGAATCAACCAAGTCGGATCAGAGCCTCAAGTCGCGAGTGGCAGAGAGAAGAGCGAGGCCGCAACCCCCAGGTAACCTGTATCAGCGCTTAGGGAGGGGTGCAGGCTCAGAGAGAGACGCTCTCGGCCTCTCCCCTTCTGGTAGCATGAGCCTCTGTTCCAGCTCTTGTCACAGCCAGTATGTGCCAAGGAGTGGCTGTACCGGGGCCGGAGCGGAGAACTGCACTGTGGTTTACACAAGATCTGTGTTGGGGGCATATGGTGACAGAAAATGACCTTGAGTCAGTAAGAGGGGCGGAGAGACCGCCTGAAGCACTGTGATCGGTACTGGGGTGTTTTACGCATTGCATTAATTCTGCATTACGGACTACCTGATTGCTGTATTACGCATTGCATTAATTCTGCATTACGAACTGCCTGATTGTTGTATTATGCATTGCATTAGTTTGCAGAACAAACTACCTGATTGTTGCATTATGCATTGCATTATTTCTGCATAACGATCTCCTGGATGGTTGTTTTACGCATTGCATTAGGTTGCATCACAAACTGCATTATTCTTAAATTGTAAAGTGCCTGATTCCAGCATTACGAACTGCATAGCCTTGCATTAGGACTGTATAGGATAACCTAGAAGTGATCATTAATACCACCAGAACTTACAAGAGCTGGCTGACCTAATAACTGACCAGGAGGTATATTACAAATACGCATATGTTGGATTTTTAGTGTGTGGTCTCATCGTATATCTTTTTATATAAACTTATTCTTGTTTTTATATGAAACTCGTGTGAAGTCCATTTGTGGTGTCACCATTGGGTCACTGGGAGTGTAGTTGCAAATACTTCACACATTTGCCTTGAAGATAAGCTTGGCTGCTCGTGCCAAGCTACCAAGGGGATGGGCAGGGGTTATCTGAGAAGTTGTCCTTCCTTTCCCTGACGTGGAAGCGAGGGTACCTACTGAGACTAAGGTACCTACCTCAGCCAACTAGGGAAATCTCGGTTCTAACACTCACCAAATTTATCTGGGAGGGCCAGAATATACCACAAGGTATTGACACAATCTAAGGATATGATAGGGCTAGCTTTGCCTGATATGTTGGTCTACTGTAGGGCATCGTAACTTAGAGTTATATCCGAATTGTCCCTCAGAGCCTCACAACAAGTACTGGTTTCATATGGACAGAACTATATTTTGTGGTATACCCCTTGTCGCCAAGGGCATACCTTCAAGGGCTGAAGGGGGTTGAACAGCTTCCCAGTCATATTTCTGAGTCAGGTCCTGCCCTGTTAGGTAGAGGTGGGTCAGCCACTAAAAGCATGAGCTTTGTCTTGCTCCCCTTGGAACCTCAAGCCTAAGACATGTTGAGCTTTCACAAACTCCATGTGACTTACTGGCTACAGCAGCCAACCATACAACAACATGGGGTAGCAGGTTTGAATTCCATTTGACTCAGCATGCTTTAAATTCTGTTAAATTTGTCGGCGCCAAATACATTGTATGTTTCTATTATGAAGCGTCCTGTGTAATTAGGCAAGCTCCGTACTTTGGAAAACTGCCAAAAATAAAATGGGACAGTTCTACAAGAAACTAACGCAGCGTGGTGCCGCAAGTCATTTTGCTGTGGCCTGCTGCATTAGTTTTGAAGCACAGGAATGAGACATATTTACAACAATATGTCAGATCTCTTTGCTTCCCCCTGCGCTGGCACACAAACTGCTGCCATGTGCCGGTTCAGGCACCCTTGCACCATGATGCAAGGATGCCTGAGACATGGGGAGATTGTTTTTTTGCAGGAAGGGGCACCTTCCTGCACAAAAACAATCAATTGAGGTGATTTCCTCTTCCAATGTGTGCTGTAGAATGCAGCAAGCAGTAAAAGAGGTAAAAAACGAGGAGAAATTAAAACATTTCTCCTCATTGCACCTCGCTAGGACACCCGAATGAGATACGACGCCGCCGCACTCATCGCACTCAACACCGGACGACCACCCGCATGCTACCAAGCCACCCCAAAGAGCACCCACGGACCCTTCACACCCACGGACCCTTCACCTGTCAAGCCTGCAAATTCACCTGCCCCCAAACCCGCACCCCGCCCGCCAAACCTAACAGCAAAAACAACCACCTCAAGTGCATCCTCCTCAACACCCGCTCCGTTCACAACCACGCCATGGAACTCTGGGACCTCCTCAACACATCAGCACCAGAAGTCGCCTTCATTACGGATACCTGGATGAACACCTCCTCAGCCCCCGACATCGCCACAGCCATCCCAGACGGCTACCAAAATCACCCGGAAGGACCGCATCAACAAAATGGGAGGAGGAGTCGCCATCATCTACAGGAACACCATCAGCGTCACGACCAATGCCAAAGACATCATCTCCACCACCGAACACCTACACTTCCAGATCCACACCGACCCCCAGACCTCCCTCAGAGGAACGCTCATCTACAGACCCCCGAGCCCGCGCACACAATTCAGCGAAACCATCGCAGACTTCATCAGCCCGCACGCCCTAGCCTCACCAGAATACATCCTCCTAGGAGACCTGAACTTCCACCTGGAGAAAAACAACGACAACGCCACCACCACCCTGCTCGACAACCTCGCCAACCTCAGACTCAAGCAACTGGTGGACACCCCCACCCACCTCGCGGGCCACGCGCTCAACGCCATCTTCTCTGCCAGTAATCATGTCTCCTTCAACCACTCCACCGGTCTACACTGGACCGACCACAGCTGCATACACTTCACCTTCAAGAAGACCCCATCTCACCCCCTCACGCATCGGATTCCCCGCAGATGCTGGAGCAAAATCACCACAGACCAGCTAATCACATCACTGAGCCAGAACCCACCAGCCGACACCAACCTACCTGATACCAACAACGCAGCCCACAACCTCGCACAGTGGATCACCAACTGCGCCAACGACCTTGCTCCACTAAAGAACCTCCAAGGCAAGACCGGCATCAGAAAACCCTCATGGTTCACAGACACCCTGAAAGCTGCAAAGAAATCCTGCCGAACACTCGAAAAAACATGGCGCCACGAACGGACAACAGAAAGCATGACATCCCTCAAAAACGCCACCCGCGAATACCACCAGCAGATCCGGCCCACCAAGAGGACATCTTTCAAAGAGCGACTGGACAACAACACCCAAAACAGCAAGGAACTCTTCAGCATTGTCAAAGAACTCTCCAACCCCAACGCCAGCAACAATGACATCACACCTTCACAAGACCTCTGCAACTCCCTCGCCACGTTCTTCCACTGCAAGATCGCAGATATGCACGACAGCTTCGGACCCCAAACACCACATCCAGCCACCAAACCAGCGACCCCCACCACCACCCTCAGCGCATGGACCCCCATCAGTAATGAAGACACCATCCACATCATGAACACCATCCACTCCGGCTCTCCCTCCAACCCATGCCCCCATCACATCTTCAACAAAGCTGACACCATCATCGCACCCCACCTTCGGAAAGTCATTAACAGCTCCTTCACGTCAGCCACCTTCCCTGAGAGCTGGAAACACGCAGAAATCAACGCCCTTCTGAAGAAACCCACAGCAGACCCCAAGGACCTCAAAAACATCCGCCCCATCTCTCTTCTCCCCTTCCCGGCGAAAGTCATCGAAAAGACCATCAACAAACAGCTGACCGCATTCCTCGCGGCAACCAACTCGCTCAACCCTTCCCAGTCTGGATTTCGAGCCAACCACAGCACGAGACCGCCCTCATTGCTGCCACAGACGACATCAGAACCCTGATGGACAACGGAGAAACAGCCGCTCTCATCCTCCTAGACCTTTCAGCAGCCTTTGATACCATCTGCCACCGCACCCTAATAAACCGCCTCAACAACACCGGAATCTAAAGAAAGGCCCTGGAATGGATCACCTCGTTCCTCTCCGGCAGAACCCAGAGAGTCCGCCTCCCCCCCTTCCGCTCCGCGGCCACCGAGATCATCTGCTGCGTACCGCAAGGATCCTCACTCAGCCCAACCTTCTTCAACGTCTACTTGAGCCCCCTCGCCACCATCGCACTCAAACACAACATCAACATCATCACCTACGCCGACGACACACAACTGATACTCTCCCTCACCAACGACCCAGCCTTCGCCAAAACCAACCTTCAAGAAGGCATGAAAGATGTAGCACAATGGATGAAGCACAGCCGTCTGAAGCTCAACTCGGACAAGACGGAGGTCCTCATCCTCAGACAATCCCCTTCAGCATGGGACGACTTCTGGTGGCCCACGGCGCTGGGCACCGTACCGACCCCCACGGACCACGCAGGTAACCTGGGATTCATCCTGAACTCCTCCCTCACGATGACCAAGCAAGTCAATGCCATCTCATCCTCATGCTTCAACACCCTGTGCATGCTCCGGAAGATCTTCTGATGGATCCCCACCGAAACCAGAAGAACAGTCACCCAGGGCTTCGTCACCAGCCGACTGGACTACGGGAACGCCCTTTACACAGGAACTACTGCCAAACTTCAGAATCCCCTCCAGCGCATACAGAATGCCTCCGCACGACTATCCCCCCACCTGAGAAACCTCCACTGGCTCCCTGTCAACAAAAGGATCACGTTCAGGCTACTCACCCACGCACACAAGGCGCTCCACAACATGGGCCCCGAATACCTCAACAGCCGACTCTCGTTCTACACCCCCACCCGCCAGCTCCGCTCCACCAGCCTCGCCCTCGCCATCGTCCCACGAATTCGCAGAACCACCACCGGAGGAAGATCGTTCTCCTACCTGGCAGCGAAGACTTGGAACTCCCTCCCCAAACACCTACGACTGACCCAGGACCACCTCACCTTCAGGAAACACCTCAAGACCTGGCTCTTTGAGCAGTAGCAGCACCCCCCCCCCAGCACCTTGAGACCCTCACGGGTGAGTAGTGCGATCCATAAATGTCTTGATTGATTGATTGATTGCTATGTCACCCCTAAGGTGGCGTAGCATTCTGACGCATTTCCAGATTTACGATTTATCGTAAATCTGCAAATGCATCAGTGGATATAGGTGTTGCGTGGGAACACCCACAGCAGCCCTCATGTCACGCCCCTAACACCCAAAGTGTTGCATGAACAGGGGCAATATTTACCAGCACAGGTTAAGTCACTTTACCTGTTTTTGTAAATATCACTTAGCAGGCTGCACCATCTGTGCATCATGCAAAGTGAAGCTCTGGCAGCGCAAGGGCTTGTAAATCTGCCCCTCTGTTCTTATCTCATCCTCTAATAATTAAGCACAAACATTTTATGTCAGAGATGCACATCTAATGGTTGAAATCCACAATGTGAAAATGGACAACCTAGGCTCAGTCACAAAATTCCTGCTTGACCACATTGTCAGGCCCTACCCTAATACTTAATTTAACCTACCGTCCTTTTTGTTTATTATCACCGATGAGAGCACCTTCAAATATGTGAACTCAGGATTAGAGCTGTACACAACCTCTTGTGTTTGATTTAATAGTTTATGATCCTGCTCCTTGTAGAATTCGAATCTTTGCTACATAAAGGGTGCACACAACAACTGACTTTGCCTCTTAGTTCACTAATAGCATTGTCATCAGGGCAGGAAAATTTCACAGTTCATGTTTAAAAACTCTCATGATTAATAAATGCTTCTCTACAAAGGTGAAATTCTTCTGCGTGTTAAAGAAATAAACTTTTTATCTGGGATTGTTGGGAGGCAGGAGTACAGGATTTGGTTGTGTAGAAGTTATGTACTTGTTGGAATACAAAATAATGATCAGGTTACAAGAGCACTACGTTAGTGCCCTTTCATTTCTGGCACTTTGCAGCAGTTTTAAGATCTTCTGAGAATTTCTTGTTGCTCAAAGGGGTGTAATTTCTGATATTTGCATGTTTTCCTTGTCTTCATTGCTTGATGTTGCTTGCGAGAAAGTGTCATTCATAGTCGTTGACTGTCACTCATATTTACACTGAAATTATGAAAATGTCACATATAAGCAATCTGAAACCTTGGCAGCTATGCACTATCCTTTGGATACAAAGGGATTGGGGATCCATCTGTTGGGGTGTTGACTGTGGAGTTGCCAGGTAAGGCTTACTGTAGACTCTCTGTATGATACTGTAACGAAATATTTTTGTCAATACATTACTATATACTTTGGACAACATTCGATAATCATACCAGCAGACATTGATGTAGTGATAGGAGGAGCAAAGAAGATGACAACCTCTGTACTGATCTTTTACTGTATGATGACTCCATTGCATGTTTACTAGACCCATCCCAACCCCCATTGCTTTCCTTTCAAGTGCTTCCCATCTGAATCAGTGTATAATTTCACGCTCTACTGCATCAATAAACTTTGTTTTGATTTTCTATTCAACTGTAGTGGAGTGTTTCGTAAATGGTTATATTGTACACTACTGGTTTTATTACATCCTGGTGCTTTTAGTTCTAAATGATTAATTCTGACCGATAAAATTGCAAGATCCACAATGCAAGGGAAGAACAACAAATGGATGAGATACACCTGAAAGACATAACTTGAGATCTGGAAAAACTTGCTTTCCCATTGAAAACAACATAAGAGTGGGTGCCAGTGGGGGGAACATCCATTACGACGCGGTGTTTACACCGCACTACCAATACAACGCTGGTTTTACAATACAAGTCGTTACCACGACTTGCGCTGGAGGGCGCTCTAGGCTAAGGAATAGTAGATTTACTATTCCAACACCTTCCCTACTGTACGTAGGCTGGTGTTGAAATAGTAAATCTTACTATTCCTAAGTCCAGCACCCTACAGCACAACTCGTGGTAACAACTTGCGTTGTAAAAGCAGCGTTGTAATGGTAGTGCGGTGTAAACACCGCGTTGTATTGACATACAACTGCCAGTGGTGTACTATCTAGACGTTTTTCATGGAAACTGCTTTTTAAAAAACATTTTAAAAAAGAATTGATTAACAAAATGCTGAACAATGTCATACATTCACCCAGGTATAAAGTTCTGGGCCTAAAACCATAATTTTTTGTTTTGCTCCCCATGTTATTCCAGTTTAGATCCAGCCATATGCAAATCAGTCTAGACTGTTCCCCATGGGAACAGTTCAACCTGATCTGCCAAGCCAGGTCCTGTCTGGACTGGAACCAAGCATCCTAGGACCGGTTTCAGGGTTTCACACCTGATCAGCCATGCTAGTTTGACTCCAGTGGCATGGAGAGCACGGGACCCATGTCTGGGCTGACCTGACCCACTTGGGGTGATAAATGCAAAAAGAACAATTGATGGACAGAATGCTGAACACATTCATACATTCACCCCAGTACAGAGATCTGGGCCTAAATCCATCTTTGTTTCTGTGTATTATGTGAACATCTGTTTTTTACTGCCAACAGAGGGGCCGGCGCCGAGGAAAGCAGCTGAGAAGAGAGAAGCTAGATGTGGGAGACTTTTTCTGCGGTGCCTTAGAAGTGGAAGTGCTCTTAGTGTCTGTCAGATTGAGTGCCCCCAATTCCCTGCTTTCATTCTTTCCTGTGAGAAGTCGATGGGTATGTATTGAGGTGGTTGCGCCTGCGGTGCCTCTATAGTGCTGGGCTGTTCACAGTGCAGCTTATTTGGCCTTACTAAAGTAAGAGAATAAAAGGAAAAGGAAATAGAAGAGCAATGTTCTCACTCTTGTTCAGAGGGGGAGGAATGCACATGAAACTACTCACACAGAGGGCACCACGTCAAGGGGGCAACATATTGATAATACCAACTAAAACCTATAAGGCGTTAAAAGCATAGCTGATGAACCTTATAGAGATAGAGGGACTACCATTATCTGACCCCTAAAAGAAAGAAAAAGACAGGCAAAGGGTCTGGATATAAGCACGTCCTCTGCTTTAATAGCATTTTCCTTTCCCCCCTTTCTAGTAAGTCAAATCCAACTGGTTCAATGGTGATTGTTTCTGGGGCAAGGTCTGGATCAAAGATGAGTATAGGTTCTGATGACTTGCATGAATTGTGAAGAGCTACAACTGAATTCGAGCCAGGAGTAGAAGGAATGGCGGATAACAGAGGAGAGCAGTCCAAGCGGGTGTTTATTTCTGGGGAAGCTTCTGTGGGAACAGCCATCAAACAATCTAAGGGGCCCCCAGTGTCAGCTGGAGGGGGTGGGCAAATCTATGAATGGCATGGTTGCATTATTTTAACCCCAGAATCAATCGCTAAACTCACACCCGATAATTACTGTGGCAAATTTCACCAATTGGAGGACTCAGGAAGTGCGGATGGAAGTTAAGCTAGAGAAAATGGCCCAGTAAGAGAAGGAAAAAGGAAGGGCGTGTTTGGGTAGCCTGAACAATCAATTGGCCCAGCTCTTACCAAGACAGGGAGGAATGGAAAAGCGAGTGTCTGATTGTGAGGATAAAATTCATACCACCTTGGAATTATTGGAACAACTGGAAACAGTGGCTCAGCAAGGGGAAGGCGGGGGGCCCAGTTCGCCCCAGGCGGCACGAGTTTTGGGAGCGGCGCCCACACCCCCACCTCCAGTTCTTACCTGTGACTGTCACAGGGCAGCGGCCGCAGGAATCGCCAGCACCCCCCGCCCCCTGCACATTTGCTCGCCTCGTGTGGCAAACACAGGAGCTGCCATGGGCAGCCTAAGGCCTAGTTACGCCACAGACTAGAAACTGAACTCATGACACTCATGTCAAGTACAAGCAAGAGATGATAGAAAACCATTCCAGATGCTCCATTTTGCGCATCACCAGAGAGGCTGAAAACAAGGAGGATTCTGTGGTCCCAAAATATGTGTGGAGAATATGCTTTAAGTATTTCAACTGTCAGAATACATGCAAAGATTTAACTGTGGTGTGATCCTTGGGAGTCTCAGGACAAGTCTCTTCCTAAGCATAGAATCATAGAACTATGGTTAACTTTGCAGATTATAGAATTAAAGAAGCATGTTATGTTATGTTATGTTATGTGCGCACTCTTTTATAGCGCACGGCTACCCACGAGGGTGTCCCGGCGCTTTAGCAAAGAGATCAGAGACCCAGATGTCCATACAGCAACTCATAGGTGGTCATGGAGATCACGCAGAAAAGAGCCACGTCTTCAGCTCCTTTCTAAAAATAAGAAGACTGTTGGCTTTCCGCAAAGAGATCGGGAGCCCATTCCAGTGGAGGGCCGCTAAATAGCGGAAGGACCGACCACCCATCCGGGCACGTTTGATAGGCGGAACCACAATCGTGGCTGATGAAGCCGATCGCAACGTCCTCCTTGGTACATAAAAAGCCATTCTCGTCTTAATATACTCAGGGCCTACAGAGTGAAGGGCCTTAAACGCCAAGGTAAGAGTTTTAAAAATAACTCTTTTAGAAATAGGGAGCCAATGTAACTCCTTGAGCAGATTAGAGGCTCTGGCTCTGCGTGGAAGGCCAAAGATAGCCCTTGCAGCTGAATTCTGTACTATCTGCAAGCTTGCCAGCAAATATTTCGGCAGACCCACATACAAGGCATTAGCATAATCAAATCGTGATCCAACTAATGCCTGAACTACAATTTTCTTGTATTGCAGTGATAGCATCGGTAAGAATTTTCTAAGCATCCTCAAGATGCTAAAGCATTTCCCTGATAATGCATTGATCTGGGATCTAAAGGACAGGTCAGTATCACAGATCACACCAAGATTTTTAAAAAAGCAACTCAGACTTGTCTGAGTTGCACTTTAGGCTATGGCGTTGGAACCACACAAAGACTGAACCAAGGCAGTCCCTGATTTTTGCCCCATCAAACGCCTCTCCCTTCCTGCACGTGAACAGGAGCTGGGTGTCGTCAGCGTAAGATATGACCTGGGCACCAAAAGCCTCCGCCACCGCCGCCAGAGGGGCCATATAGATATTAAAAAGGATGGGGCTCAGAATGGATCCTTGGGGAACCCCCACCTCTAGCGGCGGCATTTCAGCGGAGAACGGTGGTGCCCAGATCACCTGTCGACGGTCCGAAAGAAAAGATCTGAACCAATCCAACACCGTCCCACGGAACCCGATCTCCTGGAGTCTTAAAAGGAGACCGTCATGTGGGACGGTGTCGAAAGCCGCCGACAGATCCAGCATGACTAATACAGCCTTACCCCCTAGATCGAGAGTCTCCCTGATAGCTTCAGTGACCTCCAGAAGGGCTGTCTCCGTGCTATAGTTAGCACGAAATCCCGACTGTGTGTCATGAAGGATGTTGTTGCTCTCGATGTAGTTGGTAATCGAGAGCTGCACGTGTTTTTCAACAACCTTTGCTAGAGCAGGGAGAAGGGATATCGGTCTGTAATTAGCACGCGTCAGGGGATCTAAAGTTGGCTTTTTGATTAGTGGCAAAATCAGTGCATGTTTCCATGCCGGGGGGAACCACTCCCGTAGACAAAGAAAGGTTCAACAGAGGGTTGAGCAAGCTGTTGACAGCTGAAGCTACTCTGCCCAGAAATTTAGCTGGACAAGGGTCCATAGGAGAACCTGACTGAAGTCGGGATAGAAGATCATAAGAGGTTAGACAGGTCATTTGAGGGAAAGCCGAAAAAAAGGGCCTAGTATCTTCACTCGCAAAGGAAAGGGTGGGACTGTATGCTGGCATTGTTGGGTCTGGAACAGGGAAAGACTCCTGAATCGTCTTGATTTTTTGGGCAAAAAAAGCTGCAAGTTGCTTTATCCACTCTTCAGAATGAGAGTGGGAAGGAGAACAGGCAACAGGAGTAGTAAACTCCTTAACTATTCTAAAAAGTTCTTTACTTGTATTGCTGGCTTCATCTATTCTACGTTCCAGATAGCTTTGCTTGCTTTCAGCAATATGTTTGTGATAGGTTTTGATCATGTCCCGATATCTTTGTTTGTCCTCACACTCATATTTTCGTCGCCAGAGTCTTTCAGTTTTTTTACACTCTTGGCACATTTTTCTTAGTGATGGGGTAAACCATGGAGCAGAGGCTAAATGATAAGCTGAATTGGCTGTCTTCACAGGGGCCAGTTCATCAAATCTATCAGTTAGCCACTTTTGCACCGCCTCCAGATTTAACTCCAGATCGTCCGTGAACTCGCAAGGATGAAGACGTATAGCGTCGGTCATCGCTTCCACCGAAATACGGTGAAAAGCTCTTGATCGTCGAGTCACACTACTCTGCCCTCTCTGCCCTGTTGTAATGTGATAAGGGACATCAAAATTTATTAAAAAATAGTCAGACCATAACACTGGAAGTGGAGGTGATACTTCTATCTGTTTAGTGGAAAAAATTTGGCCTAAGATATGCCCTTTATTATGGGTAGGGCTATCAATATAAGGAGCGAGGCCAAGCAGTGCCGCGACGTCTTGGAGTTTAACAGCATTTGGGTCCGCTGCCAGGTCCATATGCAAATTAAAGTCCCCCAACAGGAGACAGTGCGCAGAGCGCATACAGGGAACAGAAAGAGCGGCCTGTACATCTTCAAAAAACGTACCGATAGGACCAGGTGGTCTGTAGACCAGAAGACCAGTGCATGTCTGGCGGGATGAAAGAGATAGTTTGAAGCCAGTGGCTTCACAGCCAGATATGTTATCCATCGAGAAAGAGGAACAGATTAGGTCCTTTTTCACGATGAGAGCCACTCCTCCTCCTCTCCCCCCAACTCTGTCATTTCTAAGAATGGTATAGTTCGGGGGCAGTGCATTCGCCACATCCGGGCCTGAGCCTTCCCCGAGCCATGTCTCCGTTAGAAACAGACATGAAAGTTGAGAGTTGGAAAGTAAATCCCAGATGTCCGTAGAATGTCTGCCAAGCGACCTAGTATTCAAGAGAGCGCATTGACAGTATTGGGAAGGGGATGGTACCGGTAGTTCCAGTGAGACAACTGGCCGCCAACCACAGGTCAAACAACCTTTCCTCAAAATCCGCTTGCCCGGAGGCAAACATCGGCACCGCGGAGAGAGATGGCGCAGGGTAAGCAGCTCAGCTGAGCCATAAGCGATCATCCCAGGAACAATAGTAGAACTTAATAAACAGAAGGAAAGTATGAGAGTGAGACAGAATCCTACCCCTATGCGACCGAAGGGCGGACGGGCGCAGACGGGCAGGACTCTAGCACGAATTTCTCACTACAGCACCTAAACAGACATCATTTTCGGCACAGGATGAATTCTCCTTTCTCATTTTCTCCATGATGCCAAGGGGAGATAGGTGATTGGAGAGCTCACAGAGCAGGAGGAAAGACCGACTTGAGTGCACTGGTTTAGGAATAGGAGTGAGGATAGGGTTGGGAGAATAGGGAGAAGGAGAGTGCAGGAGAAAATGGAGGTACAGAAATGACAGGATAATATTAGATACTTGAGAAAAAGTTTTGAGATGGGAGCTCTGAATTTAGAGGCCTATTTATGAGCCCATTTGTTTCACTCTTGCACCACACAATGTGGTCCAGGGGTGACACAACAACAAATGTAGATACATGAAGCCATGCAAGGCCGCCTTGCTTGGCCCTATGTGGCTTTATTAATCTCAAGTAATGCAATGCAGCGCAAATTGATACATTGCATTACTCTACGCCAAGTAGGTGTGTTGTAATGCCAAGTTGTAATGTCAAATAATTCCAATGCTTACCATTATGAAGTGATTGGCTAGAGCGTGCACAGGCATAGTTCCGGTGTAGAATGTACATAAGTGAAGCTTCTATGGGTGACAGTTGAGGCACTTGAGGGGATGCTGCTGTAGCTTTAAGACGTGTCTGGGGCTGCTTAAATAAAGAACCTACTACGAATACTATTGAGTCACTACTACAGTAATTGGCTACACGTTGTGGCAGCCCTTGATGCGTTAGAGGATACCCTGTGGGGTGGAATGTAGCACAGTAGCAACCATTGCATAGGAGCAAGGAACAGCATTCGCAGTTGTACTAATCGCTGTATTTCTCCAAATGGTCCCAAATTGAAATAGTGCGAAGGCCAGAGTATGAAATCATATGTTTTTGGCAGAGTTTGTATGAGAGAAGGGCTGCCCAAGTGTAGAATTACAGATAATGGACCAAAACCTATTGCAGAAAAATTTCAACAATTCTTGAAAATAAATATTATTACACATAAAACCATGTCGTTGTACCATCCCGAAGAGAATGGTTTAGTTAAGCGCTTCAGCAGAGTGATTAAGGGTATGATTTAACAGGCCAGAAGCAATAGGTTGAATTAGGAATGTAAAATTCTTGAACTAAGCTGGGTGTATAGAATTACTCCCAGTAGTGTAATCTAGAAAAGTCAATTTTCTTTAATGAGCTGGCAAGAACACACTGGCAAAGATCTTGGTTGGATGTGGTCCTCCAAACAGGTAGAGTGGTCTCCAGAGCAGGTGAGGAAGAAAATTACTCGAACTCAACAGGCATATAACTCATTGTATTACAAAAATGTTGGCACTAAGGAGTTTAGTTTGAGTTGTGGTGATCGGGTCAAAGTGAGGAAGGAGAGAAAGGTGCTGAAAGTTGAAAGCCGCTTTTTCTTAACCTCTGCAGGTGTGTTAAATGTTTCGCAACTCAGAGAAATTGAGCTAAGGAAAAGTGTGGCATATGGGCAGAATATCTAAGTGTAGGAATTTCGCACAGGCTGAGATGGAAAATGTCAATAACCATGATTGGTTGGACATTGATGTGGATGTGCATTCTAATGATAAGCAGGTTGTGCATGAGTGCGACAAACGTTCAGAAGAGGAAAGCGAAGTTCTTGGTACATCTAAGTTTCCAAACTTACATTGTAATTCACACCGTGACAACCAAATTATTACTGGAAGATATGTTATCACAATCACTAAACCAAAAATGTTGGAAGATTTTGTTTGTGTTAATGTTATTTGCTATAAACATGCAGGTAATTTCTTGCCTCTTTCCGCTTATATTTTTCTTTTTTTCCCATATTCATTCCATGTTGATGTTTATTTTATTCACAGATTAAGAAATCTTTATTCTAGTTTCATAAAGTTTGCAGGATACACTCATTTATGTTTAAATTGTGGTTTCTGTAAGTGGTATGTGTGATGTAATGCCAAGGTGCAATGTCGAGCAAGACCACTGACTCATTGTCAGTGAAATTGCTCTCCCACCCTCGCAGCTCCACCATTAAGTGAGGTGCCCCTGCCCCTGCACTCTTGAGTGTTGGTGATCGAGGCCCTCCTCCACCCGCAGGTTTCCCTGCGCCTCATCCCTGGTGGTCCAGTGGACCTCTGTCTCCTTTCTTTCTTTCTGCTCCTTCACTCGTTTTTCTCCCCTTTCTATCTTTCACCTTTCTGCACCTCTGTTCTTTTGCGCCTTATTTCTGCCCATTTCCCTTTCTGTCCCTCTGCTCCTTCACTCGTTTTCACTCGTTTTTTTCCCCTTTCTATCTTTCACCTTTCTGCACCTCTGCTCTTTTGTGCCTTATTTTTGCCCATTTTCCCTTTCTCTCCCTCTGCTCCTTCTCTCGTTTTCACTCGTTTTTTTACCCTTTCTATCTTTCACCTTTCTGCTCTTTTCTGCATCTCTGCTCTTTTGTGCCTTATTTCTGCCTATTTTCCCTTTTTTCTTTATCCCTTCTTTCCTCCCTTTACCTTTCCCCGCCGCTGCTGCCCCCGCGGCCCCTCCCCCCCCAGCACGACCGGCCCAATCCAGCTCCCCTCCCCGCTCCCGCCTCCCAGCTGTCCAGCCCTCCCCGACCCCTACTTAATGGCGGCCACTGCGGGGACAGGCGAGCAAGACCACTGACTCATTGTCAGTGAAATTGCTCTCCCACCCTCGCAGCTCCACCATTAAGTGAGGTGCCCCTGCACTCTTGAGTGTTGGTGATCGAGGCCCTCCTCCACCCGCAGGTTTCCCTGCGCCTCATCCCTGGTGGTCCAGTGGACCTCTGTCTCCTTTCTTTCTTTCTGCTCCTTCACTCGTTTTTCTCCCCTTTCTATCTTTCACCTTTCTGCACCTCTGTTCTTTTGCGCCTTATTTCTGCCCATTTCCCTTTCTGTCCCTCTGCTCCTTCACTCGTTTTCACTCGTTTTTTTACCCTTTCTATCTTTCACCTTTCTGCTCTTTTCTGCATCTCTGCTCTTTTGTGCCTTATTTCTGCCTATTTTCCCTTTTTTCTTTATCCCTTCTTTCCTCCCTTTACCTCTCCCCGCCGCTGCTGCCCCCGCGGCCCCTCCCCCCCCAGCACGACCGGCCCAATCCAGCTCCCCTCCCCGCTCCCGCCTCCCAGCTGTCCAGCCCTCCCCGACCCCTACTTAATGGCGGCCACTGCGGGGACAGGCGAGCAAGACCACTGACTCATTGTCAGTGAAATTGCTCTCCTACCCTCGCAGCTCCACCATTAAGTGAGGTGCCCCTGCACTCTTGAGTGTTGGTGATCGAGGCCCTCCTCCACCCGCAGGTTTCCCTGCGCCTCATCCCTGGTGGTCCAGTGGACCTCTGTCTCCTTTCTTTCTTTCTGCTCCTTCACTCGTTTTTCTCCCCTTTCTATCTTTCACCTTTTTGCACCTCTGTTCTTTTGCGCCTTATTTCTGCCCATTTCCCTTTCTGTCCCTCTGCTCCTTCACTCGTTTTCACTCGTTTTTTTACCCTTTCTATCTTTCACCTTTCTGCTCTTTTCTGCATCTCTGCTCTTTTGTGCCTTATTTCTGCCTATATTCCCTTTTTTCTTTATCCCTTCTTTCCTCCCTTTACCTTTCCCCGCCGCTGCTGCCCCCGCGGCCCCTCCCCCCCAGCACGACCGGCCCAATCCAGCTCCCCTCCCCGCTCCTGCCTCCCAGCTGTCCAGCCCTCCCCGACCCCTACTTAATGGCGGCCACTGCGGGGACAGGCGAGCAAGACCACTGACTCATTGTCAGTGAAATTGCTCTCCTACCCTCGCAGCTCCACCATTAAGTGAGGTGCCCCTGCACTCTTGAGTGTTGGTGATCGAGGCCCTCCTCCACCCGCAGGTTTCCCTGCGCCTCATCCCTGGTGGTCCAGTGGACCTCTGTCTCCTTTCTTTCTTTCTGCTCCTTCACTCGTTTTTCTCCCCTTTCTATCTTTCACCTTTCTGCACCTCTGTTCTTTTGCGCCTTATTTCTGCCCATTTCCCTTTCTGTCCCTCTGCTCCTTCACTCGTTTTCACTCGTTTTTTTACCCTTTCTATCTTTCACCTTTCTGCTCTTTTCTGCATCTCTGCTCTTTTGTGCCTTATTTCTGCCTATTTTCCCTTTTTTCTTTATCCCTTCTTTCCTCCCTTTACCTTTCCCCGCCGCTGCTGCCCCCGCGGCCCCTCCCCCCCAGCACGACCGGCCCAATCCAGCTCCCCTCCCCGCTCCCGCCTCCCAGCTGTCCAGCCCTCCCCGACCCCTACTTAATGGCGGCAACTACGCGGCCGCTGCGCTGCGGGCGCGCCGCTGGTGTACCGAAGGCGCATCAAAGGCAAGCACGTCTGCGCCCGTCTGCGACCCGTCCGCGACCAGCACCAGGAACCCTGGACCTCCGCCCCGCCAACGCTACGACCCAGCAGCACTCCACGCACTCAACCCAGGCTGCAACAACAACTGCAAGCTAGCATCACCAGCCGACACCCATGGACCCTTCAGCTGTCACCGCTGCCAGCACACCTGCAGCACCGCCAAGAACACGGATCCAGCACAACCCGCCCACAAGAACACAACCGAACTGAAGACCCTGCAATGCATCCTCCTCAACGTCCGATCCCTCCACAAACACGCCACAGAAATCTGGGACCTCCTCGACAGCACAACCCCAGACGTAGCATTCTTCACCGAAACCTGGACCAACACCACCTCGGGACCGGACATCGCCATCGCCATCCCCCAAGGATACAAGATCTCCAGGAAGGACCGCCCCATCCACCCAGGAGGAGGAATCGCCATCGTCCACAAATCCAGCCTCCGCCTGAGCACACTCCCTGACGAGTCCACAGAACTGATGGAACACCTTCACTTCAAGATACTGGCCAGCCCCACCGCCGCCCTTCGAGGAACCCTCATCTACCGACCCCCTGGACCCCGCGGACCCTTCGCCAACTCCATCACGGACATTATCTCCCCGCAGGCCATCGCATCCACCAACTACACCCTGCTGGGAGACCTCAACTTCCACCTCGACAATCAACTGGACCCCAACACCACATCCCTCCTGGACAACCTCCACAACATTGGACTCCGCCAGATCGTGACCGAGCCCACGCACTCAGCAGGACACACCCTCGACCCCCTCTTCACTACAGGAAACTCCATCACCTTCAGTCACACCACCGAACTCCCATGGACCGACCATTGTTGCGTCCACTTCACCTTCAGAACACCCACCATCCACAGACACCAGCACCTGCTTCCACAAAGAAACTGGACCAAAATCACCGATGACCAGCTCACCTCCTCACTCAACAACTCCACCCCAACCATCGCGGAAAACGACGACCCCAACACCGCAGCCCGAACCCTGCATAGATGGATCTCGGACAGCACCAACACCATAGCCCCCCTCAAGAAAAACAACAATACCCGTGCCAAGAAAGCCAGATGGTTTACCACCGAACTTCGAGAGTCCAGGCGCACATGCCGCCGCCTCGAAAAGGCCTGGAGAAACACCAAATCCACAGAAGTCCACAACAACTTCAGAGCCGCCACCAACGCCCACCATCAACTCATCAGAGAAACGAGGAAAAAAGCGATTGAAGACGGAATCTCCACCCACGCACACAACAGCAAGGAACTCTTCAGCATCATCAAGGAGTTCGCCCAACCCACCAGCGAGTCTACCGACATCCCTCCCTCACAAGACCTCTGCGACAAACTCAGCATCTTTTTCCACCACAAAATCAAGAGCATCTACGACAACTTCGACGAAGACAACCAACACACTGAACCCTCACCAACCACCCCCGACACCCGGAAACCAGCGATTGATGACTGGACAGCCCTCACCACCGAAGACACACTGAAGACAATGAAGTCAATCCACTCAGGGGCCCCCACGGACCCCTGCCCCCACCACATCTTCAACAGAGCCGCCAACACCATCGCACCCATGCTCCGCCAAACCATCAACCGCTCCCTGGCGACCGCCTCATTCCCCGATGACTGGAAACACGCCGAGGTCAACCCCCTCCTAAAGAAACCCTCAGCGGACCCCACCGACCTCAAAAACTACAGACCCATCTCCCTGCTCCCGTTCCCAGCGAAAGTCATCGAGAAAGCCATCAACAGCCAACTCGCCACATTCATTGAAGAACACAACATCCTCGACTCCTCCCAATCCGGCTTCAGAAAAAAACACAGTACGGAAATCGCCCTCCTCGCCGCAACAGACGACATCCGCACCTTACTGGACAAAAGAGAAACAGTAGCCCTCATCCTCCTCGACCTATCAGCGGCGTTCGACACAGTCTCCCACCGCACCCTAATACGCAGACTCTACGATGCAGGAATCCAGGACAAGGCCCTCGACTGGATCTGCTCCTTCCTCTCCAGCAGGACGCAGCGGGTCAGACTCCCCCCTTTCCTCTCGGACCCCACACCTATCACCTGCGGAGTCCCCCAGGGCTCCTCCCTCAGCCCGACGCTCTTCAACGTCTACATGGCTCCACTTGCCCCCATCGTCAGAACCTACGGACTCAACATCGTGTCATATGCAGACGACACCCAGCTCATCCTCTCCCTATCCAACGAGCCCAACACCGCCAGACGCAACTTTCGAGAAGGCATGGAAGCCGTCGCTAAATGGATGAAAAACAGCTGCCTACAACTAAACACCAACAAAACAGAAGTACTCATCATGGGCCCAAACCCCAACGCCTGGAGTGACACCTGGTGGCCCACCGCCCTCGGAAATCCGCCAACCCCCACAGACCACGCACGCAACCTGGGAATCATCCTGGACTCCGAGCTCAAAATGGACCGCCAGATCAACTCTGTCTCATCTTCCTGCTTCCACACCCTCCGCCTCCTTCGTAAGACCTTCAAATGGATCCCCCTCGAACACCGAAAGACAGTCACTCACGCCCTGGTCACCAGCAGACTCGACTACGGCAACGCACTCTACGCCGGAATAAACAAAAACCTCATCCGCAAGCTACAGAACATCCAGAACGCCGCCGCAAGACTGGTCCTCAACCTGCCAAAACACTGCCACATCTCCCAGCACCTGCGCACACTCCACTGGCTCCCCGTCGAGGCGAGAATCACCTTTAAGATGCTCACCCACGCACACAAGGCCCTCCACGGCACCGGACCAGCATACCTGAACAGCCGACTCAAATTCCACGCACCCCAAAGGACCCTACGATCAGCCCAGCTTTCCTACGCTGTGGTCCCCCGCACCAGAAAGACCAGATCGGGAGGCCGCTCCTTCTCCTTCCTCGCGGCCAAAGCATGGAACGCCCTTCCGCTCCACCTCAGACAGACAACATCGCTCCCCAGCTTCGCAAGAAACCTCAAAACCTGGCTCTTCGACAGACCCCCTCCTTGATGGAATGGAACCTGCACCCCCCCCAACCCCCCCCCCACCCCTAGCGCCTTGAGACCCTTACGGGTGAGTAGTCGCGCTTTAACAAACTCCTGATTGATTGATTGAGTAATGCCAATGTTTACTATTATGATTTGATTGGCTATAGCGTGCCCAAGCGTTGTTCCAGTGTGAAACAAATGTAAATAGATGAAGGTTCTAGGGGTGACAGTTGAGACAGTCGGGAGGATGCTACTGTTGCTGTAAGACATATCTGGGCTGCTTAAAATAAGAACCTACTACAGATACTGTTGAGCCATTATTACAAGGCATTTCCTTGGCTGCAGAGTGGGTGTCAGATCTGATACTTTTGAGGTAGTTTCCCTAAACTTTTTGTTTTTTTCCTCCTGGTTTTTGCTGATTCACTTTTTATGGCCTTAGGGCTCTGGACACTTTCCTGTTGTAATGCAGTGTGAAATTGTGTGCGCCTTTCCTACACATGTTAGGGAGTGCTGCTTACCTGATGTTTTTAAAACATGTCCAAGCCTGCCATTGCAGGCCTGTGTGTCCACATTTGTACTTATTCTCAGGTTGGCCTTTCTATATCGTTGGCCAATGCTGAGGATGCTTTTCACTAACACTAGAGCACCCCTAGGGTGAGCCCTGGGGAGTGAAGCGAGTGATGGCTGAAAGTCAATGAAGGGTCATGTGCTTCTCTGTCCAGGTAGTGAAGAACCCCCTGTGTTTTTCACTAAGCTTGGGTAGAGTTAGCGTTGCGGCGCTACATGGTACTCTGTGAAGCAGTAAAAAACTCTGCTGCATTAGGCAGAGTTCTGCGAGTGGGCGTAGTTGCTTGTTCCGCCCGTTTACAAGACGTTTCTGCCAAATGGCAATGCAGATTGCGTGTCCGTGGGGAAATATTGCGCGAACTTCACCATGCGCCCATGCACGGGCGCGGCCACCTTGTTTTTCTTTCTACTCTTGTTATGGTTCTGGCGCGTGTTTTGAATCCTCCCTAAATCTTTCCAATCCTTTGTTCCCAAAAAGGTTTTTTCTGATCGTTTTTTATTTATTATCTATTCCTCTCTCTTCTTAGGTCTATATTTTTCATTTTTTCTACTTTTTCTGTGTTTTTTACTGTGTTTTGTACTGTTTTTCTATATTACTGCTTTCTCATTTTTTTACCTCCTTTCTTCTTCCCCTCCCTTACTTTTTTACTTTCTACATTTTCTTTTCCACCCCACCCCCCAGCATCATGGCAGACAGTCGGCCCAGGGAAAGAGGTGGAGATGGCAGCTCTTGGTTTTTTTGTGTGGCGCCACCTCCCCTCCACCCTGGCAGCACGCCTGGGTCCAGGTAAGGGCTCCGGGGAGCGTCAGCAGCAGTGGGCAAGGGTGCACCAGTCAATCTATCGCTGCTCTGGGGTCCGTTGCACCTATAACCAAGTGACGCACTGGTGGTTCGATATCCTGGACTGAGAGCAGGCTTGGTGAGTAGATAATTATTATTATTCTGTATTCTATGTTGTAGCAAATACTAATTTTTTCCCAAATAGCAAGAATGCTGATTCTTACATGCAGGTAAGTTACATTTAAAAATCTTACGTTATGTGATCGCTATTCTTCTAGACATATCGGCGGTTGGTGGTCCAGGAGGGGGAGGAGGCAACAGCTGCGACCTCCAATGCACCGGCCTCAGCCATGCCCTAGTAGTGCCTCTTGTGGTACAGCGCTGTGGTTTGGCAGCCAACCGTCACCACCCATCTTCTACTGCTGCTACCCTCTTGACAGCGAGAGTGAGGGCATTTGAGCACTGCATGCTCCTCAGGATGGTGCACCTTGGAAGCCGCATAGAGGAGCTTTTCAACAGCCTAGAGAGGAAGATCCAACTCCTCCTAGCCCTAACTTGCCTCTAGGCCTCTCTCTTGCCCCTTTTTTAATGTTTTATTTGGTGGGTGGGACCTGTTTGGGAGAGGGTGGGATGTGGGAGTTGGAAAAATTGGATTGGGGTTACAGACATTTGTATTTTGGACTCTCATTGGACATTGGATGTGGTTAGGGAGAGGGTGGGTGAGGTGAGGTGGGCTTTTCTAGTTTTATAGGTGTTAGGGGAATACATTTTTTGTTTTACATGTCATTTGATGTAGATCTTTTTTTCGGGGGGGGGGGTTATACCTTTACTTCACACTGTTTCCTTTGCAGCAGGGCTGCAGCCAGTTTTTTACATCTGCTGACATAGTGTAACACACCAACAGATAAATGTGGTACCCTCACTTGTCCTACTACTCTCTCCTCCTAGTCTATGCAGTCTGCAACTATATATATTTATATAACCCTTATGGACTCAGTAGGGGTTGTGGTGTGTGAATTAATTAATTTCCATAGTAAATAGATTATTTTTGCATCTTCAATGAATTCCCCACACTTCTTCGCTTACCTGCGATTGACTAGGTGAAGCAATGGCTGTAAGGTGATGGTTTGGTTTCCCAGGATGCTTGTTTCCGGTCCAGGGAAGACATGGTTTGGCAGTTCGGGCTTGACTGTTCCCATGAGGCACTGGGTCAAGACTGATTTGCATATGGCCATGTCCGAACTGGGGTGGCGGAGTGAGCTAAAGAATGATGATGGATTAAACCTAGATCAGTTGACTGGGGGTGAGTGCGTGCAATTTTCAACACTCCGTACATCATCCCCTTTGGTTTTGCTTTGTTCGCCCTACGTTGGCAGTGTATGCCCAAACGTGGGTCCCTTGCTCACTTTGCCACTGGATTCAAGCTAGCCTGGCTGATGACGGTTGATTAGCCAGAAACTGGTACTAGGATTCTTGTTTCTAGTCTATGGAAGACATGGCGCGGCAGTTCGGGCCTGATTGGTCCCATGAGGCACAGGGTCAGACTGATTTGCATAAGGCCATGTCTAAACTGGGGTGGCGGAGTGAGCTAAAGAATGATGATGGATTAAACCCAGATCAGTTGACTGGGGGTGCGTGCTTGCAGTTCAACATTCCGTCCATCATCCCCTTTGGTTTTGCTTTGTTTGCCCTAAGTTGGCAGGGTATGCCCAGACGTGGGTCCCTTTCTCACTTTGCCACTGGATTCAAGCTAGCCTTGCTGATGATGGCTGATTAACCAGAAACCGGTCCCAGGATGCTTGTTTCCGGTCCAGGGAAGACATGGCTTTGCAGTTCAGGCTGGACTGTTCCCATGAAGCACAGGGTCAGAGTGATTTGCATATGGCCATGTCTGAATTGGGGCGGTGGAGTGAGCTAAAGAATGATTGATAGAAATGGGATTTCTGGCTAGCTGAGACTTGCATCAAAGCGTGGCAAAAACCACCACTCTAGTCAGGATAAGGGAGTTACACTCCTAAAATAACCACTGCTCATCCCGTGGATAGCTTGGCACGAGCAGTAAGGCTTATCTTAGAAGCAGTGTGTAAAGCATTTGCACATAACCAACAGTAATACAATGTAAGCACTACAAAAGGACACCACACCAGTTTAGAAAAATAGCCAATATTCTTATATACATAAAACAAGACCAAATACGATAAAAATCCACAATACAGTACTTAGAAAATAGTTAATTCGCAAGATGTCTTTAAATTGCAAAAATACGTTGAAAACACAGTTCGTACGAGTCGGTAGCTCGGACCGATCCTACCGCAATGCTGAAAACAACAGAGTCTCGCAGTTCCAGCTGACTGCGTCAGTACGGGCCAGAAACAGCATGAAAAGACATGTTAACAGTACCTTTCTTAGTGCGGCTCATACGGAGGTGCGAGTCGGTCTTGGCATCCATCGCGGTTGCGTTGCAAAATGGAAGCGGTACACAGTGTGGTGTCTTCCTGATGCAGTGCGAGCAGCGGCTGAGTGATGATCATCCAGTCGGCATCAGTGAGACCAAAGCTTGCGGTGCATTGCGAGGCGGTGCTCGATGCGGTGCTCGCAGGTTGCAGTGCAGGTGACAGAGCTGATCATGGTGTCCATGCGGTTACGGTGCAAAGTGGAAGCGGTACAGGGCACGGTGTCCTCTCAATGCAGTGCAGGCAGCGGTTCAGTGACGATCGTGCAGACGGCGTCGTTGAGTCCAATGTGTGCGATGCAGGGTGAGACGGTGCTTGATGCGGTGCTGGCAGGTTGGGATGCAATTGACAGAGCCGGTTGGCGGGAATTGGCACAGGCCGAGCCAGACAGCTGTTCGTGATGAGGCGGTTATGGGTGTCGAGCCAGCAGCGTTGGTGAGACCAGGCCAGCGAAGTGAAGTGAGGCAGTGCGGGCTGCAATGCCTCTCGATGCGGTGCAGGCAGTGGCTCGGTGCCGATCGTGCAGTCGCGTCGGTGAGACCAAGGATTATGGTGCAGGGCAAGACGATGCGGCTTGTGGTGCCTTCAGGACACAAGGCCAGCGACGAAGTCGGTGACAGAGTCCGTCGCGGTTCCCTCTTCTCTGTGGCAACTGAAACATCGGTTCCAGGAGCGGTACCCAGAGGTGGATGAAGTCTTTGCAGTCCCTGAGACTTCTTAACAGGAGGCCAGCTCGTTTTCAGGCCCTTGGAGATACTTAGCACAAGTAGAGAAAGTTCAGTCCAGTTCTATCACTGCCCAAGGCAGAAGCAGCAGCTGCTGGCCAACCCAACAGAGCAACAACACAGCAAAGGGGCAGTACTCCTCCTGGCAGCTCTTCCAGCTCGTCTTCTTGGTAGGTTCTTTGATTCCAGCGGGTTCTGAAATCTTGGGGTCTGGGCCCCAATATTTACACCACCAATTCCTTTGTCCTCTAAAGGCAGAAGGGCCTGGCCCTAGTTCAAACCAGTTTGGGGGTGCATTCTGCCAGTGTGCACCTTCTTCCTTTGTCAGTGTGGGCCAGGGTCCTTAGACACACCACAGAAGGTGGAGCCAGCATTGTGGAAGGCGAGCCTAGCCCTATTCAGACCCAGGTGCTACTCCTCCCATCCATCTATGTGTAGATGTGTCTATTCAGCTTTGTGCTGACACACCCTGCCTCCTAGAGTCTCCCCAGCCCCTGTCACTCACAGACCAGACAGACAATACACAAGCAGGCTGGATCGTTAGGTCAGAAAATACCTACTTTCTAAAAGTGGTATTTTCAAACACAGAATATTAAAACCAACTCCACTAAAAGATGTATTTTACCATTCTGAGTTCTGGTATACTAAACCCGAATTTCTACCATGTTCCCTGAGTCAGTTAGAATTATAAGATGTTATAATCAAACTGCCCACTCTGGTCTTTGGGGAACAGATTGCCTTGCAATAGTGAAAAACTAAGAAGACTGTAATTCACTACCATGGCATGCCACACACACCACGGCATGTCCTTCCTTTCTCATACAATGCACCCTTCCCAGGGGGATAACTTGGGCCTACCTTAGGGGTGACTCACATGTAGAAAAGGGAAGGTTTAGGGACTTGTAAGTGTGTGCACTTGCCACGTCGACATGGCAGCACCAGGCTGCGCACTGGCTCTGCAATGGAAGACCAGATTTACACTTTACAGGCTGTTTGTGTGGGTGGCACAATCCAGTGCTGCAACCCAGCAACAACATTTGATTTATAGGCCCTGGCACTCGCACTGCACTTTACTAGGGACTGATACATAAATCAAATAGGCCAATCATGGAAACACCAATCCATAACACAGTTTACACAGAGAGCATATGCACTTTAGCACTGAATAGCAGTGGTGAAGTACCCAGAGTCCTAAACTCAACACAAACAGGTCAGGGAAAATAGGCGGAAAAAGCAAAAAGTTTGGGAATACCCCTTCAAAAAGGCCATTTCCAACACAACCCCCTTCCAGCCTAAAGCCAGGGTAGACCAATCCATACCTTCAAGGACTTCCCTGCTTGGGGTGATAAAACAGGGAACCTGGCCCGCAACAGCAGGGTTTCATTCCCGTTCTATGCCTTCCTGAACCTAGTTGGATTCCTTTATCCATACTCTCAGGGCCCACTAAGCTGACCTATGGGGAACCCTTCTCCTCACCTGTGAATCCATCTGTGCAGCGCATAAACTTACTTTGCTCACAGATGAGTCCCAACAGGCCGACAGTGCACACATGGCCAACACAGTGGTGCGGCTCAGTCCACCACCGGGGTGTGACTCCTGTCCCCCTCCTAGGGCCAACCCTGTTCACAAGGACAGCAAGCCACAGTGGCTACCGACAGTTGTCAGTGGGGAGACCCAGGCCTTATGCCTCTCAGGGCTCCCTAACCTGGTGGGCGTTTGCCCTAGGAACCTGGCTCACTTTGTCCACTCTCCTTCTTGTCAGGTCAGGGATGAAATCCTGGCACTGGCCCACCAGCCCAGGGTCTGTACCCTGAGGCTGGACAGGAGACTGGGGTGGGCTCTCCCACACACTGCCCTCCTCCCTGGAGCTCTGCACACTCCCACCTGGAGCGGTACCCCCTATCGGAATTGTCAGGCCACCTGTGGCAGGTGTTCTGCACAATTCACCCATCAGTTAAGGGGTGCTATCCTGCAACTGGTACACCAGCTCAGGGTCTGTACCCTGAGGCTGAATCAGGGACTGGAGTGAGCTCCCCCACACCCGCCCCCTCTCCTTGGGGCTCTGTACTCTCCCACCTGAAGTGGTACCCCGGGAATAAAACCCGGTCAGGACACTGCTTACAGTCGTCCTTCCCTCCAGGTCAGGCAGGACCTGAACCTGGCTTCCCGACCCAAGGACTAAACCCTGCAGCTGAGCACCTGCCCGGCGCACCAGGACTTTCTTGGGAACACGAATGCCACCCCTGAGGGTAACATATGACTCATGTGTTGTGTGATAGTCTGCCTGAATCAGATCTCTTGACCTCTGTCCATCTGACAGTCCATCTGACAGTGTGTGAAGATCCCCTAGGACAGAAGTGATGTCACCATGGTCACTGCTAGGAGGCTCAGCCCTTCTGGAAGGCCCCTGACCCACTGGTTCTCCCATTGGGGAACGCATTCCCCTCTTACCCCTCCATCTGGACTCCTGTACCTTCTCAACTGGAGAATTGTTGCCAGACACCAGAACTGGTGGGATGCTCGTCACAGCAGCCCCCCCCAGTTCCCCAGACACTAGGGGATCCCCCTTAATGGGTGGCCTGCCAGTGCAGCTTAGGCTCCTTACCTGGTGTCCCCTCATGGGACCAACCAGGCTCTGGGACCAGGTTTCAGGCACCTGGGGCCGCAGCCCCTTCCCACTCCTTCTCCACAGAGACACGGTGTGAGTCCCTACACCCTTCCCACGACACCAGGACCTATCTGGGTTACCACAAAAATGTCCCACCACTCTTGGTTGGGAAATACATAAGCCACTTCCTTGCAAGTCACCCGCAGATGCTTCTCCAGACCCTCTGAAATCCACCAATAGGTCTGCCTCCAGTGCAAGCTCCCTGAGGTCAGAGAACTCACACTCCACCGGGTGTTGGCATAGCTCTGGAAAACAGGGACTTAGAATATGCTCTCCAACAATTGAATCACACAGCTGCACACAGGTGTTAACCAAACTACCCTTCACCCAATCATCCAGTGCCTCAGACAAGTACCCCACATCATTCTCACAAGACTGATGAGATACTGCTGCTGTCTCTCAACCCATGCTCTTCTGGGTGGTCTCCATCCTCACTTACCAGGGCTTCTATCATGGGGGAACCCCTCTCCATGCACCTCTCATCTAGAGACAGTAGAGTGTCCCTCCCACTACCAGGAATATGGTCCCCTGAGTCGGTTCCACAATCCACCTCAGGGACACTGTGCACCACTGGAATAACCTCACAATCCTGAAGCCCCTGGTTTATGTCAACACCCTCCTTGAAGCAGGGCCCAAATCTGTGCGTGCGTGTACCTCATCCTCAGTACTAGACACTACAATTTTGCTGCCCCCATCTGGGCTGGATAAAGCCCTACAGGCTTCCCAATCCAGCTCCAGCTCTCTCATTTTAAGCTTGTGATCCAAGATAATCTTCCTTTCCTCAATGGCTATTCTTTTGTCTTCTATTTCCCTCTCCATCTGGAGCTTTTCAAAGTCAAACTTCCTTGCTTCCTGCCTGTCCTCTAGCTCCTCTGGGGACAAGCCACGACTGCCTGGCCTGGAGGGTTCCCCCCTCCCAAAAGCACATACACCCTAGAAATAGGCTCCTCTGCCTCTCCACTGAGATCACCTGATTGCCCACTGGCATGTCTGGTGGCTAAACAGGCCCTCAGTGCCTTTTGTAGCTCCTCCTTCCTAGTGAGGCCTCTGATTTGGATTCTAGGTTTTTGCAAATCGCTCTCCATTCCTTAACATTGTAGGATTCCAACCTTTCTTCCTCAAAGGCAATTCCAACAGAGGATGCATTTGATTCAGGCCTGTTGAAATAGAAAGTTCAAACTGGCAAGATCAAAAATAGGCCAAAAAGAAAAAGAACAAGTTTGTGGTTCACTGTAAGTCAAGTGCAAACACAAGTCCTTTCCTCAGCGCTGACAACCAATGTTAGAAATGGGATTTCTGGCTACCTGAGACTTGCGTCAAAGCGAGGCAAAAAACACCACTCTAATCGGTATAAAGGAGTTACACACCTAAAATAACCCCCGCTCATCCCCTGGGTAGCTTGGTACAAGCAGTCAAGCTTATCTTAGAACAAAACCAAAGGGGATGCTGTGTGTAAAGCATTTGCACATAACCAACAGTAATACAATGTAAGCACTACAAAAGAACACCACACCACTTTAGAAAAATAGCCAATATTCTTATATAGTTAAAACAAGACCAAATATGATAAAAATCCACAATACAGTACTTAGAAAATAGTTAATTCGCAAGATGTCTTTAAATTGCAACAATACACTGGAAGCACAGTTCGTACGAGTCGGTAGCTCGGTCCTAGCCTACTGCGATACTGAAAACAACAGAGTCTCACAGCTGAATGCGTCGGTATGGGCGAGCAACAGCACGAACAGACTCGTTAACAGTACCTTTCTTAGTGCGGCTCACACGGAGGTGCGAGTCGGTCTTGGCATCCTTTGCGGTTGTGTTGCAAAGTGGAAGCGGTGCATGGTACTTTGTCCTCTCGATATGGAGCAAGCAGCAGCTCGGTGACGATCATCCAGACGGCGTCGGTGAGACCAAGACTTGCGATACAGGGATACAGGGCGAGACGGTGCTCAATGCGGTGCTGGCAGATTGCGGTACAGGTGAAAGAGCCGGTCGTGGTGTCCATTGTGGTTACGGGGCAAAGTGGAAGCGGTGCAGGGCATGGTGTCCCCTCAATGCGGTGCAGGCACCGGCTCTGTGACGATCGTGCAGACAGGCGTCGGTAAAACCAAGGTGTGCAGTGCAGGGCGAGACGGTGCTCGATGCGGTGCTGGCAGGTTGCAATGCAAGCGGCAGAGCCGGTTGGCAGGAATTGGCACGGGCTGAGCCGGACAACAGTGCGTGAAGAGGTGGTCACGGGTGTCGAGCCCGCGGCGTCCGTGTTGGTGAGACCAGGCCAGCGAAGGGAAGCAAGGCAGTGCCGGCTGCAATGCCTCTCAAAGCGGTGCAGGCAGCGGCCCGGGGATGATCGTGCAGACAGCGTTGGTGAGACCAAGGCTTACGGTGCAGGACGAGACTGTGCGGCCTGCTGTGCCTTCAGGACACAAGGCCAGCGACGGAGTCGGTAACAGAGTCGGTGACAGACTCGGTCACGGTTCCCTCTTCTCTGTGGCAACCGAAAGAGCAGTTCCAGGAGCGGTACCCAGAGGTGGATGAAGCCTTTGCAGTCCCAGAGACTTCTTAACAGGTGGCCAGCTCAGTTTCAGGCCCTTGGAGATACTCAGCACAATAGAGAAAGTTCAGTCCAGTCCTTTCACTGTCCAAGGCAGAAGCAGCAGCTGCAGGCCTACCCAACAAAGCAACAACACAGCAAAGTGGCAGTTCACCTCCTGGCAGCTATTCCAGCTCTTCTTCTTGGCAAGTTCCTTGATTGCAGCGAATTCTGAAATCTTGGGGTCTAGGCCCCAATATTTATACCAGCAATTCATTTGTCCTCTGAAGGCAGAGGGGCCTGGACCTAGTTCAAACCAGTTTGGGGTGCATTCTGCCAGCGTGCACCTTCTTCCTTTGTCAGTGTGGGCCAGGGTCATCAGACATACCACAGGAGGTGGAGCCAGCATTGTGGAAAGCAAGCCCAGTCCTATTCAGACCCAGTTGCTACTCCTCCCATCCATCTATGTGTAGATGTGTCTATTCAGCCCTGTGCTGACTCACCCTGTCTCCTGGAGTCTCCCCCAGCTCCTGTCACTCACAGACCAGACAGACAATACACAAGCTAGCAGAGGCATGCTGGATCGTTAGGTCAGAAAATATATACTTTGTAAAAGTGATATTTTCAAACACAGAATGTTAAAACCAACTTCAATAAAATATGTATTTTATCGTTCTGAGTTCAGACATAATAAACTCGAATTTCTACCAAGTTCCGTGAGTCAGTTAGGATTATAGGATGTTATAATCAAACTGCCCACTCTGGCCTATGGGGAACAGGTAGCCTTGCAATAGTGAAAAACAAAGTAGGCTGTAATTCACTACCAGGACATGCCACACACACCAGGGCATGTCCTGGCTTTCTCATACAATGCACCCTGCCCTGGGAGTACCTTGGGCCTATCTTAGGGGCAACTCACATGTAGAAAAGGGAACGTTTAAGGACTAGTAAGTGTGTGCACTTGCCAAGTCGACATGGCAGCCCCAGGCTGCACACAGGCTCTGCAATGGCAGACCAGAATTCACTTTACAGGCTGTTTGCATAGGTGGCACAATCCAGTGCTGCAGCCCCCCAACAGCATTTGATTTATAGGCCCTATCACTCGCAGTGCACTTTACTAGGGACTGATACATATATCAAATAGGCCAATCATGGAAACACCAATCCATAACACAGAGAGCATATGCACTTTAAAATGGAATGGTGGGGTAGCCTAGTATAAGTCACAAACTGACGTCGACTCGAGCTATGAAGTGGACAAGCATAACCTTTAGTGCTGGAAGGATGATGATGCTGGCAATTAATTATGATGAATTATGTTCCTTTGGAAAACAATTGAATATTGAATACTGCGCATGGGTGGGCAATCTATTCTCTATATTTCCAGTGTGGGCTATAGATATACTTAGAGCAGATGAAGATCCTTACCATGCCATGAGTTAGTGTTGATTTCATCACACCTGTCCCAGCAAGTGTGTGATCAATTAATGGTGTAAATTTAAATTACATTGCAAGGATGCCAGGTTTGGGCAAACCGCTGCCTGGCTGACAGGCGCACTTATATTCGAAACTGGTAAATTCAACTTCAAATTCCAACAAATCTTAAACACCCCTTTTTATTGAGACTCGCGTCTTAATTTTACTAGAGTGTACTAAACATTATTGAGCACTGGTGATCAGTTAGCGTCTGCTGTTTTTATTTGGTCAACATTACGATTAGGTAAAAGGGGCGGTAGATATTCAAATATGAATTTTCTGGTATCCTGAGCACTGAGGGCTGTATTAAGCTACTTTTTATTCATTTTATTTACAGACTGTTAATATGAGGAAGGGTCTTGAATGACCTGAAATACATTGGGTTGTGAAAATTATAGTCTTGATTTGCAACTTATATGAAATAGCAATCACAAGCACTGATATGAGCGACTAATTAAAGAAACAAGATGATGAATGATCCTTGACTCTTAAGTCATTGAAAAGTATTGAATGAGATTTGTTGAAATTTGAAGAGGATCTTACCAGCTTTGAAGTTAAGTGGGCCTGTCAGCCAGGTAGCGATTTGCCCAAACCTGGCATCCTTGCAACTTTAATTCTATTAGCGCTTTCAGACGTGGTGCTACGACAAGTGATTCACATTGAGGAATACTGCTGAACCAGAGTAACTTGTGATAAAATCGAGTGCGCCGCGGTATTATTGAAGGTAAATTTAATTTAGTCATCCATCACTAAATCACACAGCTTGGGGAAGAGGGTTAGGGGTTAGATGAATGGATGGGAAGGGAGATTTGAGGGAAAGTTTTGACAGAGACAAACACTACACATGGACAACACATTCATCTTGGCATCCGACCAGGGGGAAAAGGAAATGCATGCACTAGTACAGGGCAGTGTATTAATTATCCAATTGTCTGTCTGCCCCCAGTGAGACCCAAGTTACATACATTATATTTTGTTGTACCGGACTTCGAATTTAAATTGAATTAAAATTTAAATATCTGTAGGAGTCAAATAAGCAAACATAAACAACACATACAGTTGTAATGATTGTAGAGTAAAAAAAAAGATACTGTATTGCCAAATTGGGCAATGCCTTCCTCTTGGACTGTCCATCCGTGAATCCTGGGTGTCTTTCAGATGCAGTTTGGTAACGTAAGTGTGAGTTGTTTTACAGAATGGCGCAGAAGACTTTCATAGGCAGCATGGCTAAATAAAATCATTTCTGCTTCTTGCAGTTACCTCCAACAACAGGCCCCCACCCAACCTCCTCTTGGCTTTGAATTTGAGCCAGACAGCGTTGAGCGCACACACACACAGAAACATTGTATTTTCCAAATTAAGTAAAACATCAGTGACCACTGTCAGTCACACCACACTCGTCATCACCACCACCACTACTCAGACATGTTGGTTGTTGTTTACCTTTAGGCCACTTCAAAGTCATCATCATCATCCAAATCGGTTGGTTTCAGTGAATTTGAAAATGTCCATCTTCTTCTGGTGGCATTTCTCAAAGTAGTCATGTCCACTCCTTGAGTAATTCCATCAATCATCTATGATACTTCTGACTCTGACTCCGCGTGTGGTGATCAACTTTGTACCGACTCAAAATGCAATGGGTCGGCCTGTAGCAGCAAAAAATTTTTATTGAAGAACAAGAAGGGAAAGATTGACTTGAGTCACTTTTGTTGTGTGCAGAATATAGTAGACATCATTCACAACAAACAACAATTACTTAGAGTGCAAAGCATGCCATAATTTACCTGTTCTTCCGGGGAAGTCTCTCTTGGCTATGAAAGGATAGATAGATAGTCAGGACCCGGTGTTGCGGTCTGTCAGGACCTAGCAGGCGGTTACGCACTGTCTGCCTGCCTTCGGTGAACCAAGAAGTAACCCGACCCTAGACACTACATTACCCAGCAACCATAGTGAGTGCCACGCCCCATGTGACTCGGACGCATCCCTGGAACCGGTTATAGTGTAGCTGGGTGATCATACGCTGCCTATTATTCTGGCGGATTTCCTGTGGCAGCAGTTTTGAGGATCTCAGGAGCAGAGGCCGTAAGAGTGCGTTTGGCACCTTTTTGGACCATCTTGCTCGCATTCCTGGAGGTCCATATTATCGGTTCACGGAGACGCACCCCGTCGCCCCTCTGTTGGTGGAGACAGCGCATTCAGTGGTCTCTTGCTGAGGAGCGCAATAGCGCCGTTTGTGACATTCTGTTTCCACCTCTCTCCTCTGTTGGTAGAGACAGAGTGTCTGCCGCGGTCTAATGCAGAGGAGCACCTGGCGTTTTTCATGGGCATAGACACCCTGATACTCCCTGTTGGAGAGAACAGTATTCTGCTGTGGTCTCATGCAGGGAGTTAGTGATGGTCTTACTCAGCATGATATGGCTATTCCTTGTGAGTAAGCTACTAAATGTGATATAGTGAACTGTTTGTACACGACAGGGCTGGACTTTTAACCTTGTTATTTAAACTGCCCTAGCAGTTCCTGACTACAGTTGCTGCAGACACAGCGAACTTGTGCTATTATTTGCGGAACATTGTTGGTTCTCATACAAAAAGGAAAAATACCTCAGTGATGTGATTTAGTAAGCAGGATGCTTACTATTTTTTTTTTTTAAGAACCTTTATTTCAATTAGCACGAAATTACAAACACGGGCCTACAACCAGTGTGGCCGGCCGCTAGTTAAATCGAGCAGAAATTAAGTAAGAAGTATCACATCAATCCGGCGCTTAAGAACAAAGCCACATTCAGGATACAGCAGAGAATCAAGATAATACGTGATACCAAGGAGTTGAAACGGGTCATTTTTAAATAACCAAAAATTAAGTCGAAAATCGACATCGCATTGTCATTCCGGCTCCCAACATAGTCAGCTATAACACATTATCACTTCGATCAAGAACATAGATTGAATAGGAAAGGAGAAGAGCGCCAAAGATAGGATAAATGCAATAGTCACGCACCAAGCACGGTATGCGAGCCCCACCCCTGAAAGGGAACGTACTATGGGAGACATGAAGACGACGACATCGAAGAAGGAAAAGGGCAAAGGGCCATAGAAACAAAAAAGGAGCAGAAAACAAACCCATCCCCCAACCCCCCACCCTGCACCCCTGCAAAAGGCTACGGCCTACCCCCCCAGCAGCGTGCCTGTCGCCCTAAATGAGAGACCCGAAATATAGAAAAGAAAGAGAAAGAAGAAGAAAAAAGAATTGAGGAGAAGAGCCAGCGATTCGGTTACCCATTCCCTCCCACCCCGCATACTAGAATCGTATGAACAGAAGCAATATAAAAGTATAAGTATCAGCAAGCACATAAAATGCAATCAATTACAGCCCCACTAGACGTGCCCTTGAATCACCATTAACCAGCAAGAAGTCCCTCCAAATCCCAAACGAGGTCACTCCTGGCCACTTCTGACAATAGTATCAATGATAAATAGTCCTGCAGACGGGATACAAGTCGGTACAAAAGGTCCAATCGGTCCAATCAGACCAGGTGGCGCAGCCGCCCAACATGGTCGTAGCCACCGAGAGACAACTGACGATGCATGGCGGATGTCGGATTGCAACAATACCCAGACCACCAACAGTCTCAAGTCCAAAGACAGGTCCGCCAAGCACGGAACGGAAAGCACAGGATGTGGGAAACAGCGCAGCACAGTCCGGGCCTCACGTACCATGGATCGATGTAGCTTCTCCACTCGCTGGACAGAAAAAGGACCCGGCGAGATAACCACTTGCGGAACGGGTGTAGCAACAATAAGCCCAGAAACCAAATCCATTCGAGCCTCCAAGTCCGTAAACACATCCGGGGAATATAACACTGCAGTAGAGGGAGACGCATCAGCACCAACTCGAAAGCAACCCAGTCCGCTACAAAATGGCGGGTCAGCAATGGCGGCGATCCTTCCTTCCAAGTCCCGGGCTCCCCGGAGCAGGGCAGTCTGCAGGGTTGTCAGTGCAGCCAATACGTGGCCACGCGTAAGCGTTTCCCCACATTGCCAAACACCGGGGGTCTCAAGTCCAGCAGTTTCTCTGTCCCCGGGAGAGGCGCACCCGGAGGCGCCATCCGCCATTTCAGCCATCTCGTTCTCCTCCTCTTCCCCTCCACTGCAGAGTCTCGTCCGACCACTGGAGTCAGCAGGCCCCACGGCTGGATCTCGACAGTCGGCGCTTGCTGCAGAAAGGAGAGTCACCGAAAGGCCGGACATGCTCCCCGCAGCTCGCCGGGAGCCACCCGCTGGATCCCGGACGGGACTATCAACATGGCCGGGCGTCTCACCCAAGGGGAACCGGGCAACATGGGCTCTCTCTGGCTCGGCAATATCTCGGGTTCACGGGGCAACCCACTATTGGGAGTGGGTTGATACAAACTCTCCCGGCTCGTGGCTCTCAGGCTCCCACTGACCGGCTTCTCATCCCGACCAGGGCCGCCAACGCTACGATCACTGCAGGGCACCCTCTGCACTCGAGGCCCCGGCTTCAGCGCCACGAAGGCCGGCAAGCAGACGGGGACGGTTCTTCGGATCTACTGCACGGTGGAGCCCCAGAAACAGACGGTAAGTGATTGCTTCCCTTCAGCAACTTAAATCAGCAAACCTTGCACAGGATTATCTACAGGATAGACGTGCGGGGAGGAAGGGCCCACGGAGCCAAGCGTTTATGCAACCGTTCCGATCGCCATCTTGGCTCCTCCCCAGGATGCTTACTATTAACTGAGGGTTATGGACCTTGCTGCTGTCCATGCAGATAACTGAGGAAAGAAAATGAGAGTCGCTTGGGGTGGTGTGGAACCTGAACAAACAGAAGTCTGCTCTATTTTGGGCATAGTACTAGATAGTGATTGTACCTTGGCTTTTCATTAGTTCTTCACGTTTGGTTGTTCTTTATATTTCATTTCCTAGGAAATAGAGACATAAGAGGGTGTGCAGGAAGTTACTACGTTGCATACCAGGCAATTCTACATGTACCCTTGGGTAGGTGGGAGAAAGTCTCCTCTCTTATCAACAATGTGGCAATTGTTATGTTGGTGCAAGAACTGCTTTCAATGTTTGTTCTCTCTTCTCAATAGTTTCATGCTGGAGGCTTGCAACCACCCTCTTCTGTCTTCTGGTATCGCTCCCTCACTCTTTTATTTTACAGTTGTTACAAACATTTCAGCTGTTTATATAGTAGTGCTTCACCTAACTGTGTTATCAGAATAGCGAGCTGGGTATTTACGGTGTGTTTACTGTGTCATCCTGAGGTCTCCCTCCATGCTGTTCCTACCCTTTCCTTCCCTTGCTTGACTATCTCACTATTCCATGTGTATTTATATTCTGGACTTGGAGCAGTCGAGAGGTGGACCCGTTAGAGCCTCAGCACAATCCAGAGGACTCTGGAAAGTGGAACCTGACAGAGTCAGGCACACATTTGTTTGATTGTATTCTCCACCCAATGTCTACCTTGAGGGAAATGGTTTAGGGGAGTCTGGACTCTGGAGTTGGAACTTACTTCTTCACTGACTGCCCAAAGTTGCAACTCCAATATGGCAATAAATGAGTAAGATGGTAGGAATGGATGTGTGAACCAGACACAGACACACACAAATAATAAGGTAAATAATATTCCTTAGCAATATATTTTTGGGGGCGTTGAAGAAAGAAAGTAACTAGAGAGACTAAAGCATAGTTGTCAGGGAAGTAGATCTTGTCCTCAAACTCTGGTGGTTTACCCAGAAGTAGGTCACCTGCTACTCTACTTCTAGGACCTGAGTAGTTGTCATCCTCTTCCTGCTGTGCTACTTCAGGTATGGTGTAATCCGGTGGGATAAAGTGCTGATTCATTTTGATCACTGTTAACCTCTCCACGGTTTGGGGCTAGAGATTGGTTCTTCTCACTGTCCTAGCAGAATGGCACCAGCAGCAATGAAAAGACGCTCAGCAGAGACACTTGCTACTGGGCAAGTCAGATAGTTTATCTCCAGCCTACTGAGCACTGACCATTGGGGCCCTTTCCCATACCAATACAGCAATCGTTTTTGATCAAAGTAGACCTCTATTGGGTCGTCCAGATGGGCCTGGACCATCGCTCAATAGTCATGGGTGCTCAGCTTTGCTTGGCCTCTTTTGCCTTTGCCTCAGCAATGGACTTAAGCCCTGCATGTAGAAACCATTCCTTTGCTGATTTTTGGTGCTTTTGCTCCTGTTCTTGTTGTTGTTGATGTTGATCTAGGTGTTGTTGGTGGCTTTGACTGATCTGTGAGCCAACTGCACTGCCCTCAGGTTCTGAAGTTGAACTTGAAGGCTCCCCTGTAGTACTTGTTGTTCCCTGGAGGAGGGAGCCTCTAATTCCTGGATATTCTTTTTCTAGCTGACTGCCTTGCACAGCTAGTCAAGTTTTGTAGTTGGCATCATCCCCATCTGAAAAAGGAAAGAAAGTGTCCAGTAATGGTTTGTACAGTGGATCAGGAATTGTGGCACAAATGTAATGGTTGGATGACACAATGTCTATTTGCACCCTTGTATTTTCAAATAAGCGAAGGATTAAGCTCTCTACCAACTCATATGCTTCTTTTTTCCTCCACACCTGCATACATTGCAGACACCCCCTTTAGCTGGTCCTGTAGCATGTGCAACAAAGGGATAGTTTGGCCCATGATACAGTCCTCCTTTGTAGTGTAGTTACTAAATTCCCAATAGGCTCTGCACATTGGAATAACATAAACAATAGTTCCCTCTTCTCTGTGGCAACTGAAAGAGCAGTTCCAGGAGCGGTACCCAGAGGTGGATGAAGCCTTTGCAGTCCCAGAGACTTCTTAACAGGTGGCCAGCTCGTTTCAGGCCCTTGGAGATACTCAGCACAATAGAGAAAGTTCAGTCCAGTCCTTTCATTGTCCAAGGCAGAAGCAGCCGCTGCAGGCCTACTCAACAAAGCAACAACACAGCAAAGGGGCAGTTCAACTCCTGGCAGCTATTCCAGCTCTTCTTCTTGGCAAGTTTCTTCATTGCAGGGAATTCCGAAATCTTGGGGTCTAGGCCCCAATATTTATACCAGCAATTCATTTGTCCTCTGAAGGCAGAGGGGCCTGGACCTAGTTCAACCAGTTTGGGGTGCATTCTGCCAGTGTGCACCTTCTTCCATTGTCAGTGTGGGCCAGGGTCATCAGACATACCACAGAAGGTGGAGCCAGCATTGTGGAAAGCAAGCCCAGCCCTATTCAGACCCAGGTGCTACTCCTCCCATCCATCTATGTGTAGATGTGTCTATTCAGCCCTGTGCTGACTCACCCTGTCTCCTGGAGTCTCCCCCAGCTCCTGTCTCTCACAGACCAGACAGACAATACACAAGCTAGCAGAGGCATGCTGGATGGTTAGGTCAGAAAATACATACTTTGTAAAAGTGATATTTTCAAACACAGAATGTTAAAACCAACTTCACTAAAAGATGTATTTTAGCATTCTGAGTTCAGACATAATAAACTCGAATTTCTACCAAGTTCCCTGAGTCAGTTAGGATTATAGGATGTTATAATCAAACTGCCCACTCTGGCCTATGGGGAACAGGTAGCCTTGCAATAGTGAAAAACAAAGTAGGCTGTAATTCACTACCAGGACATGCCACACACCAGGGCATGTCCTGGCTTTTTCATACAACGCACCCTGCCCTGGGAGTACCTTGGGCCTATCTTAGGGGCAACTCACATGTAGAAAAGGGAACGTTTAGGGACTAGTAATTGTGTGCACTTGCCAAGTCGACATGGCAGCCCCAGGCTGCACACAGGCCCTGCAATGGCAGACCAGAATTCACTTTACAGGTTGTTTGCATAGGTGGCACAATCCAGTGCTGCAGCCCACCAACGGCATTTGATTCATAGGCCCTATCACTCGCAGTGCACTTTACTAGGGACTGATACATATATCAAGTAAGCCAATCATGGAAATACCAATCCATAACGCAGAGAGCATATGCACTTTAAAATGGAATGCTGGGGTAGCCTAGTACAAGTCACAAACTGACGTCGACTCGAGCTATGAAGTGGGCAAGCATAACCTTTAGTGCTGGAAGGATGATGATGCAGGAAATTAATTATGATGAATTATGTTCCTTTGGAAAACAATTGAATATTGAATACTGCGCATGGGTGGGCAATCTATTCTATATATTTCCAGTGTGGGCTATAGATATACTTAGAGCAGATGAAGATCCTCACCCTGCCATGAGTTGGTGTTGATTTCATCACATCTGTCCCAGCAAGTGTGTGATCAATTAATGGTGTAAATTTAAATTACATTGCAAGGATGCCAGGTTTGGGCAAACCGCTGCCTGGCTGACAGGCGCACTTATATTCGAAACTGGTAAAGTCCACTTCAAATTTCAACAAATCTTAAACACCCCTTATTATTGAGACTCGCGTCTTAATTTTACTAGAGTGCACTAAACATTATTGAGCACTGGTGATCAGTTAGCGTCTGCTGTTTTTATTTGGTCAACATTACGATTAGGTAAAAGGGGCGGTACATGTTCAAATATGAATTTTCTGGTATCCTGAGCACTGAGGGTTGTATTAAGCTACTTTTTATTCATTTTATTTACAGACTGTTAATATGAGGAAGGGTCTTGAATGACCTGAAATACATTGGGTTGTGAAAATTATAGTCTTGAATTGCAACTTATATGAAATAGCAATCACAAGCACTGATATGAGCGACTAATTAAAGAAACAAGATGATGAATGATCCTTGACTCTTAAGTCATTGAAAAGTATTGAATAAGATTTGTTGAAATTTGAAGAGGAATTTACCAGCTTTGAAGTTAAGTGTGCCTGTCAGCCAGGTAGCGATTTGCCCAAACCTAGCATCCTTGCAACTTTAATTCTATTAGCGCTTTCAGACATGGTGCTACGACAAGTGATGCACATTGAGGAATACTGCTGAACCAGAGTAACTTGTGATAAAATCGAGTGCGCCGCGGTATTATTGAAGGTAAATTTAATTTAGTCATCCATCACTAAATCACACTGCTTGGGGAAGAGGGTTAGGCGTTAGATGAATGGATGGGAAGGGAGATTTGAGGGACAGTTTTGACAAAGACAAACACTACACATGGACAACACATTCATCTTGGCATCCGACCAGGAGGAAAAGGAAATGCATGCATGATGATGAGTAGCACTAGACTAGTACAGGGCAGGTTATTAATTATCCAATTGTCTGTCTGTCCCCAGTGAGACCCAAGTTACATACATTATATAATATCTGTAGGAGTCAAATAAGCAAACATAAACAACACATACAGTTGTAATGATTGTAGAGTAAAAAAAAGATACTGTATTGCCAAATTGGGCAGTGCCTTCCTCTTGGACTGTCCATCCTTGAATCCTCGGTGTCTTTCGGATGCAGTTTGGTAACGTAAGTGTGAGTTGTTTTACAGAATGGCGCAGAAGACTTTCAAAGGCAGCATGGCTAAATAGAATCATTTCTGCTTCTTGCAGTTACCTCCAACAACAGGCCCCCACCCAACCTCCTCTTGGCTTTGAATTTGAGCCAGACAGCGTTGAGCGCACACACACACAGAAACATTGTATTTTCCAAATTAAGTAAAACATCAGTGACCACTGTCAGTCACACCACACTCGTCATCACCACCACCACTACACAGTCATGTTGGTTGTTGTTTACCTTTAGGCCACTTCAAAGTCATAATCATCATCCAAATCGGTTGGTTTCAGTGAATTTGAAAAGTTCCATCTTCTTCTGGTGGCATTTCTCAAAGTAGTCATGCCCACTCCCTGAGTAATTCCATCAATCATCTATGATCCTTCTGACTCTGACTCCGCGTGTGGTGTTCAACTTTGTACCGACTCAAAATGCAATGGGTCGGCCTGTAGCAGTAAAATTTTGTTATTGAAGAACAAGAAGGGAAAGATTGCCTTGAGTCACTTTTGTTGTGTGCAGAATATAGTAGACATCATTCACAACAAACAACAATTACTTAGAGTGCAAAGCATGGCATAATTTACCTGTTCTTCCGGGGAAGTCCCTCTTGGCTATGAAAGGATAGATAGATAGTCAGGACCCGGTGTTGCGCTCTGTCAGGACCTAGCATGCGGTTACGCACTGTCTGCCTGCCTTCGGGTGAACCAAGAAGTAACCCGACCGAAGAAACTACATTACCCAGCAACCATAGTGAGAGCCACGCCCCATGTGACTCGGACGCATCCCTGTAACCGGTTATAGTGTCGCCCCTCTGTTGGTGGAGACAGAGCATTCAGTGGTCTCTTGCAGAGGAGCGCAATAGCGCCTTTTGTGACATTCTGTTTCCTCCTCTCTCCTCTGTTGGTAGAGACAGAGTGTCTGCCGCGGTCTAATGCAGAGGAGCACCTGGCGTTTTTCATGGGCATAGTCACCCTGATACTCCTTGTTGGAGAGACCATTTTTCTGCTGTGGTCTCATGCAGGGAGTTAGTGATGGTCTTACTCAGCATGATATGGCTATTCCTTGTGAGTAAGTTACCAAATGTGATCTAGTAAACTGTTTGTACACGACAGGGCTGGACTTTTAACCTTCTTATTTAAACTGCCCAAGCAGTTCCTGCCTACAGTTGCTGCAGACACAGCGAACTTGTGCCACTATTTGCGGAACATTGTTGGTTCTCATACCAAAAGGAAAATACCTCACTGATGTGATTTAGTAAGCTGAGGGTTATGGACCTTGCTGCTGTCCATGCAGATAACTGAGGAAAGAAAATGAGAGTCGCTTGGGCTGGTGTGGAACCTGAACAAACAGAAGTCTGCTCTATTTTAGGCATAGTACTAGATAGTGATTGTACCTTGGCTTTTCATTAGTTCTTCACGTTTGGTTGTTCTTTATATTTAATTTCCTAGGAGAGAGAGACATAAGAGGGTGTGCAGGAAGTTACTACTTTGCATACCAGGCAATTCTACATGTACCCTTTGTAGGTGGGGGAAAGTCTCCTCTCTCATCAACAATGTGGCAATTGTTAAGTTGGTGTAAGAACTGCTTTCAATGTTTGTTCTCTCTTCTCAATAGTTTCATGCTGGAGGCTTGCAACCACCCTCTTCTGTCTTCTGGTATCGCTCCCTCACTCTTTTATTTTACAGTTGTTACAAACATTTCAGCTGTTTATATAGTAGTGCTTCACCTAACTGTGTTATCATAATAGCGAGCTGGGTATTTACGGTGTGTTTACTGTGCCATCCTGAGGTCTCCCTCCATGCTGTTCCTACCCTTTCCTTCCCTTGCTTGACTATCTCACTATTCCGTGTGTATTTATATTCCGGACTTGGGGCAGTCGAGAGGTGGACCCGTTAGAGCCTCAGCACAATCCCGAGGACTCTGGAAAGTGGAACCTGACAGAGTCATGCACACATTTGTTTGATTGTATTCTCCACCCAATGTCTACCTTGAGGGAAATGGTTTAGGGGAGTCTGGACTCTGGAGTTGGAACTTACTTCTTCACTGACTGCATAAAGTTGCAACTCCAATATGGCAATAAATGAGTAAGATGGTAGGAATGGATTTGTGAACCAGACACAGTCACACAAAAATAATAAGGTAAATAATATTCCTTAGCAATAGTTGTCAGGGAAGTAGATCTTGTCCTCAAACTCTGGTGGTTTATCCAGAAGTAGGTCACCTGCTACTCTACTTCTAGGACCTGAGTAGTTGTCATCATCTTCCTGCTGTGCTACTTTAGGTATGGTGTATCCGGTGGGATAAAGTGCTGATTCATTTTGATCACTGTTAACCTCTCCACGGTTTGGGGCTAGAGACTGGTTCTTCTCACTGTCCTAGCAGAATGGCACCAGCAGCAATGAAAACACGCTCAGCAGAGACACTTGATACTGGGCAAGTCAGATAGTTTATCTACAGCCTACTGAGCACTGACCATTGGTGCCCTTTCCCATACCAATACAGCAATCGTTTTTGATCAAAGTAGACCTCTATTGGGTTGTCCAGATGGGCCTGGACCATCGCTCAATGGTCATGGGTGCTCAGCTTTGCTTGGCCTCTTTTGCCTTTGCCTCAGCAATGGACTTAAGCCCTGCATGTAGAAACCATTCCTTTGCTGATTTTTGGATCTTTTGCTCCTGTTCTTGTTGTTGTTGATGTTGATCTAGGTGTTGTTGGTGGTTTTGACTGATCTGTGACCCAACTGCACTGCCCTCAGGTTCTGAAGTTGAACTTGAAGGCTCCCCTGTAGTACTTGTTGTTCCCTGGAGGAGGGAGCCTCTAATTCCTGGATGTTCTTTTTCTAGCTGACTGCCTTGCACAGCTAGTCAAGTTTTGTAGTTGGCATCATCTCCGTCTGAAAAAGGAAAGAAAATGTCCAATAATGGTTTGTACAGTGGATCAGGAATTGTGGCACAAATGTAATGGTTGGATGACACAATGTCTCTTTGCACCCTTGTATTTTCAAATAAGCGAAGGATTAAGCTCTCTACCAACTCATATGCTTCTTTTTTTCTCCACACCTGCAAACATTGCACACACCCCCTTTAGCTGGTCCTGTAGCATGTGCAACAAAGGGATAGTTTGGCCCATGATACAGTCCTCATTTGTAGTGTAGTTACTATATTCTCAATAGGCTCTGCACATTGGAATAACATAAACAATAGTTTAGACGTAGGACTTGGGTCGACTTGGTCTCTATTGAATATGTTAGACTTAATTATGAATGCCAGCTAGCTCAGAGGTCACTAGAAACTTTCTCGAGTAAACAAGAAGGTGTTAACTTTCCTGAATAGACAAGAAGGGATTAGTTTCTGACAACCGCATAAACATGACAACTTTGCTCCCTCCAGAATAAGGAGTATACCTCCAGAGTCGCGGAAACAATAGATAACTATTTTACTCAGTCAATCGTGCATGCTTAGTTTCACCAGAAGCGCAGAGAAATAGAGAGACGGGCGTTTTCCATAAAAGAGGTTATTTATTGAACAGTCTTATTTCTCATGCAAGAGAAGTGAGTTGCCACAATTGCAATACTTGTTATAAAGTAAAGTGCGTACAGTAAAAGGAGTATTATGAAATAATACTGTAAAAGCATGGTATGGTTTCTAAGCCATACGGTGTTCAAAATAGATAAAATATATACATAGGGGAGGAGGAGCTTAGCGCGCACCCAAGATGGTCGCGTGAGCTCAGAGCTCCCGGACCTTCGCCACCTCCATCGACTATCCTGCAACTAATCCTGATTTGGACGACAGGCTTTTGTGGTCGAGAACCTGCTGATCACTTATCCGTTTGCGAATTTCGATTTGGTCTCCGGGAACCGAAGATATGGCTTTTTGAATGTTGGCGGCCTGCTCCATGGCACTGCCCCGGGCTTGCCTACTCTGCCAGCCGGGTAGTAATTGAATAACAACGGCCTGCGCTACCCTCCCTTGCCCGGTCTTCTACTTTCGGTTTCGATTCTGACGACCCTACGTCATTGACCTTGCCTTGGTCGCCCTGGTTGCTTGCTTCACTCAACTATTCGCAACATCGCTCGGAGATCCGGACTTTCTTGCTCTTTGCCTAGTGATTGGTCCTCACTTTATTCTCTGAGTTTCTGCGGGCACATCGAGTGTAGCCATTTTCACTAGGTCTCAGACTACCCTCCGGGGCGCACGACCTAAGATGGCCACCAAGCCTGAAGCAGAGAGGCGCAAGACCAGACCGGCAGCTCGAGGAGGTTCTGTCCAATCCAACGTCATGGACCGATATACCCTCACTAAGAACTCTCCGAGCGGAATGGCTAAACCCCCGGCCGGCCTTGTGGACGAATCCCTGCTGCGTGATGACCCGTCGTTGAAAGACGTCATGTGCGCCATTGCTGGGATGCAGGCCGCGATGGGACAACAGTATGAGGCCCTAACCCACAAGCTGGACACTGTTGCCATAGACGTCAATCTGATCAGGGCGGATCTTGCAAAAACCAACGAAAAGGTCAAGTCTCTCAACCTGAAGACTACTAGTCTTATCACCGACGTCTGAGATCCGCCCGTGACTATCTCTCCCGTCGCTTGGACGATTTTGAGGGCCGAGCACGACGGAACAACGTCCGACTGGTCGGTGTCCCGGAGAAGACAGACTCGTCAGCTGTGGACCTACTGGTGGAGGACCTTGTCCTAAATCATTTAGCGCCCAAGGGCCTCAGCAAGTTTTTTGCAGTAGAACGGGCCCACCGTGTCCCGGGTGGCCCGCCCAAGCTGGGTGCCTCTCCGCGCCCCATCATTGCGCGGATTTTCAACTTTCGTGACAGAGATGTGATACTGCAGGCTTCCCGCACATCAGGCCCCACGGAATATGAGAATGCTGCGGTCAGCTTTTACCCGGACTTCACCCAACAAGTCCAGAAACAGCGGCTGGGATTTCAAGGAGTGAAGAAGAGACTGAGAGACAGGGACATGAAATATGCCATGCTTTTCCCGGCTCGATTGCGTATCGTCCATAACGATAGAACATTTTTCATTGACCATCCTGCAGCGGCTAATGACTGGTTGGACTCACTGCCTACGGGACGAGGGCGATTTGAACAATCGGAACCTTCCGGTGGAGCGGAGGGCGGCCCGACGGAGCAGGAATAGGGAGTGACATCGGCCCCCGGACCAACGTTTTGACTTTCGGCAGTGGTTCGCTGCTATATTGATAATGATTGCTACTCCGTTGTCTTACTGGGGTGTGGGTGGGGGGTGGGTGAGACTTCCTCCTCTAGGGTTCTTTTCGTAGATTAGTTGTATGTTAGGGCGACAGGCACGCTGCGAGTTGGGGTGGCTTTTGAGTCTAACGCAGGGGTGCGGGGTGGGGGGTATGATGTTGTTCTGGGGGGTTGGGAAGTTCAGGGATGTGTTTCTTTGTTTTTTTCAAGGCATATTACTGATGATCTTCTGTGTTGTGGTGTCACGGCTGGTGTGGGGGGGACTTGGGGTGGACTCTGGGATGGGGGTAGGGGACTACGGATACTGTGTTGGAATGTCAATGGTCTGGGAGACAGAATTAAACGGGGAGTGGTCTTGCAGTTACTGAGACGCTTGTCCCCTGATGTGGTTTTGCTTCAGGAGACGCACCTGCTGGGTAATACGTGCCACGCCATGAATAGGCGTGGCTATCGTCTCATTGCACACTCAGGTTTCACTTCTGGCTCCAGAGGGGTGGGCATTCTAATCCGGACCTCCCTCCCCCTCGCTGTTGACGACATTTTACTTGACGATAGAGGGCGGTACGCCGCCATTGTGGGGCGTTGGGAGGGTAGGGTGGTTACATTATTTTCTGTCTACATACCCCCAGGTCTTCAATCTACGACCTATGCAGATCTGGGAAGAGTGATTCTGGGAGTCCCCGAGGGTTTGCTTGTGGTCGGGGGAGACTTTAATTCAGTAGTGTCTGGGATGTGTGATCGTTACCCTCCCCGAGTTCTCGCTAAGTTCCAATCCTGGCTGGGGGACTTCATGGAGGCGCTGGGGCTGACCGATTGTTGGCGCTTACATCATCCTGGACAACAACAGTATACCTTTCACTCTGGGGCCCACGGCAGCCTTTCGAGATTGGATTATGTTTTGATGCCCTCCTCCCAGACTTCCCGTATAGGAGAGGTGAAACATCTTGCCAGGGGTATTTCGGATCACTCCCCACTGTGGTTGGTTGTGAACGCACATGGGGGATCGGAGGGTCGAGTGGCCCCGATCAACCCATGGTACCTCCGTGATCCTAAGATTAGAGCGGAACTGCTTAAGACAATTGATCAATACTTTGCCGAAAATGTGGGGTCAGTCTCCTCTTCTGTCTCCTTGTGGGAGGCGTACAAAACTGTAATTCGGGGCAGGCCCTCTCGTCGATTGGCAATGTTAAGAGATGTAGACGAGAGGAGGTTGTCCGTCTTGAGACTGAAATTACCGTTCTTGAGGGAGAGTTTGATGCTGGGGTCTCCCCTGAGAGGCTTCATCTGTTGGACCTAAAACAACAGGAGTACAGAGCTCTGGTGACTGATGCAGCGAAGGAGATGAGTCGTGAACAGCAGGGACGTCTGTATGATGTGGGTGATAAGGCTGGGAAGTTGCTTGCTTGGTTGGATAGGAGAGAATGCGCGAGTCAAGTGGTTCCTGTTATAGTTGACGCGAGTGGTGACAGTATCACGGACCCTGTTGGGATTGTTGAGAGGTTCGCCGATTATTTTCGGGTAGTGTACTCCCCTGTGTCCGATAGATCGGAGCAGGACTCTCACATGCTTTTACGCGATATTTCGCTACCATGCTTGTCTGATTCTGAGAGGGACCTGCTGGAAGCTCCGCCCACGGCGGATGAAGTTGCGACCGCTATCCGTTCGATCCGCTCCGGGAAGGCCTCGGGCCCTAATGGACTCCCTATAGAACTTTACAAGCTCCGTCCGGATGTGCTGGCACCATATCTGCGATCTATGTTTTTGGAATCACTGGCGGAAGGGTTTCTTCCTCCTGACCAGAGATTGGCTTCCATAGTGGTTATTCATAAAGAGGGTAAGCCACGTGACCGCTGCGAATCATACAGGCCTATTTCCCTAATAAATGCTGAACCCAAGATCCTGGCCAAAGTTCTTGCTAATCGTCTAGTGGCTGTTATAGGCGATCTGGTTGATCCGGACCAGTCCGAGTTTATACCACATCGCAATACGGCACTTAATCTTCGGCGCTTGCATGGAGTCCTCGCGCGAGCGGGGACATTGAGAGAGTCGGCCATCTTGGCGTCTTTAGACGCCACCATGGCGTTTGACACGATTGAATGGCCCTGTCTTTGGGCGGTCCTGTCCAAATTCGGGTTTGGGCCCACCTTTATCCGTTGGGTTCGATTGCTTTATGCTGATCCCTTAGCCCAGGTGGTGGTGAATGGATGTGTCTCGGCCTCCTTTGCTCTTGGTAGAGGTACGCGCCAGGGCTGTCCGCTCTCCCCACTCTTGTTTGCCCTTGCTTTAGAGCCACTGGCGGCTTGGCTGCGATGGGAACCATCCATGAAGGGCATTCGATGGTCTCCGGAATTTGAAGACCGTGTATCTCTGTATGCAGATGATATCCTTTTGTACCTCACATCGCCCCGAAAGTCGTTAATCGTCCTTTTCGACGTTTTGACTTCTTTCCGTAAAAATTCCGGCTTAGTTATAAATTGGTCTAAATCTTGCGTTTATGTTCTCTCCGGTGATACTCCTCTCCTGCCCCGTGATTGTCCTATTCCGGTGGTACTAGATGGTTTTAAATATCTGGGAATCTTTGTCACCTTGTACCCCACACTTCGGTATGAGCGCAATCTGCTGCCCCCTCTCAGACGCCTTCGGGCGAATGTCGGGACTTGGAGCGGACTCCCCCTTTCTCCCTTGGGATGAGCTGCGTTGTTTAAGATGATGTCGCTCCCCCGATTCCTTTATGCGCTTCAAAACACGCTTGATGTAGTGCCAGCGGATTATTTTCGTGAGATTGAGAGTCTACAGCGGCAATTGTTATGGGGGGGCCGTCCTCGCATCGCCCTCTCGAAGCTTACACTCCCTTGGTACGATGGCAGCATCGCTCTCCCGGACATTCGTCGCTATTATTGGGCCTCTCAATTGGGGGCCATCAACCATGGCACCTACACTTCCCCACTAAACCCGGCTTTTGCGATGGACAGATGGTTGCTACCCGGCGGGGACTACAATAGGGCTCTATATGCGAAATCAGCTGGCGAACCTCTTACGGGCCCCACCAAAACAGTAGTGCAGGTGTGGCGTAGAGCTACGGCGGCCACGGGTTGGGCTGACAGGCCGACCCGGGCTACCCCACTATATGCTTCGGATAAACTGGGCTCCCTTTGGCAATCGAAGGGATTTGATCGGTGGGACATGATCGGGATCAGTAGGGTAGATGACGTATGGATCAAGGGCAGGGTCAAGACGTTTGAGGAATTGAAAGTTGAGTATGGGCTGAATGATAAGGAATTTTTCAGATATGCGCAAGTCCGGCATGCGGTCTTGTCTGGTTTTCCACTAGGCTCGGACGTGCCGGAGGCGTCCCCGCTCGAGGATCGGATTCTGGATGGCCACGTTCCTGATAGCACGATTTCGCTAATTTATAAAAAGTTGATCAATACCAGGACTGATCTACTAGATAGTCTTCGAGGGTTGTGGACCAGAGATGGTCTAGAACTCGATGATGAGGACTGGCAGTCCACTATTTCTTCCCCGAAGGAAGTAGCTATCCCGGCACGTCTTCGGTTCGTTCAACTGAAAATTTTGCATAGGGTGTATGTGACTGGCCCACGTCTGGTTCGAATGGGATTTTCGATGGATGGCTTGTGCAGGCGCGGATGCGGTATGGTGGCTACGTTCCTTCATATTATCTGGGAATGCCCTGCTGTGCTACGTTATTGGAACCGCGTGCATGAAGTAATGAGTGAGGTCACGGGAGTGCGATTAATGCCTGAAGCGCGAAGATGCTTGTTGAACGTCTGGGAGCCGAATGACTACACTCAAGCGCAGCTCCGTTGGGCGACCTTGGGCAACATGGTGGCCAAGCGTGATATTGCCCAATTGTGGGGCACTCAGAGGCCTCCGACACTTCTGGGGTGGACACAAAACATGGATTGGTGCATGTTTCGAGAAAAAACTGTGTATGTTTCCCGTGGCAGACCAGGCAAGTGGGGGAAAGTGTGGACCCAATGGAACGCATACCGTGGAGATATATGTACTCCCCCAATGTCGGAATTTGATGATGATTTGTCTTCCTCCCAACCTGACGTTTCCTCCGCAGGAATATAGTTGTTTTGTATATATTTTGGTCTCCTTCCCCCCCCTCTCCTCCCCCTCCCCAATTATTGATTGCAATACCGCTTGATTCTCTATGTACCCCCCCTGCAGACCACGTGATGATCCGTTTTAATGTACTGCCTTGTTTTGTATTGTTCTTTTGTTTTCTTGTTTTAAAATCAATAAAAAGTTTTCACAAAAAAAAATATATATATACATAGATAAAACCATGACTAAACGTACTAAACTGGTGCTTCTAAGATACGCCTACCCCGGTGTACCTAAACTGAGTCTAGTACGTGGGAAGGAGTAAGTGAGCTACAGTTTAAGTTAAGATAGTTTCTGCCAAGAATCTGAATCAAGAATTCTCTAAGTGTCTAATCAGCTCCGTACCTTGTTTATAGAATGAAGGAGGTCTTGTATCTCTCTCTCAGGACTCGATCTCCCAGCAACCCGCAAGGGTGACCAGAAAACACTGGAGCTGGATTTCTCGGCAGGAGAAAACAGCGTCTCTCTCAGTGCGTCAAATGGAGGCTTGGTTTGTTTAAGAACGCGTTGTGCTTTCTAGGAGTCTATGGGAGTAGCCTTGCCGTATTTGGACTGCATTCGCTATGACTTATTATGGATAGGATTCTTATGCCTTTATAAGGATATGATTTGTTATAACCACATAAGGGCATAAATCGGGATTATTTAAATAGGATCCTAGATACGTTTACAACACCCACTCCAGGCATAATGTCCATCATTACTAAAATACTAAGCAAATTTAAACATATGACTATGCATGTGTTTTCAATCCCACCCCAAAATACATAAAATGCATTTGGAATGGTATATACACGAAAAATGAGTAATATACTCTACATTTTCAAGCAGTGGTATCATTCAGATAATGCATATAAAGTACTTTGAAATATTGGCTGAATGAATCATGAAAATTACATTTATGAAATGGCTTCTAATACAGAAGAGAAGGTCGAGACCATTTCATCACATATTTATACAAGATTGTACATGTGCTAGAGGCTAAATCAAAACATTGTCTCTGGAGTTTCAAAATAGAAATCTTGTTCGCTAAGAATAGTTCTACTTTAAGCAGAGTATCATGTGCCAAAAAAAGTAAATATTTTGAGAACGGGGAACATTTTTTTTTCTTTTAGGGCAAAAAATAGTTCCACAGTTTTTAAGAAGTTCTGTTTTTCAAAATTGAAGGTGAAATTCAGAGTTCAGGGAACGCTATGTGCTCAAAAGTTATTCTCGCTGTTAGGAGAGAACAATAAATCAGATAGGCTGGCAAAGATTTCGTCTACAACAATAGGTGAAAGTTGGACCATGTCCGAAAAAGTAGAAATAGTGCATTATGAGAAGCATTGCCGTCATTGGTGTTTAGATCAGCAATGGTCACAGAAGGTTGTACCTGTGTGCCGCTTTCATCTCGTACCTCACCGTCACCTAATCGTAATGGTGAGGTCTCAACGAATGCCGTCATCAGAATAGGTAGATGCTGGGGACAACACGTTGCATGAGCCGTTACCGAACCAAGCAAAGTATCGATATCCATAGGTACTGCTGATGGTAGTGTGAGACAGACGTCCAACACACATTCTTCTCCGAAGAGCAGGCATCGTAGAACAGGTAGGATGCAATCTTGCCAGATTGGTCTGAATGAAAGAAACCAGGTACTATTCAGATCTCTTCGCCGAGCCAAGCCGAGTACTTTAGTTATCCGGTCTCGGTATCTCATCGCTAGGATCGTTTCTTCCATGGTAGCCTGAGTTTTGTTTGTGGCTGGATTTGCCATATCAGAGCAGAAGGAACAAAAATAAAATTCCTGCTACGAGTCCCAAGATGAGAGGCAGGCCGCCAAACACAGAGTGCGCGAAATTCGGGAAGATGCTCAGGACTGCTTCAAAGGGTGCTAATAGTCCAGAACAAATTGTCTTAAATACATGTGCGATGCCATTGGTATCAGACATGTTTAAGATTTGACTTAATATTTCTACGAAATGCACGGGGCAATTTGTTGATAATGCATGTATCTCTGCCGCTGTCCTTGCAACTTGCAGATCATACGTTTCTCTAGACGAGGTTAAAGGCACAGTTGTTTGTAAAGTAATGGATTTCATTCTGCTTAAAGTATCCATTCGAATAGAAGAGATATTCAGAGAAGGCCATATCGTTGCCTCCTTGTCTGGTTCGCTGTTTGGATACAATACTTGCATACAGCAAGTGACCATGGAAGTTACACTGACGAGATAGGCCCTTCCTGGCACCATGCCAAACAGCTTCGGTCACTTATGATAACGTAACTGCCGTTGGAAAGTTGTCTGAAAAAAGGCTCTATCTGTGTAGCTGGGGTGCCGTGCAGGTGGCATGAAAGGTTATTTGATGAACCTTCGCAGGCTCCATGCAAGTTAATTCCTTGACACAGAATTGTACGGCTTAGTGAATTTTTACAGTTGTTACCACTAAGAAATACCTCTTTTTTCCCCCCACTGTAACATCTATGTGTATAAGGTAGATTCCAGGTTGACTTGATGTAACGTTTATCCAACCTTTCATACAGGCCTGCTGGTATATGCCTTTGGGAATATTGAAACTGAAAAGTCGTTATCGGAATTGGAATTGTGCCATGTATTATCCATTCAATGACGGGTCTTTTGGAGACTGTCAATGGCAATCTTTCTAGTTTTTCAATGCTCAGCACCGTTTAATCTGCTCCTTTTTGTGCCAAAGAGATTTGTTTATCAGTAAGGTTAAAGATAGAAAATAATGACGTTGTGTTGATTAGACGCCATGGCACGTAGCCTGAACGGAAGTTTTGTAACATCCAGCCTAACTGTACAATAGATCGTAATTGGGACTGGCCATGTTGTAACATTAGCATATCCTGTTCTATTATATCAATAGTAGATGATACAATGCTGTCCAGTGAATAAATTCTGGACGACAGAGTCGGTAACCCATTGTCCACTACAGACAGTGATTTTTCGAAATTAATACGATCAATTTCTCGTATTTTTTCAGCAGTTTCAATTTGCGTTACTTTCCAAGCTTTGTTGTAAGCAGCGTGTATACAGGTGTATATAAAATGTTTTTGACGCTGTTTGCGAGGTCCCAATATGAAATCTCGCAAGTCAGCACCTTCTTTAAGTAAAGTCAAGTGTTGCTTAATTTCAGGCAGTGTGGATTTCTGTAGCCATTCGAGGCATAGTTTTCCTACACTGTATGTTGTAATTATCCCTGGATGTTGTCTCTGGGAATATCTTGGGTCTGGCCTGTTCTGTTTGAACCCCTGTCTTTTATTCAGGAATCTATCTTGTCAGCTATTAGTGCCTGTGGGCCAGATCAACCATTTTCTCCAATCAGGATTTGTTCTGTTTTGGTGTAAAATATGGGATACGTCTATTTCCGCATCTGTAGAGCTATTACCATCAGGTATGGGCTTTGGTATAGACGGTTTGTTTAAGTCCTTTATCTTGGCTAGGCCAAGACAGGTTGTGTGTTGAATGGTGTCACTCAGGAACATTATTTGTTCTGGGATCATGCAGGCTCTGAATAATGATTCTAGACCTTGTACCTGGCAATATTTTGTACCCCAGATGGTTTTTGTCTCAATGTTGTTTTTCCAAAATTCAAAACCAAATGTAGACATTTTTTCATAAAATTTTGTAGAATATATCAATTTAGTATTTGTCAACATGTTTTTCATTCCTGTCCTATTTAAAACCTTAAAATAAAACGTTTCTGGATCAGTGATATTAACCCCTGAGAAGTATGGGAATTTCTCATAAAATGTTTTCGAGTTGCCTTTTGGCGGTGTTGGACAATGTTCCCATTGATTATAAGCAAAAACATTTCTAGGATTAGCTGATTTATGCAAATAGTGATGCCCATAATGATTAAAGCAATACATTTCTTCATAATCTGATGAACCTTCTAAATAATCAATATTTTCAAAGTCCCAATCATCAGAGAAAGTACTAGGTGATACAAAGTCACTTAATGAAACCTAGATATCTCAACAGTTCAACCGGGCCATAGATGTCGTAATCAGTAGCATCCCATGCTACACCACCAGGTATAGGAATGGCTGTGATATTTACTGATGATAGTTCTCTTTTTTCAATGTGAGAAGATCTGTGAGGTTTCAGAACCAAGTTGATGTTCTGACTTGCTGTGTCCATTGTACTGTATTTTCCATCAATCATTCTTCCCAAGCTTAAAACCAAAATGAGTAGGAGGAAAAGTACACCTAACACAATCCATAATTCAATCCATGGTGAAATCAGATATGTTTCTTTGAGTTGATGAAAGAGTTCAGTCATTTTTTCTTTGAAAGTTTTATTTGCTGGCTTTTCTTCATGTTCACTTGGATCTTCAGAAAAGTCATCGAAATTGATGAAGTAGCCAGATGCAGTTCTGTCAATCGTAGGAATTGCTTCCGGATTTTCATTAATCTTTGCATTTGTATATTCAGAGGCTACATCATTGTAGATTGATGTTTCTGTACGAACTGTTGCAATTTGGGTTTCAAGAGGCACAAGTTCCATGGCTTTGTTGCATAGTCCTTTTTTATTCACTGCAGGTTTATCAAATGTGATTAGTCTCTCAGTTTCAACCTCTTGAATTGTAGCAAGGTTTGGTCTTCTGCTACTTCTTGGGAGTCCACTGGGTCTACTACTTATTATTGGCCACATGATTGTGGTTTTACCAGGTCGATTGATACAACTCTGTTCTCCTTTTTACCAGAAAGGGGCGGTAGTACTACTGATCTTGTTCCGCGGATAGCTAAGACAGGTACTGCTTTTCTGTAAGAAGGCCCAAATTCCTTCTTCACCGCGATCTTTTCTCTGACCAGATCCCCATTCTGTGGAATCCAGACAGGGCTTGCTGGGACAGGTGTTTTTTCTTCAGTGGCCGTTGGCTTTAGCTTTATGTTACTTAGACTTCTTCTTGTTTCATTTAAGTCCTGTAAAACAGCCAAACGATCTTTGATATCAAAGGTTTTTTGTTCCACCACTGAAGTCTGACTATCGAGATCTTCGATTATCATTCTAGTACCAAACAAAAGTTCATACGGAGTAATTCCACCAAGAGAATGTCTTGGCAGATTATTAAGACTACGTTGGACACTTATTAGATGTCTGACCCACCCATCACCCGAACCTAATACCCTCGCTGTTATAGATTGCTTTATGTCATGTTTTTTTCTCTCCACTACCGCATTTCCCTCGGGATGCAATGGACTAGAGTACCGCAATGCAATGCCCATGCTGGCCATGGTCTCCTTGTAAGTTCGAGAGCTAAACGCAGGACCCAGGTCAGAATGTAGCATGCCAATTGCGTATGTGCCGATAAAGACTCGCAAATCTTTTATAACAGTTCTAGCGTCAGCCGAGCGTGGGGCCACATCTAAATGAATCTCGTCTTAATATTTTATGGGATCGCATTTTTCCGTGTGGATGTCTGCGTGTAGATAGCCTAATGCTGTCTAATAGAGGTGTCTGGGCTGGTATCTGGTCCGGTTCACAACTGCGATCTCTCTTGCAGTCCTGACAATCTATTGCAAAGTTATAAATTTGCACGCTCATCCCCGGCCACCAGTATTGTGATTGTAATTCTATTAGAGATTTCAAGATCTCTTGGTCCCTGAGACCCATTCCCATGTGTGCTTCTTGAATCAAGTAAGCCCTCTGGTTCGTGTTTGGAATTACTCTGTCCCCCACTCCAGGGATTCGAGCAAAAGGAATGAAGTTTGCATCAAATATGTATGTATTGTCGAGTAGATAGTTGAGAGGTAATGCTGCATAGTCGCCTTTTAATGAGGCTTTTACTGCCAGCATGGTTTCTCCATCTATTTGTTTATTCGAATGCTTTTTTGTAGCTACGGAAGCCGGTTGAACCCTGCCGTTCTGGCTCTGTTAGCCAATGAATTCCCTGCAACGTGAACGCCATCACGTTGAAGACGCCCACCCGCCAGCTACGGTCCACCAGCCTCGCCCTCACAGCCGTACCACGCATCCGAAGAGCCACCGCCGGAGGAAGATCCTTCTCTTACCTGGCTGCCAAGACTTGGAACTCCCTCCCCTCCACCTTCGGCTGACCCAGGACCTTCTCGCCTTCAGGAAACAACTCAAGACCTGGCTGTTCGAGCAGTAGCATACCCCTCCCCCCAAGCGCCTTGAGGTCCTCCCGGGTGAGTAGTGCGCTATACAAATGGCATGATTGATTGATTGATTGATTGTATGTATCACGTGAGTCTTTCGTAGTTCCTTCTGTAAAAGAACTACTTGTTCCCATAGTTTTTTATGCTTTATTATGACACCTGTCTCATCTTTGTAACCGTTTTCAATCCAGGTTTGCATGAAATTATTGTAAGAGTGGATGCAATAATACGAATCGCACACTATTAGTGTGGGGAATCCGCAATCGGCATTCTCAAGCGCCATCTTTAAAGCTCGTATTTCAGCTCGCTGAGCTGTACAGTTTCTGAGTGATTCAGTTTTAGTGACCATCGGTCTGAATTTACCTATGCGCCAGCGACCTTTAACAAACGTGCATTCTGCATTGTAAACTTGTTTTTACACAACGTAGTGTTATGCAAATCTGTCCGTGTAGATTACACAGGTGTACTGTTCGAGAGGCAGAATTTCGGTCGGCAGAGGACATTCATGTTCGTATTCTAGATGTTCTAGTTTTTTCATTTTAGGATCAAATGTGTGTACTACGTCTGTTGCAGCAAGAGAATTAACCCATTGTCCATTTTGGGTCTAAAGCTTTATCATTCGGAATGCTCGGTCTTGTTACTGCCTCAAGGGCTGATACTGCTGTTAAAACAGATATGTTCTTCCCTTGGGCTAGGGCTCCTTCTTTTGCTACTGCAGTTTGAACCGCAGTCAGAATTTTTTCAGTAGAACTGAATTTCATTTCAGCTTGTGTGTACAAGTGTGATTTATAAGCTATTGGTACCGTTTCTCCCTCCTTAGAGGTCAGGTACGTAAATCTGCATCTTCCTGGGATCACTCGGATTACAAGGTTGCATTCGTTTGCGTGTGTTTGCAGTTTTGTTTTAGTTAACTTGTCTGTTTGTATTGATCGTAACATTTTTGTGTGTTTCTGTGTCCAAGTAATTGGTTTGAAATCAGGTTTTATTCATTTGTAGAGGGGTTTACCCCTCTCTGCATAGTTTAAAATGTAAGTTCTTCCGAAATTCAGGAAACCTAGAATTGATTGTAAGTTTGTCAGCATTTTTGGATCTTGGAGTACTGCACACTTCTCTAAGAAGTTGCCTGCTAGGCTTTTGCCTTCACTTGATAATTCATATCCTAAAAATAGGACAGCGAGATGGGCAATTCGTGACTTTTTAAAGTTGAATTTGTACTCTTCAACTGCGAACCCAAGTATAATGGTGTTCACTCTTTTTAAGTGTGTCTCCAGGTCATCGTCTGTAAGATAGATGTCATCGACATAAGATAATGCCTCATCATCATACATTTGTAGTAATTCTGTTACCCTGGCTGAAAATAATCCTGGGCTGTTCTTGAATCCCTGGGGGAGACGACAAAATTGCCTATGAGCCCCCATACTTGAGAAAGCGGTCAAATACCTGCTTTCTGGTGGTATGTTTTGACAGAAGAAACCATTTGAAATATCTAATGTCATTTTATATTTTTTGCGCACGATGTTATTCATTAGTTCTGCACTGTGTGAGTTTTGTACTGCAAATGTTTTGCAGCAGGAGTTTAGATGTCTGTAGTCCAAAACTAGACGATATGAATCGTCTGGCTTGGAGACAGGAAACAAAGAATTGTTCATTTGTGAGGTGCATGTTTCAATCACCCCCTGGTATTCAAGTTGATTTAAGATTTCCCTGACTTGTTTTTTAGTTTCTTGCTTAACAGGATACTGCCTATGTGCAGTAGGTTGATTTTTTAACTGAATTTTATGGTGAGGAGATTCCGCATCCCATCCTACATGATTTTTGTATAATGCAGGGGCTTGGGCCACAGCCCATTTTCTAGCATATGTGTATTTTTTATGAATTGGAATGTTATTTGAGAAGGCAGGCATAATCATTTCTTCCAATATAAAAGAACAATTCCCTTGAACAAGGTCATTCACATAAACACCATGAATAAGGAAAAAACAGTGACTATAACAACTGGATAAAGGTTAAAAAAAACTCTCAAATTTTATTGTATACAATGAGGTTAAAAAAAGCAAAAAACAAGGTTGACTGCTTAACACAAGTTAAAAAAAGTAAAAAATGACAATCCATATTCAATATTGACCAGCAATATTGCTGAAAAAAAGACAGAAAAAACAGTAAGACATACAAATTATGCAATACACGGTATGTGTTCTAATGTTCTTTTTGGAACAGCGGTGTTGTGCAGGTAGAATATTATTCTGTCAACAGCGATGTATGAACCATGAATCACACTGTACTAGGGCGTCGACGCGTTTCGGTGGTTTGTTGAAATTCTATCCACCTTTATCAAGACAAAGATTCTATTTCTGTCGTACTTTACAAATGTTCCTAAAGGATAGATACACAGTGGAATTAATAACATGGCAATAGACTCGTTATTAGCATAAGCTTCTTTACATTTTCATAAAAACTATGTTGTTCACATTAGTTGTCTAATCTTTACATTGCGTCTCTAAGTGCAGATTTCATAACATCATAAGAGAGCTACACGATCATAACACATTGTACCATTCAGATCTGACATAAGTTTTAGCAAAAAGGATCTGTCTTTTATATTGGTTCTGCGGACAGCTTGCAAGCATAGTAAAGGCCCAGGGATCTACTAGTCTAGGGGCTGGGGGGACATGGTTGATTCCTACTGTCTGTTCCCAGGTAATTTATTTTACCCTATATATTGGCAGGACCGTGTGATAGTTAGAACTCGTAGTTTAACCCGCCTCGTTAACGATGGACATTCACCCAATGCCACTTAATGAGTGGGAATAATTAGTTAAACTCATTATTGAAAGTAAAGATCACCTCTTGTTTATCTCATCGGTACAAAGGGATGACTTTCATATGCCAGAAATGCATAAACGTATAAATTTACCTCTGCAATTTGAGGACCGATATAGAATGTTAGTGCAGTCGTCCTCTGTATAGACGTTATTGCTCAGACCGAGGTTTGATTACCCTCTTTTTCCCCCCTGTACATCACCATGTGTATTTTCCCACCAGGGATATTAACAAAAGTTAAAGCTCAAAAACCCTCCACGAATAACCTCGGTCTGAGCAATAACGTCTTTACAGAGGACGACCGCACTAACATTCTATACAGCAGGGCGTCGGGCAAGTAGATAGCTGATCTGCTCCAAACCACAGTGTCTTTTGCTAGGGTAGATGCTGGTATATTAATACCTGGAAGGTGCTGAGTTTGGATATAAGACGTCACTAAGAACTCGCAGTTCTTTGAGGACCCCAGGAGTTCTAGGACAAATCAATACAGAAGCAGGGGGAATTCCCGGGCTGCTGGAGGCTTGGTTTGTTTAAGAACGCATTGTGCTTTCTAGGAGTCTATGGGAGTGGCCTTGCCGTATTTGGACTGCATTGGCTATGACTTAATATGGATATGATTCTTATGCCTTTATAAGGATATGATTTGTTATAACCACATAAGGGTATAAATCGGGAATATTTAAATAGGGTCCTAGATACGTTTACAACACCTTGCTTAATTCATGTGTGAACACCTTGAAAGGAAGCAGCATCTCAGTCAGGCATTTAACTAGGCCCCATTGGTCCATCTCAATGATCATGCCTTTTACAGTTGCATCCCCTCTTTGCAGGACATATTCATTGATTGGTCTGTTTTGCTCAAACAGACGTTCAAGCATGTAATAAGTCGAGTTACAACGTGTTGGAACCTCCTTGATGAGTGCTTTAACTGGCATTCTATCATCACATTGAATGATCCTCAGCTGCTTCCAGGCTTTAAAAGAATGGCTGAAATTTGTGCAGATTCTTCTGCAGGTGCTCGGTAAGTAGCTGACTCTATCTTGTTTTTTTAGAGAGTCATGAACAATTATGTTATGCAGTGCGCCAAACACAGGACCCTGAAATAGTCACCATCTGCCATGGCCTTAACTATTTTACTGCCAGTGTCCATGACTACAAAACCAATGTTAAGCCCTCTTGGTTGTAGCCATTCAAAGACTTTAGTGTTAAAGTCTTCCAAAATATTTGCAGCAGTATGGGATTTCTCCATGGCGAACATGGCTACTTACCATGTTGCCAAACGCCATTAACAATGTCAGCAGTGTCAACACCTCCAGATATCTTTTCTCTAATCCCCACAAAAGCTATCCAGTGTCCAGTGATGCACATGTAATCAGTGGCTTGGCAACTGGTCCACATGTCTGTTGCCAGGTAGATAGTGTGAACAGCACTCTGCTGAAAGCAATTCTAGCATGTTGTGATGTAGTACTGGAACAGCAACTCTGGCAAAATAGGAACTGCTGGAAACCTTCCCTTTTGGGCAGATGGCAGCCACAAATTCAAGAAAACCCATCCCTTCCACAAAAGAAAAAGGGAGGAGGTCCAGCGCTAACATTTTAACCAGCTTTGCGTTGTACAGACATGCTGTTGGGTGGTTGTGTTTGTACTGCCTCTCTGGCCTAAACTTGCTGAGCCTGGATTTTTTTCTTTTCCGGTGCCACTGTTGCATGAGATTCATTAGACCAGATATTGTTAGGCTCAATGCGTGTTTTTTCATTGCGGTACTCTCTTGCCTTGGACCCCTTGGTGTCTCTGCCTGACTCTTGTACCATTGCGAAATTGCTGATGATGATGTGGTCAGTACCACTGCACTGCTGGGGACAGGGCTGCATTATGTACCGGAGAAAATGTCTCCCTCTTGTTCACCTTCCACCATGATCAGATTTTGATCCCCTTCACCAACATCACTTACAGGTTTTTGGCCACTAACATGCACCTCCCACTGGATCACCTGGTGTTTTAGCAGATGGGTTGTTTGACCTCCGGGACCATAGTTTGTATCAAGCTTACCCTGACTAAGACCTACTCCACAAATAGAGCATATAGCAATGTTTATCTCCTTCCGGCTAACCGAATAGAAGTCCCAAACTGAGAAGGTCAACTTTCTGACACTGCTGGTGCCACTTTCGATGTCGGATGAACTGGTAGGTGGGTGTGACGTTTGACTCTGTGCAGTACCTACTTCTACTGAGGTGGTTGTGGTGGAGATTAGTCGCTGCTGGGACTTTGTAAATATGGCAGCTGGAGGTGGTGTTCGTGCTATCCTCGCCACATCCCTCACAGCACTTTGGGATGGGGGAAAGTCAGTCTCCACTGGGGCGGTGATAATGTCCATGATGACAGGCTCATCACCATCCTCCTCTACTACATCTACCTACATAACTCTAAGGCTTTATGGAACCTTCCTTTTCCCTAGCCTTATCTTGTGGTGTGTCTCACCCTCAGAATGAGGTGGGATCCAAGTGGCTTCTTGAACATCAGAAGGGGGGCTTGCAGAAGAAGTTGATGGACTAACTCTCCTTTTCCTTGCAGGGCATCTGGACTACAATGGATCTACTGAAAGAGTATCTTCCTCTTCTTCTTCCTCAGAAGAAAGCTTGATCTCGTGAGCTGCCCCAACTTCGTGAAGAACTACTACTAATGGGGGTGGTTGCGACTGAGTTTACTGCATTGATTGGGTACAACTTTGGGTTATGATAAGTCATTTTCATCACCACTGCTCGTCGGAGTTGTCGTTATTAGAAAGGCTGCCTTTGCGACAGACATGGGCGTGGGCCTAGTTTGTTGGGGTGGGTCCACTGATATGGGGGTCAATCAATCAATCAGTGGACCCACCCCACCAAATTAGGTTGCTTCCAGGATACTGCTGCTACAGACACAATTTTTGGTTTCCCAAAAAAGGTCTTGGGCGACATACCGCTGGTGGTAAGTGGCAGTGCCTTCTTCTTCTCACTGGCAACTTTGACTTTCTTGGTACTGGCACCTTTCTTTGGGGCCATCTTGATGATGTCAGTTAGCACGCAGCAGCACTTGTCTTAGATTCACAAGTTGAAGAGATGTCTGTGGTCAAATGTCATATGACATTGTACGCAGGGCAGAGGCCTTCTGACTGACAGTACGAGGGGTGATGTTGTCTCATCCTCTTTTGTGCACCTAAAAGCAAAGAAGCAAGAAGGACCTCAGTGAAACGTGGCATTCATGTGGTTCGATTGCTAGTACAAAAAAATATAATATAATTTAGTGGGTGATCACACTTGTCAGTGTTATTACCTTAGCTATTAAAACAATTAACAATACAGTATAACCATTTGTTGAACTTTGAGAACAACAAGGGCTTTCATGGTGTACTGTACAGTACACTCAGGAAGGATAGGAACGAAGAACAACAATAAAAATACAAATGTAACGGTTTGGCATTGTACATCATGTGGGATGCAGCACTCAGGGAGCTGTAGCTAACAAATGACAATGGAAGCAATAAGCCATGGGGAACAAAGAAAAGATGGACATGCAGGCCTATATGGCAAAAGCACACTGACTGCCTTCACAAAATGGCCGCACGCCACATGGTCACAACAACAACAAGCAGGATGCCTGGAAAACAATGAACTCAAGCAGGTTTATAGAGTCAGACTTTACAAAAGGGCCCCTGGCCACACGGGGAGGCTCAGCCAAGGCAAATGCTGTCCTACTATTACAAACACACACACACACACTGGCCAGACAAGGGAGGCATGCTAAACAACACATCTTTAATGCAACAATGCCAGAAACTAAAATACTTAGGGCAAAAAAGGTTGGCAAGTTACAACCACACACATCCAACAAAGGCATTTAATTTAACATACATAAAAAATGGTGAAATACCACCAAAAAACACATTTTGTATTTTTAATCCAATGCCATCCAAGGCCAAAATGATGTTTAAATTCAACAGACACCACAGAAACAGATGTTTAATGCACCCATGAGTCGCTCTGGGCCTATTGGTTGGAAAACCCATTGGCAGACTAGGCCACATAGTGAATCAATTAAAATCAATATTGCAAACTTATTAAAAACTTGTAGAAAATGTAGTGCACTCTGCTACATTTTTGCTGAACAAAGAAGAAAAATGTGCATGATGAACAACAAACAGTAAGACATGGCCCCCACAAAGAGGACATGCAGGCCTATGGCAGAAGCACAGTGGCTTCTTTCACAAAATGGCCACCAGCCACATGGCCAGACCACAACAACAAGCAATAAGTCTACAAAGAGAAGACTTTGAAGAGCATATGGCAAAAGCACACTGGCTGCCTTCACAAAATAGCCACCAGCCACATGGCCAGGCCCCAACAACAAGCAATAACCCTACAAAGGGAAGACGATGCAGGCCTATGGCAAAAGCATACTGGCTGCCTTTTACAAAATGTCCTTCAGCCACACGGCCAGGCCACCACAACAAGAAGCAATAAGCCACGAGGAACAAAGGGAAGACATGCAGGCCTATGGCAAAAGCACACTAACTGTCTCCACAAAATGGCTGCCAGCCACACGGTCACAAAAACAACAAGCAGGAGGCCTGGAAAACAATGAACTCAAGCAGTTCCATATGGATACAGACTTCACAAAATGGCCCCTGGCCACACGGGGATGCTCAGCCAAGGCAAATGCTGGCCAACTATTACAAACACACACACTGACAGTCAAAGGAGGCATGCTAAACAACACATATTTAATGCAACAATGCCAAAAACGAAAATCCACAGGGCTAAGAAGGGTGGAAAGTTACAACTACACACATCCAATAAAGACATTTAATTTAACACACATTACAAAAAAAGGGTAAAATACAACAAAAAAACACGTTTTGTATTTTTGACCCAATGCCATCCATGGCCAAAATGATGTTTAAATTTAACAGACACCACAGAAACAGTTGTTTCATACACCTATGAGTATCTCTGGGCCTACTGGCTGAGAAAGGACTATTTTTGGCAGACTACTGGGCCACTTAGTGAATTAATTGAATAGTGCAAGTTGATTTGAAAACATGTAGAAATATGTAGTGAAATGTGCAACTTGTTTCTTTATAAAAGAAGAACAATTATGCAGAAAGAAACAAATAGGCCCCTACTAAAACTACAGGCCACCGACCACAATACATTAAAATAAAACAATGAAAACTACAAATAAATCTAGGTGCATGGCCCCAATCAAACAAACAACACCAATTTTCTAACTTACTTGTGAAACCTCAAATTCAAAGTCCTCAAATCCAATGATATATTATGCAGCAGATACAAAGAGTGATTTTCCAGCTCCAAATCCAAACAAAAAGTGACTAGGAGATGGACAAAGCACTAGACGGAGCCTGCTGGACAGGAACAAGAACTTGGAGACTCTGGGGCACTTCCTTCCTCTTGAAAAGAAAAGAAAAAAGAAAAAGGAATCCTTGCACAAAAAAGTATAGCCATATGTCAATTTTAGGAGTTTTTTTTACTCCAAAATGTCATTTCAAGAAGGTTTTGATGCTCCTCGGGGAGAGAACCTTCTCCAGATTGTAGTTCCAGTAGATCCTGCGTATTCAGGATTGCGATTTCACATAACCCCCGCAAAAACTCCACTGGCGCACTAGAATAACCTGTTCGCAATCACAAACTCTCATGGGACCATGCAGTCACCTAGCAAATCTTGTGGTGCTCACGAACTGCTAGGGAAATCTTGTCGGTGATCGCAGGCACTTAGTAAGTCGCTACAGCGCATGCAAAAACACATTTAGGGCACCCAAACACAAAAAAAATCCGCTCTGTTGCGGAGTGTGGGGGTTTCCTGCAACTTTGCGTTCTACACGGAATGCAGAGTTGCCAAAACTCAGAACACTCAACGAGCGGAGTGGAGTTTTACACCGAGGCTGAGTTTTTACTACCAATGAGGTTTGCCCTCCCCATAGGTTAGCATGTGGGAATGACTGAGGTTGCTTGGAGCTGCAGTGGTGGCTTACTATGGAGCAGCCTCATTTTGTTTAATATCATTGGATTCACAATGACAAATTATCCCTTGTGGTAAAGGTGGATTTGTCTACATTAGCTTAGAAACGTCACGTTTTGAAAGTGGGCATTTATCTGTGCTAAATTCTCTTGTGTGACTTTTAGTTTGACTTACGTCCACACAGGCGGCTGGGGGAGCACATTTGTGCATTCTCCAGAGACAGCCATAAAGTTTGGGCATGTAACCTGAATAACAGACCTCTGCCATTTGAGGACTTGGCTGGATAGATTAGGGGGGAGGTTTTGACACTTGGCCTCTGGGAAGCCAGATTATTGCCCCACTAAAGATTAGGCTCTGCATTCCAAGGCCTCATGGCAGACAGGACTGAAATTTAGGGAAGATATGTGGTTCAAACAAACACTCTGAACCACCCCCTATTTCAAAGGCACACTACAGTATAACTGTAGGTGCCCAACTTCAGTGTAGCAGAGATACACTAGTGGGACGTGGGACCAGACATCCTGGACTGTGTGGTGCATACTTCCAGAAGAATCTGTTGAGCATAAGGAGAAGATTGCCATTGTAAGAGACTGTGCACCCTGATTGAAAAGTGGTTGGCCTGGACTAACTACCAGCTGCTGTATGGCACCCTGAAGCGCTCTCTCCAATAGCTTGTCAGCTTGCCGCTGTTCTTTTTGGAGGTCTCAGGGACATCAAAGACCTCTTGTGAGGGACCTACACTGTCTATGTGTTTCACATGGAGTTTAAGGCCGTCTAAAGCACCTTATTCATCTGCTGGATCCTGACTGCAGTGCGGTGTGAGCGTGGAACTAAGCATTGTTCCTGGAGACTGGATTGCCTTGTGTGGAGCCCCCAAACTGTGTCCACATCTAAGGAGTGTGGCCCTGCACTGTGGGAGCTGAGCACGCACAGCATCTCGCTGGGGTTGAGCGGATTCACCAGTTGCGGGACTCATCGTGGCTCGCTTCATTGTCCGTATCACATCTCTCTTGTGCGTCACACTGACTGGATGCTCATTATGTGCAGTGTATGATTCACAGGTTGTGACCCTCAGAGGAAGTGTGCATCCATAGTAGTGTCTCATTCTACCTCGTGCAAGCACTGAACTTGCGAATGTGTCAGTGGGATTGGATTGTCTGGTCCGACTCATATCATCACGGACCATTCTAAGCAGGTACGGTGAACCAGACTGTAGGTTAATTGCAACTGGCTTGTCTGGTGCGAATCTGATCATCATACACCAGAAGTTGTGCCTCATTCCAGGGAGGCATGGCAAACCCAACTTTTGGTTAATTGTGACCAGATTGTCTGGTAAGACTCATGGTATTGCGCACCATATGATGTACCTCATTTCCAGGGCGGTACAAAGGACCCGACTCATGGTTCATTGTGACCAGATTGAGCAGTGCGACTCGGATCGATGTGCACCAGGCACTGTGTATCATTTCCCGTGGGGTGCAGGAGCAGCTGCACCCCCATTCACTAAGTGTTCCATCTGTTGAATCATCTTCCCTCTCCTCATCTAGCCCGACGACTTTGTGCTGCCCGGTAGAATAGCTCGGATCAGGCCTGGCTAGTGAATGTAAGGGGCTTGGCTGAGAAACACTTACAAGAGTGATCGGAAGCAGGTCGAGAGAGAACTACGGGACCTCTTAATTGATCTGGGACAGAATCTAGCCTGTTTCTGCTCCGCATAAAGTGGGTGAACTTCCCGAGTGGTGGCCAACCCCCCTTATCTGTTGCCTGGTTATCCTGATAGTTACTCCAGCCTTCTCCCCTAGCCCCCTGACTAAGTGTGATTCCGGCCTTAAACTGGCATAGTTAGGCATGACGGTCTTTGAATCTGACCTGTGGGCAAAGTTGGGGGGGGTAACTGAGAGGTGTGGAAGGTATTGTGCCAAGGGGTCTGCATTAATATTATCAACTGACCTGCAGGATATAATTTGCACTGCATTACGGTGCGTGTGTGCGTGTGTGCGTGAGTGTGCTTCATACAGACTTGCCGATATCCTTTGGAATGCGTTATGGTTCTGTGTGAGTGTGGGAGTAAGAGCTGCATCAGAACAGCCTAATAGTTGCAACATGCAGTGGTGTTGTTTTACTTGTTTGTTTCATTACCTAGCGAATACTCCATTTTGACATTGGTTTTACACGTGCGGCCTTGACCCACGGTGCTGCTGAAAAGTGCTATAAATTACTTTATGTACATATTCCTGATATCATTGTGACCTGGGGTGCACTCTTGAAATGTATGCATTTAAACGTTGTTATTTGCCAGGGTGGGCCCAGTTCTGGCAACGTAGCGAACCGCATAAGGTACTAGGTTAAAATAAGATGTTTCCCAAATATTCATATTACTGGTGTCATTTTAACACTGTTGGGTCTAAAACTGCTAGTAATATTTTGAAGTGTGATTTATGCCCAGAAATATCATGATGTTCATCTTGGGCTAATTAATGTGTGTGTTGAATACAATATGTATTTACATACACCACGTGTGAAGTCTCTTTTGTGATGCACACTGTGGGCCTCACTTATGAGAAGTGACGCATCCCTGCGATAAAACAGTGATGCACCACTTTTCATTGCGCCCTCTTGCACCACCAATGATGAGTCATATTTACATTATGACGAATCATGGTGTAAGGAGTTACAGATACGTCGGTATTTCTGACGTGTCTGTAGGCGCAAAAATGATGCAGTGCTGGAGTGCGTCACAAAAGTGACGCAACTCTAGCAATGGGTCATTACATATGGGAAAGTCCCATGTGAAATGTGCCTATGTCAGTCTTATGCCTGCCATGAGGCCGGCGTAAGATATTGGCGCATTTGCGTCTTAGAAGTGGTGCAGTGAAATCTTATAGATTTCACTGTGTCACTTCTATGACCCTTTCTTGCGTCGGAACTCTCCCCGGCATACATTATACCTTGCGCAGGTATAATGGGGCACAGGGGGTTACAAAGTGACGCATCTACCTAGATGCGTCACTTTGTAAATATGGTGCAACAAGGCACATTTTTTACGCTGCTGGTGCGTCACAAAAAGTGATGCACCGGCAATGCAAAAGTTAATAAAGGGCTCATAAATATGCCACACAATTTATTGTTTGAGAGTGCTGTGCCAATGCTTTACATGTTGCTTCTGTGTTAAGCCTGACTGCTCAGTTCTAAGTCACACAAGGGTTAGCGCAGGTTATAGAGTGAGTGTAATGACTTAATCCTGACAGGAGTGGTAGGTTCAGCCTAGCTTGGGTACCACTCAGCCAACCAGAAAGTACCAGTTACAACAGTGGATGTTCCCATTTTTTATTTGTAACAAGGAGGAAAGGCCATGGTATGTATGGTGTCCCATTATTCCTCTGCGTAACGGTTGAAATCAGGGCCAAACAATTTGTGAATCATACATACCATAACATTATAAATGGGTAAAAAGTGAGGTACGGGGGTGTTCTTCACCTCTGTGTTCTGAGTGACATCATAAAGAACTAGCTCTTCACTCTTATTGTCTATTTGATGAAAAATTCCCGAAATGAATTGTTACTCATCTATAATTCTGTATATCTTTTTGATATTGAGTTGACCAAATGAATGTTACTACTGTATTTACCCCAATATTACCACAAACAATGCCAGTAGCAAGCTCACATTCATATTGTCCTCTCCCTTTACTGGCCACCCAAACACGTCACAAATTTCCATGTTGCCACAGTCGCCAACGGGGAGGCTCACATTTTTTACTACCTGATTTACAAATAGAGGGCACTTTTATTTTGGTACCCATTTTTGCTCTTTAGTTCAAGTCCGGCTCTAATCAGAGGAATACCAGATATGGATCTCCACCTACCATTAGATTGGACTCCACCTTCTCCTTCTTTAACTACTTCAGACTCGTAAAAGAACGTTACTGCTCTGTTTTTGATGCTAATTCGCCAGTCTCATCAATAAATAAATAAATACTGTACATAAATCCTTTACTATCTTTCACCGCTATTTTAAAATAAGACTCAGTAGAAAACGTCAACCGATGTGTGTACTTTAAGGTCATTCAACTATTTTTAACTAAGCTTGTGTGACTTAGCACTCCCCCAGGAAGCATAAGCAATGTGTTATCGTTATCGAAGGTGACCTGCATGTCTGTTTATCTATATGGACCTCAGCATCATCGATGTGATACGGAGAACGTGCTTTGCGGCCTGTTTCCTATAAGCTTGGTAAATTGAGATTTCGACAAAGGAAAATGCGAAATGAACTAATAGCAATGAATCCTATATCTGGTATGGCAATCAGGAAGGTGGAAACGCTGGCTTATGCTTACATTATAAGGCAATTCACCATCTACCAGTTACTATACATGAATGCAGCTTTGTTGATTTTTCGAACTAAAATAAAAATAATTCGATTTTAGGGAAAAATGACAAGGATGATGAGAGAAACTGATTTATCACTTAGGGTCCTTGTTTCAACAAGCAGTGGTACAGCTAATAGGTGGTGTTTCAATGTGCCAGTGGATGTACACGTAACACTCACAAACGCTGTTTATGTGTGTTATTTGCACAAATGCTGATTATGACTTGAAACCCTTCCCTATTCTATTTGCCAATGCTCAGAAGTGTAGCAAAAAAATGTTTCTTTCTGCACAGAGTACGTTTTTGAACTTGATGCCTGAGTGTACTTCGCAGATGCAAAATGGCCCCACATGAATCCCAATGAAAACTTCCTGGGAGGCAGTTTTGTTGTCATCTTGTTGCACCATTATATATCAGGAGCCCAACCTAAAGGCATTGCAGGAAACATTCATTTTTTTGCTTTTTTCGGCATAGGGCGATTGAGGGGCAGATTTATCAAAGGTTTTGCGTCGCCACTTGTGCCGCGCAAGGGTACGCAGGACAATGCAAAACATTAAAAGAGATTTACCAAGCCACACAAAGCCACCTTGCGTGGCTTCGTGGCTTTGTAAATCTGCAGTAATGCTTGGGCAGCTATCTGCCTTTTGTCACTCTGCCACAGGGAGGCGCTCCATGGGTGGAGCATGGGCGTTCCCACGCATCCACCCATGGATTTTGCCTCATTCCCCGATTTGCCATAAGTGATAGACCTGTGAATGTATCAAAATGCAATACCTTCCCAGGGAAGGTGTAACAATGCATGCATGTTATGTTAGCATGGCTTATAAGAAGTATAAACGCCATTTTACCTTTTGCTGCTTTTGCACATGACACTGCATATAGCTGTTTTTGCAAGTTAGGCTTCGTGAAGGTCTACACATGAGAAAAGGTTTGTTTTCAACATCTCTAGACTTACATCGTCCACCTAGTCTGCACAGTGAGTGCTGAAGCCATCAAGGTTATCATAACATGGTAGCTGTTGTTCAACATGATCGAGTAACGCTTTTTAGACACAACAATTTGTCAGCTGTGAGCCAACTGAGATTCCTGCGGCCTTATTATTACACAGTTGCCATGATTTCACACATTTGGAAGATTTTCCGTTTCCAGGAATGCAGAGAGTTTTAGCTGATCCGGATGTGATTTACTCTTACTGAGCGGAAAGGTAATTGTGTCCCCCAAACAAGCCTAAGAAACCTTCTATAGTTTATAATACGTAGTTCCTATATAGGGAGGGTGTTAAAACTAGGCGCCATAAGACCGGTTTTCACTATCATTGTAATATGATTTCTCCTTTTGTATTTTATTGAATTGTACCAATGATGACCATGTTATTTCTAATCATATGTATGCTTATGTTGGCTAAGATACTGCATTTGAGATCACGTTGTTAAAATAAATATTTTAACCTTACCCGTGTCTCTCCTTTACTCCTGTTGTGGACTGTTATGAGAGTATAATGAAAGAGTGTTCTCACTTCCCACCATTTCTGAGTTTGTACTAGGTTGTCTAATCATTGGTTGCTTTGCTATAGGACGAAGAGCTAATGTGACACTGATGCTAGCTGGTTGCGGTTTTCCTAGGTAGTGAGGTGAGTTTCAGGTACACCACAATTCACTGATGCCCTAGGTCTCTGTGCACAGTTCTGTGTATGAGCAGGATCGTTGCAACATGGCACCACCAACGTTGTGGTCTTATTGTGAGACTCTTGAGTAGTGCTTGTATCAGTCCACGACCCCCTCACTATTGTTTCCGGTTGACAGTGGTGACGGATAAACCTACCTATAGTTACGTAGGTCTATTCAAGCTTGATATTACAAAACGGTTTCTATTGAATTACTACCTAGTTGTGCTTTTTATATTACATTGTACTTATCTTTCACTGTGTCGTTATGGCTGCAGTGGATATCCCAGTACACAGCCGATTGGCTGTGCGCAATCATTTGCAGGATTTCCAAGTGTCTTTAGAAGGCATGGCAGTGGTTTTTGTTGTATCTGCTGATGCAGCGTACCCGTTTGAGCTATTTTACTCCTAGGTCACGTTTCCTGCAGTTGATGCTGATGCTGGTGTTTTTCACACTTACACTCTGTCTGCCGTACCTGTAGAGTACGCTCCGTATCGGACACAGGAAGTTCCAATTTCTGTTTGGCAGCATGCAGCTTTGTTTAATGGCGGCCTTGCCCACAGTTTGACAGCGGTCAGGCACGGACCGTTGTGAATTGCAGGCGCTTCTTGGACTGTTTTAGCTGGTTATACTCTGCACCCTAATATGGCGCGTTGTACAGCTGCTGAATTAAGGCCCCTTTATGCCACTGCAGTGACAGTGATAAGGGGTATGGTTCATTACATTTCCCGCAACCTCCTTGAGGGGGCCTCGGGTAGTGCGGCGCATCTAGTTGGGCCGAACGGGCTTAAGCTTAGTCCTGTTATGGTTAATGCCGTTATGGGCAAGCATCCCTAGGATAAGGATGAAATGCCTTTTTGACTTGCTGAGAAATTTGGCAGTATTCCCAAATACAACTTTTGTGGAGAAACACAGGATCCTTACCATTAGTTTGCAGAAAGACTTAGGGCCCGATGTAGGTCGCCGATTACCGGTCGGTAACAGCCAATTTCGGCCGTTACCGACCGGTATTTGTGATTTGACATGTAGGTAGGCCTAATTTACAGAATCGGTATATTTACCGATTCGGTAAATTTACTGATTCTGTAAAATACCGAATCGGTAAATTTACCGAATCGGTAAATACAGATGTAGGTGGCACTGAAAATAGTGCCACAGGCCATTACCGATTCGTTATTTACCATGTAATACTATTACATGGTAAATAACGAATTCCAGTGTACATGCACATCTGTGCATGTACACCTGTGCCATGTGGCACACAGACATGCCCTAAGGGCATGTCTGTGTGTCACATGGCACACAAGTCAGAAACAGGGGTGCAACAGGGTGTCAAAGTGAGACCCTGTCCCCCTTGTAAAATCGGTAATTTTACCGATTCGGTAATTACCGAATCGGTATTTGCTATTGAATCCTATGGGCTTCAAGGCCCATAGGAATCAATGGCAAATACTGATTCGGTAATTACCGAATCGGTAATTACCGAATCTTACCGAATCGGTAATTTTACCGATTTTTTTTCCTACATAGTAATTACCGATTAGTAAATACCGAATCGGTAAAATTCGGTATTTACCATTCGGTAATTTGCTATTACCTACATCTAGCCCTTAGTGCCGGACGTAAATGACTGTACCACTTGGGGTGTGATTTTTTCGGAAGTCTATACTAGGTACTTTGGCACCCCATTGATGGCTGTCCTGCCCTCCATCATTAAGCGTGTTCAGGATGAACACGGACCGAAGGCAGCTGTGGAGTTGGGAATGCGACTCGTGGGAGCATTTGACATGGTTCACGATCTTGTCCTTGCAAATGTTAAGGGAGATGTGGTAAGTTTCCAGGTGTCTAATGCTTTGCGCGATATTCCTGAGGCTGAAAAAACCCCGTCAGTTATGGAGAATTGTTATGGAGGCTTATAAGTCCGTTGGACGTAATAGTTTGGGTGTTAAGCCTTTTGCTAAAAAACAAATACAGCAGCAAACTCAGCAGGCATCATCTGATAAAGATGATCGCCAGAAAGTTCCGAAACAAAATTGGAGTAAGAACAAAAAACAGGGGAAACAGCAACAGAAACAGGGGTCCCGTCCTGCTTCACCTACACCTGCCTCTACTGAGCGTACATATGAGTTGCGCGACCGCACTACGATTAAGTCACCTGACAGAATTCATGTTCCTGAACAGTGTTCTCCTCGCTCTTTGTAGGAAACATCAGTCTGACCCGCTGGTGGAAGAGGCGGCGGCAGAGGACAAGGTGCCCAACAGAGCCGCGAGCAGCCTCGCAAGGCTGACGGAAAAGGCAAGCAGGATGAGTCACTGTGTCAAAGGCCCCAGTTTCAGAAGAAGAAAGTTGCTGCAGTAACAGCGAGGTATGCCACAGAAAGTGAGAACGCAGCTTCGGAATCTGATATGGGCGCTGACACTGTTGGACAGCGCGGCGGAGATTACCATAGTTTGAGAGCCGTTGCGTCCACTACTAAAGGTGACTGCGACTGACACCTTCGTTGTAGTTGAGACAGCTGACACTAGAGTGGCTCCCCCTGAAAGACTTTATGAAATTGTCCTCATGATTGAAGGTGACATAGAACGTACCTGTTAGAAATGGGATCCCTGGCTGTCCAGGCCTTGCGCCAAAGTCAGTCAGAGACCACCACTTCCACGTCAGGGCAAGGGAGTTACACGCCAAGATAACCCCTGCTCACCCCCTTGGTAACGTAGCACGAGCAGTAAGGCTAAACTTGGAGGCGATGTGATTTAAGTGTTTGCGCATGCACCCCCAGCACCAACACCCAAGGCCCACCACAAAGGAAACTCCACACAAGGTTATGTATAAAAATAGCCTTTGTATTACACCAAAACACATTAGATAAAAGCACACACTTTACAATGTGCCAACAGGCACGGGCAGAATGTACAGGGGATATGTACAAGACAGGGCCACCTGGACCACTGTCAGGAATCAGCACTTTTAGAACTTGCACTTGTAGAAATAATACTTTGTAGGCATAATATGCAACACATAAAGCATATAATGACTGTAGCACCAAAATAGCACATGTAGCACACAACCAGGACTTCCTGGTAAAGGGTAAATACCTCCTACGTAACCCTAACCACTTTAGGAAAATCACGCAGGGAACTAGGACCTTATTATCAGGACCTATGGAAGGAAAAGCAATCACCTAAGCATCAACACATAGCAAAGGGAAAGAAGCAAAACATATGATGCATCAAAACATTCAGAGGTGTAGGTATAGCAATTGCGCAGTAATCGCATTAGCAAGTAAATCACAAATGCGCCAGAATCACATGGCACAACACTAGGACTGTCCCCCAGGCCAACTGGCCTCGCAAGGGCTGAAATGCCCTTTGTCCAAATGTCAGGCAGGCTGCGCAGGCAGCCAAGAACACAAGCCTAAACATAGCAACTGCCCACGAAGTGCTGGGCAGTTGAGAAGACTGATGGGCCAACGTTGGAGCCTCGTGGGCTCAAGAACAATGATGACGGGGCCAAACACAGCGTGGGAGCCACGGGGCCCGGACCGACTAACTGGTGTCCCCCAAGAGCCTCTCTGGGCCCTTAACAAATGACTGGGCTGTGAGCCTCCCTGGGCTCTGCAACAACGAATGCCCCTAGAGCCTCCCTGGGCTCTCAACCAAGTATGGGCGGGAGCCTCGGGGCTCTACGAACAACTGGGGCGTCGTTGGTGTCCTTCGTGGACTCAAAAGTATGCAAGTGTGAGCCTCTAGGGGCTCTGAATCAACAATGTGCCTTGAGCCTCTCAGGGTCCCTCAACAACGGGGGCTCAGGCGTCGGAGTCCCGCACGGGGGACTCAAAAATCACAATGTGGCCCCAAGACCCTCGGGGGCTCTACAGACACGAAAATGCCCCAGGGGCAAAAATCGGGCTACGGGGGGGGGGCGGACACCGGCAATGTGTCCCGACACCCTCCCTCTCTTGCGGATCAACACCATGGGCCCCCACTCACCTGGACCTGTGGCGGGGGCTCTCCTGCGGGCCGGGTGTCCTCTCTGGTGGTGGGCGGGGCTCTCTCACTCGGGAGAGCCTCGCGGGGGAACCAGGCAACTTCGGAAGGCTTCTCCTGTGGGCGGCGCGGGCTCCTCTTCCACAACGGAGCCCCGCCTGCACCTTCAGCCGCCGGGCTTCTCTTCCCTCCTCGGACTGCGGGGGCGGGACTTCTGGCCGCCTCTCCCGGGGCTGCGCCGCGATTGGCTGGCCAGCAAGCTGCTTCCGGGTCATCGCAGGCAGCGCAGCGGCCCGGCGGGGGAAGACAAAGAAGCAAATGCCGAGTGGGCACCGGCTCGGGCCACAAGACAAACAATGCATCGAGGTGGGCACTCGGCTCAGTAACCCAAGCGCTCTCCAAGCGCTACAAGTGAAATAGTGCGCTCCCAGGCACTAGCAGCAAGAATGAAAGCGCTCTTAAGCGCTAGGGGCTAAAGTAAAGCGCTCACAGCGCTATGGGATAAAGCAAAGCTCCAGCAAGGTTCTGGAGGCAGACAGGGGTGGGCAAGGCTGGGCCCAGAGCCAGCTCACTGGGCCTCCAGGCAGGGAGGCACTCCAAGTGGCGGTCCTCCTGGCCCCAGCAACAGCAGCAGCCCCCTCTGGTAGGATACTGGAAGAGAACAACATTCATGGGGACACAGCCCCTTTTTATACAGGAAAATCCTTTGCTTGGAGGTGCAGGATGGGGGTGAATCCAGTCGCAGCAGGTTTTGGAGCACCCTTGATGGCTCAACCACCCTTTTCATTCACTAGGGAGGCTAGGGTCGTTAGATGCACCACAGGGGGCGGAGCCAGCATTGTGTGGGGAAAGCCCAGCCCCATTCAGGAACCAGGTGCAGCCCTCCCTCACATAACTCATGCTGATCTCTCCACTCACTCCTGGGCAGACCCATCCAGACTTCCTGGAGCCAGGCTTGTCAGCCAGCTCCAGCCAATCATGCACCAGCACCCTCACTGCACACACACATCAATGTCTAGAAGTGGCACTTCCCCACTAGACACATACACGCCGCACATACCATTCCGCAGCATTCACTCTCACAAGTTCGCACATACCAAACTCGAGCCTGCACTCCCCACACATCAGGAACTAACATCGACACACACATTCCCCATGCATTCCTATGGGAGGGCAGGCCAGCCTCACTACACGCACGCACTTTACTCTGGGACACAGGGTAAAAGTGCGCAGAGACCCAAAAATCACTAACACAGTTCACATACTAAAAGCAAAAAGATTAGGGGTGAACCTGCCAGAAGGGCCAAGTCCAACAGTACCATAAAAGCGTTTTTTTTTGGGAGAATCTAACTACTACCTATGATATTTTGTTGGCGGCAGTGAACTGGCCCCCACCCTTTATCTTAGCTGCTCCGCATGGGGAGGAGGTAATCCTCCCTAGTTTCGCACACACAGTGCCGAAAGAGCAGGCTCTGCATTTTGCAGAAGATTGGGTTAAGGCGCTTGTGCCTGCTTTGTACCGTACTCACTGTGGATTGGACAAATGTTCCCCCCGACATGAGATTCCTTTGCAGTCAATGCCACAGCCTCAACCTCAATACCCCATGTGGCGAGAAGCGAAGGCTTCAGTTGCGGAAATCCTTGAACAATTGGAATATCAAGGTGTAATTGAAACGTCGGTGTCTCCGATGAATAACCCTCTTTTTACTGTGACCAAGCCGGATGGCTCATACAGTTTGGTATTGGATTAGTGCCACTTGAACTCCCATCGTCGTACGTGTGCGGTACAGAATACACACAGTTTAGGTCTTGTGGATAGTCTTGTGCGTAAAAGGTTTAAAATCACACTTGACAAATCCAATGTTTTTTTTGCCCACAATCTGTCCCCTCTTGGTAGTCAATGGACATCTTTTACCAGTGGTGGCAAACAGCGCCAATTTCGCCGTTTGGCTATGGGCTATAAGAACCGTCCTGGCATCGTTGCCGCCCGCATAGTCTCGCTCTTGGAGGGGCTAGACGCATATGCATGTTCGTATGTGGATGATATCTATCTCACAGATGACTAATTATGGCCGCATCTGTGCCGTTTTGGCCGCATAATTTGCCATTTGGCGGATTTTGGCTATAAATTTAACTTTGCAAAATCACACATTGTGGAATACACAGTGTTGTTCCTGGGCTACGAGCTCAACAATGAAGGTCGAGGTTTGGCTCCTCACTTCCTGGTGAAATGTGCACTTTTGCGCGCTCCCACAACATTGAAGAAATTATAATCTTTACTGGGCATTTTGAATTTCGGGTGTACCTACATTCCCGAAAATGCTCAGCGTATCAAGCCTCTTTACGCCTTGATACAACCTTTTTTTTTTGTGAATTTTATTTATCCATTTTATCAAGTACATTCCCAAAAAGGGACATATATAAGAATATGAATCAATACGAGGCAAATGAAGTACATAGAACTCAAGAACTCCCCCCTCCCCTCCCATCCCACCCCTAAACCCATCCCAGGAGGCCAAACATATACATATGTGCACCAGTCTATGGTGACGCTATGACTGCAATCTCTACATATTAGTCGAATTACAACCAGTGCATTCCTTTCCATGCATATGGTGATATTAGAGTCAGGCTTGGTAGTAGTCCAGATCTTGTCCATTAGGTGTACATCAAAGGCCAATACAACACTTTCATCGCATACAACAGTACCGTTCAAAATAAATCAGGATGAGCCATCAAATATGCCTTAATGGGCTCCAGAAGTCTTTGGCGTGGGAGGACTCCGCCAATTCCTCCTCATACGCTTGTAACTGGTCTCTACAGTAAACCAGGTCCCTAAGCCATTGCTTTATAGTGAGAGTGGATCTCGATCCCCATCTCGGCGCCACCACCCTCTTGGCAAACAAAGTGGAGATCGCGACAATGCCTCTACTAGCTGGTTTTAAGTGTTTCACATAACCCCGAAGACACAGCTCGGGCACACAGTCTACAGGTTCCAACACCACCTCCGACAAAATACGAGTCACATCAGTCCAGAAGGTTAGCACAGTCCCACACAGCCATGCAACATGGTAAAAATCAGCATTTGTGGCACCACATCGCACACAATTCGCCGTCTCTCTCAGGCCATACTTGTAGAGTCTCAATGGCGAGTAATATACCTGATGCAGGTATTTAAAATGGATGATTCTGAGGTTGCAGTTGGCCGTAAGCCGGCCTGTGAGCTGACAGCCTGCCGTCCAGACCTCCATCGTGATTGGGTTGCCTATCGCAGCCTGCCAGCGCTGGCATGATGGGTGGTCCTCTAACTCACGTTCCCGCTGGGAGGCGTTATAAAGCCTAGTGATAAGCCCTTTACGGCTCTCCCCCGTAAGTACCGCCTGCAGTGCCCGGGGAGCCGTAGGTTCCTCAGGAAAGTCCAGATACGCATCCCGAACGGCCTGGCTGATCCGAACATACGTGAAGCTGAACATGAAACGACCCTCCACTCCATTTTGAGCTTCACCAATGGTTTTGAATCGGCCCTCCTTGTACAGATCCCTTACCCTGATGATGTCCGCCGTCGTAAGCTCCCTTAAAGTGGGGGCTCCTGTGCCGCCGACACTCCCGGGTGAGATGCAATAGGCAGAAGAGGAGCATACAAATAGGAGAGCTGCACCCTAGCGGCTAGTGCCCGCCAAGCCCAGGACGTGAACATCGGAGGGTTTATCTCCGAGCCCCCCGACAGGACCATTGCCTGCACCGGAATGGGAAGGACAGCATCAGCCTCAATAGCCACATGTGGTTGAAAGCGTTGTGGGAAGTGCCAATATTGGGCATAGTGTGCCTGCGCACAGAGGTAATAGAGATGAAGATCAGGAGCCTCAAAATCCCCCCCTATCAAAGGGTTGCACCAGTAGATTCCATCAACATCGAGGTTGTTTCCCCCTCCAAACAAAGGACAACAGCGCCGACTGCAACGTGCGGAATAGCACTATATTCAGTTTAATGGGTATGTTGATAATGAAGTACAGCATCTTAGGCAGGAATACCATTTTTACCACGGCGATTCTATCCACCAATGATAATGGAAGATGCGACCATCGCTCTGCCTACTCTGTGATGCGTGTGATAGAACGTCCATAGTTCTCCGCTATCACTACCTCTGGATGCCTGTGGATCCACACCCCTAGGTACTTCTCAGGCTCAGAGGTCCAGGCCAATGGAAAGTCGAGGTCAATTTCCCTCGTGTGCATCGTCCACATAGAGCAAAACAATCAGTGGTCGCTGTCGAACCGTAACGCGGCGGCAGAATGCTTATGGTGAAGTTTACACGCTAAAGGCTCTAGTGCCAGAGAGAAAAGCATGGACGACAGGGGACAGCCCTGCCTCGTGCCTATCTCTATAGAAAATAAAGATGAGACCCTGCCGTTAACACGCACCCTGGCAACCGGCCCATTATAAAGAACTCTAAGCCACTGAACGAAGAAGGGGGGAAACCCCATCCTGCTCAGGACCGTGATCATGTATGACCAGTGAACAGAATCGAATGCTTTTAATGCATCAAGCAGCACAGTGACTGCCAGGAAATCTGGTTTGAAATAGTGCAGCGTGGAAAATAACGTGCACAGATTATGCGTAGTGCAGCGCTCCGTAACGAAGCCGGTCTGATCTGGTAATACCAATAAGGGAATCAGGGGCTGGAACCTAGTGGCTATCTTTTTTGCCAATATCTTCGTGTCAATGTTAATGATTGAGAGTGGTCTATAAGATCCACACTGATTGGGGGGCTTTTCTGGTTTTAATAGGGTAACTAGCAAGGCCTCCTGGAGTAAAGGTGGCAAAATCATGTTATCATAGGCCTCGGCATAGACCTCCAGTAACCGCGGAGCCAAGACCGCACGTATGCCTTATAAAATTCACTTCGCAGACCATCAGGCCCAGCGGCCTTACAGGGCAGCAAGGTCATTATAGCCTCCTTCACATCCTCATCAAAGGGTTGCACCAAATACTCATGATGAGCATTGGACAGCCACCCCAGCGCCACATCATCCAGATATTCATGCGTCTCCCCAGACGGAGGGGACTCCCTAGCAGCGTAAATATCTTTATAAAATTGCAGTACGATGTCACAAAGTGCTTCCATCGAGTGGCAAGGTGTACCAGTGTCGTCAATAAGCTCGTTAATGGGCTCCTGACTACGGGGCTCCGCCAATTTTTGGGCTAGAGAATGACTAGGCCGCCCATTTTCCCCATAATACCGAGCTATTCGACGTTGTGAGCAGTGCCGTAGCTCCTGGTCCACAGTGTCGTTATGCTCTGTGACCAGTTCCCTCATCTGTTATTGTTATGGTTATTGTTATTGTTACTTGAGATTTATATAGTGCTAAATCACCGCCAGATCTCTTAGCGCTCGGAACATCGGGGGGAGACGGCTTGCTACATGGGTGGTAAAAAGGAAATAGATATAAAGAGAGTTACTCTGCATTTAATACTTCTCCAAAGAGGACAGTTTTGAGTAGTTTCCAAAAGTGGAGCAAGTTGGATTCTTTACGAAGCTGGTCAGGTAGCTTGTTCCAGATCTGAGGAACCAGTATTGTAAAAGATCTCCCACTTTTTGAGGAAAGTTTGTACTGCGGGCATGACAGAAATTGTGCCTCAGAGGATCGCAATGAGCGTCCCGGAGAATAAACCTCCAGGCGTTCTTTTATGTAAACAGGGGCTAGGCCATATATCGCTTTGTGAGCTATGCAGAGGCTCTTAAATTTCACTCTCTGTTTTATAGAGAGCCAGTGCAACTTGCGTAACAGCGGGGTGGCATGTGCTCTTCTAGGCAATCTGAAGATCAATCTAGCTGAATCATTTAGCACTACTTGTAGTCTATTTACCAGTGACTGAGGAAGACCGAGTTAAAGGGCATTGCCGTAATCCAACCTCGAGATTATGATGGCTGAAACAATCGTATGGAGGGTGGAGGTGGAGAGAAGGGGGACCAATTTACGAAGTTGTCTAATTAGTCCCGTACAGGTGCCAACCACAGATGAAATTTGGTTGGCCATTGAGAGTTCATCATCAATTTTTATGCCAAGGCTTTTTACGGTTGAGCTAGGTCTAGGAGTAGGACTTAGGTCTTGGGGCCAGAACAAGTCGCTCCAAGGTGATTCAATTGTGGGGATGACCAGGACCTCTGTTTTGTCAGGATTCATTTTTAGTGAGTTAGCTGTCATCCAACTCACAGTGAAACTGAGGATATTTTGTGCTTGAGTCTGGGCGGAAACAGTGTTGTCAATGCTGAGCAGCAGCTGGGTATCATCTGCATAATTGAAAATTTTACAGCCCATATTTACTAAGGCAGGTACCAGAGGTTGCAGATAAACATTAAAGAGGAGTGGGGACAGGGCACAGTCAAGCGACCCTAAATCAGATACAGCATCGCCCAGTTGAATCCTTTGGGACCTACCAGACAGGAAGGATTCAAGCCATTGGTGAGCCTGGTCTTGAATACCTAAGGTGGTGAGTCTGTCCAGTAGTAGAGTATGGCTGACAGTATCAAATGCCGCTGATAGATCTAATAATATCAGGGCGCATGGTCTTTTACTGTCAGCCATAGCTCTAAGCTCATCAAGCACTGAGAGCATAACCAACTCAGTGCTATGATGTGCGCGAAACCCAGCTTGGCGTCCCTGGCGGAGATGATGATCCTCCAGGAAAGATGAAAGTGTTTTCAGAACATGCTGTTCTGGGACTTTAGCCAAGAAGGGTAACTGGGAGATCGGTCTATAGTTTTTTAAGTTGGTTACATCGGCCCCTGGTTTCTTTAATAGAGGCTTGACTCTCGCCTCTTTGAAGCTAGATGGTAAGTATCCGGTCTCTAGAGAGTTGTTTAATATGGAGATGATTTGTCCATCTAGACCCGGGAGTGCCATTCAAAAAATTCTAGGAGGGCATGGATCTGATGGGGAACCTGTTTTTATCCGGTTCGTGATCCGCCTAAGGGAGACTGTATCCAATTTCGGGAAACTGGAGAGTATATGATCATGGGGAGACGTTTGGGGACAGGGTGGTAAAGTATAACTGGTAGGGGTGTTGTTAATATCTGAGAGAAGACTCTTAACTTTTTCAAGAAAGAAAGATTGGAAAGTATTGCAATCAATTAAGGCTTCTGCTGATGTCCAATCTGTTTTTTACTGAGTTCTGTCAGAATTCTAAAGGTTTCTTTCTGTTTGTTTTCGGCGGTGTTGATTCTGATTTCATAATATTCCGCTTTAGTTGTTGTGATGCATTTTTTATAGGAATTAAGCAATGACTTGTATTTCTCTGGCTCTGCTGGATCATTCGTTTGCGCCAACGTCTTTCTGAATGGCGAAGCTTTCTTTTAGATTCTCTTAGCAAGGGGTTAAACCAGGGAGCACCTTTCACTTCATCCTTAATCTTGTGCTTTTGCTCAGGTGCTAACTGATCGCTGGCAGAGCATAGATATTTGGTAAGGGCTTCACACTCCTGATCTAAGTTACCTTGTTTACAGGCAGGGAGGGTGTAGGTGAGAAGAAGATCTACCAAGATTGCAGGATACATTTTTTTCCATTGACGTACCATTTTCCATATTTGGGGTGGGTTGGTTAGGTGGCCACCTATTGGGATATGTGCTAAGGAGAAGGGTCCCAGCAATCATATGACATATTTTACAAAGAATACATAATCAAATACAAGAAAACTTAATAGGCCTGCATTGTTATTTAATCACAATGTAGTTGTCAATTTATTGTTATTCATTTATAATACAAAGTCACACAATAGTTCATAGTGCCCCTGATAAGGAAGGGAGTGATAGTGCAGGGTAGTGTAGGTAGGAATAGTGACAATAAAAAACAGCCATGAAGGGCCTCAATGTGCTATGCAACCGAATTTATGACATAGACAAAACACAAGACCATCGGTTCAACATGTCATATACTGATAATCATGCTCCACCTAACACATTAAATGAGAAATGAAGCTGACTCAATACAAAAAGCTGTCGACGTTTCGACCCTCTACTACAGCAGGATTTAATTCTTTCCTTGCATCGGGGTCTTCATCAGGACGGGGGACGGGGCAGACAACGGGGGGTTGCTTGTCTTTGGGCAGGATGACGAAGAGAGAGCTCTCTCAAGGAGGGTGGTGGTCGAATTATCTAGTCACGGTATCAAGCAGCCAGTCGGTAAAAATTGGAGCAAGCGTGTGTCTCACAATTCAAAAGCAGGTCAATTGATCAATCGTGCTAGTCCGTAAATCGTCACAAGACTTCTGTAGGAACACTCGTCATCTGCAAGTTGCGATGTAGAGAATCTGGATAAACGATGCTTCGGATTACTACTACTTCAGGGTGACAGTGAGTTGTTTTTTAAAAAAGATTGCAACGCCCCCCCCTCTGATATTATCACTGTGATTATGCCACATGACATCGTATTCATTTGGAAGGGAGGCGATAATGTCTGGTACTGAGGTTTCACCTAACCAAGTTTCGGTGAGCGCCAAAATATCAATGTCCTCATCCTGGAGAAGAGAAAAAATTTCCAGGTGATGTTTTTGTAAAGATCGTGTATTCAAAGTTGTGACTTTGAGTTCAGTCTGGGTTTTGGTCGCTAAGATGGTTTTGCATATGGAAGGTTTTTGATAGGATGGGTGAAAGCAGTTCCCTATCGTACTTTATTGAATGTTTGCTTCCTTTCTTTTGCTAAGTGTAAGCCTACTGATGGTATAGTTCTTAGAATCAAGGGCGTATAACTCTTTGGCTGAATATCCAAATCGTTGGCCAGCGAGATTGGCCCCTGGGCCCGGCCATACGCGGGCGGGTGCAGACGGGCTTACCTTTGGCGCACCTTTGGCGCGCCCGTAGTGCGCCCGCTGCGCGCGTCCGCTGCGCGCGTCCGCTGCGCGTCCACTGGCCCATCGATCTAAGTAGGGAGCAAAGCAGAAACGTGGCTCCGCCCCCTTTGGCCGGAAGTGCAGCGCGGAATCAGTCTGCTGCGAACACGCCCTCCACTCAAACAGCCGAGGCTGCGGGGACCGAGGCGGTTAACAGGCAGAGTGAAGTATGCAAATACAGGTAAAGGTTTCTATTTAAAAAGGGTAATCGCGAAAACAAAGGCTTTAAGATCGGATTCCAGAAGCGCTTTCAATTATCAAGCTTAGAGCACAGTTCAACACAGTGTGACCTCGCGTGAGGTCAGGCAGCCGCCTACTCACCAAAGTCCGTTCAGCGCCCACTGGCCCATCGATCTAAGTAGCGAGCTAAGCGGAAACGCGGCTCCGCCCCCTTTGGCCGGGAGTCCAGCGCGGAATCAGTCTGCTGCGAACACGCCCTCCACTCAAACAGCCGAGGCTGCGGGGACCGAGGCGGTTAACAGGCAGAGTGAAGTATGCAAATGCAGGTAAAGGTTTCTATTTAAAAAGCGGAATCGCTAAAACAAAGGCTTTAAAATCTGATTCCAGAAGCGCTTTCAATTATCATGCGTAGAGCACAGTTCAACACAGTGTGACCGCGCGTGAGGTCAGGCAGCCGCCTACTCACCACAGTCCCTCTGTGCTAGTTTATCTGCAGTAGGGACAGCCTTAAAGGCATGCTCCAGGAGGGATATGTCAGTCGCTAGCTTCCGTATCCGACGGCGGATATCAAGTAGGAGTCCAGATTGCACCCCTATGCAGGCCCCTTGGGTGGTGACCTTAAAGGCCTCCCAAAGGACCCCCGCACTATCCAACATGCCCTTGTTTTCTTTAAAATAATTCTTAATTGCCTCCGCTTTAGTTTGCTTAAACACCGGGGGCCTCATTTATGAAAAGTGACGCATCGCTGCGAGAAAACAGCGATGCGTCACTTTTCATTGTGCCCTCCTTGCGACTCCAATGATGTGTCATATTTACAATATGACGCATCATTGCGCAAGGAGTTACAGATACGCCAGTATTTCTGACGCATCTGTAAGCGCAAAAGTGACGCATTGCAGGAGTGTGTCTCAAAAGTGACGCAACTCCAGCATTGCATCCTTTCACATGGGGCAAGCCCCATGTGAAAGGGCCTGCGTCAGTCTTACACCTGCTGTGAGGCAGGCGCAAGATTTTGACGCAACAACGTCCTAGAAGTGACGCAGTGAAATCTCGTAGATTTCACTGCGTCACTTCTACGACCCTTTCTTGCATCAATACGCCCCCCTTGCATACATTATACCTGGCGCAGGTATAATGTGGCGCAGGGGTTTACAAAGTGACGCATCTACCTAGATGCGTCATTTTGTAAATTTTGGCGCAACAAGGCGCATTTTTTACGCCACTGGTGCGTCACAAAAAGTGACGCATCGGCGGCATAAAAGTGACGCCCGGATCTTTAAGCTCCAACGGCTGAAGCCTCAGTGCAAATTGTGGTGCTTGATATTCTGGTAGTATCATCGCCAGGATCACCGGGGAGTCGTCAGAGAGAGATCGGGCCTCATGGGAGACCTTCTTGACCCAATGACAAGCCTCTCCCAAAACCATCCACAAATCAATGCGGGACCACGGGCCATGCGCCGAAGATGCAAAAGTACTCTCGCAAGTGACGCAAACGCCAGATATCATGGACATGACCCGCGTCTATAAGCCCCCACAACACATCCAACGCTCTTTTTGGTCTAGCCTCACCAGTTACATACCTGTCTTTGATGGCATCCAGATATACATTGAAGTCCCTACCCCAGATGATTTCAGCAGGGGGAAATTACAATATCCTACACCACACATCCGAGAAAATTGCAGGGTCGTCCACATTAGGCCATAAATATTCACTAACAGCACATTTTTTTCTCCCAGCCTGCAATGCACAATCACAAGCCGACCATTATCATCCATCTCCGTTCTGATCTCCGTAAAGGGGACTCCTTTTTTTCACTAAGGTCAGCACTCCCCTTGCATATGAGGAATATGAGGAAGACGCTCTCAGGTTGGCTCAACACACACCTATACGTGTTGCTGAAGGTCGCGGTTAGATGAGTTTCCTGAAGGAAAGAAACATTCACGCCCAAGTGGTCTAGTTCAGCAAACGCCATCCTGATTTTCCGTCGCGTATTAAGGCCACGTACGTTCATTTTTTTTTTTTTTTTACTTTATTTATTTTTTTTCCTTTAGAGAAAACATGATGGCAGGAGACTGTAAAACATACAACTATACATAAGAAAAACACCAACGATGTCATAAAGAGGAACATAAAAAAGAGGAAACGTTATACAATACAATAAAATAATTTTTTAGTTAGAAAGCCAGTTCTCAAAGGGTGCCCAATTTTTAGAAGCAAGCAAACGCCTTCTCCTCCCTCTCAGCGACTGGACCGACGTCTCTAGTTTATGCCATGCAAGCATCCTTGCTTTCCAATGCGAGAAAATGGGGGGCTCAGCGCTCAACCATTGTGATGTGATACACAGTCTGATCATGGCCATTGCAATAAACAAAAGAGCTTGAGTGTGTCTCGTTCTTTCAGAAAGGGTTGAATGTTCATACCCAGTTATTATTAACTCCGCTGAAATATTAACAGGAATTTGAACTAACTGATTAATAACGTACGTTCCATGTGATAAACTTGATAGTACTACCCATTACCTGGTTGCAAGAGATTTAGACATTGAAGGATGAATTTAGAGCAGATGAACAGTAAGCTGCAGTCAATGCGACATACCACTCTTTGGCACTTGGGAAAGAACACAGAACATTCCCCATACCCCAGTCCCATCCCCTCCAACCCCTCACCCACTTCAGCACCCCAACCATGCCAAAGCCATCCCAACACCCAACCTAGTCCACCTCCCCAACAATAGAGAAGTTGACCGAGCACTCAATAAAAAAGTGTCTCATCCCAAATTGACAGACAGTGAGGATTCAAAAAAATAAGAGTGGATCACTGAAAACCAGGAGAGGTCACTGGCCCCGAGCATACCTAGGCTAATTCATAGAAGTTGACCTCGCAAAAACCAATTAACCACATTAACCCGGGAGGTCGGGACAGCTGAACCCCCCATCTCATTCCATGACAACAAAAAAGCTGACCCCCCTAAGAATTACGCAGAAAAAAAGGCCTTCATAGGGAAAAAAAGGGTGAGGGAATGCAGCATTAGAACAGGCAGTAAATAAGCGTTGCAGCATGAAACCACATGGAGATCCCACCATGAATAAGAGGGTCACAAAGAATAACTTCAATTCGTCCACAAATGGAGCCCTAAGCGTCCTCAGCCCACCACTACTCCTCCTCGTCTGGTGTCTGTGTATAGTCCCGCTTCCTGCGTTTCAGTTTTTTGGCATGTTCCATTACGGCCTTCGGGGAGGAGAAGATCTTATTATCGGCCTCAGCACCTATGCGGAGTCGGGCAGTAGACATCTGCCGCACTGCCAGCATCAACTTTGCGTCTACCATCATGTATTTGTATATATCAAATGTCCATTAATGATATTTATTCTATGTAGTCATCACTTTGTATCCTTTATGGACAACTGAAACTCTGATCTACCAAATAAATTATGCCAATAAAAAATAAAATAAATAAATAAATATACTGTTTTGATAAATATTTTCCATGTGTTTATTGATTATGTATTTTAGGGTAGTCCATCTCTCTTACTGCAATTAATGATACTTTAAGAGGTATTCTAATTTTCTCAATTTCTACTGATATCAGCCTCTAGCTATAATATTTTCTTATACTAGTTTTATTCCTTATGTTATAGCTAGCTGTCACTATAGGGGTCCCTTGTTTCCTAAAGAGTCGGGCAGGATACAACATGGCGTACGGGACCCCTTCATTCCACAGGAACTGCTTCACTGTGCCAAATTCCCTTCTCGCATCTTGAAAGGCCACCGTGAAATCCAGAAAAAAGGCCAGCGTATTTCCCTGATGCACAACAGTCTCCTTCTCCCTAGCCAGTCCCAAGATTGTGTCCCGGTCCCTGTAGTTTTAGACCCTAGCTATGACAGGGCGGGGGGAGCCCCCAGGACAGGTCGAGCTGCCAGAGACCGGTGGGCCCGCTCCACAATAAACATGTTGGACAGGTTTTCAGTGCCAAATATGTCTATGATAAGGCGTTCAATATAGGTCTCCATCCTGCCCACATTTGTCGATTCCGGCAGCCCTGTGATGCGTATATTATTGCGCCGGGACCACGCCTCTAAGTCCTTGTTCTTTGCCTGGTTGAAGGAGAGGACTTTTTCCATGTTCAAGGTCTTATCTGAGACCGAGGAGAGGCCATCCTCCGCGGCAGAGACTCTCTGTTCCACCTCCCCCATTCGTGCACTCTGTTTCTCTAGCTGGGATGACATATGGTCAAGCCGGTGATTGACAGCGGCCATTACCCCTTCAATAAATTGCAGGGTTATCTGCATGGCCACTAAAGTAGACTCCAATGTGGGGGGCCCATCTGATTGGGCGTCCGCCTCTGAATCTGAAGCAGCCTTCTGCGGAGTCTTGGGGGCCCTTTGTGACTCAAAAGTGAGTTGTGATTGGTTTTTGTTCGTTCGCCCCATGGCCGTTGACCTCACTGCAAGTACTGGAGTGTGAAGCAGCAGATGAACAGTAATAACAGCACACAGGCCCCACCCAGATCAGCTCCCCACACCACAAGACAGGTGGGGTTCACACAGCACCCCACAAAGACCCAAATGGTATACAGAAGTGGTGCTAATCTCTCACCAAGGCGCAGGCAGGGCTGTCCTCCAATGTCAGGATGCACCTTATGCTAGGTAATTGCAAACACAACAGTGATGGACAGAATGTGGATCAATGTCACACATTCACCCCAGTCCAAAGATCTGGGCCCAAATCCATCGTTTTTCCACTCCACACCACCCTGGGTTAGACAATGGCGATATGCAAATCAGCGCTGACCCTGTGCCCCATGGGAACAGTCCAGTCCGAACTACAAAAGCCATGTCCTTCCCAGAACGGAATCAAGCATCCGAGGACCGGCCCGGTTTCGAGGTAACACCTCTCATCAGCCCGGCTAGCTTGACTCCAGTGGTGTGGAGTGCCTGGGACTCACGTCTGAGCATCCCCAGTACACTTAGAGCGGTAATTGCAAACACAACAGTGATGGACAGAATGTGGATCAATGTCACACATTCACCCCAGTCCAAAGATCTGGGCCCAAATCCATCGTTTTTCCACTCCACACCACCCTGGGTTAGACAATGGCGATATGCAAATCAGCGCTGACCCTGTGCCCATTGGGAACAGTCCAGTCCGAACTACAAAAGCCATGTCCTTCCCAGAACGGAATCAAGCATCCGAGGACCGGCCCGGTTTCGAGGTAACACCTCTCATCAGCCCGGCTAGCTTGACTCCAGTGGTGTGGAGTGCCTGGGACTCACGTCTGAGCATCCCCAGTACACTTAGAGCGGTAATTGCAAACACAACAGTGATGGACAGAATGTGGATCAATGTCACACATTCACCCCAGTCCAAAGATCTGGGCCCAAATCCATCGTTTTTCCACTCCACACCACCCTGGGTTAGACAATGGCGATATGCAAATCAGCGCTGACCCTGTGCCCCATGGGAACAGTCCAGTCCGAACTACAAAAGCCATGTCCTTCCCAGAACGGAATCAAGCATCCGAGGACCGGCCCGGTTTCGAGGTAACACCTCTCATCAGCCCGGCTAGCTTGACTCCAGTGGTGTGGAGTGCCTGGGACTCACGTCTGAGCATCCCCAGTACACTTAGAGCGGTAATTGCAAACACAACAGTGATGGACAGAATGTGGATCAATGTCACACATTCACCCCAGTCCAAAGATCTGGGCCCAAATCCATCGTTTTTCCACTCCACACCACCCTGGGTTAGACAATGGCGATATGCAAATCAGCGCTGACCCTGTGCCCCATGGGAACAGTCCAGTCCGAACTACAAAAGCTGTCCTTCCCAGAACGGAATCAAGCATCCGAGGACCGGCCCGGTTTCGAGGTAACACCTCTCATCAGCCCGGCTAGCTTGACTCCAGTGGTGTGGAGTGCCTGGGACTCACGTCTGAGCATCCCCAGTACACTTAGAGCGGTAATTGCAAACACAACAGTGATGGACAGAATGTGGATCAATGTCACACATTCACCCCAGTCCAAAGATCTGGGCCCAAATCCATTGTTTTTCCACTCCACACCACCCTGGGTTAGACAATGGCGATATGCAAATCAGCGCTGACCCTGTGCCCCATGGGAACAGTCCAGTCCGAACTACAAAAGCCATGTCCTTCCCAGAACGGAATCAAGCATCCGAGGACCGGCCCGGTTTCGAGGTAACACCTCTCATCAGCCCGGCTAGCTTGACTCCAGTGGTGTGGAGTGCCTGGGACTCACGTCTGAGCATCCCCAGTACACTTAGAGCGGTAATTGCAAACACAACAGTGATGGACAGAATGTGGATCAATGTCACACATTCACCCCAGTCCAAAGATCTGGGCCCAAATCCATCATTTCTCCACTCCACACCACCCTGGGTTAGACAATGGCGATATGCAAATCAGCGCTGACCCTGTGCCCCATGGGAACAGTCCAGTCCGAACTACAAAAGCCATGTCATTCCCAGAACGGAATCAAGCATCCGAGGACCTGCCCGGTTTCGAGGTAACACCTCTCATCAGCCCGGCTAGCTTGACTCCAGTGGTGTGGAGTGCCTGGGACTCACGTCTGAGCATCCCCAGTACACTTAGAGCGGTAATTGCAAACACAACAGTGATGGACAGAATGTGGATCAATGTCACACATTCACCCCAGTCCAAAGATCTGGGCCCAAATCCATCGTTTTTCCACTCCACACCACCCTGGGTTAGACAAGGGCGATATGCAAATCCGCGCTGACCCTGTGCCCCATGGGAACAGTCCAGTCCGAACTACAAAAGCCATGTCCTTCCCAGAACGGAATCAAGCATCCGAGGACCGGCCCGGTTTCGAGGTAACACCTCTCATCAGCCCGGCTAGCTTGACTCCAGTGGTGTGGAGTGCCTGGGACTCACGTCTGAGCATCCCCAGTACACTTAGAGCGGTAATTGCAAACACAACAGTGATGGACAGAATGTGGATCAATGTCACACATTCACCCCAGTCCAAAGATCTGGGCCCAAATCCATCATTTCTCCACTCCACACCACCCTGGGTTAGACAATGGCGATATGCAAATCAGCGCTGACCCTGTGCCCCATGGGAACAGTCCAGTCCGAACTACAAAAGCCATGTCATTCCCAGAACGGAATCAAGCATCCGAGGACCTGCCCGGTTTCGAGGTAACACCTCTCATCAGCCCGGCTAGCTTGACTCCAGTGGTGTGGAGTGCCTGGGACTCACGTCTGAGCATCCCCAGTACACTTAGAGCGGTAATTGCAAACACAACAGTGATGGACAGAATGTGGATCAATGTCACACATTCACCCCAGTCCAAAGATCTGGGCCCAAATCCATCGTTTTTCCACTCCACACCACCCTGGGTTAGACAAGGGCGATATGCAAATCCGCGCTGACCCTGTGCCCCATGGGAACAGTCCAGTCCGAACTACAAAAGCCATGTCCTTCCCAGAACGAAATCAAGCATCCGAGGACCGGCCCGGTTTCGAGGTAACACCTCTCATCAGCCCGGCTAGCTTGACTCCAGTGGTGTGGAGTGCCTGGGACTCACGTCTGAGCATCCCCAGTACACTTAGAGCGGTAATTGCAAACACAACAGTGATGGACAGAATGTGGATCAATGTCACACATTCACCCCAGTCCAAAGATCTGGGCCCAAATCCATCGTTTTTCCACTCCACACCACCCTGGGTTAGACAATGGCGATATGCAAATCAGCGCTGACCCTGTGCCCCATGGGAACAGTCCAGTCCGCACTACAAAAGCCATGTCCTTCCCAGAACGGAATCAAGCATTCGAGGACCGGCCCGGTTTCGAGGTAACACCTCTTATCAGCCCGGCTAGCTTGACTCCAGTGGTGTGGAGTGCCTGGGACTCACGTCTGAGCATCCCCAGTACACTTAGAGCGGTAATTGCAAACACAACAGTGATGGAAGGACATGGCTTCTGTAGTTCGGACTGGACTGTTCCCATGGGGCACAGGGTCAGCGCTGATTTGCATATCGCCATTGTCTAACCCAGGGTGGTGTGGAGTGGAAAAACGATGGATTTGGGCCCAGATCTTTGGACTGGGGTGAATGTGTGACATTGATCCACATTCTGCCCATCACTGTTGTGTTTGCAATTACCGCTCTAAGTGTACTGGGGATGCTCAGACGTGAGTCCCAGGCACTCCACACCACTGGAGTCAAGCTAGCCGGGCTGATGAGAGGTGTTACCTCGAAACCGGGCCGGTCCTCGGATGCTTGATTCCCTTCTGGGAAGGACATGGCTTCTGTAGTTCGGACTGGACTGTTCCCATGGGGCACAGGGTCAGCGCTGATTTGCATATCGCCATTGTCTAACCCAGGGTGGTGTGGAGTGGAAAAACGATGGATTTGGGCCCAGATCTTTGGACTGGGGTGAATGTGTGACATTGATCCACATTCTGTCCATCACTGTTGTGTTTGCAATTACCGCTCTAAGTGTACTGGGGATGCTCAGACGTGAGTCCCAGGCACTCCACACCACTGGAGTCAAGCTAGCCGGGCTGATGAGAGGTGTTACCTCGAAACCGGGCCGGTCCTCGGATGCTTGATTCCCTTCTGGGAAGGACATGGCTTCTGTAGTTCGGACTGGACTGTTCCCATGGGGCACAGGGTCAGCGCTGATTTGCATATCGCCATTGTCTAACCCAGGGTGGTGTGGAGTGGAAAAACGATGGATTTGGGCCCAGATCTTTGGACTGGGGTGAATGTGTGACATTGATCCACATTCTGTCCATCACTGTTGTGTTTGCAATTACCGCTCTAAGTGTACTGGGGATGCTCAGACATGAGTCCCAGGCACTCCACACCACTGGAGTCAAGCTAGCCGGGCTGATGAGAGGTGTTACCTCGAAACCGGGCCGGTCCTCGGATGCTTGATTCCCTTCTGGGAAGGACATGGCTTCTGTAGTTCGGACTGGACTGTTCCCATGGGGCACAGGGTCAGCGCTGATTTGCATATCGCCATTGTCTAACCCAGGGTGGTGTGGAGTGGAAAACGATGGATTTGGGCCCAGATCTTTGGACTGGGGTGAATGTGTGACATTGATCCACATTCTGTCCATCACAGTTGTGTTTGCAATTACCGCTCTAAGTGTACTGGGGATGCTCAGACGTGAGTCCCAGGCACTCCACACCACTGGAGTCAAGCTAGCCGGGCTGATGAGAGGTGTTACCTCGAAACCGGGCCGGTCCTCGGATGCTTGATTCCCTTCTGGGAAGGACATGGCTTCTGTAGTTCGGACTGGACTGTTCCCATGGGGCACAGGGTCAGCGCTGATTTGCATATCGCCATTGTCTAACCCAGGGTGGTGTGGAGTGGAAAAACGATGGATTTGGGCCCAGATCTTTGGACTGGGGTGAATGTGTGACATTGATCCACATTCTGTCCATCACTGTTGTGTTTGCAATTACCGCTCTAAGTGTACTGGGGATGCTCAGACGTGAGTCCCAGGCACTCCACACCACTGGAGTCAAGCTAGCCGGGCTGATGAGAGGTGTTACCTCGAAACCGGGCCGGTCCTCGGATGCTTGATTCCCTTCTGGGAAGGACATGGCTTCTGTAGTTCGGACTGGACTGTTCCCATGGGGCACAGGGTCAGCGCTGATTTGCATATCGCCATTGTCTAACCCAGGGTGGTGTGGAGTGGAAAAACGATGGATTTGGGCCCAGATCTTTGGACTGGGGTGAATGTGTGACATTGATCCACATTCTGTCCATCACTGTTGTGTTTGCAATTACCGCTCTAAGTGTACTGGGGATGCTCAGACATGAGTCCCAGGCACTCCACACCACTGGAGTCAAGCTAGCCGGGCTGATGAGAGGTGTTACCTCGAAACCGGGCCGGTCCTCGGATGCTTGATTCCCTTCTGGGAAGGACATGGCTTCTGTAGTTCGGACTGGACTGTTCCCATGGGGCACAGGGTCAGCGCTGATTTGCATATCGCCATTGTCTAACCCAGGGTGGTGTGGAGTGGAAAACGATGGATTTGGGCCCAGATCTTTGGACTGGGGTGAATGTGTGACATTGATCCACATTCTGTCCATCACAGTTGTGTTTGCAATTACCGCTCTAAGTGTACTGGGGATGCTCAGACGTGAGTCCCAGGCACTCCACACCACTGGAGTCAAGCTAGCCGGGCTGATGAGAGGTGTTACCTCGAAACCGGGCCGGTCCTCGGATGCTTGATTCCCTTCTGGGAAGGACATGGCTTCTGTAGTTCGGACTGGACTGTTCCCATGGGGCACAGGGTCAGCGCTGATTTGCATATCGCCATTGTCTAACCCAGGGTGGTGTGGAGTGGAAAAACGATGGATTTGGGCCCAGATCTTTGGACTGGGGTGAATGTGTGACATTGATCCACATTCTGTCCATCACTGTTGTGTTTGCAATTACCGCTCTAAGTGTACTGGGGATGCTCAGACGTGAGTCCCAGGCACTCCACACCACTGGAGTCAAGCTAGCCGGGCTGATGAGAGGTGTTACCTCGAAACCGGGCCGGTCCTCGGATGCTTGATTCCCTTCTGGGAAGGACATGGCTTCTGTAGTTCGGACTGGACTGTTCCCATGGGGCACAGGGTCAGCGCTGATTTGCATATCGCCATTGTCTAACCCAGGGTGGTGTGGAGTGGAAAAACGATGGATTTGGGCCCAGATCTTTGGACTGGGGTGAATGTGTGACATTGATCCACATTCTGTCCATCACTGTTGTGTTTGCAATTACCGCTCTAAGTGTACTGGGGATGCTCAGACGTGAGTCCCAGGCACTCCACACCACTGGAGTCAAGCTAGCCGGGCTGATGAGAGGTGTTACCTCGAAACCGGGCCGGTCCTCGGATGCTTGATTCCCTTCTGGGAAGGACATGGCTTCTGTAGTTCGGACTGGACTGTTCCCATGGGGCACAGGGTCAGCGCTGATTTGCATATCGCCATTGTCTAACCCAGGGTGGTGTGGAGTGGAAAAACAATGGATTTGGGCCCAGATCTTTGGACTGGGGTGAATGTGTGACATTGATCCACATTCTGTCCATGACTGTTGTGTTTGCAATTACCGCTCTAAGTGTACTGGGGATGCTCAGACTTGAGTCCCAGGCACTCCACACCACTGGAGTCAAGCTAGCCGGGCTGATGAGAGGTGTTACCTCGAAACCGGGCCGGTCCTCGGATGCTTGATTCCCTTCTGGGAAGGACATGGCTTCTGTTGTTCGGACTGGACTGTTCCCATGGGGCACAGGGTCAGCGCTGATTTGCATATCGCCATTGTCTAACCCAGGGTGGTGTGGAGTGGAAAAACGATGGATTTGGGCCCAGATCTTTGGACTGGGGTGAATGTGTGACATTGATCCACATTCTGTCCATCACTGTTGTGTTTGCAATTACCGCTCTAAGTGTACTGGGGATGCTCAGACGTGAGTCCCAGGCACTCCACACCACTGGAGTCAAGCTAGCCGGGCTGATGAGAGGTGTTACCTCGAAACCGGGCCGGTCCTCGGATGCTTGAATCCCTTCTGGGAAGGACATGGCTTCTGTAGTTCGGACTGGACTGTTCCCATGGGGCACAGGGTCAGCGCTGATTTGCATATCGCCATTGTCTAACCCAGGGTGGTGTGGAGTGGAAAAACGATGGATTTGGGCCCAGATCTTTGGACTGGGGTGAATGTGTGACATTGATCCACATTCTGTCCATCACTGTTGTGTTTGCAATTACCGCTCTAAGTGTACTGGGGATGCTCAGACGTGAGTCCCAGGCACTCCACACCACTGGAGTCAAGCTAGCCGGGCTGATGAGAGGTGTTACCTCGAAACCGGGCCGGTCCTCGGATGCTTGATTCCCTTCTGGGAAGGACATGGCTTCTGTAGTTCGGACTGGACTGTTCCCATGGGGCACAGGGTCAGCGCTGATTTGCATATCGCCATTGTCTAACCCAGGGTGGTGTGGAGTGGAAAAACGATGGATTTGGGCCCAGATCTTTGGACTGGGGTGAATGTGTGACATTGATCCACATTCTGTCCATCACTGTTGTGTTTGCAATTACCGCTCTAAGTGTACTGGGGATGCTCAGACGTGAGTCCCAGGCACTCCACACCACTGGAGTCAAGCTAGCCGGGCTGATGAGAGGTGTTACCTCGAAACCGGGCCGGTCCTCGGATGCTTGATTCCCTTCTGGGAAGGACATGGCTTCTGTAGTTCGGACTGGACTGTTCCCATGGGGCACAGGGTCAGCGCTGATTTGCATATCGCCATTGTCTAACCCAGGGTGGTGTGGAGTGGAAAAACGATGGATTTGGGCCCAGATCTTTGGACTGGGGTGAATGTGTGACATTGATCCACATTCTGTCCATCACTGTTGTGTTTGCAATTACCGCTCTAAGTGTACTGGGGATGCTCAGACGTGAGTCCCAGGCACTCCACACCACTGGAGTCAAGCTAGCCGGGCTGATGAGAGGTGTTACCTCGAAACCGGGCCGGTCCTCGGATGCTTGATTCCCTTCTGGGAAGGACATGGCTTCTGTAGTTCGGACTGGACTGTTCCCATGGGGCACAGGGTCAGCGCTGATTTGCATATCGCCATTGTCTAACCCAGGGTGGTGTGGAGTGGAAAAACAATGGATTTGGGCCCAGATCTTTGGACTGGGGTGAATGTGTGACATTGATCCACATTCTGTCCATGACTGTTGTGTTTGCAATTACCGCTCTAAGTGTACTGGGGATGCTCAGACTTGAGTCCCAGGCACTCCACACCACTGGAGTCAAGCTAGCCGGGCTGATGAGAGGTGTTACCTCAAAACCGGGCCGGTCCTCGGATGCTTGATTCCCTTCTGGGAAGGACATGGCTTCTGTAGTTCGGACTGGACTGTTCCCATGGGGCACAGGGTCAGCGCTGATTTGCATATCGCCATTGTCTAACCCAGGGTGGTGTGGAGTGGAAAAACGATGGATTTGGGCCCAGATCTTTGGACTGGGGTGAATGTGTTACATTGATCCACATTCTGTCCATCACTGTTGTGTTTGCAAGCACCTTATGCTAGGGGCTCCAACAATCTCCCCAGATCACAGGGCCACATATGCTTACAGTACACAATGCGCAGTAGGCTGCAGACCGCCACAAAACGGGGGAAGCGTGAGATCCGCAAAGTTGCCCCTACGCAACCATCAGGAGCCCACAACAATCCGGGCATGACAGGCACAGTGCAGGAGTTGTATGCGAAAGTGTCAGCAACACACAGCATGCGAGGGTACCCTACGTGCAGCCCTCCACATCTTCCGATATATAGTGCCAGAATAAAGATCCTCACTGGAAGGCTGGGCACACTCCAAGCCGGGTCGCTCTAGGCCAAAGAGTCATTGAAGGCAACAAGCCCGACTCACTCTTATTATCCGCCATCCCAGACTCAGCAGGCCTCCCTCCAATTGCCAAGTGCGACGCTCCTGTACCCCGGCGCCATGCAATGTTAAGCGCCCGTGGCAAGCCTCCCAAAGCTGCGAGCCGCACAAAGAGCAGGCCGCACCACCACCAGAGACAGCAAGCCGAGCACGGCTCTGACCTAGGCCCAATCCCGGCTACGCAGTTCGAGCCGCAGGCAGGGCCGACCCCACTCACCGGCGCCGACGGGCATCGGCTCCGGAAATCTGAATGTCACTCTGCCACAATCACAGGCCCTCAGCTCCGCCAGCAGGCCTCTCCGTCAACACCACCTCCACAACCCGCCAACAATGCCGCAGGCCACAGCAAAGCCAGGCGGGTCCCAGTCATGCACTTCTCAGTCGGCAGCCCTCACAGAAGCAATCAGCAGCCGCCTCCAACAAACAGCTTCCCGCTACATAAATGGGGCTGGCAGGACACCAGGCAGTTGATTATGCAGCGGCCCACTACGACTCAGCGACTGCCTTTTTAGGCCCAACAACGAGGCAGGAGAGATGCCATGTAATGCAGTAACAGCCAGGGCTCGGCAAGCCGCAAAGATCGTCTCCCGTAAAGCAGCAGGCCACCAAATGCACACCCCAGGTTCCAGCAGTCATCAGGGGCTGCCGATGCAGCAGCTATTGAGCGGATGATAGCTTGGTCAGGCAGAGCCTCACAGCAGTGCAGCCATCTTGCTGTGCACCCTCTAGCGCCCCCCCATGCCTTGATACAACCTTCTTTCTCCAAATCATGCTGGCTGCCCGAATATTCAGCCATCTTGCAATCTTTGCAGGCTGATCTTCTTGAATCTAAATTCTTGTTGACTTGTGATAACCACACCAACCTGGTGATTAGAATCGTGCCAGGGGCAGTGGGTTTCATGTACCTCACTTTTAATGAGGGTGACACAGTCCCTATCGCTTAAAAGTCACACGGTGCGGTTTTCCACTGTGGAAAAAGTTTTGACAGCAGTGCAAATGGCGATTCTAAAAGAACGTGCACTGTCGCAGTGAAAATGCATTTTGGTTGTTACTCCGTATCCTGCCTTGGAGGCAGTGACGAAAGCCAGTGTACCAAATTCCAAAGCTTTGCAACCACGGTGGATACAATGGGCCACGTCCTTGACATCCCCGGATGTTACATTCATTTTTGATTCCTCTCTACAGACTCAGGAGTTCTTGCAGTACGAATTTGTTCATCCTGCTCTTCTGACAATGCGCCCACTTGAGGATTTCCATTGTATCATTTACACTGACCGAAGCGCGCAAGCGGCTACGAGTTCAAAGCACCCATATTCTTCAGCCTGCGCAATTGTGGTTGGTACTAAGGTGGATGGTGAATTCAAGTTCGATGTCGTGCATACACAGACATTAGGGGACTGTCCCGCCCAATTGGTAAAGCTTTGTGCTCAGATGCTTGCATTGGAGTACGCCGATCCCAGTGTGACTACTCTTATCGTAAGTGACTCTTACTACTGTGTTCAATCATGCAATGACAATCTACCCTTTTGGACTCAAAATGATTATCTTGACTCCAAGGGTCACACAAGAAAACATAAAATGATCTGGGTTCAAGTGGCTGAGCTTAAAGAATGGCTGCCACTCGTGTTTGTAATTCATATTCTGGGTCACCACAGTGTTGGAGTACACGCTGTTGGCAATTGTCTTGGGGATGAAGCCGCTAAGACTGCAGTTGCAGTATACTCAGTAGCAGCGGTTACACGTTCCAAAAGTAAGATTGATGATGACATCTTGGCAGCTATTACAGCAACAGAGAAGGGAGGTAATTACCCTAGAGGTTTCCATTCTAAATACTCTTATCATTTAAGTCCTGATAAAGTTCCTTATGTGAGAATTAACGGGGGAACATCCTTTTCAAAACGGATGTTACCCCGCAGTGCTTTTATGACGCGTCCTTTACAACGCAAGTCGTAACCACGACTTGCGCTGGAGGACTCAAAAGGATAAAGAATAGTATATTTACTATTCCAACACCTTCCCTACTATCCACGGGGACTGGTGTTAGAATAGTAAATTATACTATTCACTATCCGCGCCCAACAACACAAGTTGTTGTAACGTCTTGCGTTGTTAAAGACGCGTTGTAAAGGCACGCATTAAAACGCTACGCGTTGTACCGTCATACATCCGAATTAACGACGTTGGTGACAGGTTGATACCCAACGCGGACCGCAGGCAGACTTTGATTACAGCAGCCCACGCTGGGATGGCTTCATCACATGCCGGCGTGTCAGCTACTGTATCTCTTCTCCAACAACGATATTGGTGGGGTTTCTACAAACAGATGCGTGATTATGTCCTTCAATGTGGCATTTGTCAGCAAATTAAACCTTCTACTGCTGTACACCCGCCCCAAACTCAGTTGTACATATCTAATAAACCGCTTGCTTGTGTTTATTTAGATCACTGCGGTCCTTTCCCATCTCATACTGCATATAAGTACATCTTAGTAGCAGTTGATTCGAAGTGCTAATTCCAGAACTGTCGTAAGGGATTTGCGTGTCTTTGTGGGAATTTTTACGTGTGGTACCGTACCTTCCATTCGGACCAGGATCCAGCGTTTGCCTCTAAGGCATACAAGGATGCCATGAGTCCTTTGGGGGTCCAGGTCAAATTTTCATCTCCATACCGGCCTGAGGGTAATAGTATTGTGGAGCGAATGAACCGTGACTTAAAGCAATCCTTGACAGCTAAGGTATTAGGTACTGGCCGAGACTGGCTTACCCACCTCAATAGCGTACAGCACTAAATAATCTCCCTAGAAGGTTTCTGGGTGGGCGGACCCTATACGAAATGCTGTTTGGCATCAAAATGTTTGTTCCGGACCTTGAGGGTCTAGACATGGCAGCGGCTGCCGCATCCTTTGACGTAGATGAACATTCCAATGTTTTATAGAACCTACAAAAGACCAGAGACAGTCTTGCAAAGGAACATTTGCCCTCCACATCTGATGCTGCATTGCAGATTCCGGTAGTTGGCTGGCTACCCCAAGTTGGAGAACTGGTCTGAGAGAAGATCGAGAATAAGAAGGAATTTAGTCCCTCCTATTGAGCTCCAGTTCCCGTGCTTGGCGTGCAGGGTACAAGAACAATCATTTTACCTCCTCTTCCTGGGCGAAAGGGCAACAGGTACATCTCCACTGACAATGTCAAACTACACAGGGTGGTCTATTCTTCTTAGTATGATGCCTGCAGTCTTGTGTCCAGCAATGGTGCGACACTCTGTTTTGGTCTTAGATCCTGCCACCGGGACTGATTTTGCCATTGAGATGAATACAGTTACGAATCCTTTATTGAATCCAAGTGCTGGTGATCCTCTTAATGATACTGAATATACTTACCCCCTGACTTGTCTATGCCTGATTTGGAGACCTATATGGCTAATAAATCACGTTTCTCTTTCTCATTTGACACTGCCTCTACCACATCAAAGTCCCCGCCAAAAGTTTCAGTTTTTGCTACTAGGATTCTTAGCTGGAATGTGGCGGGAATTAGGTCCAAGAGGACTGATGATCTGTGGTTGGATTTTGTGAAGCAGTACGATATTATTGGCCTGCAGGAAACGAGGGATGTTGCTAGCAGTTTTAGTTTGGATGGTTACCAAAGCTTTCCCATCCCAGCAGTCCAGGGAAGCGCTGGGAGGCCTAAGGGTGGTCTAATTTTCCTCATTGCTCTTAACTTGAAAGGTGCCGTTAATAAACTGGACTTAGATTCCAGTATATTATGATAATATAGTGAAGTGGGATTTTTTCGCAGAAGCTTCTTTTAATTAACTTTTATAATTCTAAAGATGGTCCACAGTACAATGAGCATCTAAGGGCTCTGAACCATTTTCTGTCAGACTATAAACTTACTCAGAACTCCATTTTTGAGGTGATCCTTTTGGGTGATTTTAATATTCATCCGTGTAAATGGGACTGTTATTCAGGTGACCCGTGAGGGCCGCCGACCTCAGCGGTGCCTCACTTTGAGCATAGTAGTCATGGAGAGGCGCTCGAAGAATTTTTGGCCATTACTAATTCATTTGAACCTGGTTTTGACGAAGGGGGTGAGAGGCCACCTACTTTTATTGGAAGAGGGACCAATACAGTTATCGATTATATTTTTCTTTCCCCAGCGGTATTGGTCAAGACCTTAGACTATAGCGTGGTGACTTCAACTTTTAGTGACCATAATCCGGTCCACTTAGATGTTGACCTAGGTGAACTGAGTGGGCCCAAGGGAAATGGATGGGGGGCACCGAGAAGCCTGATAACCAAAGATCAAGGGAGAAGGTTTAAATGGGATAGGATGGTGCCGGAAGCCTTTTTTGAGGACCTTGCCGTTAAGGCGGAGGCAAACCTTGCGATTTGCCTTGATGGCTCGGCCCCAAGCGGGGAGATCTTAGGCGCTTACGTGGCAGTCTGTGACCAGGTCACAAAGAAACTAGAGGTAGTTATTAAAAACAACCCTAGGAAGGCACAAAGTTGTTTCGATGGTGGCTGTTCGAAGGCGCATGGGGCCCTCCTTCAGGCTTTGAAAATTAGGCCTAGGGAAAGGGCCCTTGTTGCTAATCTTCGGAAGAAATATAAACAAGCAATCGCAAAACGTAAACAACAAATTAAAGAGGAGGCGTGGGAGAATCTCCTCTCCACTGAAGTTTTGCAGGAGAGCAGTAAATTCTGGTCAACCATAAATCACCCGTACTTCTCTGATCAGGAGAACCTAGACATGGACTGTGTCATCCCTGACGAATGCTGGCTCCGACATTTTAAGGACATTTATGATAACGATTGTCCAGAGCAGCATGATGGCCTTAACATTACCTCCCGAGGTGTATGCCAAGCAAACTTTGAAGTGAGTGAGGTGGAAAGAGCGATAAGAGACATGTCAAAAAATAAAGCCCCAGGCAGTGCCCGCTGATTTATACAGTTTTTACCCAAATTATTAGGCCAAGATTTTGACCAACGTCTTTAACGCCTCGCCCTCAATGGGTTTTCCATCCTCGTGGGCAAAATCAATTATAGTCCCGATATTTAAAAAGGGGTCTAGAGGGGACCCCGCCTGTTATAGGCCAATCTCTCTGTTAGACTCTGCAGTAAAAATCTTGGGCAGAGTCATTTTACATAAACTCAGGGATTGGTTAGAGGGCAGGGGGGCCCTCTCGAACCTCCAATATGGATTCAGAGAGCATAGGAGTACCATGGACCAATGTTTAAATCTTCACCTCCTTATAAGTAAATATACAGTGGCTAAGGAAGGGTTGTTACACATGGGTTTCATGGATCTCTCCTCAGCTTTCGATTTAGTCAATCATTCTAAATTATGGCTTATCCTCCGGGAAATGGGAATAGACCCTCCATTGGTTAATTTCTTAAACGACTTGCACCAGGACCTTTCTGCAGCAGTGAGGGTTACCCGGGAATGACGGTGCACCAGCCACTTTAGCTCAAAGAGGGGTGTCAAGCAGGGATGCATCCTGGCACCCCTCCTTTTTACAATTTACATTAATGCCCTGGAGAAGACCCTGGGAATGGCCACCCTGGATGTCCAGCGTATGGGAGAATCGGTTGTTCCGGTTCTCCTATAAGCGGATGACGCAGTGTTACTTGCACGCACAGGATTAGGCCTCCAGAGGCTGCTGGATCACTTCGGCAGGTTCATGGGTTCCCTGGACCTAAAAGTTAACAGCAAAAAGTCGCACGTTATGGTGGCAGGGACAAGAGGCAGGAACGCTAAGATAAAATCTTTCTCTTGCAATGGTGTGGCACTGTCAAAGGTCCCGGTTTTTACCTACCTCGGGGTCCTTTTCGATGAAAAGGGAAAATGGGGACCGCAAAAAAAGCTTAAGAGCAATGCGGTAGCAAGATCAACAACCGCTCTCCTGGGTTTCCCTAAGAGGTTGGGAGCAAGACCTATTGAGGCAATACTCAAGATTTACAAATCAAAATGTTTGGCGATTGCTTCTTATGGTGCATCTATATGGGGTTATACATCTCAAAGCAGGATACAAGTAGTAGAAAACAGGTTTTTAAGATCACTTCTGACTGTTCCCCAGTCTACACCAATATATTCTTTACATACAGAATTAGGATTGGGCTACATTACAGATCAATTAAAAATGGCACCATTGATCTGTTGGGTGAAAACGTGGTTGAACGAGGAAATTACCCTGAATCACCAGATCCTTACAGCCATATGTATCAAGCTAATTAGCATTCGCAAAGGCCAAAATTCTGCGAATTTCGGCCTTTGCGAATGCTAATTTGACAAATGGTATGTATCAAATATATTTGATGCAAAATAAGGAATAGCAAAATTTGCAATTCCTTATTTTGCGATTGCACTTAAGGAATCGCAAATTTTGCGATTCCTTAAATGCAATGTATCAAACAAAAAAATTTCAAAAAATGCCATTAAGGATTCGCAAATTACCACCAACTTCTAGTTGGTGGTAATTTGCAAATTCTTTTCAAAAATCATTTTTCCTAAAAACAAAAGGTGCCATATGACGCCCATACATGCCCTTAGGGCATATATGTGTGCCATATGCACCCAAATGTCTTTTTCAGGGGTGCAGCAGGGTGTTCTTGAGACACCCCTGCACCCTTGAAAAAATTCCTAATTTACGATTAGCTAATTGCTAATCGCAACTTGCCCCTTCATTCCTATGGGCCTCCTGGCCCATAGAAATGATTGGGTAATTTGCGATTAGCAATTTGCTAATCGCAAATTAGGAATGGTAAGAAATCGCTATTAAATAGCAATTTTGTACATACATACCGTTTTGCGAATTCCAAATAGCGATTCCTTAAAATTCGCTATTTGGAATTCTCAAAACGGAAGTATGATACATATGGCCCAAAGTGATTGTGTTGCTCTAGATAAGGCACATAGGGTCCCCTGGCTGATGTACGCTAGAGCGGCGTTCATCAAGCTGGGGCGACCTGAACTGTACACATCACCAGAAACTATAAAAAAGGAGGATATAGGTTGGATTAGGGAAAATTTTCTGAACATGCTAGAAATGGAACGGGAGGAGAGGGAGTTAATGAAACCGTGTGTTAGAGCCAATTATCTCTTGTTAACTTCCCCCTCCATTGAACCATACCTAAAAATTGTAACTAAGCCATTACATCGCTATTTGATGGTTAGATTCCGATTTAATTTAATTCACCTCACCCTAGGTGCCTTTCCAAATTGGGGTAAAATAGAAAATTCTGCACCTTGCACATGTGACAATTTTTCCACACAAGACACCCTGCATTTTATTATGTTTTGTGATTTTTATGCTGAGATTAGGAAAAAAAAAGTTAACCCCACTACTGCGAGAGGCTGGTTTTGTACAAGTAAAGCCCGCCCTACTTTATTTGCAAATGCTCAGTAGTATACGTGATATTTATAGCGTTGCAAGCTTTTTGGTGGCTGCGGCCAGGATTAATAATAGAAAGTCTGTTTGTGTTTAAACATTCTGTTGGTCCCATACTCGGATAAATTGTTCTATTGATTTTACATGATTTTGGTCAAAATAACTATGAATTTATGTATTATAATTAGTCTGTATATTGGTGGTAATTTTTTATACATATTTATTCAAATATTTTAAACTTCTATGTTGCATGTTTTTATTCTGCATTTTATTATTTTAATTAATCGCAATAAAGAGTTTTGACTGACTGATTGACTGAGTTTTTGCTACCTGGTTTAAAAAACATTTTTGATTCCCCCTTGGACTTACATTTGGCTGGTGCTTTTTTCCATTTTTTTATTCATGTCCATTGGATTTGTGGTATATTTTTTTCGATTTGTGAATGGACACTACATTCAAGAAAAAACTTCAATTAGACTAATTGATAGAACTTTGGCCCCCCACTCCTCTTCGCACATCATGAAGAGGGACCAGACTTTTGTGAATATAACTGCTTGGCCCGTTTTAGATGGGATTGTGTGGGATGCTGTAAAGTTCCAGATTCATGGGCCCACAGAAGTTATTAATGTTCCCAATGTACTCCGTCTTTCTATGGGGGATGTGGTTAAACAAAATATTCGCTCTGATGATTGAGACGTCCAAGCAGTAGAGGCTCTATTTTCCGATTTGAAATATTATGCTGCTTTTGATGTTGAAAATTTGTATCTAGATTCTGATAACTATGGTGATTTATTCTGTTACCAGCATTTTGGCAATCACTTTCTGCATAAGATACATTTAGAAATGTGGTCAACTACACACAGTGGGAACATTGTCCCGCACCTGTTGAAGGCAGCTCTAAAACTCTTTTGAAAAAGTTTTCTTATTTTACTGATTTTTATCAATCAAACCCTGATGCATTTTATTTTAAGATGACTGAGAAGTCCTATTCCAAGGTTAGACTTAACCACACAAAATGACTGTATTCAAAGTCCTTTATTGACCAGTTGGCTGTTGAGGGCTATGAGCTGTGAAAAGATACTGTTGATCTTAAATCTGTTTGGGGTTCTAAAAGTTGGCAAGTGCAAGGCACAGAGGCTTTGCCTCATGCTTGTCTCATCCCGAACCATGTGTTGTTTCTGAATGCTACTATTTCACAAACCACCTGCTTTGTATTGGCTACTTCAAAAAAATGAAATGCTCCTTCATTTCCTGATTTGGGGAAATATCTCCATTAGAATAAATACACCAGTACTTACCGTAGTGATTTACAAACCCTGTTGAGAAATTCCTCTTTTAATGTTTCCAGCATTATTCCCAAAGGCTGGTTGTTATGGCAAAAAAGTTCAGATTCCTGCCAGCACCGTTTTCTGGGTCTGACCCCTGGCTTTACAAAGGTTAGAGTTGATCCCCGTTTTCAGAGTCAACATTAGGTCACCACCTACTCTGTAGGCAAATTGTGTCAGAGTTGGCTCAAACACTCTACCTTGGTGTCAATTAAATCGCATTTGTCTAAACTGACTGAGGCCGTTGATTTGAATGATTTTGTAAAAGGTCCTGCAACAGGCAGATCGAAAAGATGGATATATGCTGCTTACAATGAGGTTTGGAAGCTGTCCCAAATTGAAGCTGCTGCTAGGCTCAGAGCTATTGATCAGGCCAATTTAGAAAACACTCTTTCTCTCCGTATTTACACGTTAGATAATATTGTTTAATCTGTTGTTGATATTGTACAATAAGATGTTGCAGTTTTGTACCATGGACAAAATCAATTGCGTTCTATTATGCAGTTTGCTTGGACTCTTCAAACGTTGAAATCTGGGAAGGTGCCTTGGGATTACATGAACACAACTTCTTTATTTTTGCCTTTTTAATTTGACTGTTAAACAATTTATGTCAATGAAAGATGCCACGTTTTCACTGCTGCATATCGAAAAGTTAGACCCATTACCAATTTCTGTGGCTGAAACAAATTCAGCAGTGTGGCTTATCCATGGGTTAATAACTCTACCTTCCCCTCTGTTCAAATTTCAATCATGCATGAAACACTATGCCATAAGTAGATTTGAACCTTTAGGTGGTGCTTATCTTCATGAAGTCTGAATATCCCATTTACATATAGGTGCTTGAGAGATGGAAAGGAAGTTTATTTAAAAGGTGAAGACTGCACATCCAAACCAGATCACTCCTTAGTATGTAGAAATCTGCAATTGCAAGGTTCTTGTAATGTGATGGCACCGAATCTTGCGTGTGTTTTGAAAGGCATCCCCACCCCGGCTATTACATCAACTTTTACGTTGCTTGCAAACGGTAGTTATTTGTTATTAAATAATGAAGAGTGCTGTGGTATGCTTGCTGGTATTCTGTATATCGTTACAGTTTCCCAACGTGTAGTTTGCTGTAAGAATGTCCTGTTTTCTCCTCCACATGGGAGGCTCGATGTTTTCATCTGGCCTTCTATCCAGATCTTGAAAGCAGTTCAACAAGATGAGTCAAATAAGAGCCATTTTGTCCCAGAAGGAAGTAGCCCTTACATCTGTGCGTGAAACATTCATCCTTCACATTGCAAACACACATACTGAGGTACATGCCTTATTAAATACAGACCTGCCCCTGCATTTCGGTGCTTTGATTCATACAATCTTTAATGCCTCATCGACCATGGGCCTGGCACACCTTTTTAAAGTAATAAGTTCTGGCCTTTTGACCTCGTTCCAAGCTATATTTGGTGTAAACCCAGCATTTTTTCATTCGTTTTTTTCGAGTGTCTTCGCCGTTTTCCCGTTAATTCTCGCTTTGGGAGCGGGCGTACTGCTATTAATTTGTTTACTCCAGAATGGATGCACATTCTGTGCCCACAACGATCTGCCCCGGCTGCTTCAGCTTCGTGACCGGATGCTTGAATACTATGGATCGCTACCTCTAGCGACTCTGAGTGTGCCGTATGGTTTATCTTTCCGGTTCTCGTATTTTACTTGCGTGCAGCCTGTTTTCCATTGCCTGGATTGTGGATTTGAGTGGGCCTTGGATTTGAATCTCTGCAATACGGTGTCTCCTGACCCGGATTTTAATCTACTAATGAGTCCTTTCATTGCTCATGAAATAGATTGTTCTGGTTTCGCGATTATGGCCGGCGCAGCGGCTCATGGGGTCCTGGGCTATAGGAACATATGGACTGCGGCCCATGACTTTCTGGTGCGCAGTTATCTCGAAGGAAGCCTGAGTTGTCCTCTGATGGTGCTAGAGGCTCCGGCTATTGAATAACATGTATGTTAATTTCCATTGCTGAATTGGATGGCTGAAATGTTCACGGATGATAACAACGACTTCCTGTTGGAGGTGGTTGCGACATACAGTGCCTATTTGCTGTTGGATTGAAGTGAGATTTCTTTTCTGCTTTAGTAACACGCACTGAACTCGTGATTTTTTTTCAATGATGCACTTTTTTTTAGATCTTGTTCACACCATGGCGACTCATGATTGTTTTACTAAATTGTTTACTTTTTAATTCAGATTCTTGCTCCCCATTATCAAGTTTGGCAAAATTTCTGAACTTGGTTCTGTCTTATTCGAGCTTGAACTTTGCTTTCTATGAATCTTGCCCCCTTTATTGTGCGTTCTCCAATCAAGGGAGGGTGTAGTGTGGCCTAGGGCCTGCTTTGCACGCATGTTATGTTAGCATGGCTTATTAGAAGTTTAAATGCCATTTTACCTTTTGCCGTTTTTGCACACAACACTGTATATAGCTGTGTTTGCAAGTTAGGCTTCGTGAAGGTCTACACATGAGAAAAGGTTTGTTTTCGACATCTCTAGGCTTACATTGTGCCCCTAGTCTGCACAGGGAGTGCTGAAGCTGTCAAGGTTATCATAACATGGTAGCTGTTGTTTGACATGATCGAGTAACGCTTTTTAGACACAACAATTTGGCAGCTGTGAGCCAACTGAGATTCTGGTGCCCTTATTATGGCACAGTTGCCATGAAATTGAAATTTGAATTTGAAATTGAAATTGAAATTGAAATTGAAATTTAAACTTTATTGTTTAGTTAATTAAAACCATAACAATTTGATGTATTTCGCACACACATTATAAAAGTTTATAAATTATCATTTAAAAAGGATTAAAAAAACATTTTGTAAGGGCAAGAATTAAGAATCAATGTTTTTCCAAATTATTAACAATTGGGATCTTCGTATTGTTTAAGATATTTCTCAAATGCTTGCAAGAACTTCACCAACTTGCAATACATTCTTGGGGCAGTTATGTCCAAGCTTCCAATAATAGCAGATCTACATGTTCCTGGCTTCTTGATCCGAAAACTATGCTTTAAAAGGTATGACCGTTCCTTAAACAGCTTCTTACAATGGCAAATTATGTGTATTAGATCTTCTTTGGGGCTACCACACAATCGACATGTTACAGCTACATGCTGTTTCCATGCTGGTTCCTCTGCTAATGTCGGAAATTTGCCAAATCTCAATTGCATCAGCTTTCTTTTAATAAAAATGGAATATGTTGTTTCCAGGTACACTGCTGGGGTTAATGTTTTATAGCCGTTTATCACCGCCCAGGAGTGCGAGCGATGGGAAAAAATCTCTTTGTCCAGTACCAATGAATGGAATTTGGCCACTTTATTTAATGCCTGTTTTAGGGCTACAAATGACAGATTTTTTTCCAAAGCGTTTTTGAACAAGTCATCTCCAAAGCATGCGTGAGGAATTGATTTGCTTTGGATTTTTGGGGGGATTTGAGCTCTTGCCATAGGTGTGTATTAAGGTTATTATTAGTTGCTTTTTGCTTGATCTGATACCATACCTTGATTTATGAGTATAGTCTGCCCAGAGTTTCATTTTTTATGCCAAATTCTGGTCGCATTTGGGCTGGCAACGCCATCCTGGGTAATCGTAAGACCTTCTTGTAAATTTTTGTTGTTTAGCTGTTAAGTAGGTCCATATCCTTTCCATGCATTGCCTCACTTGCATAGGACAGTGTTGGAAGAACTTTGTTGACCATCACAATTATTAAAGGTTTAAGTGATGGCCCTTCAAGTTTTTTTGTCAAAGTGCTTAGTCTGAATATCAAGGCACCTGCTCTTTGCGTCAGGTATTTCTTCTGTTCTTTAAAATCAAGCTTATCATCCAGATAGAAACCCAAATGCTTGTATGCTGAGACTCTCTCTAGTGGTTTTCCTTTTAGCCAAATATTACAATTAGATCCACGGCGATTGGTTATCAACATGGATTTGGTTTTTTAAACATTTAAAGCCAACTTATTTGCCAACAGGAATGTTGAGAGTTCAGTTACTAATCTAGTTAATCCCACTTTCGTTAGGCTCATGAGTACTATATCATCGGCGTAGGCCAAGTGGGTGAGCTGTAGGTCGCCTAGTTTAGGTGGGTGAGCATTACAATTGTTCAGTTTCCCGGTGAGGTCCGAGATGAAGAGATTAAATAGATGAGGGGCAAGGACACACCCCTGTTTGAGTCCAATTGATGTAAAAACTTTTCTCGACAGCCGTGTGCCATCCCCTATTTTTACTTGCGACCAAGTTCTGGAATAAAATAACAGCAAACCCCTTAAAATACCCTCCGGTATTGCCCATGCTCTCAATTTGGACCACAATAAGTTGCGGTCCACACTGTCAAATGTGGCCTGAAGATCAATAAAACACAGGTTTAGGTCCCATTTGCTGGTAATACACTTCTCCGCGATCATAGTGATGGATAGGATATTTGCTGTTGTACCTATCCCCTTCCTGAACCCTGTCTGATTAATGGGTATCAGCTCTTTTTCACTTGACCAAGTGACCAAATCATTTAAGAGAAGCGTTGCAAAATATTTTGCTTCAACGTCCTGCAATGCTATTAGGCGATAGTTGTTTGGGTTTGATCTTTCACCACCTTTATAGATTGGCGTATATATGGATCCTTGCCAGCTTTCGGGTACTCTGTTCCAGTTTTGCACATTCAAAAACAGTTGCGCCAGACAGGGTCCCCAAAATTCCGGAGCATGTTTGTAGGCTGCTTGCGGGATACCATTCGGGCCTGGTGCCCCATTGGGTTTAGCTTTTTTGATCAGTTTAATGATCTCTTCTGCCGTATATTGTTTATTCTGAGGAACAATGCTAGATACGTTACAAGGATTACTAGTGAAAGGTTGTCTCCCTTGTTCTTCTGCGCGGCACATTTTATTTTGACTGTTTAGACAAAGAGCGTTACTCTGAGTTTCTGTTGAGATATCTGTAAATTTTGTAGCAAGAAACGATGCCCACTCCGATTCCTGCACATTTGATTTGAGGGCGTTACAGGGTCCTGTTAGCTGGTTTATGGTTTGCCAAAATATATTAGTATTCTGAAGTTTTGAACTGAAAATTAATTTGGACCAAAAACTCTCATTAATTAACCTTTTATATTCCCAGACCTTATTTTTATATTCTTTTCTTTGTGTACGGAAGCTGACCCATTGACTAGTACCACGGTCGGCCAGCTTTATCTTCCTTTGAGTTTTCTGAAGTTGTCTACGCAGGTCTTGTAACTCTTTCGGATGTTTTTTCTGTGGTCCGTCTATACCGGGTTTCATAACTGGCAACTTCATTTTTTGTTTTAGTTTTAGCAGAAAATGGGACCATGCCTCAATCGCATCTGTTGATACATTCCCGATCTCACTCAGTGTGTCCTTCATTATAGTGAACCGCTCATGATCATTGGTGTTGGACCAATTTATCCGTTTCAGGTTAACAGAACTTAGCTGACCTTCTAACATGTATGACGGTTGCAATCTTTCCTTATTGAGGTTGATTATAGTGTGTTGCATTGCATGGTCACCCAACAGGGTAAACTCAATTTGAAAGCTGATCACCAAGGGAATTATTGAAAGACTAACCATTGTAAAGTCCAAGGTGGATTGAGAATGTGGACCATAGTACGTTTTACTGGGGGGTTGATCTTCATGAAACCTCCCATTCAGTGCATGCAACCCAAGAAACTCCAGTTCAGTCACTAGTTGGGTTGCTAGTCGGTCCTTCCGTATTCCAAGACCACCTTGCATCTGTTGGGGGACACCCCAATAGTTGTTATCAACTGATAATATATCATCCTCTTCCGGTGTTAGGATCAGGTTGGAATTAAAGTCACCAGTGATTATTATATTGGTTAGTGGATCTGAAGATCGAAGGTCAGTAATGACGTTACACAATATCGCATTCTTTAACTTTTTCTCCTTAATTTTGGGTTGCGTATAATAATTAACCAAGATTGTTGGCTTAGAATTATTTGTGTGCTGATCTGATAGTTGGATTAGCTGAATACTAGGATCTGGTGATTGTAGTTGAACTGAATTAATTTTTAGGGATGAGGACACATATACTGAAAGGCCACCAATGGCACGTCCATGGCTCTTACTTTTTTCAGCAACTACGTTATGGTGTATAAACCCCACTAGTGCAATTTCTTCTTGTAGCCAAGTTTCCTGTAGCGCAATTATGTCACAACCACGCCATTCTTCCAATGGTAGGCCTCCTTCTAATAATCTTTTTGCACCTGCAATGTTCCAAGATAACACGTGTATGACCTTGTTTGTATCTTGTTTCAGTTGCCATGATTTCACACACTTGGAAGATTTTTCGTTTCCAGGGATGCAGAGACCTTTAGCTGATCCAGATGTGATTTACTCTTACTGAGCGGAAAGGTAATGGGGTCCCCCAAACAAGCCTAAGAGACCTTTTTATAGTTTATAATACATAGGGGTATATTATCAAGGGGTTTATCTCTGCTTTTTTGGCTTTAAAAGCCAAGAAAGCGGAGATAAAATTATCTCCCTATTACCAAGCTGTCGCTAACACCAGTTAGTGACAGCTAATAGGAGATAGCGACCATCTTGGCCCCGCTTTGCATGTCAGTGATATTTATCACTAATAACATGCAAAGTGGGCGTGCAAAGATGTTAGCGACTGGAAACAGTCGCTAACATCGCTATCTCCTATTACCAACTTTTGGAGATATTCGCGCTAAGCGCGAATATCTCCAAAAGCTAACACCTGCCCTGAGCAGTTCTTCACCATGTTATCCAATGGGAGGTGGATAACATGGCTAAGAGCATTTGCTCGATAATGCATGAATATCGCTGACTTTTCAGCGATATTCATGCATTGCGGCCGTTTTTTATCGCATTTGCGATAAACCTTGCTAATAGCAAGGTTTATCTGCGATAAAAATCGCCGATGTGCGGCGATAATTTTTGTCTCTAAACAAGTTAGAGACAAAAATTATCGCTAGTTGTTGGTAATATGCCCCATAGTTCCTTTATAGGGAGGGTGTTAAAACTAGACGCTATAAGACCAGTTTTTACCATCATTGTAATATGATTTCTCCTTTTGTATATTATGGAATTGTAACAATGCTGACCATATTATTTCTAATCATATGTCTGCTTATGTTGGCTAAGATACTGCATTTGAGATCATGTCCTTAAAATAAATATTTTAACCTTACCCGTGTCTCTCCTTTACTCCTGTTGTGGACTGGTATGAGAGTATAATGAAAGAGTGTTCTCACTTCCCACCATTCCTGAGTTTGTACTAAGTCCCATGTTCTAGGTTGTCTAATCATTGGTTGCTTTGCTATAGGACAAAGAGCTAATGTGACACTGATGCTAGCTGGTTGGGATTTTTCTAGGTACTGAGGTGAGTTTCTGGTACACCACAATTCACTGATGTCCTAGGTCTCTGTGCACAGTTCTGTGTATGAGCAGGATCCTTGCAATAGTGCAAGGGTGCCTACGTTGTTGCTAGGCAGCACATAGTGTGCCAGTGCAAGGAGAGGACAGGAATGCACCATACAATAGTAACTATGGCACATTTGTGCCTTCTCCGTATCATGCAACACAGCAGGGTGTCTTGGTGCGCTGCATTGCCTGACATTTTAATGTATCTTCCCCTGAGTGACTTGTCCTGAATCACAGGAGGTTGAACTGGCAGTGAGACTAGAACCTGGAATCACAGTTACATAATCAGCAGCTCTGGCCATATTTCCACATCCTGGCGACCTGAGTAGTCAATAACAAGAGATGAGCGAGTAATACTCCTATGGGTGATGCCAAGGTCCACTCTACATCTATTTAAATTAACTGGGAAAAATATCCTTTGTAGAAGCTGTGCAGCTCAATTTAAACCTCTGGGGATATATTTATGGATTGTGTGGTGCATGGCAGTGCAGCAATTCACCTTGATGTGCTGCCCTGCGTCACAGGGAAAGGGCAGGAATTTGCTGTGTTTATCCAATACAGTGCTTTCTTTTCCTTTTTCCTGGTGCTAGCGCCATTTTGGCAGCCTAGCACCAAGTCAAGCTCCCTTGCACCCTGTTGCAAGGGAGCCTGTGTTACAGGCAGGATATTTTTGTGTAAGAAGGGGCTCCTTCTGGCACAAAAACAATCCTGACAGGCAATTCCCTCTTTCAATGTGTGCTGCAGAATATAGCCCACATAGAAAGAGGAAGTACCGAGAAGTAATAAAGATATGGCGTATCTTTTTGGCTAATCCCCAGGTTTACAAGTCTTGTACATCTGTCAATGCATCAAAAACCATGAGTGTTGGGTTGGAACATACATGGAACGCATACCCAGGGCTGAGTAACGCAGTGCAGGGATTAACACTCCATTGCGTTCCTTCTTATTTTTCGAGCCATTCAGTGTCTTTGTGTGACTTTAAAAATCTGATTTACGGCTTGCGTCACTCATTGTGCAAGAGCAACGCAAACCCGTTTTTAAACATGTCCCCGGATTTCCCTCTATCTAGTGTGGTACAACTATTTTCTGTCATGCAGTAGCTGCTTTGAAAGATTGATCCTGAACCATGATGTGTGCTAAGCTCAGTATCAAATTAAAACTTACTAAGTGCAAAAACCTTTCCTGAATTGACTCAACCTTTCTATCTTATTTTTGCAGTGCTCTGAGCCCTAAAGCTCCTTCCAATCACGAGCAGCCCTGATCCCACTAAACAAACAAATCAGACTGGCTGCACGAAATTAATTTAAACATTGCACGCATTTGGCTAATAGAAATGGTATCATGATATTTATCTTAGTATGGCAAGTAATGCAACTGTAAGCAAGATAATCGCGGTGGGTTTTACTAAGGGTAAAAATGGGGTTAGAAATAATCCCATGGGTGACCCGCCCTCAATTTCGCTCCAGCTGCGGAATCCAAATGGAATAGAAAGTGAGCATAAGGCATTCGGCTGTAGATTAAGAATTGTATTATCAATGCGATTATCAAGCCTCTGTATTAATAGTTCATGTTATATCTTAGAAAATCAAGCAATGGTTTCAAAAGCTAGGCGCAGCAACAGCATATGTTTTAAGAACTGGAAGTCGAGCATATTCAGCTGGTAAAAAGATAACGTAGCGCGTCTGCCATCTAGTGGGGAATAGTATCTTTAACTAGATCTTCAATAACATACATTTTTTATGTCCTCACTTTCTCGTTCAAACGGGCAAAACAGTTTCTTAAAATATGGCATCCCATTTTAGGGCCATTACCGGGAACCTTTGAAAATCCTGTGCATTCATCAGGAGAAGGCTAGTTCTGTAGTCGGGCTGCTTGTTTCACATTACTTCCTATTCAGGGAGCGAACAAATGAAGGCACCGTTCCACGCATCTCCTGACAAAAGCCGGTGATAGCATCCTATCTTGAGTCACTTTCGGAGAAAGAGACATGATTAGGTAAACAACTCCTACACCGAAAGATAAAACTGTGCAGCTTTTTTTCACAGGAAACTATAATAAGGATAAATTCACACAGAGCGATCCTTCGCTGGAGCCTCTTAGGATGAGAATGCGTTCTAGAACTTTCTTAGGGGCATATTTACAAGGACGGAGTTGAAATTATGGCAGCTCTAGTGGCAGAAAACTGCTGCTAAAGCGGCGATAATGGGCTTGATAATAGGCTTTTAAGAATTCCAGAGAATTACAATGAAGCCCAGGTTTACACCAGAACATGGGCTTCTATTGGAATTCTCTGGAATTCTCAAGAGCCTATTATCAAGCCCATTATCGCCGCTTTAGCAGCAGTTTCCTGCCGCTAAAGCGGCGATAATTTTAACTCCGTCCCTGTAAATATGCCCCTTAAACAGTCTGCCATGGCCAGGCCACAAGTCCTAAGCCATTTGCTTTGCTATACTGTTCCATTAGCAAAGCAAATGGCTTTAACTTAATGAAAGGCGAGACCTATTGCATTTTCAATGCTTGTTATTAGTAACACTAGGCAGTTTGGAGGTACAGGGCGCCAGCGGGGCTACAGAATCTACCGAATCTCAGATAACCTGCTGTATCACCAAACACAAGGGAACGTTTAGTGAACACCAGAGGCACACCGAAGGCCCTAGAATGCCACCCATGGCGCCACTATTATCAGAGAATTTGTTTCCTAAACATGTAAAACGACAGCCGTATCAAGGCTGCTTTGTGTGGGTAAAAGTAGAAGTCTCCAGCTAAAAGCCTGGCACGCTTCCATGGGCGCCCGCAGAAATTTTTCCGGGATGGGGCTAACCTGGCAAATGAAGGGGCGTGGCTAATGTTAATCAATAGGGGCGGGGCTAAAATGACAAACAATCAGGATCGGGTAATGCTCAGGCCAAGCTGGGAAAAACAAGCATTGGCATAGCCAATAGGTCTCCCCTTTGGGACCTTATAAGTATTAAGTTATGCAGCAAGTCCCAAAGGCGAGACCTATTGGTTGTGCCAATGCTTGTTGTTATATCTGCAAAAAACACAGTTGATGGACAGAATGTAGAACAATGTCATACATTCACCCCAGTACAGAGATCTGGGCCTAAATCCATCGTTTTTTTGCACTCCACACCACCCTGGGTTAGACACTGGCTATATGCAAATCAGCTCTGACCCTGTGCCTCATGGGAACAGTCCAGTCCGAACTACCAAGCCATGTCTTTCCCAGACCGGAATCAAGCATCCAAGGACCGGTTTCTGGCTATCAGCCTTCATCAGCCTGGATAGCTTGACTCCAGTGGTGTGGAGAGCCTGGGACTCACGTCTGAGCATACCCAGCCCACTCGGGGTGAAAATTGCAAAAAACACAGTTGATGGACAGAATGTAGAACAATGTCATACATTCACCCCAGTACAGAGATCTGGGCCTAAATCCATCGTTTTTTTGCACTCCACACCACCCTGGGTTAGACACTGGCTATATGCAAATCAGCTCTGACCCTGTGCCTCATGGGAACAGTCCAGTCCGAACTACCAAGCCATGTCTTTCCCAGACCGGAATCAAGCATCCAAGGACCGGTTTCTGGCTATCAGCCTTCATCAGCCTGGATAGCTTGACTCCAGTGGTGTGGAGAGCCTGGGACTCACGTCTGAGCATACCCAGCCCACTCGGGGTGAAAATTGCAAAAAACACAGTTGATGGACAGAATGTAGAACAATGTCATACATTCACCCCAGTACAGAGATCTGGGCCTAAATCCATCGTTTTTTTGCACTCCACACCACCCTGGGTTAGACACTGGCTATATGCAAATCAGCTCTGACCCTGTGCCTCATGGGAACAGTCCAGTCCGAACTACCAAGCCATGTCTTTCCCAGACCGGAATCAAGCATCCAAGGACCGGTTTCTGGCTATCAGCCTTCATCAGCCTGGATAGCTTGACTCCAGTGGTGTGGAGAGCCTGGGACTCACGTCTGAGCATACCCAGCCCACTCGGGGTGAAAATTGCAAAAAACACAGTTGATGGACAGAATGTAGAACAATGTCATACATTCACCCCAGTACAGAGATCTGGGCCTAAATCCATCGTTTTTTTGCACTCCACACCACCCTGGGTTAGACACTGGCTATATGCAAATCAGCTCTGACCCTGTGCCTCATGGGAACAGTCCAGTCCGAACTACCAAGCCATGTCTTTCCCAGACCGGAATCAAGCATCCAAGGACCGGTTTCTGGCTATCAGCCTTCATCAGCCTGGATAGCTTGACTCCAGTGGTGTGGAGAGCCTGGGACTCACGTCTGAGCATACCCAGCCCACTCGGGGTGAAAATTGCAAAAAACACAGTTGATGGACAGAATGTAGAACAATGTCATACATTCACCCCAGTACAGAGATCTGGGCCTAAATCCATCGTTTTTTTCCACACCACTTGGAGTCAAGCTAGCCGGGCTGAAGAGAGGTGTTACCTCGAAACCGGTCCGGTCCTCGGATGCTTGATTCCGGTCTGGGAAAGATATGGCTGTTGTAGTTCGGACTGGACTGTTCCCATGGGGCAACAGGGTCAGAGCTGATTTGCATAAAGCCATTATCTGACCCAGGGTGGTGTGGAGTGCAAAAAAACGATGGATTTGGGCCCAGATCTTTTGACTGGGGGAGTGTGTGACATTGATCCACATTCAGTCCATCACTTGTTGTTTTTTGCAATTGCCGCCCTAAGTGCGCTGGGGATGCCCAGACGTGGGTCCCAGGCACTCCACACCACTTGGAGTCAAGCTAGCCGGGCTGAAGAGAGGTGTTACCTCGAAACCGGTCCGGTCCTCGGATGCTTGATTCCGGTCTGGGAAAGATATGGCTGTTGTAGTTCGGACTGGACTGTTCCCATGGGGCAACAGGGTCAGAGCTGATTTGCATAAAGCCATTATCTGACCCAGGGTGGTGTGGAGTGCAAAAAAACGATGGATTTGGGCCCAGATCTTTTGACTGGGGGAGTGTGTGACATTGATCCACATTCAGTCCATCACTTGTTGTTTTTTGCAATTGCCGCCCTAAGTGCGCTGGGGATGCCCAGACGTGGGTCCCAGGCACTCCACACCACTTGGAGTCAAGCTAGCCGGGCTGAAGAGAGGTGTTACCTCGAAACCGGTCCGGTCCTCGGATGCTTGATTCCGGTCTGGGAAAGATATGGCTGTTGTAGTTCGGACTGGACTGTTCCCATGGGGCAACAGGGTCAGAGCTGATTTGCATAAAGCCATTATCTGACCCAGGGTGGTGTGGAGTGCAAAAAAACGATGGATTTGGGCCCAGATCTTTTGACTGGGGGAGTGTGTGACATTGATCCACATTCAGTCCATCACTTGTTGTTTTTTGCTGTTGTTATATCTGGGCATGTTGAGAGGCTAGAGAACTGGGTCTCGATGTCGGATTGGGGGCACAGCAATGACCTACTCAATTTGATTGCATAGGTAATACAACCGGAGGCGTGAAATGAAAGGTTCCCTACCAAGAATAACAGTAAGGTAGAAAGTTAGGCTGGTTAGAAAGGTAAGGAAGGGTAGAAGCAAGCATGGTGGTGAGGGGAGAAACAGATGCATGCTAGGAGAGCGCAGTGAGGGAGGGAGGCGAAATGAGAAGAGGCACTGAAAGGTGGGGCAGATAAAGACCATAGTGAGGCAAACAGAAGGGTAGCGAGTGGTGAAGGGTAGACAAATATGGAGAGGGGAGAATACCGCAGCCGTAGAACGAGAGAGGGCCAGGTAGAGAGGGAGAGGTTTGTCAGAGACAGGTAGAGACAGCTGAGGAAGAGGGTATAATAAAGACTGAGGTAGACAGGTGAGGTAGAGGGGTGTGCTGATATAAAGAAAGTGCAGAGATGTGTCAGAGAGCTGTTACTGAAGGGGAAAAGAAGTAAAGGTATTGAGAAAGGAGTGAGATACTAAAAGAAGTAAGGGGGTGAACAGAGATAGAATGAGCGGAAGGGGAGAGAACATGTGGAAGATGAATGTCAGGGTAAAGTGAGTGATCAGGCAGTGAGTGTGAGGAGTGGAATACAGAGGGATATGTGGCAGTGAGTGCGAGGTGTGGGGTACAAAGGAATATGTGGCAGTGAGCGCGAGGTGTGGGATACAGAGGGGTATGTGGCAGTGAGCACAAGGTGTGGGGTACAGAGGGATATAAGGCCGTGCGAGGTGTGGGGTACAGCGGGATATATGTCAGTGAGCGCAAGGTGTGGGGAACAGAGGGATACGTTGTGGCAGTTAGCGTGAGGTGTGGGGTACAGAGGGATATGTTATGGCAGTGAGCGCGAGGTGTGGAGTACAGAGGGATATGTTGTGACTATGAGCGCACGGTGTGGGGTATAGAGGGATATGTTGTGGCAGTGAGTGCGAGGTGTGGGGTACAGAGGGATATGTTGTGGCAGTGAGCGCGAGGTGTGGGGTACAGAGGAATATAAGGCAGTGAGCACAAGGTGTGGGGTACAGAGGGATATAAGGCAGTGAGTGCAAGGTGTGAGGTAGAGAGGCATATGTTGTGGCAGTGAGACAAGGTGTGAGGTATAGAGGTATATAAGGCAGTGAGTGCAAGGTGTGGGGTACAGAGGGATATAAGGCAGTGAGTGCAAGGTGTGAGGTAGAGAGGCATATGTTGTGGCAGTGAGACAAGGTGTGAGGTATAGAGGTATATAAGGCAGTGAGTGCAAGGTGTGGGGTACAGAGGGATATAAGGCAGTGAGTGCAAGGTGTGGGGTACAGAGGGATATAAGGCAGTGAGCGCGAGGTGTGGGGTACAGAGGGATATTAAGCTGTGAGCATGGGGAGTGGGGTACAGGGGGATATGAGGCAGTGAAACACAGGGTCGGGACGTCCTGCCAGACATGACAGGGAGCATACTGGCAGATAGATATATTATTGACATGAGTCTGTGTACGCTTTAGTGGGATCTGAAATCTGGGCTATGCTGCAACCTCAATTTTTGACTTGGGAGGATAATGCATTGATTCCCCCCAGAACTTCATTCAGAAGACCCCTTGCTCTCATGCTACACAGTGTTAAAAGGAATCAGCCACAGACAGAATGACAATGGGCGGGAGGGGCTGCGAGGAAGAGTCAGAGGCGCCCCATCAGGGAGTTGAGGCCTCTGGCAGGGACCATCTCTGCTCCCTGCAGGGCCCGGAATTACGGACAAAAGGCATCTGTAAAAGCATGGCTGGCCGCAGGGGGGCAAGGAGGGGTGCTGGGGGGGATGGGGGAGGGAGCAAGCGCCCCTCCTTGCCCCCCAGAAAGACGCTCCCCCCCCCCCAAACGCCCATAGCAGCAATCACTCCTTTTCTTCTTAGAGTGTCCTGGCACGCCCTCTTCCTTACTCTGAGCAGTGCGGGCATCAGACGCGCGGATGAAGTTATTTTTTAGGGGGGTTTTTTGCAGTTTTTTACAGCGCGAACGCTTTACATGAGCAATAGCTTATGTTACACAAAGTTAGATTCATGTTTTTAAGGCACGGGGAGATTACGTGATTTGCCCAGAATCACATGATGTTGAGCAGGCGCCATGGCTCGAACCTGGTTCACCAGCTCCAAAGTCGGTAATACTGGAGCTTAAATTCGTCCAAAAGGCTAACCTCGGTGAGCAGCGTCAGTTAAGCACTCCTCTCCCTATGTGTGAACAATAATCCACACTGAGCAATATTAGGTGAAAATAACGCTTTATTCCCAGAAAAGACAAAAACACATGAACTGACTTTCTGAACAGTTCCAGCCACAGAAGTCTGAAAGCGCAGGAAAGAGATGTTGTCATTGCTCTTTTAAGTAGGACTCCTTCTAATCGTCCTTGGAAGGATGAAAGGCTACGTTTTCGTGGCTGGAATGAAAAGTTGGCAACGTTTAATACAACATTTGGTAACACACTCAGCTACCGATTCGGTGTAACCAGAGGCCTGCAGATAACCTGGGATATTATGACTGAACTCAGATGTACATTTATACAAGAAGGTCCCACTCGTGTGGATGACCCCCCATTAGGGGTAACTTTGTGGGATTCCTAAGGAGAGAGATAGTACTGACCTCACACTTCAGGTCTCCGTCTTTCACCCAATTGCACCTCCCAAGGACCCACGTTTCGCTCTCCGTGTTCTTTGGCAGGTCACCGGTACACCTTGTGTCAAGTGGCCAAGCCCCCTTGTACAATGACCTGCAGCTTTCCCTTCCAAATCATTAAACTTTTGCTACCCTCAGATTCCACAAACACCAAATTCACTCGCACTCTCAAATCATAGGATGCATTCTACACTTGGGAGATCACGGCCACTAAATTGGTCACAGTCAGTTCTACAAATGATTCTCTTGAAACCCCAGCACAGTAAAACAAACATACAGAAGGCGGGAGATATGCTTGACGTTAAAATCATGTGTTTGGAGTTAGTTTTGTATTTTATAATCTGTGACATTCTGACACCGGCTATAATGAACTCAACCTGTCTCCTGCTTCCTTTCAGTCGAATCTTTCATCGGAGGAGCTTAGCTGAAAACACCTCCACAGCTCTGCTCGCCTGTGTAATTGTAATTGTATTTGAACAGCGCTTACTACCCCTGGCGAGGCGTCGAAGCGTGTACCCATTTTATAACTTTATATTCACAAATGCACTTCTGCACCTTTAGGGAGATGGTCAGCACACGTAGTAGGTCGATTTCATGAAGGATTATTTATGCTCCAGGACGGCAAAGGTAGGAAGGAAGGCCTTTCTTTGCTTGCGGAGCAACGATTTACATCAAGTTTAAGATTCAGGGGTATATTATCAAGGGGTTTATCTCCGCTTTTTTGGCTTTAAAAGCCAAGAAAGTGGAGATAAAATTATCTCCCTATTACCAAGCTGTCGCTAACACCAGTTAGTGACAGCTAATAGGAGATAGCGACCATCTTGGGCCCCGCTTTGCATGTCAGTGATATTTATCACTAATGACATGCAAAGTGGGCGTGCCAAGATGTTAGCGACTGGAAACAGTCGCTAACATCGCTATCTCCTATTACCAACTTTTGGAGATATTCGCGCTAAGCGCGAATATCTCCAAAAGCTAACACCTGCCCTGAGCAGTTCTTCACCATGTTATCCAATGGGAGGTGGATAACATGGCTAAGAGCATTTGCTCGATAATGCATGAATATCGCTGACTTTTCAGCGATATTCATGCATTGCGGCCGTTTTTTTATCGCATTTGCGATAAACCTTGCTAATAGCAAGGTTTATCTGCGATAAAAATCGCCGATGTGCGGCGATAATTTTTGTCTCTAAACAAGTTAGAGACAAAAATTATCGCTAGTTGTTGGTAATATACCCCTCAGTGTTTACTTTGAAGAACAGCACAGTTTGACTGACAGCAATAAAGGTGCTCGTTGCCAAAGGCGGTCACTTCCTGCACTCCATCGGGCACTTCTTGAAATAACGAAGCAACCAAAAATGTCACAACCAAAAATATGCTGCGGAAGCATTATAGAAACGTACAGATTAAAACAATAACAAATGCTTTCGTGTGAGATCCTGAACTGGAACACACCTGCACAAATGTAAAGTCTGCAGGGACTGGCATGATGCCTGGCAGATATTAGAGGAATGTGGCAAGTGTAAAACACGGACACACGCACAGCATTAAACAAGCTTGCAGAACCAGGGGAATGCAACTGCATCACTGATAATACACCACGGATGAATAAAAGCAGCTAACTACATAGAAAAAAAGTTTCACTAACACGTTCAAGGGCTCTTGAAAATGAAGGAAGCAGGCAGTGTTTGAAGTTGCTCTAAATTAAGACTCCTTCCATAAAACGAATTTGAATATGCGAGGATCGCGCCGGAGCTTGTCTTTATGGGGCCATGTGTTTGAAACACATAGCCCCATAAAGATAAGAAAAGTTTGTGACGGGAGGAAGGCAGACGAGCCCATCCAAGTGGGCCGTCTCAAAAAGAGAAAACTCAACATCACAAAAAGCTCTTTTCCAATGGCTGGCCACCGTTTAGCATAAATGGTGACGCCAGCCAATGGAAAAGAGGGGTGGGGCTTAAAGCCCTTTACAGAAGTTCCTCTAAATCATTCAATCTCGCCGAGCGAGCTGCTCATGTGCGCAGCCACGCTAGACAAAACCTAAAAAAGGAAGTGGGGGGACTGTCCGAGTTAGGTAGTATCACCGGAAGTGACATAACAGCGCATGGCATCGCAGGAAGTGACATTACAGGAAATGACATTGCAGGAAGTGACATCACTGCATGTGACAGGTTCCTTTACCCAAGGATTGACAAACTAACTCTGCTGCCACCCTAACCTGGCGAAATGGTCCATGTGCAGGAACTTTCCATGCAGATGTGATTGCTTTGGCTGCCTGGTGGTTAACACATTTGATGGAAAGATCTGTTTTTGTCTAGTCCTAGTTTTTGACTTAAAGTAGCATACAGGGTTAATGCACCTCCTGCAAAGCACATCATGTAACATGCAGATGGCAGATTTGATTTAATCTAGATAGGTAAGTAAGTGGGTTACTGCTTTGAACACAGAGATCCTTTTGTTACACGCAGTTGCATTGTAATCCTATGCAACATATCTTGTGCACTGATTTAAAAACGTGTGTGATTTATTGTCAATATAATGTGCATGTGGAGAAGTGTGGCTCAATGGTTAGAGCGGTAATTGCAAACACAACAGTGATGGACAGAATGTGGATCAATGTCACACATTCACCCCAGTCCAAAGATCTGGGCCCAAATCCATCGTTTTTCCACTCCACACCACCCTGGGTTAGACAATGGCGATATGCAAATCAGCGCTGACCCTGTGCCCCATGGGAACAGTCCAGTCCGAACTACAAAAGCCATGTCCTTCCCAGAACGGAAACAAGCATCCGAGGACCGGCCCGGTTTCGAGGTAACACCTCTCATCAGCCCGGCTAGCTAGCCTCCAGTGGTGTGGAGTGCCTGGGACTCACGTCTGAGCATCCCCAGTACACTTAGAGCGGTAATTGCAAACACAACAGTGATGGACAGAATGTGGATCAATGTCACACATTCACCCCAGTCCAAAGATCTGGGCCCAAATCCATCGTTTTTCCACTCCACACCACCCTGGGTTAGACAATGGCGATATGCAAATCAGCGCTGACCCTGTGCCCCATGGGAACAGTCCAGTCCGAACTACAAAAGCCATGTCCTTCCCAGAACGGAAACAAGCATCCGAGGACCGGCCCGGTTTCGAGGTAACACCTCTCATCAGCCCGGCTAGCTAGCCTCCAGTGGTGTGGAGTGCCTGGGACTCACGTCTGAGCATCCCCAGTACACTTAGAGCGGTAATTGCAAACACAACAGTGATGGACAGAATGTGGATCAATGTCACACATTCACCCCAGTCCAAAGATCTGGGCCCAAATCCATTGTTTTTCCACTCCACACCACCCTGGGTTAGACAATGGCGATATGCAAATCAGCGCTGACCCTGTGCCCCATGGGAACAGTCCAGTCCGAACTACAAAAGCCATGTCCTTCCCAGAACGGAAACAAGCATCCGAGGACCGGCCCGGTTTCGAGGTAACACCTCTCATCAGCCGGGCTAGCTAGCCTCCAGTGGTGTGGAGTGCCTGGGACTCACGTCTGAGCATCCCCAGTACACTTAGAGCGGTAATTGCAAACACAACAGTGATGGACAGAATGTGGATCAATGTCACACATTCACCCCAGTCCAAAGATCTGGGCCCAAATCCATCGTTTTTCCACTCCACACCACCCTGGGTTAGACAATGGCGATATGCAAATCAGCGCTGACCCTGTGCCCCATGGGAACAGTCCAGTCCGAACTACAAAAGCCATGTCCTTCCCAGAACGGAAACAAGCATCCGAGGACCGGCCCGGTTTCGAGGTAACACCTCTCATCATCTAAGTGTACTGGGGATGCTCAGACGTGAGTCCCAGGCACTCCACACCACTGGAATCAAGTGGTCAGCGCTGATTTGGGCCCAGATCTTTGGACTGGGGTGAATGTGTGACATTGATCCACATTCTGTCCATCACTGTTGTGTTTGCAATTACCGCTCTAAGTGTACTGGGGATGCTCAGACGTGAGTCCCAGGCACTCCACACCACTGGAATCAAGCTAGCCGGGCTGATGAGAGGTGTTACCTCGAAACCGGGCCGGTCCTCGGATGCTTGTTTCCGTTCTGGGAAGGACATGGCTTTTGTAGTTCAGACTGGACTGTTCCCATGGGGTACAGGGTCAGCGCTGATTTGCATATCGCCATTGTCTAACCCAGGGTGGTGTGGAATGGAAAAACGATGGATTTGGGCCCAGATCTTTGGACTGGGGTGAATGTGTGACATTGATCCACATTCTGTCCATCACTGTTGTGTTTGCAATTACCGCTCTAAGTGTACTGGGGATGCTCAGACGTGAGTCCCAGGCACTCCACACCACTGGAATCAAGCTAGCCGGGCTGATGAGAGGTGTTACCTCGAAACCGGGCCGGTCCTCGGATGCTTGTTTCCGTTCTGGGGAGGACATGGCTTTTGTAGTTCGGACTGGACTGTTCCCATGGGGTACAGGGTCAGCGCTGATTTGCATATCGCCATTGTCTAACCCAGGGTGGTGTGGAGTGGAAAAACGATGGATTTGGGCCCAGATCTTTGGACTGGGGTGAATGTGTGACATTGATCCACATTCTGTCCATCACTGTTGTGTTTGCAATTACCGCTCTAAGTGTACTGGGGATGCTCAGACGTGAGTCCCAGGCACTCCACACCACTGGAATCAAGCTAGCTGGGCTGATGAGAGGTGTTACCTCGAAACCGGGCCGGTCCTCGGATGCTTGTTTCCGTTCTGGGAAGGACATGGCTTTTGTAGTTCGGACTGGACTGTTCCCATGGGGTACAGGGTCAGCGCTGATTTGCATATTGCCATTGTCTAACCCAGGGTGGTGTGGAGTGGAAAAACGATGGATTTGGGCCCAGATCTTTGGACTGGGGTGAATGTGTGACATTGATCCACATTCTGTCCATCACTGTTGTGTTTGCAATTACCGCTCTCAATGGTTAGAGCGGCAGACCCTGATGCAGAGGTCTAGCCCAGGACCAGGGTTCAATTTCCCGCCTCGGCGGGTCTTGGGCTCAAAAATTCCACGGACCTGATAATTCTCGCCTCGGTGCCTATTCCAATCATGGAGTCCCACTCTGCAACTCTGGGCAATAGCTTGCTTAATCTCCACAACGGCCCCCACAACGCTAAGGATGCCTGGCCTCCACCTTGGGGGTGCCCAGGAGTGGACACCTCTCAGGGAAAGCCAGGATGGGTTCCACAGCAGTATTCGTACAAGCGCCTTGAGACCCTTGCGGGTGAGTAGTGCGCTATACAAGTATCAATCAATTTACATGTTTGCTGTAATGTGATCTGCCACCCTATATTGGGATGAAAAGCGCTGTCAAACAGATACAGATACTGGTATTTAAATTGTTATTTTGCACTGGGACAGAGTAACACATCTAACATTCTTACAGTGCATGAATATTTATTATATATGGGGGTCCCCTAGGGGTTGCCCGCAGAAGTGGGGTAAGATTTGAGGGGCATGGAATAGCCATCGTGGCGACATCTGTGAGCCGCACACATCAGGTTTGGGCCTGGAAGCACAGGAATCCACTGGACCCTAATATTGATTGTTGTATATTTGATTCTGTATTGTGCCACAGTGACTTATGCGTTGAAATCAAGCATTCACCTGAGAGTTATTTTATGTATTTTATTTGTTTTTGTTAAATAAAAAGAAATTTCAAAATATATGGGGGTCCCAACAAATTCAAAATCATGCCTCTCTTATGCGCCTTTGAAGTGTTAGCAAGCTGCTGCTTTTCTTTCCCTTCCTCTGCATTTAAATCTAGGTGTGAGGCTATAGGCAGCCCCCAGCCTGGATACTCGAACAAAAGAAGTCCAAATGGGATCTTAAGTTCGACCTTTGTTATGGCCCAGCTGGAGTCTCAAATGGCAAACCCCCCTTCTCGTCTGCATGTTGCTGCTCAGAAGGAAAGCAGATAATGAGCAGGCGCTGCTGAATGTATCCTGGTGTCTCAAAATTACACTGGGACATGTTCAGCATATTTTAGAGTGGGGCTCATCTTCTTGGCAGGGTGGACGGGGTCCACCCTGTGAAAAGAGTGGGTGGATGTCGTCCACCCACATGAACCCCCAACTCGAGCCCTGGCTGTGGCACATACCAATTGTTAAATATCATCTCCCTCGATGGAAGCATTTGCCTGTGGCTGCAGGCCTGTATGTTTTGCCGTAGTTTAAGGCAAATTTATAGCATTAGTAAGATTATATTTAAGACTGACTTAAGCGCATTTTATCTCTTAGGACAGTCAAATCTGTGATAAGTATGGTAAATCATGTTTAATTTTTGGCTTGAGATATATCTCATACAGTCTTAAGGAAAGCAAACCCTTAGGCCCTTATTTATTATTGATTTTCCCAGTTCAACACAGCAAGCTACCTCGCTGCACCGCGTGAAACCAAAAAGGCACGGGGAGTGCCGTATGCAGCATTGTACGGCACATTCCTGCCACACTTTTGGCTGCCTAGCACCAACGCAGGCACCATTGTGTCATGGTGCAAGGGGGCCTGCATTGTAGGCAGGATTTTTTTTGTGAAGAAAGGGACTCCTCCCTGCACAAAAACAACCCTCAGAAGCATTTTCTTCTTGCTGGGTAGAAAGAGGAAAAAATGAGGATAAATAAAGATATTTCTCCTCATTACGCCTATCCTGGGGAGGTGTAGCATGTTGATGCATTCCTAGGTCTACCACTCATGATAAATCAGGGAATGTACCAAAATCCATGGGTGGATCCGTGGAAACACCCATGCTCCACCCATGGAATGCCTCCCTAGGGCAGAGTAACTCAAAGCAGCGATTTAGCCCACATTTGTCTAGCCATTCAGGCAATACAAGTTGGCCTTGTGTGCAGAGACAGCCCTAACTCTGACTGATCGGGACAGTGCCCTGGGCGGAAAGAAAAATTGGTGTTTCTTGTCGGGGAGGGGAGGTCATTGCGGTGTGATGGCAGGAGCTGACAAAGATGGAAATCAAATCTAAAAATTACATACATTGATAATTTTCCTTAGGTACTAACGTGAAAACACAGTAAAATGACACATAGTCGAAATGTGCAAAATGCACAAGGCAGTCATGGTCATTGGTACGCCGCTGTTAGATTTTCCCTTTAACAAATAGAAGCTTTAGGAATAGCTGAACCATGCACAAATGTATTTAATAGCTTGACCTTACTATGTCTTGCTTTGAATTTTCATCATAGCTACAGAGGGTTCCAAGTTTATAAAATGTATTTCTTTATTTGAGCTATATTTTCTTGATGTACCAAGTTTGAACTTTGATCTTATGTTCACATAATACTGAATAGAGAATCTCACATTAAAAATGTTTTCTCTTATACTGAAATACGAAAAACATTACTTAACTTGAAATCTGCTAGCAAATGTTTCTTTCTCTAGTGTAGTTCATTGTTACTCAGTAAACATTGAATACATGGTAGAATAAATGCTGCAATAAAATACCCTCAGAACCAAGGTTAGACATTTTCAGATACACAAATGTTTAGTGATACCTGTTGCATTGTTGTATAGCATTTTTTGACCCTAGTGTAATTTTGCAGATTCATGCCCTTATATAGGTATAAATCACCATATCCTTATACAGGCATAGAAATCATAACCATATTTAGACATAGCTCATGCAGTCCAAATACGGCATGGCTACTTCTACTAGTTCCGAAAATCCACAAGGATTTCTTGGAAAACTCGGTTTCAGCAGTTAGGGACTTCCCCTTGCTTGAATATTGATTTGCCCAAGAACTCATGGAGTTTTCAAAGAACTGAGACTCTTTGATGACGTTACTATGTCCACCTTTACATCAAACTCGGCACCTTCACGGTATAAATATGCCCACACTTGCCCAAGTAAACACACAGTGGTTTGGAGCAGTTCGACTATCTACTTGCCCAACACATCTCGCTACAGCAAGTGCCGAAGGAAGCCGACCCTCCAGCAGATGCACTGAGAGAGACGCTGTCTTTTCTCTTGCCGAGAAATCCAGCTCCAGTGTTTCCAAGCTCCTCTTGTGGGGTGTTGGGAAATCGAGTCCTGAGACAGAGAGATACCAGACCTCCTTCATTCTAAACCAAGGTACGGAACTGATTAGACCCTAAGAGAAATCTTGGATAGATTTTTGGCAAAAGATTACTAAACTTATGCTACACCACACTTACTTCTTCCCTCGTACTAGACTTAGGTTAGGTACATCGGGGTAGGCATATTTTAGAAGCACCAGTTGAGTTCTTTTAGTCTTTATTTATTTATGTATGTATTTTATGGCTTAGAAACCATACCATGCTTTTACAGTACTATTTTATAATACTCTTCTTTCTGTACACATTATACTTTACAGCCAGTATTACGATTGTAGCAGTTCATTTCTTCTGCATGAGAAAGAAGACTGTTCAATAAATACTTTTATTGAAAACGCCCATCTCTCTATTTCTCTTCACCTCTGGTGAAACGAAGCATGCACGTATGACTGAGTAAAATATCTATCTATTGTTTCCACGACTCTGAAGATCAAATTCATCTTGGGGAAACAAAGTTGTCATGTTTATGCGGTTGTCAGAAGCTAATCCCTACTTGTGAATTCGAGAAAGTTTCTAGTGACCTCTAAGCTAACTGGCACTCACAATTACGTTTAATATATTCGAAAGAGACCTAGTAGACATAAGTCCTACGTCACATCTACAGGATATATTATTTCAATGCGCAGAGCCTATTGGAAATATAGGAACTATACTACAGCATATTTGATAGTAGATTGTGGAAATTATTTGTTTTCTGTGGGAAAGCAAGAATGAAGATTGATCACCACTGAAAGATGTATTCTCGTTGGACTGGAGGGATCCAACCCTCAACATTATCGTTCATGTGTTCTTGTCTTTTATATTAGTGCGTGTTTCTAGTTGGACTCAGAGCTCTCTTTTCTAGGTTCTGTGAACTGCTATTTTTTTGTGGGCTACTGCTGATGGCTACTACTGTTGCCTGCCACTTTGGAGGTGACGCTATGTTACATTTTCAACTGCTGCATCTGTTTCCCATTATTTTTCTGTTGAGGCTTATTTTGTACAGATTAATACTGTAACTCTATGCTGATGCTTTTTGGAGATTGAGACTCATCTGAGTTTTATGAACTCCTCTTTACGGGGATGTCTACTACTTAATTGTTTTTCAAACTTGATGCTCCTTTGACATCACTCTTTTCTCCTGGTACCAGCCCTCTTTACCTCTTACCAGTGACAGTGAATATCAAAAGTTTAAGAATGTCAAAGATAAACTGTCTGGACCTAAGGAATACATTATCCTAAGAGGTTTGAGAATTTTCATTACGGGAAATCTGCAACAACGGACAACTGAAGTGGCCAGGAAGGACATCTTGGAATAGTTGCCACCAAATGAGCTTCCTGAGACCGAGCCTGGTTTCCACATCTCGACGAGCTGAAAGAAAATTTAAGACCTGGCATCTATGCAACTGCCTATCGTTGAAAACTACTCAACACCCATTAAGCATGTCATAGTTGCCGGAAGCATGCATGGGAAAGAATTGCATTGGACTTTATTGAACCTCTTGACAATGGGCATCACCTGGTGGTGATTGTTGATAAATATTCTCATTTTCAATTGACCTATCACTCAAGAACATGTCATTGACAGATTAGACAACAACTTTGTACCTGGGGTGTTCCGGCAATCATAAAGTCTGACAACAGCCTCCCTTTCAACAGTCGAGAAATTAGAGAATTTGTCAGTCATCTTAATGTGAAGCATCAGAAGAGCATCCCCCTTTGGCCACAGGCCAACATCCCTGTCGAAGACTTCATGAGCACTCTAAAGAAAGCCATCTAGCATGCTGTACTAGAGAAGCTTGACCTTAAATCTGTCTTGAATTCTACTCTTCTAGCTAACCGCTCGACCCCTCGATCCACTACAGGTGATAGTGCTGCAACCCTGATGTAAGGGAGAGCCATGACAACCAAGGTATCTGAATGGACTAACAGAAGAGCAAATACTGAGAAAGAAACATGCATGAAAGACTTGGATTGTAAGAGGAAAATTAAAGTCTATGCAGACAAGCTTTGACATACAAGAGATATCACGTTTAGTAGAGGAGATCGAGTGCTTGTTCATGAGCACAGGAAATAAAAGTATGATGCTCCTTTCAATGCTGAACCATTTCATGTTTTGACCAGCAAAGGATACTTGGTGACTGCCCAAAAGCCTGCTAAGTCCATTATGTGAGACGCCTAGTATTTCCGATATGTAATTAGTAGCTCGTCGGGCACTGGGTCTGAATGACAAGTGAAGAACCCCTGATGGCTGCTATTTCTATGTAACTGTTACACCTGTCATATTTTGATATTTGTCCCATGTCTTTTCGCTTCAGACCTCCTGGTTTTTGTGTCACTCTGGATATTGTTTTTGCTTGTTCCGTGTTTCTGTGCACATTAATACTGCTGATCAGTACTAAAATGCAAGTGCTCCAGGTAATTTGTTTTACTGATTGGTATATCCATGATTGGCATATTTAATTTACTGGTAAGTCCCTAGAAATCTGCACAGGTGTGCCCAGGGTCTGTAAATCAAATGCTACTAGTGGGCCTGCAGCACTGATGGTGCCACCCACAGAAGTAGCTTTTGAAAGGCAGCTCAGACCTGCCACTGCAGTGTCTGGGAGCAGTTTTTACTGTCATGTCAACCTGGCAAGTGAACCCACTTGCCATGTACAAACCTTCCCTTTTCCTACATGGATGGTACCCCTAAGATAGGCCCAAGGTGCCCCCATGCGCAGGGTGCAGTGTATGTAGAAGGTAGGACATTTACTGGTGTGTCTGTGTGACATGTAATGATAGTGAAAAACTGTGTATTTCATAATTCAATAGTGATAGGCTGTCTGTTTTCTAGGCTCTTTCAATCAATTGGGGGGTGGATCACTTGTCCTGCCAACCTGGATTCCTCAGGTATTTCGTGCGTCCCTCGGTAAAAAGAACCCTCATGCACTCGAGTTGTTGTCGTTAATAGCGGTATATCTTGATTCTCCGCTAAGGTACTCGAGTGTCTGCATAATCACGGGGTTGATTTGTATGCAGCCTCCACCAGGAGGTAGTCATCCACGGTTATGTGCAGTAGTGTCCAGTGATTTGTGAAGGTGGTGAGGTTTAAAATAACTCGGACATCCAGAGAGTGAATTTATTATTCCGGATTCGAGTTAGGTATAGTGAAAATATCCCTGGTATGCGTTCAGAGAGTGTAAGGGTTCTCTACGCTACCTATTTTCGTGATCTAAAAGGTCGACATGTTTCATCCCTTTTCGTCAAAATGATCAGTGGGCTTTCTTCAGGACCAAATTGTGAAAGTGAGAAGGTGACGTATTAATCCCTTCTTCTTAGAGTCAATCTTTGTGCCTCTGCACGCGTTAATGCGTGTTTCCTCGGGTGCCCAGGGAGTCTATGAGGAGGTCTTATTCTGCTGATCCTCCTTATGCAGCTTGTGCTGACTCTGCTGTCCTGGACCCGGTAGGTTTTCTAGGCTCTACAAGGGAGTTGCCTTGTCACATTTTACACTCATAGCTTACCACTGGGCTTTCAGCATCTTATTTTCCTGAGTGTCTCCAAGGGCTTGAGATAAAGCCTGCCCCCTGTTTAATAAGTCTCAGTCTCAGGGACAGCAACAACTTTAAGTTCATCTCCTCTGAGCCCCAGGAACTGTGTGTTATGGGCTGCAACTGTAGAAACAGCTTTACACACTGCCCCTGAGATAAGCTTCCTGTGGTGAACCTGGCCTGAGTCAGGCTGAACAGGTCTATGTATGCCAGAGGTACTTTGTTTGCACCAACTTCAAAGGAAAATGTTGTATAAATATTGTGGCCCTGACCCCAGAACTCTAGAACTCTTTTAGATCAAGAAACCTGTCAAGAAGAAGAGCTGGCAAAGTTGTGAGGAGAGATTACCACTTTGCTGTGTGTTTTGCTGTGTTGGCTTGCAGTGGCTGCTTCTGTCTTGGGCAGTGAAAGGACTGGACTGGGCTTTCTGCACCTTATTTTCCCGAGTTTCTCTAAGGGCTTGAGGTAAAGTTTGCCCCCTGTTCAAGAAGTCTGAGGAACAGCACAGACTTCAAGTTCATCTGCTACCAGCCCCAGGATTGGTGTGTTTTTGGCTGCAATGGAAGGAAAAGCTTTACAAACTGCTTCGGAGATAAGCCTGACTGCTCATGCCACTGGAGTCAAGCTATCCTGGCTGAAGACGGCTGATAGCCAGAAACCGGTCCTAGGATGCTTGATTCCCATCCAGGAAAGACATGGCTTGGCAGTTCGGGCTGGACTGTTCCCATGAGGCACAGGGTCAAGACTGATTTGCATATGGCCATGTCTGAACTGGGGTGGCTTGGTGAGCAAAATAACGATGGATTAAACCCAGATTTGTGACTGGGGGTGAATGTTTTGCCATTGTGCAACATTCCGTCCATCATCTTGTGGTTTTGCTCATGCCAAGCTACCAAGGTGATCAGCAGGTTTTATTTTTAAAGTTTAACTCCCTATTCCTGACCAGGAAGAAGGGTCCCTACTTATACAGGGCAACAATCTGCCAACTAGAGACTCCAATTTCTAACAATCACCAATACCAAATCTCACATTAGTGTGAATGTCAGATTCTACATCTGATAACTCACTGCTCTGACATAATGGTGTGTTAGTGATCTCATAACTCATTGTTGCTCCATCACAAAGGAATTCCAGGCTGCTCAGGCTGGGCTCTGTGAGAGCATATCAGAACAGTGCTGGGAAGCAGGAAGCACTGCTTCTGAAGGAGAGTGAAGTGACGGAGAAGAGAGAGGTTGGGTGGGTGATAGGAGGTCAGTTATTTTTTTTATTTTTTGGGGGGGACAGAGAAGAGATACCATGTTATGTATAGCTCCCCCATTATTCCTCGGCCACTGCGTAGTAGCTTGCTGGAAGAAGGTGCAGTAGATTTGTTGGGGGCAATGCATAACAAAAAAATTATAGATGGGCAAAAAGTGAATTAAGGGGAAGTTTTTCACAATGTGGTTCTGAGTAGTTAGCTCAAGTTTCCATGCTGTTGTCTATTTCATGTCACTCAGCACCCATTGGTGAAAATAAAACCTGAAATTCACAGTTACCCATCTTTGATACTATATGTAAAGCATAGCCCATATAGAAGGCACTTTGTGTGTATGGCTGGATTCTAAATCCAATGATTCACTTATGATGTAGTAATAGTGGGTAACAGAACTTGTTAGCCACTGTTTCTACATCATAAGCAAAGTGGACAGGGGTGATGCTCCCTACATATAGGGGCACATGAATCAAGCTAATTTGCGATCTTAAAATGGCCTTTCTTAATGTATGAAAGATTTTTGCTTTTGCAATTAAGGCAATCACAATTTTTTGAGATGCTTAAATTGCACATGCAAGAAGCCTTTCCTAAATGCGAACTCTGCATTTAGGAAACACTAATTAACCTCAACTTCAAGTTGATTTTAACCATCTGCATACTTTGAAAAATGCACAAAACTGCATTTTTCAAAATGCCATGTGGCACACACATGCCCCTAGGGCAAGTGTGTGCCTTACATGTGCACGTTTTCTTTTAGGGGCGCCTGTTTTGTTGCATTGCATTTTGAGCTTACCAAATAGCAATTTCCTAAAAATCGCTATTTGGTTATCGCAAAATACAACTATCATGCATGTGCCCCATTGTCTCTAGCTTCTGTTCCCTCAGTGCAGCTCTGCCCACTGTTCAGCAGTCTCGTTGTATTTATGGCAGTAAAGGTGTTCTCTGTGATGACGTGCTGAGTGCCTCGAGTACTGGCCTAACGAATTCAACAAAGAAATGGATCTAAGCTATACCGAGTAAGCCTGGGCAAAAAAAACTCTGTTGCGACAGAGTGCGCTAGAAAAATGATGTTCATGGTAATTTTGAGGATGAACTGGTCCACACCAGACCACGCAGAGTGGTGGATGAATCTACGTCCACTCTGTGGAATCTGCCACCAGTCCAGGGCCATCATCCCTGTGGGAATTGTTCGGTGTGTCCCCAGACCAGGAAGACCACCTCAGTGGACATAGGCACCTCTCGACCTTGGATACTCAAACGCCATACAAATTGTAATAGCGAGAGAGTCATATACCAAATTACATGTCCATGTATGCTAAGATATATTGGGATGACAACGAGAAAAATTAAATTACGCGTCCAGGAACATAAGAGTACCATCAGACGCAGTAAACAAGCAACTCGACTTACATCTCATTTCATACAGGCGAAACATACGGCAAATGACTTACAGTGGGTGGTCCTTGAACAACCTTATATACCTGACCACATAACAGATATCTCACAGTTTTTACTGAGAAAGGAACAAAAGTGGGTACACAAATTAAGGAGCGACACGGAGGGGTTGAATGATGATATCCCGTGGTTGCAACTCTGACGCTCTCTTTTTGCAAGTACACCGCAAGTACCAGTCTTTCATGAATTTTCATGTTTCTCTCGATCTGTTCCACCTTAGAACTCTTTGTACTCTTGTTGGCCAATTGCCATTGCCATCTTGTAATATGTGTTTCCATGGACTTTCTCCGAATGTTGTTCCATGCCTCCATTGCAGGGTGCATGGGCCTAGACTCATATGGGGCACTGTTGGATCACTAGAAACTGCCTTTGCAGGACATATGGCCCTCTGTGCTTGGTCTATATGGATCAAATGGCTGTACTCTATGGATGGGGGTACCGTTTCAGCAGTAGCCAGCTGACAGTGTTGTGCTTTGGTCTGGCATGACCGATCCAGTTTGGGTTGAGTAGTCAATTTTGCCTATTTTGCCTTTTTTGAATAACATTGCGCACCCTTTCAGCATTAGCCATCTTGCAGTGGTGGTCACTGATTATAACGCTGATAGTGTTGTGCTTGGGTCTGGCATAACGGCTTGTTTTTGTGGGTTGAGTAGGCATATTTGCACTCTTTGAAAACATTGCGCATTTTTTATTTTGTACCACACTGTGTCGCGTTCACGAAAATCGGATGCGGCTTTCTTGTGTATATTTTCAATTTACACGGATAAGCCTACTTCATTGGCCGAGAATGAGCCAATCACACGACATGTCCAACCCGGACATTCAGTAGTCAAACTTTGGTCTGGCATAACGGCTTGTTTTGTGGGTTGAGTAGTCATATTTGCACTCTTTGAAAACATTGCGCATTCTTCATTTTGTACCACACTGTGCCGCGTTCACGAAGATCGGCTTTCTTGTGTGTATATTTTTAATTTACACGGATAAGCCTACTGCATTGGCCGAGAATGAGCCAATTACACGACATGTCTAACCCGGACATTCAGCAGTCAAGCGCTTTGTGCTGATTGGCCCCGAATGGACCAATGGCGGGGCTTGTTCGTCAGCGAGCATTAGCTCGTGATTGTAAGCTTATGCAACGCAGTCTGTCTTTGAGTCTCCGCGTTTCATTGGACACCGTGGGTAAGGGCTTCGTTCCCTCGCAGGTCCGCAGCCACAATATTTCTCCGTGTGTTGCACATGAAGCCCTCACCTCCCCCTCGACTCACAGTTTGGAGCGAGGTAACGACGGAGAGGTGAGCGCCTGGGACCTGTCACATTTGCTGTTCCTTTTTGGAATATGTTTTTGAAGTATCTTTTTGAAATACTTTATTTGGATATCTATTTGGCAGACTTTTTGAAGACCTGTTGACATTCTGGGGCAGTAGGCGCCTCTACTGACTAGTGTTGACTGGCTATTTTTCTATCACTCTCTGCTCGTCTACTTACATACAGGATACCACGAGTAGGTGTGTCCTGTCTTAAAAGGCTTTTTTGAATATAAACAACTCTGAGAGTCTTTACTCAGTGCTGCACAGTCTTTTGGCTTGATGGTTTGGCGAGCCTTCACAAATTAAAGTGTGTGGCCCTGATAGAGGACTGGCTTAAACTATGCTTACCCATTGTAGGCTCCTCTGTTAGGGTGTGATATCACTATTCATGTACTCCCTTTCAGTACCATTTTGGTGTTGATTTTTTTAAAAACTTATTGAATGATACGTATGTTTTTGTACTCTCTTCTTTCCTTTCTAGTGCGTGGCCTCCTTCACTGTGAGCAAGTGCCAGGTGAGGTGAGGTTTTTCCTCCCTTCAATTTGGGTGAGTTGAAATATGTAGAAGTCTATAGTGTATTTCACACCTAGATTTTCCTCTTGCTGACAATAAGAATTATGTTTGTCGTTTTTGTGTTCTGATTGTTTCATATACAGGAGAAGATTTGTGACTCCTTACTTTTGGAGTACAGTTTCACTTATTGAGGCTTCAACCCAGTAAGTTCCTTCACATTTTTTCTTTATTGCAGTAGTATATCATAGGTCCTGAAGAAAGCCTTTTTAAGGCTGAAACATGTCGACCATATTAGACTCATGATTAATAGCAATTTCTTGCATGCTATTTCCACTCTGCTTTTAACCATACCACCTTGATGGTCAGACCCAATAAAGTTTTTTATGACATCAAGATAGGTATTTTTATAACACGTAGATTATGAACCTTGTTTCTTTTCCTTTTTTTACACCTTTTTTGAGCACTGCAATTTAACCCTTTTCAGTCCATGTCTCTGCTGGTTGAGGGTCAACGCAATAGTCCAGGACTTTGCTAGCCTTGGGTGTCTCCTAAGGAAAGGCATTATGGACATTGCTTTTGTCAACCATTCTACCCAGATGACGAGATTCCGCTATTGAGCGGGCTGATGGGGATTTTTTCCAGGACCTCTGGGGCTCTTCTTTCCCTTTAGGTTCCTTTCTTTTTCTTCCTTCTCCTGTTATTATATGTCAATCTTGGATGATTTGCACATTGACCTGTTGGTTTTGTCTTTTCACAGAGTGAGTACTTTATAGGCTCCCGTGTACAGACTCCTGGTACCTCTCGTGTTGTGTATTACTTTGAAAAATGCACAAAACTGCATTTTTCAAAATGCCATGTGGCACACACATGCCCCTAGGGCAAGTGTGTGCCTTACATGTGCACGTTTTCTTTTAGGGGCGCCTGTTTTGTTGCATTGCATTTTGAGCTTACCAAATAGCAATTTCCTAAAAATCGCTATTTGGTTATCGCAAAATACAACTATCATGCATGTGCCCCATTGTCTCTAGCTTCTGTTCCCTCAGTGCAGCTCTGCCCACTGTTCAGCAGTCTCGTTGTATTTATGGCAGTAAAGGTGTTCTCTGTGATGACGTGCTGAGTGCCTCGAGTACTGGCCTAACGAATTCAACAAAGAAATGGATCTAAGCTATACCGAGTAAGCCTGGGCAAAAAAAACTCTGTTGCGACAGAGTGCGCTAGAAAAATGATGTTCATGGTAATTTTGAGCGCCGGGTGTTTGTCCGCGCTGTGAAAAAAATATCGCGAACGGCACCATGAATAGCGCAAGTGGGCGCAAGCAGACGCTGCTTGCTTTCTGCCACTCGAGTAGATTATCTACCCAAGTGGCAGCTTTCTCAAAGCGAACAGACGGTTTCTCAATGCGAGTGGTTGCGAGCATACACGGCCACTCGCATTGAGAAATCCAACCGCCCGCGTAGAGAAATTTCGCCAGGTGGTTGATTTCCCTCGCTCGCCAACATGACGTTGACAAGCGCGAATTAGAATTTTTTTTACCAGGAGGTGTATTTTGCTCACTTGCGATCGCCAACTTGATGTTGACGAGTACTAGCGTGGAAAGAAACTCTGCTCCGCTATGCGTAGCAGAGTTTTTCAGAACCCCACGAGCTCCACATAATGCTGTCTGCAGAAACTCCTGAAAACTCTGCGGGAAGAGCTGAGTTCACCAATCAGACTTAATACAGGGCATCTGGGGACCGTTAGAGTGCAGCTGGATGGTGGCCCTCAGTGCACTGGTAACAACATTCAACCCAAGCCTTGAGTCCTAAGAACGATTGTTTTTTGAATGCAAGTGACACTGGTGAGAGGGTCTGGTGCATTGGAAAGCCGCTGAGAGCAGAGGAGCTAAATGTAGGAGACATACTTGGCTTTTTCTACAGTGCCTTTGTGGAAAAGTAAATTTTGCCATGTTATATGTGCCTACGTGTTCCTCATCTTATGTTATATGTGCATGATCGATATGCATATGTATCCCCCTATGATCGATTAAAGACGCAATTATAGTTGTGTCCAACTCTAGTATGCCAGTTTCCAGTTCTCGTGAAAGCAACGAGTATTAGGCCTATGTAAACCTATGTTGCCACGTTTTGCAGTGTGCACGTTAATTCAGTAAATGTCCCCGTTTCTAGGCCTCAAAAGGGCCCGGACACCAGATTCAAGCTCCTGTCTCCTGAACCCTCTCCGAGGAGCGATACAGCCCCCACCTGCATCCCTGACCCTTCACTTACTTCCTGCCTCACAGTGCCCGGCCCGGCCTGGCTCTGCCTGCCTGTCTGCCAAGAGTATGTTATGCTTCTAGTTATCAGTCCAGCCCTCCTTCTCTGCATTCCTAAGCTACTGAATCGCATCAATAGTTTCAGCCATAGTCTAGCCTTCCTGTCTCCATGTAAGAGAAATACTGTATTAATATTCATAGAATATTCCTCGCACACGCAATACATGTAGAATAATACATGCACCAGCCTTAGTGTCAAGTAGCCTTTACCCTGATAACTTTTGTATTCTATCAACATGTACTCCAAACACCAGATACCAGATATGCCTTAGGTACATGTCGCCCTGACTTCGCAGACTTTAGTCTCCTCTTCTAGCACAGAAGTCATAGCCCCCAGTTCTCCCTAGTAACACGTCATTGCCCGTTTGCGCGCACCACTAGGTTAGAGGTCCCAGCTGCTCGAGTAGCCCCCTCCATGTTTCCGCCTCATTCATGACATTTCTGTGACGTTTCCTACCACATGTCTATGTATACGCCCTGTACACGCCTCTTGTTACACCTACTTTATGCCTTATCTTTCGCGACTGCTACAAGTTACGCCTACTGTTACGCCTACTGTATTGAATGTAATGCAATTGTTTTGGTATATATACTGTATACTGTTAATGTGATGTACCCATTACAGCCCCAATTCCTCGATTCCTGCCCCCGGCAGCTGCCATCCGTCTATTCCCATGCAGGCTGTCCTGTTCCTGTCCCTTATGCCTTATTAAAGCCTGTAAAGACTCTCGATACCTCGAATCCTGACTCTTATTTATTGAGCTATCTGTTATTTGTATATCTTGTCAAAAATAGAACTGGTAATTAATTATTTATTTACCACATAATGGCGCCCGAACAGGGACTTGCCCTTTCCCCACGCGCCGGCGAAGCCACGCAGGGCCCCTGACCCTCTGCAGCCGTGACGGAACCATACCGTGCACGTGCAGATATTTCTGCTTCAAGTATCCCTCAGGCCCACGGAGGAGACGGAGGTTGCGGTCCAGCATCCAGACGAGGCGGTGTGGAACACGGCGAGTCCCGACCAGAGCCCAAGCCGAGAGTACAAGGTCCGAGGTATCCGGAGGCCCACCTGTAACTGAAGTCCGAAGTTCGTAATCCGACGTCGTAGTGGTCCAGTCCAGTCCAGTCCAGTCCGAGGCCTTCCGTTCTTGCTGCCCGGTGAGTACCGTTGCTGGGGTAGTATCTAGACAGAGTCATTAATTTGTCTCTGGTCCGTGGGTTTGGGTACACAGATCCAACACGAAGTGTCCACCTAGGTGGATGCGGGTCCAGACGTGTCTCTTTATGGGACCGGTATGTTTCGTACTGTTTTAGCAGTGCATCTAGTAATTCTAGTAAGTTTTCGTTCTCAAGAAATTCATGCTTTCTGTTTCCAGTATACCAGGTAGTACTCTGTTCGAACTGTTATTCATGTATTTTTATGTCGTGGTATGAAAGTTTTGTCTGATATGTTATTATTGTGATTATTGTATATTGTATTTCAAGTGTATTCCCGTAATGCCTCTGTTTTCCAAGTTACGTCAGTTAAAGACCAGAAATGGGCTGCTCGAGGAAGCAGTCCCTGTCCCTCCTAGGGACAGTCCAGGACATTTTATGTATCATAAGCATGGCTTAAGCGCCATATTGTATTTAGACTTATGGTCTGATTATACCAGACATCTCGAAGAGAAATATAGATGGCCTGTATCAGGCACATGGGATGCCGAGTGCATCATGCGAGTAGAAGAAGCATTATGGAAAAAGAAAGCCAGACAGTCTCAGAAAGATGCCATCGAGTTATGGCGCAAAGAATCTCATAAAAGAACCGAAAAAGAAATCAGAAAAACAGAATTAAGTAGAGAATCCTCAGAAAAAGCCCAAGAAAGGGAATTAATTGAAATAGGTGAACAAGTTAAAGCAGAACAGTCAGACAGACAGAGAAATGCCCTTATTAAGGGTATGTATCCTCTTCTTGCCGAGGGCTTGCCGAAGGCAACCCCGGAGGCATCCAGTAATTTTCCGCCATCACTAGTTCCGATTAAGCTACGTCATAAACCGACCGCAGCTGATATTTTTCTCTCGTCCTACTTGGACGATACAGTCCCAGAATATGCAAATCCTGTTCCGCCTGCTCCCGTAAATAATGTAATTCCTGTTCCTCCAGCCACTGGTCCCGTGGGTCCAGTTAATGTTACAGCATCTGTTACAGTACCCCCGACTCAGTCCACAGTACATGTACCCGTTCTACCAGTCACCCTACCAGCACGTACAGTGCACACCGACGACTCTAGTTTAGGAGCGGCGGGGGGAGGTTCTCCTCGTACCCCGCCTCAACATAGACGTATGACGCTACATGAACTAGCGTTACAGCGTACCCCAAAAGTTCATACATACGTAGATATCAAACGAGCACTTACTGAATGTCGTTATGATCCAGTTCCAGGCGATGGCCACATGGTCATATATTCATTACGTTTAAGACGGGTGACCGATTATTTGGACACCCTGCCCGATATGAAAGAACATCTAGACAGAATATATCGTTTTATCCGTACAGGAATGAATCCAGAAAGTGTTCACGAAGCCATGGCTCAAAGAAAAGTCGAGACTCAGCTCATGCTTCTAAAGTTTCTAATTAACTGTTTAATAAGGGAGCAAGATTGTCTGGAAAAAGATCTAGAAGAAATGAAAGTCCTGACCAGGTGGAGTGACAATATAGCCGAGGGAAAACACAAGACACAGAACAGTATAGAGAGTATGTACAAGAAAATAAGAAAAGAAATTGTAAGTATACACGAGAAAGAAAGAGTAAGTAGAGCAACCGAGAAAGAGAATGACTCTTCTACTGAAGAGGTAGACAGCGAGAATCCCGACAGAATAGCGTATGTAGGTAGAACTAGACTTTCCGACCGACATTCACGCCTAGACTACAAGACAATTGTTCCTTCTCCAGCACCAGAACAAGGTTCTCTAGAACAAGTATTCCAGACTATAGATAAAATCCTGAAATCGCGAATAGGTTATAGTGAGCTCAGTACCATGCATGAACAAGAACTAGCCCGATCAGCAGTCCGGTGGACTACTGATTCCGCCACGTTTCCAGACGAAATAGTGGCACAAACGTTTCTGAAACTGCCCCCAGCCGAGCAGCGACTGGTGGGTATGTATATGATCCAGCACCTCATCACACTGTATGAGGATCAGCATTCTGATCCAGGTCCCCTACATGATATATTAAACGAGTTACTACAGTACAGATGGAAAGGTCTAGGTACCGATTTAATTAGTATCATTCTAGAACAGCGCCACAAATACCGAACGTTTCTGAATCCGCATTTTGTTCACGTCTCACCCCCAGAAAGTAAATCATTCTACATAGACAGACAGAACCCGTTACGAGAAGTACATCCAGTCAAGAAAGAGGGTGGTGGTCTAGAACGAGTATTTGTTTACACCCCCATTACAAAGATGGAACTTTTAGAAATGAAAAAGTTAATTCCCTGTCACGATAAAGATCCAGCAGGGTTCCATCGAGAATTAAAGGACATGCTCCGTATGGGAGAATACACGTATCCTGATATCATTAAAATGTTAAAGGTCCTGTTGCCTGCGGGCATATATGAGAAACTCAAAGAAAAAGAATGGGAGGTGAGAGAGAAAAAGATAGATTGGACAGCTCTAGAAGCTGAAGATAATACACGAGTACCAGGTACCGGTCTTGGGGATAAAGCTAAAGAATTGCCCGAGTTATTGATATAAGTTTTGCCAAGATTACTAGCCACGAAAAAGGAAGATTGGGATGCCATCTCAGCCTGTAAACAGAAACAAGACGAAGATACCAGTGATTTTTATTCTAGATTTGAGAAATGTTTTATTATTAATAGTGGTCTGAAAACAAGTAGTGAATCATACCCTCATCTTTTTGTTACTAAACTAGTCGAGAATTCAAGTCCGCAAGTTAAAAATCGAGTTCTGAAAGTCGAAAGTACCTGGCAAGCTAATACTCCGTCACAGATGTTACAAATGCTCCAGTACCACCAGAACAGAATCAGGGAAGAGCAAGAACACGAAAGGAAACGTATGAAAGACACGAAAATGAAAGTATTAGTTGCACAATCTGTTCCACAAGACAGTCAGAAGAGGGGTACGAATCAAGTCAGTCATTCTGCAGTTCCCGTTAAAGGGACCTGCAATTATTGCAAACAGCCAGGTCATTTTATAAACGAGTGTGCAGTTCTGAAACACAACATAGCTACTGGTAAGACTAAAGAAAGACCACGTCCGCCTAGACAAGAACAAGTCCCACAGACTTCTCAGCCACCACAGAATGCACAACAGACAGTTACAGCACCGCAGCCTATAGCTGCAACACAGCACGTTACACAGCAGATGTATCAGTATGCACAGTCCGAGTATCCAGATTATCAGCCATATTCATGAAACAGCCTAGAGAGGGAGGTAGGCTTGCCTCTCATCGAGATACCTGTAGATCAAGAGGGTCCCTATGTACACAGTCAAGTATTAGGGAAAGACAGAAACTTTCTGATTGATACAGGGGCAAGTAGGACTACAATCAGTCATGACGAGGTTCCAGGGGCTCCGCTCTCAGGCTCAAGAAATGTTTCCCTTGGATTTTCAGGAAAGCCGATTGTTAATGAAATATCGAAACCAGTTTCCCTAGAAGTTGGTCCATTGTCCCGAACTACTGATTTGTTACTTACGAAATCTTGTCCAGAAAATTTGTTAGGCATCAAGACATTGAAAGAGTTAGGAGCAGTTATATGCTGCTCCCCAGAAGGAGTACGATTGTTCCTTAGAGATTTTAAAGGTCATTATGTATTACGCGATTTTGATCCAAGATTATTGAATGTACCACAGCATTTATGGGCGCAAGGTCCAACTGATGTAGGTTGTATGCATATCACACCCCATCGTGTGACTCTGAAGCAAGGTGTAGTATTACCACGAATCCGACAGTACAAATTGCCACCTGAGGCTGTAGCAGCCTTATCCAAAATTATTGACGAGCTCATTGCTCAAGGAGTGGTTGTAGAAACTGACTCCAATGTATGTAATTTTCCTATTATTCCAATTCTGAACCGTACTGATCCAAATGCACCTCCAGTATATCGATTAGTGATTGACCTTCGAGAGCTTAATAAATGTATCATTCCCCAGTACCCAGTAGTTCCAGATATTTCTTCTCTATTGACAGCTATTGATTCCGAAGCTACGTTCTTTACAGTTATCGACCTCAAGAACGCATTTTTCAGTGTTCCCATTCATCCAGACAGCCAGTTCCTTTTCGGATTCTGTTTAAATGGAAGGAGCTATAAATTTACACGAGCTCCTCAAGGTTTCACGGAAAGTCCTAGCATTTACAGTCAAGCACTTAAAAGACAACTAGATAATATTCACATGCCAGCTGACACTGCCCTGCTCCAGTATGTCGATGATCTACTGGTCACAGCCCGTTCTGAACGTGACTGCGAACGTGCGTCACTTAAAGTCCTGTATTTTCTGGCCGAGATGGGGCACAAGGTGTCCCCTTCCAAATTACAATTCTGTGTCCAGCAAGTGGTCTACTTAGGACACTTACTGTCCAAGAGGGGTAGGCAGTTGACACCTGACCGTATCCAGTTAATAGCATGTCTTCCACAGCCCAAGACCCAGAAGGAGGTACGAGCTTTTATCGGCCTCACTTCTTACTGCAGACAATGGATTCCTCAGTATGCATTTCTAGCTAAGCCACTGATACAGTTAACGACACAGGAGGCAGCCGTATCGACTGTCCTCCCCTGGATCCAGGAACATACACTTGTTTTTAATGAATTAAAGAAAGCCTTATGTAATGCACCTGTTCTAGCAACACCAAACTATAGTAAGCCTTTTACACTTTTTGTCACAGAACGTGATGGTACTGCATTATCCGTTCTCACACAAGATCAAGCAGGACAATACAAGCCCTGTGCTTATTTTTCTAGCACATTAGATCCAGTAGCCCAGGCTTTACCTGCGTGCCTCAAGTCAGTTGCAGCCACAGCTCTAGCTATCAGACAAAGTGATTCCATAGTGTTAGGACACTCCCTGACAGTACAAGTTCCACACTCCGTGGAAGTTCTTTTAAACCGAACACAGACTCTGCACTTGACAATTGCACGTTTAACAGGTTATGAATTGACACTATTCCAGCCACACATAGAAATCAGACGCTGCAACATTTTACATCCAGCTACACTGTTACCGTCAGTTACTTCAAATCCTGCCACACATGACTGTGTGGAAGTTGTTAACACCATGACAAAGCCAAGACAAGACCTGACAGATATTGCATTACCTGATCCCGACCTGACACTTTATGTGGATGGTTCATGTATGAGAACAAGTACAGGAGAACTAGTAGCCGCGTATGCAGTGACTACTGAAACCGAAGTTATAGAAACACATCGTATTGACACCCTGTCTGCTCAAGCAGCAGAGCTAGTCGCTCTGACCCAAGCCTGCATACGTGCCAAGAACCTGAAAGTTAACATATACACAGATTCACGTTATGCATTCGGAGTCGTACACGACTTTGGAGTGCTCTGGCAAGAAAGAGGTTTTATGACTTCTCATGGAACCAAGATTCAGCATGGTCTTCTCATTCAAGCTCTGTTAGATGCAATACATTTACCGACAGCTATCGCTATTATGAAGTGCAAAGCACATACGAAAGCCACTGACATCATTTCCCAAGGTAACGATCTAGCAGACCGAACCGCCAAGCTTACAGCTCAGACTCCAGACATTCCAGTTAACACAATACTGACACATACTCCAGAACAGACTACTTGTATGACAGTTAAGGACCCTACCCAAGATATCATAGACATACAGTTACATGCTACTCCCGAAGAAATCAAGAAATGGTCCGAACAAGGAGGGGTCCAAACAGATCAAGGATGGTTGACGAAGGGAAAAGCCACATGGTTTCTCCCCGACTCTATGGTTCAAGTCATTATTAATACCGCACATAGTCCTGCACATTTAGGAGAAAAAGCCATGTTAGACAGCATCCAGAACCTTTGGTCCAACAAGCATTTACGAGCTGCAGCCAAGCAGAAAGTCCGTACCTGTATGATATGTTGTCAGTTCAATCCAGGTAAAAGTGTCCCGGTGGAACAAGGTGGTTTCCAACCTCCTGACCACCCTTTTGAAGTCCTCCAGATGGATTATATTCAGATGGAGCGATGTCGAGGTTTCAAGTATGTCCTCGTAGTTGTATGCGCTTTGTCCAGGTGGACAGAAGCATATCCAGTTCCAGATTACACAGCCGCGACCACTGCCAGGCAGTTGGTTCGTGAGTATTTTCCCCGCTATGGATTACCGAGGGTCGTGTATTCAGATAACGGCCAGCCATTCTCATCCGAGCTTATGAAACAAGTTTCCCTTCTGTTAGGGTACCAGTGGAAGTTCCATTGTGTACGCCATCCTGAAGCAGCCGGTCTCGTAGAGAGACATAATCAGACTCTGAAAATCCGAATTGCCAAAATATGTAAAGAAAAAGGTGTAGACTGGCTAGTAGCCCTGCCAGTTGCTCTATTCTATATGCGAATGGTTGCACATTCCAGATCAGGTCTGTCCCCGTATGAGGTCGTATTCGGCCGTCCTCCTAATATGTGGGGTACTCCTCGACCCCGAAAGATTACCGATGTTTCCAGTAATATGCTGACAGATTACCTAGCTTCCTTGATGTCTGCCCTACACTCTTGTCGTTCACAGGTTGCCGCTACATTTCCAGACAACACTGAGGTGAAACCGCATGAGATCGTTCCAGGTGACATGGTCTTGGTGCGAAATTTTGATCGTTCAAGTCCGCTGGAGCCCCGTTGGAAGGAGCCCCGCCTCGTCCTCCTCACCACCCGGACTGCAGTGAAAGTCGAGAATCGGAAGGGGTGGATCCATTCCAGTCATGTGAAAAAGTTTCATGGACTTAAGCAAAAGACATTCATTAAAGACTGCCTCATTCCTAAAGACTGCCCAGATACAGACTCTGAATCGAAAATTCCCCTGTTAGAGAAAACTCCGCAGCAGGAGTATAAACAGAAACTCCGGTCTAGTAAAATAAGTCAGCCAGTTTAATTGTTTAAGTCCCTCTCGGGTGAAGCGGTTAGACAGGTTCCTGACATGTATGAGATAGACCCACATAGTGAGAGAGTTAGTCAAAACTCTAAGAGAATCCGTTATCGAAAAAATGTTTGCAGTAGATGCATTGTCACTCTGTTATTTCTTATGTTTTTGAGTCTTATGGTTACCTGCACAAGTTATGCTTTTTACATTTATGTTTTCCGATGTTGCATGTACATATGTTTTCCAATGCTACAGTAGAGCACACATTTAGTGATCTGCCTCCTCACGAGCTATCCTATCGTCTTGCTATGCGAAACAATACCTTTATCCGAATGTTGCATTATTCACACCAGACCAGCAATGCCACTAATTGTTGGGTGTGTGGTCGACTCCCCCCTTTCCAGACACCGAAGGGAGTTCTGCCACTCTTTCCTTATCCATTTTCACATAATGGTTTGTGTGGAGCATGGTCCACGTTAACGTCATCCTCAACTGATATGTCCCTTCTGAATCGCCCAGACAAGCAAGGTCTCACCCATAGAACAGGGTTAGATCTAGAAAATGAAGTGTATGATTTAGGTAATTATTCCTCGAATTTCATGATCTTGAATGTTCAGTCCGATACTACTCCAGATCTGCCTGCTATTTCAGTACTACTATGGTCGAGTATAGTGACAGTGGGAAATCTATTTTCAAAGCCTCACGTCATTCGTATTTTGTGTGTGGTCAGACCGCATATGTACGTCTGCCCCTAGATTGGGATGGAACATGTTATATTGCCTTCCTACTGCCACCAGTTTTTCTAACCCCATCTGATTATCACAGAAACACACATCTAGTACACGTTAGACATAGAAGGGAGATCGAGTCCCCAATTGTCGATCAAACTGAAACTACTTTAGAACAATATCAAGACTTAAATAAAGGTTTCTTCTTCTTTATAGGCCCTGTCCAGAATAGTAAGTTAATCCGTAGGTTAACCAGAACCCTTGAAGCAGTAGTGAATGAGACTACTTCTGCTCTAGGTAACTTAACTGAAGAACAATCTGCTATGAGATTTGTCGTGCTCCAAAATCGTCTCGTTCTTGACGTCATACTGGCCGATAGAGGAGGAGCATGTAGAGTCATCGGATCTAGTTGCTGCATTTTCATTCCTAATAACGCGCCGTCTGTTTATTCAGCTATAACCAGACTTCATAAAATTGCCCATCAGTTACACCAGAATCCAGGCACCTGGACATGGTCCGGTTGGCTCTGGAGTATTATATTTGCCTGGGGATGGAAAGTATTGTCATTCCTAGGTATAGCAGTAATGATCATATTCAGTTGCTGCCTCTGTTTACAATGTGGCCCTGCGATTTGCGGCTTGTGTGCTACCTCTTGTATTCCTAGTCCTAGTCCTAAGTCCCGTTCCAAGACAATTCGAGACGAGCAAATGATGCTATATGAAATGATAGATGGTATCATGAATATTGATGTTTCCTGATGGAAACGTAGGGCACAAGGAGGGAATGTGGAAAAGTAAATTTTGCCATGTTATATGTGCCTACGTGTTCCTCATCTTATGTTATATGTGCATGATCGATATGCATATGTATCCCCCTATGATCGATTAAAGACGCAATTATAGTTGTGTCCAACTCTAGTATGCCAGTTTCCAGTTCTCGTGAAAGCAACGAGTATTAGGCCTATGTAAACCTATGTTGCCACGTTTTGCAGTGTGCACGTTAATTCAGTAAATGTCCCCGTTTCTAGGCCTCAAAAGGGCCCGGACACCAGATTCAAGCTCCTGTCTCCTGAACCCTCTCCGAGGAGCGATACAGCCCCCACCTGCATCCCTGACCCTTCACTTACTTCCTGCCTCACAGTGCCCGGCCCGGCCTGGCTCTGCCTGCCTGTCTGCCAAGAGTATGTTATGCTTCTAGTTATCAGTCCAGCCCTCCTTCTCTGCATTCCTAAGCTACTGAATCGCATCAATAGTTTCAGCCATAGTCTAGCCTTCCTGTCTCCATGTAAGAGAAATACTGTATTAATATTCATAGAATATTCCTCGCACACGCAATACATGTAGAATAATACATGCACCAGCCTTAGTGTCAAGTAGCCTTTACCCTGATAATTTTTGTATTCTATCAACATGTACTCCAAACACCAGATACCAGATATGCCTTAGGTACATGTCGCCCTGACTTCGCAGACTTTAGTCTCCTCTTCTAGCGCAGAAGTCATAGCCCCCAGTTCTCCCTAGTAACACGTCATTGCCCGTTTGAGCGCACCACTAGGTTAGAGGTCCCAGCTGCTCGAGTAGCCCCCTCCATGTTTCCGCCTCATTCATGACATTTCTGTGACGTTTCCTACCACATGTCTATGTATACGCCCTGTACACGCCTCTTGTTACACCTACTTTATGCCTTATCTTTCGCGACTGCTACAAGTTACGCCTACTGTTACGCCTACTGTATTGAATGTAATGCAATTGTTTTGGTATATATACTGTATACTGTTAATGTGATGTACCCATTACAGCCCCAATTCCTCGATTCCTGCCCCCGGCAGCTGCCATCCGTCTATTCCCATGCAGGCTGTCCTGTTCCTGTCCCTTATGCCTTATTAAAGCCTGTAAAGACTCTCTATACCTCGAATCCTGACTCTTATTTATTGAGCTATCTGTTATTTGTATATCTTGTCAAAAATAGAACCGGTAATTAATTATTTATTTACCACATAATGGCGCCCGAACAGGGACTTGCCCTTTCCCCACGCGCCGGCGAAGCCACGCAGGGCCCCTGACCCTCTGCAGCCGTGACGGAACCATACCGTGCACGTGCAGATATTTCTGCTTCAAGTATCCCTCAGGCCCACGGAGGAGACGGAGGTTGCGGTCCAGCATCCAGACGAGGCGGTGTAGAACACGGCGAGTCCCGACCAGAGCCCAAGCCGAGAGTACAAGGTCCGAGGTATCCGGAGGCCCACCTGTAACTGAAGTCCGAAGTTCGTAATCCGACGTCGTAGTGGTCCAGTCCAGTCCAGTCCAGTCCGAGGCCTTCCGTTCTTGCTGCCCGGTGAGTACCGTTGCTGGGGTAGTATCTAGACAGAGTCATTAATTTGTCTCTGGTCCGTGGGTTTGGGTACACAGATCCAACACGAAGTGTCCACCTAGGTGGATGCGGGTCCAGACGTGTCTCTTTATGGGACCGGTATGTTTCGTACTGTTTTAGCAGTGCATCTAGTAATTCTAGTAAGTTTTCGTTCTCAAGAAATTCATGCTTTCTGTTTCCAGTATACCAGGTAGTACTCTGTTCGAACTGTTATTCATGTATTTTTATGTCGTGGTATGAAAGTTTTGTCTGATATGTTATTATTGTGATTATTGTATATTGTATTTCAAGTGTATTCCCGTAATGCCTCTGTTTTCCAAGTTACGTCAGTTAAAGACCAGAAAAGGGCTGCTCGAGGAAGCAGTCCCTGTCCCTCCTAGGGACAGTCCAGGACATTTTATGTATCATAAGCATGGCTTAAGCGCCATATTGTATTTAGACTTATGGTCTGATTATACCAGACATCTCGAAGAGAAATATAGATGGCCTGTATCAGGCACATGGGATGCCGAGTGCATCATGCGAGTAGAAGAAGCATTATGGAAAAAGAAAGCCAGACAGTCTCAGAAAGATGCCATCGAGTTATGGCGCAAAGAATCTCATAAAAGAACCGAAAAAGAAATCAGAAAAACAGAATTAAGTAGAGAATACTCAGAAAAAGCCCAAGAAAGGGAATTAATCGAAATAGGTGAACGAGTTAAAGCAGAACAGTCAGACAGACAGAGAAATGCCCTTATTAAGGGTATGTATCCTCTTCTTGCCGAGGGCTTGCCGAAGGCAACCCCGGAGGCATCCAGTAATTTTCCGCCATCACTAGTTCCGATTAAGCTACGTCATAAACCGACCGCAGCTGATATTTTTCTCTCGTCCTACTTGGACGATACAGTCCCAGAATATGCAAATCCTGTTCCGCCTGCTCCCGTAAATAATGTAATTCCTGTTCCTCCAGCCACTGGTCCCGTGGGTCCAGTTAATGTTACAGCATCTGTTACAGTACCCCCGACTCAGTCCACAGTACATGTACCCGTTCTACCAGTCACCCTACCAGCACGTACAGTGCACACCGACGACTCTAGTTTAGGAGCGGCGGGGGGAGGTTCTCCTCGTACCCCGCCTCAACATAGACGTATGACGCTACATGAACTAGCGTTACAGCGTACCCCAAAAGTTCATACATACGTAGATATCAAACGAGCACTTACTGAATGTCGTTATGATCCAGTTCCAGGCGATGGCCACATGGTCATATATTCATTACGTTTAAGACGGGTGACCGATTATTTGGACACCCTGCCCGATATGAAAGAACATCTAGACAGAATATATTGTTTTATCCGTACAGGAATGAATCCAGAAAGTGTTCACGAAGCCATGGCTCAAAGAAAAGTCGAGACTCAGCTCATGCTTCTAAAGTTTCTAATTAACTGTTTAATGGGAGCAAGATTGTCTGGAAAAAGATCTAGAAGAAATGAAAGTCCTGACCAGGTGGAGTGACAATATAGCCGAGGGAAAACACAAGACACAGAACAATATAGAGAGTATGTACAAGAAAATAAGAAAAGAAATTGTAAGTATACACGAGAAAGAAAGAGTAAGTAGAGCAACCGAGAAAGAGAATGACTCTTCTACTGAAGAGGTAGACAGCGAGAATCCCGACAGAATAGCGTATGTAGGTAGAACTAGACTTTCCGACCGACATTCACGCCTAGACTACAAGACAATTGTTCCTTCTCCAGCACCAGAACAAGGTTCTCTAGAACAAGTATTCCAGACTATAGATAAAATCCTGAAATCGCGAATAGGTTATAGTGAGCTCAGTACCATGCATGAACTAGCCCGATCAGCAGTCCGGTGGACTACTGATTCCGCCACGTTTCCAGACGAAATAGTGGCACAAACGTTTCTGAAACTGCCCCCAGCCGAGCAGCGACTGGTGGGTATGTATATGATCCAGCACCTCATCACACTGTATGAGGATCAGCATTCTGATCCAGGTCCCCTACATGATATATTAAACGAGTTACTACAGTACAGATGGAAAGGTCTAGGTACCGATTTAATTAGTATCATTCTAGAACAGCGCCACAAATACCGAACGTTTCTGAACCCGCATTTTGTTCACGTCTCACCCCCAGAAAGTAAATCATTCTACATAGACAGACAGAACCCGTTACGAGAAGTACATCCAGTCAAGAAAGAGGGTGGTGGTCTAGAACGAGTATTTGTTTACACCCCCATTACAAAGATGGAACTTTTAGAAATGAAAAAGTTAATTCCCTGTCACGATAAAGATCCAGCAGGGTTCCATCGAGAATTAAAGGACATGCTCCGTATGGGAGAATACACGTATCCTGATATCATTAAAATGTTAAAGGTCCTGTTGCTTGCGGGCATATATGAGAAACTCAAAGAAAAAGAATGGGAGGTGGGAGAGAAAAAGATAGATTGGACAGCTCTAGAAGCTGAAGATAATACACGAGTACCCGGTACCGGTCTTGGGGATAAAGCTAAAGAATTGCCCGAGTTATTGATACAAGTTTTGCCAAGATTACTAGCCACGAAAAAGGAAGATTGGGATGCCATCTCAGCCTGTAAACAGAAACAAGACGAAGATACCAGTGATTTTTATTCTAGATTTGAGAAATGTTTTATTATTAATAGTGGTCTGAAAACAAGTAGTGAATCATACCCTCATCTTTTTGTTACTAAACTAGTCGAGAATTCAAGTCCGCAAGTTAAAAATCGAGTTCTGAAAGTCGAAAGTACCTGGCAAGCTAATACTCCGTCACAGATGTTACAAATGCTCCAGTACCACCAGAACAGAATCAGGGAAGAGCAAGAACACGAAAGGAAACGTATGAAAGACACGAAAATGAAAGTATTAGTTGCACAATCTGTTCCACAAGACAGTCAGAAGAGGGGTACGAATCAAGTCAGTCATTCTGCAGTTCCCGTTAAAGGGACCTGCAATTATTGCAAACAGCCAGGTCATTTTATAAACGAGTGTGCAGTTCTGAAACACAACATAGCTACTGGTAAGACTAAAGAAAGACCACGTCCGCCTAGACAAGAACAAGTCCCACAGACTTCTCAGCCACCACAGAATGCACAACAGACAGTTACAGCACCGCAGCCTATAGCTGCAACACAGCACGTTACACAGCAGATGTATCAGTATGCACAGTCCGAGTATCCAGATTATCAGCCATATTCATGAAACAGCCTAGAGAGGGAGGTAGGCTTGCCTCTCATCGAGATACCTGTAGATCAAGAGGGTCCCTTTGTACACAGTCAAGTATTAGGGAAATACAGAAAGTTTCTGATTGATACAGGGGCAAGTAGGACTACAATCAGTCATGACGAGGTTCCAGGGGCTCCGCTCTCAGGCTCAAGAAATGTTTCCCTTGGATTTTCAGGAAAGCCGATTGTTAATGAAATATCGAAACCAGTTTCCCTAGAAGTTGGTCCATTGTCCCGAACTACTGATTTGTTACTTACGAAATCTTGTCCAGAAAATTTGTTAGGCATCAAGACATTGAAAGAGTTAGGAGCAGTTATATGCTGCTCCCCAGAAGGAGTACGATTGTTCCTTAGAGATTTTAAAGGTCATTATGTATTACGCGATTTTGATCCAAGATTATTGAATGTACCACAGCATTTATGGGCGCAAGGTCCAACTGATGTAGGTTGTATGCATATCACACCCCATCGTGTGACTCTGAAGCAAGGTGTAGTATTACCACGAATCCGACAGTACAAATTGCCACCTGAGGCTGTAGCAGCCTTATCCAAAATTATTGACGAGCTCATTGCTCAAGGAGTGGTTGTAGAAACTGACTCCAATGTATGTAATTCTCCTATTATTCCAATTCTGAAACGTACTGATCCAAATGCACCTCCAGTATATCGATTAGTGATTGACCTTCGAGAGCTTAATAAATGTATCATTCCCCAGTACCCAGTAGTTCCAGATATTTCTTCTCTATTGACAGCTATTGATTCCGAAGCTACGTTCTTTACAGTTATCGACCTCAAGAACGCATTTTTCAGTGTTCCCATTCATCCAGACAGCCAGTTCCTTTTCGGATTCTGTTTAAATGGAAGGAGCTATAAATTTACACGAGCTCCTCAAGGTTTCACGGAAAGTCCTAGCATTTACAGTCAAGCACTTAAAAGACAACTAGATAATATTCACATGCCAGCTGACACTGCCCTGCTCCAGTATGTCGATGATCTACTGGTCACAGCCCGTTCTGAACGTGACTGCGAACGTGCGTCACTTAAAGTCCTGTATTTTCTGGCCGAGATGGGGCACAAGGTGTCCCCTTCCAAATTACAATTCTGTGTCCAGCAAGTGGTCTACTTAGGACACTTACTGTCCAAGAGGGGTAGGCAGTTGACACCTGACCGTATCCAGTTAATAGCATGTCTTCCACAGCCCAAGACCCAGAAGGAGGTACGAGCTTTTATCGGCCTCACTTCTTACTGCAGACAATGGATTCCTCAGTATGCATTTCTAGCTAAGCCACTGATACAGTTAACGACACAGGAGGCAGCCGTATCGACTGTCCTCCCCTGGATCCAGGAACATACACTTGTTTTTAATGAATTAAAGAAAGCCTTATGTAATGCACCTGTTCTAGCAACACCGAACTATAGTAAGCCTTTTACACTTTTTGTCACAGAACGTGATGGTACTGCATTATCCGTTCTCACACAAGATCAAGCAGGACAATACAAGCCCTGTGCTTATTTTTCTAGCACATTAGATCCAGTAGCCCAGGCTTTACCTGCGTGCCTCAAGTCAGTTGCAGCCACAGCTCTAGCTATCAGACAAAGTGATTCCATAGTGTTAGGACACTCCCTGACAGTACAAGTTCCACACTCCGTGGAAGTTCTTTTAAACAGAACACAGACTCAGCACTTGACAATTGCACGTTTAACAGGTTATGAATTGACACTATTCCAGCCACACATAGAAATCAGACGCTGCAACATTTTACATCCAGCTACACTGTTACCGTCAGTTACTTCAAATCCTGCCACACATGACTGTGTGGAAGTTGTTAACACCATGACAAAGCCAAGACAAGACCTGACAGATATTGCATTACCTGATCCCGACCTGACACTTTATGTGGATGGTTCATGTATGAGAACAAGTACAGGAGAACTAGTAGCCGCGTATGCAGTGACTACTGAAACCGAAGTTATAGAAACACATCGTATTGACACCCTGTCTGCTCAAGCAGCAGAGCTAGTCGCTCTGACCCAAGCCTGCATACGTGCCAAGAACCTGAAAGTTAACATATACACAGATTCACGTTATGCATTCGGAGTCGTACACGACTTTGGAGTGCTCTGGCAAGAAAGAGGTTTTATGACTTCTCATGGAACCAAGATTCAGCATGGTCTTCTCATTTAAGCTCTGTTAGATGCAATACATTTACCGACAGCTATCGCTATTATGAAGTGCAAAGCACATACGAAAGCCACTGACATCATTTCCCAAGGTAACGATCTAGCAGACCGAACCGCCAAGCTTACAGCTCAGACTCCAGACATTCCAGTTAACACAATACTGACACATACTCCAGAACAGACTACTTGTATGACAGTTAAGGACCCTACCCAAGATATCATAGACATACAGTTACATGCTACTCCAGAAGAAATCAAGAAATGGTCCGAACAAGGAGGGGTCCAAACAGATCAAGGATGGTTGACGAAGGGAAAAGCCACATGGTTTCTCCCCGACTCTATGGTTCAAGTCATTATTAATACCGCACATAGTCCTGCACATTTAGGAGAAAAAGCCATGTTAGACAGCATCCAGAACCTTTGGTCCAACAAGCATTTACAAGCTGCAGCCAAGCAGAAAGTCCGTACCTGTATGATATGTTGTCAGTTCAATCCAGGTAAAAGTGTCCCGGTGGAACAAGGTGGTTTCCAACCTCCTGACCACCCTTTTGAAGTCCTCCAGATGGATTATATTCAGATGGAGCGATGTCGAGGTTTCAAGTATGTCCTCGTAGTTGTATGCGCTTTGTCCAGGTGGACAGAAGCATATCCAGTTCCAGATTACACAGCCGCGACCACTGCCAGGCAGTTGGTTCGTGAGTATTTTCCCCGCTATGGATTACCGAGGGTCGTGTATTCAGATAACGGCCAGCCATTCTCATCCGAGCTTATGAAACAAGTTTCCCTTCTGTTAGGGTACCAGTGGAAGTTCCATTGTGTACGCCATCCTGAAGCAGCCGGTCTCGTAGAGAGACATAATCAGACTCTGAAAATCCGAATTGCCAAAATATGTAAAGAAAAAGGTGTAGACTGGCTAGTAGCCCTGCCAGTTGCTCTATTCTATATGCGAATGGTTGCACATTCCAGATCAGGTCTGTCCCCGTATGAGGTCGTATTCGGCCGTCCTCCTAATATGTGGGGTACTCCTCGACCCCGAAAGATTACCGATGTTTCCAGTAATATGCTGACAGATTACCTAGCTTCCTTGATGTCTGCCCTACACTCTTGTCGTTCACAGGTTGCCGCTACATTTTCAGACAACACTGAGGTGAAACCGCATGAGATCGTTCCAGGTGACATGGTCTTGGTGCGAAATTTTGATCGTTCAAGTCCGCTGGAGCCCCGTTGGAAGGAGCCCCGCCTCGTCCTCCTCACCACCCGGAATGCAGTGAAAGTCGAGAATCGGAAGGGGTGGATCCATTCCAGTCATGTGAAAAAGTTTCATGGACTTAAGCAAAAGACATTCATTAAAGACTGCCTCATTCCTAAAGACTGCCCAGATACAGACTCTGAATCGAAAATTCCCCTGTTAGAGAAAACTCCGCAGCAGGAGTATAAACAGAAACTCCGGTCTAGTAAAATAAGTCAGCCAGTTTAATTGTTTAAGTCCCTCTCGGGTGAAGCGGTTAGACAGGTTCCTGACATGTATGAGATAGACCCACATAGTGAGAGAGTTAGTCAAAACTCTAAGAGAATCCGTTATCGAAAAAATGTTTGCAGTAGATGCATTGTCACTCTGTTATTTCTTATGTTTTTGAGTCTTATGGTTACCTGCACAAGTTATGCTTTACATTTATGTTTTCCGATGTTGCATGTACATATGTTTTCCAATGCTACAGTAGAGCACACATTTAGTGATCTGCCTCCTCACGAGCTATCCTATCGTCTTGCTATGCGAAACAATACCTTTATCCGAATGTTGCATTATTCACACCAGACCAGCAATGCCACTAATTGTTGGGTGTGTGGTCGACTCCCCCCTTTCCAGACACCGAAGGGAGTTCTGCCACTCTTTCCTTATCCATTTTCACATAATGGTTCGTGTGGAGCATGGTCCACGTTAACGTCATCCTCAACTGATATGTCCCTTCTGAATCGCCCAGACAAGCAAGGTCTCACCCATAGAACAGGGTTAGATCTAGAAAATGAAGTGTATGATTTAGGTAATTATTCCTCGAATTTCATGATCTTGAATGTTCAGTCCGATACTACTCCAGATCTGCCTGCTATTTCAGTACTACTATGGTCGAGTATAGTGACAGTGGGAAATCTATTTTCAAAGCCTCACGTCATTCGTATTTTGTGTGTGGTCAGACCGCATATGTACGTCTGCCCCTAGATTGGGATGGAACATGTTATATTGCCTTCCTACTGCCACCAGTTTTTCTAGCCCCATCTGATTATCACAGAAACACACATCTAGTACACGTTAGACATAGAAGGGAGATCGAGTCCCCAATTGTCGATCAAACTGAAACTACTTTAGTACAATATCAAGACTTAAATAAAGGTTTCTTCTTCTTTATAGGCCCTGTCCAGAATAGTAAGTTAATCCGTAGGTTAACCAGAACCCTTGAAGCAGTAGTGAATGAGACTACTTCTGCTCTAGGTAACTTAACTGAAGAACAATCTGCTATGAGATTTGTCGTGCTCCAAAATCGTCTCGTTCTTGACGTCATACTGGCCGATAGAGGAGGAGCATGTAGAGTCATCAGATCTAGTTGCTGCATTTTCATTCCTAATAACGCGCCGTCTGTTTATTCAGCTATAACCAGACTTCATAAAATTGCCCATCAGTTACACCAGAATCCAGGCACCTGGACATGGTCCGGTTGGCTCTGGAGTATTATATCTGCCTGGGGATGGAAAGTATTGTCATTCCTAGGTATAGCAGTAATGATCATATTCAGTTGCTGCCTCTGTTTACAATGTGGCCCTGCGATTTGCGGCTTGTGTGCTACCTCTTGTATTCCTAGTCCTAGTCCTAAGTCCCGTTCCAAGACAATTCGAGACGAGCAAATGATGCTATATGAAATGATAGATGGTATCATGAATATTGATGTTTCCTGATGGAAACGTAGGGCACAAGGAGGGAATGTGGAAAAGTAAATTTTGCCATGTTATATGTGCCTACGTGTTCCTCATCTTATGTTATATGTGCATGATCGATATGCATATGTATCCCCCTATGATCGATTAAAGACGCAATTATAGTTGTGTCCAACTCTAGTATGCCAGTTTCCAGTTCTCGTGAAAGCAACGAGTATTAGGCCTATGTAAACCTATGTTGCCACGTTTTGCAGTGTGCACGTTAATTCAGTAAATGTCCCCGTTTCTAGGCCTCAAAAGGGCCCGGACACCAGATTCAAGCTCCTGTCTCCTGAACCCTCTCCGAGGAGCGATACAGCCCCCACCTGCATCCCTGACCCTTCACTTACTTCCTGCCTCACAGTGCCCGGCCCGGCCTGGCTCTGCCTGCCTGTCTGCCAAGAGTATGTTATGCTTCTAGTTATCAGTCCAGCCCTCCTTCTCTGCATTCTTAAGCTACTGAATCGCATCAATAGTTTCAGCCATAGTCTAGCCTTCCTGTCTCCATGTAAGAGAAATACTGTATTAATATTCATAGAATATTCCTCGCACACGCAATACATGTAGAATAATACATGCACCAGCCTTAGTGTCAAGTAGCCTTTACCCTGATAACTTTTGTATTCTATCAACATGTACTCCAAACACCAGATACCAGATATGCCTTAGGTACATGTCGCCCTGACTTCGCAGACTTTAGTCTCCTCTTCTAGCGCAGAAGTCATAGCCCCCAGTTCTCCCTAGTAACACGTCATTGCCCGTTTGCGCGCACCACTAGGTTAGAGGTCCCAGCTGCTCGAGTAGCCCCCTCCATGTTTCCGCCTCATTCATGACATTTCTGTGACGTTTCCTACCACATGTCTATGTATACGCCCTGTACACGCCTCTTGTTACACCTACTTTATGCCTTATCTTTCGCGACTGCTACAAGTTACGCCTACTGTTACGCCTACTGTATTGAATGTAATGCAATTGTTTTGGTATATATACTGTATACTGTTAATGTGATGTACCCATTACAGCCCCAATTCCTCGATTCCTGCCCCCGGCAGCTGCCATCCGTCTATTCCCATGCAGGCTGTCCTGTTCCTGTCCCTTATGCCTTATTAAAGCCTGTAAAGACTCTCGATACCTCGAATCCTGACTCTTATTTATTGAGCTATCTGTTATTTGTATATCTTGTCAAAAATAGAACCGGTAATTAATTATTTATTTACCACACCTTACAAGTGGAAGTGTTTGTAGTGTCTGTCAGATTAACTGCCCCACTTCCCTGCTTTCATGTGAGGAGTCGGTGATTCAATGGTTGAAGGTGGTTGAACCTAAGGTGCCTCTAAGGTGCTAGGCTGTTCGCAGTGCACCTTAATTGGATTTACTAAAGGACAAGTAAAAAAGGAAAGGGAAAAAAGAGCAATCTTCCCACTCTTGCTCAGAGGGGGATGAATTCTAATGAAACCACTGACACAGAGGGCACCCCAACTGAGGGCCACATATTAATAATGCCAGCTAAAACCACTAAGGCTTTAAAAACAGCAAACCTGATGAACCTGATAGAGATAGAGGAACTATCATTATCGGGCACCTATAAGAAAGATAAAGGCAGAGGGTCTGGATATAAGCAGGTTGTCTGTTTTAATAGCCTTGTCCTCTTCAACCCTTTCTAGCAAGTCAAATCCAACTAGTTTAATGGTGATTGTTTCTGGGTCTGGGTCTGGATCAGAGATGAGTGTAAGTTCTGATGACGTGCATGAGTTGCAGAGGGCTACACCTGAACTCAAGCCGGGAATAGAAGGAAAGGAGGATAACCGAGTACAGCAGTCCAAGCAGGTATTTGTTTCTAGGTAAACCTCTGTGGAAATAGCCATCCAACAATCTTAGAGGCCCCCAGTGTTAGCTGGAGTACAGTGGCAGCTCCTCCGTAAAGGCAGAGGAGAGTCACCTTACTACTCAAAAAGAAAACTAAAATGATACCAACGTATTGTTGTTATCATTTTAGATTTCAGTTACTCTTGGGGTGGGACGGGGTTGACCAGAGCATGGGAGCGGAGTGGTTTCCACTCCTTAAGTATGCAGTTTGCATCTTTACCACCAGGCTGCATTACGCAGCCTGATGAGGAACATGCAAAGGGTCCCTGTTCTCATCTGACTGCCAATCCACGGCACTCAGACCAATCACAATGTTGCATTACAGTGTTGTGATTGGCTCAGGGGAGCCTCGGAGCCAGGGGGCTTCCTCCTGCTACCTGCTGCCAGATGGAGACAGAAAGAAGAGGACAGAGGAGTGGCGGTGGCCAGCTGTCAGATGTAAGCACTTTTTAAAAACTTTTTAGCCCCCTCCAGTCACCACCCAGGTCCAATAGCAGCGCCTACTGCTGGGGGAAGAAATCTAGTCCTCAAGTAATTAGCTGTTTGTTTACCCTACTACAGGAGGTGCTAATGGAAGTTAAGCTAGAGAAAATGGCCCAGAAAGAGAAGGAAAATAAGATGGAGTGTTTTGGTAGCAGGGACTGTTAGATTTGAAATGTTATTTCCGTAATACACCAAACCGAAATGCTCCCTTTGCTATGCTCAAACTCTATTCCGTGTTAAGTTAGCATCCATGGCGCCATCTTTATTGGCGCCATCTTGTTCTGTAACTAAGATCAAGCTTCTGTCTCATAATGCTTGCCTCAAGAGAAAGCTGCTGGGATGCATTTGCATCTCCATGGTTAGGCCTCAATGGACTATCAACAACAAAAAGGGGGAGAGAGAGAAAATCGAAATGGATTCGTTCTCCCTAAACATATGTAAATAAACAAACAGAATCCACTCTTCGTGTATTGGGTGTATCCTCCACAGTTGGGGAACACCTTCCTTGTTTTTAGGTCCCCTCACACTCCAACAGGCCCCTTGGTGTCATGCTTCATCATCGGGGTTATCGTACCCCTCTACGGGGTACGGCGTGCTGCGACCTACGGATACGCTGGAGCACTTTGTAGACTATATGTGGTGCGGATGAGGGGTTTTAATTTATGTGAGTGTATGGTGGGGTTTAGAACTAAGTGAAGGTTAAAAAGGACCTGGCTCGTGGAGTGACTAAAAAATATTTAATAAGCCCCCGGGCTGGTTCTGTTAAAATTAAAGTGTGGGAGGTTACCACGCAGACAATGTGCATTACCTCCTCTCGGTGTGCGTCGACATGTTTCGGTGTAAAGACACCTTCTTCAGGACGGGGTGCACAAATCCCCACCTTACTCACGTTTCTCTAACTTGTATCAGAATCTCCAATAAAAAGTGAGAATTACAGTGCAGGTACAACAATGTACCTAACAAAACGTCGTTTTTTAGTCAACTGTTTAGATGGGGTTGAAAAGCTTCATGAGCCAAACGTCAGGGTCTGGTATGCTATTTAGCACGATTTCAGCAAGAAAATTCCTCCCGATCGACCCCTCCGTGGCTCCGGTGAATATGGAAGTTAAGCTAGAGAAAATGGCCCAGAAAGAAAAGGAAAATAAGATGAAGGAGTGTTTTGGTAGCATGGACTAATAGATTTGAAATGTTATTTCCGTAATACACCAAACCGAAATGCTCCCTTTGCTATGCTCAAACTCTATTCCGTGTTAAGTTAGCATCCATGGCGCCATCTTTATTGGCGCCATCTTGTTCTGTAACTAAGATCAAGCTTCTGTCTCATAATGCTTGCCTCAAGAGAAAGCTGCTGGGATGCATTCGCATCTCCATGGTTAGGCCTCAATGAAGCATGAGAAAGTTGCTTGTTAACGCATACCTTTCCCTGAGATAGAGGGTGCTCCTACGATTTCAGCTGCAAGCACAGACTGTATGACCTTGCCAAAGAGAGAGAGTGTGCCCAGTCAAAGACTCTTAGCTCATCTCTGTGTGCCCCTTTGTTCTTCTGTGCTCTCTGTGGAAAGGTACTGGGTGGATGTGTCTTGTGCTGATGCTCAAATGTATAATTATTCCCTTTATGCTGGAAAAAGTCAGTCCCTTGTCAGCCATCATAGGAGCCTGGTTAGACTGAACTTCGCTGCGGTGTATTTTGTTCATAAATCAGTTTGATTGCATTATCTACTGGATTATCGACTCTTCATTTCCTGGAAGGCTAGTGGAGGTCGAGAGTGACCCTGATGACTCTATTTGGGTCACTTCCTTTAGTTGGTGCCCGAACAAGCACTCCACCAGGTGACCCATCCCGCCATAATCGGGTCGAGGGATCAAAGTTGCATCCGGTCGGAGGGGCAGATCAGGGATCCCCGTATGAAGAGCTTGGTTCTCGCAGCTGCCCCACCTCTCTGATCAGGCGACTCCTCATCTAGTGGTCATTTCGGCTGGGGACCTGAAAATTCGAAACCCTTGGATCTGACTGTTTGGTCCGAAGAGTCGGTAATGGTGGAAGAGCGAATAAGAGGAAAAGAACTATGTTTATTGGCTCCAAACCACTAGACCATACTCCAACATTTCCATATTTGGGGCACTACATCGATAACAAAATAACTCAGACACGCCAAGTCCCTGGCGTGTACCGAATCAAAGTGACGTGCCACGGGGTAGGCTGAATCATGGTTCACTATCGCACGGAGATGCTGCAATATCCTCACATGCACCTGCGACCTAGTGCTACCCACATAGCTCAAGCCGCAGGTGCAGGTCAGGACATATACAGCAAACTCCGTGCGGCAGTTGAAATTGCCTTTTATTGCAGTCTTGATGCCAGAGAACGGATTGTCATAATGGGTAGTGTTTTGTCCAAATTTACATGCACGGCATGAACTGCATTTGAAGAAGCCCTTCCTCATGAGCCAGTCACTGCCACTGACTAGTTCTGGGCTGGGCTTAACTAACTTGCTGTGCATGCTATAGGCTTCTTTAAAAGTGACAATAGGTCTGTTTGAAACTCTTGAACTTAACACACCATCTGTTTTTAAAATGGGCCAATGCCTATTGATGATGGATTTAATTTGCCTTTGTTGGCGGCTGTAGGTAATAATTAACCTAGGTGACTGATCAGAAGGTGCCGCCACTGGAGACTTTGGTGACAAGAGAGATGTTCTAGACCTTTCCTGAGTTTTTGTTAATGCCTTGGAAAGGGTAGTCTCGCTATAGCCCCTGGCCCTCAAACGTTCCATCATGGCTGTTGCGCCCTCTTCAAATTTCTCATCACTATTGCAGATTCGTTTCAATCTCAACAGTTCCCCCAACGGTATGCTTTCAATCACATGTCGGGGGTGTCCACTCCTGGCATACAATATGCTATTGCCAGCAGTGGGTTTGCGATATAGAGAAGTCATTATGTTGTTCCCAATGATGTCAATTTGGACATCTAAAAATTGGGCCGATTGTCTGCTTATGTTGGAAGTGAAAAATAGATTGCTGGTGTTGGTATTAAGAACCTTGACAAATTGTTGTGCACTTGAAATGTCACCATGCCATATACAAAAGACATCATCAATAAATCTCATCCAGTACATAACATTGTTGTAACCAGGTGTTGCTACAAGATCCCGCTCCTCCCACCAGCCCAGGTGTAAACACGCGTAGCTGGGGGAGAAGCAGGATCCCATCGCAACACCCCAGATCTGTTTCCAAATGTCTTTGCCGTACATGAAAAAATTGTTGTTGAGACACCAGTTTACTAGATTACATAACATTTGATTATGTCCATAGTACTCGCATGACCTTTGTCCTAAGTAGTGTTTGATGGCCTCAATGCCTTTACAGTGTTCAATACACGTATAAAGGTATTCAATGTCCAGTGTAATCATACACCAGTTTGTTTGCCATTGTATTGTGTTGAGCCTGGACAAAAAATCGCTGGTGTCTTTGATGTAACTGGCAAGATCCTGGACATAACTTTGCAAAAAGAAATCAATATAACGCGAAACATTCTCACCCATACTTTTGAGTGCAGAGATGATTGGTCTGCCTGGGGTTGGATGGCGCATTTTGTGTACCTTTGGAATTAGGTATAAGTGGGGCATCACTGGGTTTTCCACATGTAGAAATGTATATTCCTCAGATGATATTAAATGTTCCCGCTTGTATGACAATAACATACGTTTCAAAGTATCCCGGGCTCGTTTGTACTCCAGGCCATTACTTGAAACATAACAATTTTTGTCACTCAATTGTCTTAATTCCTCAGTTTCATATTCTTTTCTTTGCCAAAGGACAATATTCCCTCCTTTATCCGAGGAGTTGATCACTATATCCTGGTTTTTGCTGAGTTTCTTCATCAATTTGTTGTACTGGAATGATTGAAAATTTTCTTTCCATTTGACGTGTTTCTGTCTTTGTATTCACTTGTTTAGTGTCTTTAAATCTTCCACCACACATTCGTGGAATATATCCACTGCATCTTTAGGCATGACTGGGACAAACTTGCTCTTTGCTTTAAAGGGGCTTTCCCCTGCTCCCCTTTGTGGGACATCAATAGCACGAAGCTGATCTTGGATATTTGATATGCTGTTATCTTCATTTGTGTTGGAAAAAGAAACCGATCCCAAGTCACAAAGAGTTAAAAGAGTTCTCGCATCACTTGCTGCTGCCAGAGTAGACTTGCCGGGCCTTTTCTTTTGTTCATTGCAATTTGTTTCCTTGACATTCGATTTAATAGCGAAGAATTTTTTAAGCTTGAGTTTCCTGATAAAAAGAAATACATCAGCTCGTGTCCCCGTGTAATTAAAGGAACTTTCCGGGCAGTAATTGAGACCCAGAGACAACAGCTGTTGTTCCGTCGTTGTCAAGGTGAGGTTCGATAAATTGGTGATTGTACTTGCCATATCTATTGTTTTTTGTTGTTGTTGTTTCTCTTTTTGTACCAAGGCTTCTTTTTGTTTTGCGGCTGATTTGGCACGTTGCCTCCTTGCTTTGCGCCTGATATTGAGCCGCTTACTGCGCCATAGTTGCACGTTCTGGGTCGAAGTGTCCTTAGGCGGTCCACGACTAAAAAATCGATTTCCTCGCCTAGGTCCAAAACTGCAAACGTATCATTTTCCTGATTAAGGCCTCCAACTGATCCCGTTGTGCTGCACGAACTTGATAGAGAAACAGTTTCCGGGTCTGAAACATTGGAAGCTCCTTGCTCATTACTAGTGTTTGGTTGTTGCACAGTTTTCGCTTGATTGGAAGTTTGACGCTGTTTTCTGGCTTGGTCAAATTTTCGTGAGAAAGTGTAGATACGACCCGTTTCATAATCTTCGAGGTCACGTTGGAATTTGTTGATTTTCCGTAGTTTTATTTTCTCCTCGTGTTTTTTAATCTTTCCCCAATTTCTTTACGACTTTTTTCAATCATTGTTTTAATATCCGCCTCCTCATATTTATCCAATTCTTCATTTATTTTTGCAATTTCTTCAAGCAGAGTCGTTCTATCGAGCACTGCATACTTGATTAGAATCCTAATCAGGTTCATAGATGCGATGAGATTGCTTTCTCCCCATTCTTTCAACATGGCGGGATTAGGGTCCACAAAGCTGGGGGCAAGTAATATACGTAAGCCCCTCGGCACCCTCCCCGCTTCTTCATATTTAGTCAGGGACTTGTGCTCCCACCATAATATATATATATATATATATATATATATATATATATATATATATATATATATATATATGTTTTGTTTTTTGCATAAGATGAATGGTTTAAGAAAGGACGAATTGTGTGGCATTATGGGAATGGTAGTTCCGTGGAGTTTTTTAGCACGTGCTTTCAATTTGGCTTTGAGTGAATACATCACTCTCTGCATGTACGGGGCCCCATGGTGAAGTTCAGCCATCCGTTCCTGGTGCCGCATAAAGCTTTAAAACAACAACAGTATTATCAGGATTTTGGCAGTAACATAACACGTTTTTGCAATCCTGGTCAGAGGTCACACTTCGGAGCCCGGGTTATCAGCTCGGGACAGCTGGAAACGGGACAATGGCAGTCATCATTTTAGTATAATTCGTGACATTGAGCAGCATAATTTTTAAAGTATGTTTTACATAATTGTGTAAATCTGGCAATACAAGTTGATGAGTTTGGCGGTGCAACGTTTAAAAGCCAATCTTTTACCATGGTGGATGTTTTAAATATTTGCATGTGCATGCAATTACTGATACTACTTGCCATAACGATTTTTCCAGCTAAAAAACAATATTGTATTATGCAATGTATTGAATAATGTATATTTTACCTGCAACAACGCTGGTTTTTAGCTGTAGTATATTATGTTATGGAGCATTCTGAGTTGCATGCTGACTGTATACACAAGAGTATTCTTTCTATGTTTATTAAGTGATCCAATGGGAAGGGCTATTTAATCTGTTTGTATTCTGGCGCCAAACTAGATTGATGAAGGCTTCTTGAAAGCCGAAACGCGTATCTCTTTGCCTCTGGGATTGAGGGCAACCTGACTGAATAAATGAATGCTGAATTTTAACACCTCGAGTCTGTGCCTTCTGCCATAGTTTCTGTGGGAGCTGGATTTTGTTGTTCATATATATATATATATATATATATATATATATATATATATATATATATATATATATATATATATATATATATATATATATATATGTTTTGTTTTTTGCATAAGATGAATGGTTTAAGAAAGGACGAAGCAATGTGTAATCGGAGAGAATGTGAAATAAGATAGTTACAGAGCATGTTGTGATAAAAAATTAGAAAACAAGGGATAGTGTAAGGAATGCTCAAGTTAATAATTCATGATCAATTTGAGTGAGTGTGTTTAATTTGGATTAAACCTCATACTTTAATGTGTATTTAATTTGGAAAAGGTGTTTCAAGCATTCTAGGCAGCATGTATTTAGGCTAAATTAAAAAGGTTTTCAAAGTTGAAAACCACAGTTCGTACTGAAGTTTGTTTTGGCAGGCTTACTGCTGCCTTTGGCTTTGAGATAGGAAATGGAGTGTGCTCTTTCCTCCTGTTCCTCTTTTGTGTAGGAATCTAGGACCCTAGTGTAATTTTCCCGATTTATGACCATATATAGGTATAAATGACCTGATCCTTATATAGGCATAGAAATCATTACCATATTTAGACTGAGCCTATGCACCGAAATACGGCATGGCTACTTCCACTAAGTTCCGAGAATCAACAACGATTTCTTAGAAAAACCTGCCTTCAGCAGCTAGGGACTTTCCCTCGCCTGAATACTAATTTATCTAGGAAATCATGGAGTTTTCAAAGAACTGAGTCTTTGAGTGACGTTATTATGTCCAATCATATGTCAAACTCGGCACCTTCAAGGTATAAATATGCCTACATTTGCCCAGACAAACATACAGTGGTTTTTAGCAGATCGACTAACTACTTGCCCGACGCCCTGCAGCAGCAAGTGCAGAAGGAAGCTGACCCTCCAGCCTACGCACTGAGAGACGCTGTCTTTTCTCCTGCCGAGAAATTCAGCTCCAGTGTTTCCAGGCTACCCTTGCTTGTTGATGGGAAATCGAGTCCTGAGAGAGAGATACAAGACCTCCTTCATTCTAAAACCAAGGTGCGGAGCTGATTAGATCCTTAAGAGAATTCTTGGAATAGATTATTGGCAAAGAATACTAAACTTAGGCTACACCTCACTTACTTCTTCCCTTGTACTAGACTTAGGTTAGGTACACCGGGGTAGGCGTATTTTAGAAGCACCAGTTGAGTACTTTTAGTCATTATTTTATAACTGTATGTATTTTAGGTATTTTATGGCTCAGAAACCATATCATGCTTTAACAGTACTACTTTATAATACTTATCGTATGATATGCCTTGTACTTTATAACCAGTATTACGATTGTAGCAGTACATTTCTTATGCTCGAGAAAGAAGACTGTTCAATAAGTACTTTTTATTGAAAACGCCCGTCTCTCTATTTTCTCAGCAGCTCTGGTGAAACGAAGCATGCACGATTGACTCAGTAAAATAGTTATCTATTGTTTTGTCCCTGCGATTTGTGGCCATTATAACAGTTAGTACCCCTGATTCGCATATTGTCTCAGTGTCTTTTTGCTAACGTGTATTCTTGAGGCATGGCCAGCAGTGATGATCATGTCTGTTATTTCTGCTGCTATTTCCACTGTGGTTTTTCATCCCCTGATATTAGTGAGTACTGGGACACAGGTTTGTGGATTTGAGGATAGAGACTGAATGCAAATGGATTAACATGTGCGATCTAAAGTTGGAAATGCAGAAAAAAGGGAACAAGGTATTTCAGTTGTTGCCGCCAGGGGAAAGGTGAGAGAGTGAAGATGTTTATAGATTTTAGTGGGCAGTATTTGTGTCTCAAAAGGGGATTTGATTGTTTGCAGATTTGTTTTTACTGTTTTTTGCAATAGCGACTTATTTGTAGACATTTGGAAGTATTTGGTCCACATTGTCTCTTTCTGTTATGTATTTAACATAGCATAGTGCTATGAGTGTTTTGGTGGGTGTTTTAGACGCATTAGTTTTAGGATATGTTTTGCGCCCTCTTGCTCTGATTATTGGTCCTTTTTACCATGGGTTTTCCGTTTGCACTCATGCCTAATTTTGGAGAGACTGTGATGGGTTTGGTATCTTACTATTATTGCCTTTCGGCAGGTGAATGTCTGATGCTGGGTTTTAATGTAAACAGTACATAGTGTTTGCCCCCCCCCCTTGAGTTTTGCAGATGCGCCATTCACTTTATGGGCAACAGGCAGAGGTGGGATTGTTACAGATGTCCTATGTTTTGATCTCAGCTATAGACAATGCTATCTTGCCTTGTATCCCTTATTGTCGGAAACAAAGGTGGGGCAGCGAGCCTTGTTGTGTATGATACAGAATTTGGTTGAGAAGGGTGTTGGTGAGGAGACGACTGTCAAATAGCAATAGCCCCATTATATTGATTGTGTTTCCAATTTTGTGACTGATTGGTGTGCAGCTCATCTGCTGTTCTAGCCATTGCTATGCTTCTGCTAATGGTTCTTTTTGCTGCTCAATATTTTTCTATCATTGATCTACAATACATTCTTTGGCGGTACTATTTACTTCAATAATAGGTCTTTGTCCAGATTCACGTTGACTGGTAGGAGTCATAGACTCCGCTGCGCTTCTTAGGACTATGCAGAAATACAGATCATCTACAAAAATGGTTAAAAAGGGTAGTAACTTGCTCACCATTTCAGACACACAGCAAAGTTGTAGGGACAGTATACCTCAATAGTAATAGGTCTGGCATTCTTGGCGTGTTTTTCTCTGACTCTTTGCCTTACCTCCTAAGTTATGTAATCTGGGCTGTATTTCGTTTTTGCTAGCTTAGATGCTTTAGGCACTTTGCCAATGCAGATCAGTGTCATGGTGCAAGTGCTCTCTGTGTAACTTGATATTGTGCTCGTTTGTCCCTGATTGCCATATTTGTTTTACCAGTAGATCCCTAGTGAAGTGCACTGAGTGTGGTAGGGCTGATAAATAAACTTGCTACTAGTTGGATTGCAGAGCTGATTGTGCCACCCACTTGAGTAGGCTGGAAATGATGCCTCAGGTCTGTCATCCCAGGGCCTGCATGCAGTTTGTAAATAGGACACCCTATGGCGGGCCCAAGGTACCACCCTGGCAGGGTGCAGTGTAGGTCAAAAGTAGGACATGTACTGGTGTGAGTAACATGTACTGATAGTGAAACATTGCCAATTTCCTTTTTTTAACTATTGAAAGGCTATCTTGCCCATAGGACAGAATTGGGAATGCTTTGTAACATTTTACAAGCATATCTTCCCATAGGGATAAGATAGAAAATTGGAGTCTGGTAACCCTGAACTCAAAATTTGATAACACATCTTTCAGAAAGGATGGTTTTAAAGTCTGTGTTTAAAAATAGCACTTTTAGAACGTGGCTATTTTCGTGTTCAACATGTCTGTGTGCCTCTGCCTGATTGTGGATTGACTGTCTGGATTCAATGTTACAGAGAGCGAGGATGTGCATTTGGTATGGTGTCCTTTTGTGTTGTTTTCTCTGTGGTACTGTGAGTATTTGTACAAACACTGTATACATTGCCTTTGGGATAAGCCTGTCTGCTCATGCCAAGCTTCCACGGGGGTGAGCGGGGTTATCTAAACAGTGTATCCACCTTACCCTGCCTGGAGGGAAGGGTCCCTATTTGGACAAAGGTACCTACTCCTGCCAACTAGAGACCCCCATTTCTAACAAATAGATATTGCATTTAGCTTTGGATTGCCAGGGAATATGCTTTTCAAAGGGGTAAGCATTGGAGACAAGAGGTTTCCTACTTAAGTCACCTATTGTCAAAGGGGGGTAGAAGAGTAGCTCCTTGGTGAACTAACTCATTAAATGAGGTGCATAGGGTTGCATGAGGTGCACAAATATTTACCTGGAATGCCTGAAACAGTATTCTGGGCAACTGACACTTGGTAAACGAACAAACTGCAGTTTCTTTGGCATCTGTGCTTGGTACATATATTGTTGCATGTCATTTTGTGTTGTAAGTACACAAGATGGTTTGTTGTGCACTTTCTGTCTTTGATGCTACTGCAAGAGCCCTCCCGAGCTGCCTAGAGGGCCGTCATGACGGTGGCCGTCTCCATAAGACAATCGATTGGACTCTTTTTTTCCCACTGATCTTACAGTTATGCTGTGAACATGCCCTTGAATAAACAGAGTAGTGTAGGAGAACAAGGGTACCCCGATAAAGGAACCTGGGGTTAGAGTATGTTTAAAAAAACAATGGTTTAGGGTTTGCCTCAATAGGTCCAGAGCGAGAAAGACCCTAAAGGGAGAAAAAACTATTTTAAGCTAGACAATTATTCAGCAGGGGAGCAAAGATGTAGGGAAACATAGATAGTGTATAATTTAGGGATTTAATTTTTACTTTATACATTGGTCTGAGTTAGTACTGGTTATTATCAGGTGCTCAAATAAAGTGAAAAAGTGAGTAAAGTGACAGAGTGAAGGTGAACTAAAAACATAACATCACATTGACAACAAGAATGTAACTCCACATAAATATGTACAATGAAGGGGGTTCCTATTGTGAGGGTCAACAGCGTTTTGATCTTTTAATTATTTAAGATCTCCCTTTATGTGAGCACCTGATAATAATCTAAATTACCAACTCAGACCAATGTATAAAGTAAAAATTAAATCCCTAATTTATACATTGTTTTTTCCTCCTTTGGGGTCTTTCTCGCTCTGGATCATTGAGGCCAACCCTGAACCATTGTTTCCTTTAAACTTTGAATAAACAGAGACACAGCACCTCTAACCGGCTATAAATTAGCACTGTTCGCCAAAAATGTAATGAATAAAAGATGTGTCACCTTGAAGACAGCCATGTTACTGCCCCTCCCTTCTATTAATTGATAGTATTGGAAAAGAAAAGGAGATAAAAAGACAGATAGACTAGACATATGTTCCATTATCTGACCCTCAAGGAGAACAATAGGTGGATGGCTCTTGTTTAAATTCCCAGGTGGCACCACCACTATTGCTCATGTTACCGCAACACTACATACAGTCGTAGAGACATCACGAGTCCCTTATGAGTTAGCCTGAGTAACTGTGTCCTGGGGCTGAGCCTTGCATTCACATAGTGTTAGGTTGACATGAGCTTATTAGAAGTTTAAACGCCATTTTTCCTTTCTGCTGCCTTTCGCACATGGCACACACTTTATTAATTGTTTAGAGTTTAGCAGAGTGTTTTGCTTCACACGATAATAATGTATTTTTCTACATTAGTAGCCTTGCTTGGTAAGCTTAGTCTGAACAGTGAGTGCCGAGGCCTTCAAGGTTATTTCAACACTGTGGTAGTTGTTCGGACTGATCAGGGCACATTCTAGACATAACACATATGCAGCTGTAGCCACCTCTGATATTGGCACGTTTAATAACGCACAGCGTAGGCATGATCACACTCACTTGGAGAACATTTGTATGCAGAGAGCTTGTGCAGAATTTGATGTGATCCACTTCTGCTAATTCCATAGGTATGGGGCCCGCCTATGTATTCCTAAGAGACCTTCTGTAGCTATAAAATAACCTGCTAGCAAGGGAGGGTGAAATATAGGTATATTTTAAACCTGTTTCCATTTAGCATTATAACATGCTTTCTCCCTTTGTATTTTATGGAATAGTAACTATGCTGAAAATTTTGTTTCTTATAATATGTCTGCTTATATTAGCTAAGATGCTGCACATGAGAACATTGCAAAAAACACAGTTGATGGACAGAATGTAGAACAATGTCATACATTCATCCCAGTACAAGGATCTGGGCCTGAATCCATTGTTTTTGTGCACTCCACACCACCCTGGGTTAGACACTGGCTATATGCAAATCAGCTCTGACCCTGTGCCTCATGGGAACAGTCCAGTTCGAACTACCAAGCCATGTCTTTCCCAGGCCGGAATCAAGCATCCAAGGACCGGTTTCTGGCTATCAGCCCTCATCAGCCTGGATAGCTTGACTCCAGTGGTGTGGAGAGCCTGGGACTCATGTCTGAGCATATCCAGCCCACTCGGGGTGAAAATTGCAAAAAACACAGTTGATGGACAGAATGTAGAATAATGTCATACATTCATCCCAGTACAAGGATCTGGGCCTGAATCCATCGTTTATTTGCACTCCACACCACCCTGGGTTAGACGCTGGCTATATGCAAATCAGCTCTGACCCTGTGCCTCATGGGAACAGTCCAATCCGAACTACCAAGCCATGTCTTTCCCATACCGGAATCAAGCATCCAAGGACCGGTTTCTGGCTATCAGCCTTCATCAGCCTGGATAGCTTGACTCCAGTGGTGTGGAGAGCCTGGGACTCACGTCTGAGCATACCCAGCCCACTCGGGGTGAAAATTGCAAAAAACACAGTTGATGGACAGAATGTAGAACAATGTCATACATTCATCGCAGTACAAGGATCTGGGCCTGAATCCATCGTTTTTTTACACTCCACACCACCCTGGTTTAGACACTGGCTATATGCAAATCAGCTCTGACCCTGTGCCTCATGGGAACAGTCCAGTCCGAACTACCAAGCCATGTCTTTCCCAGACTGGAATCAAGCATCCAAGGACCGGTTTCTGGCTATCAGCCTTCATCAGCCTGGATAGCTTGACTCCAGTGGTGTGGAGAGCCTGGGACTCACGTCTGAGCATTCCCAGCCCACTCGGGGTGAAAATTGCAAAAAACAGAGTTGATGGACAGAATGTAGAACAATGTCATACATTCATCCCAGTACAAGGATCTGGGCCTGAATCCATCGTTTTTTTGCACTCCACACCACCCTGGGTTAGACACTGGCTTTATGCAAATCATCTCTGACCCTGTGCCTCGTGGGAACAGTCCAGTCCGAACTACCAAGCCATGTCTTTCCCATACCGGAATCAAGCATCCAAGAACCGGTTTCTGGCTATCAGCCTTCATCAGCCTGGATAGCTTGACTCCAGTGGTGTGGAGAGCCTGGGACTCACGTCTGAGCATACCCAGCCCACTTGGGGTGAAAATTGCAAAAAACACAGTTGATGGACAGAATGTAGAACAATGTCATACATTCATCCCAGTACAAGGATCTGGGCCTGAATCCATCGTTTTTTTGCACTCCACACAACCCTGGGTTAGACACTGGCTATATGCAAATCAGCTCTGACCCTGTGCCTCATGGGAACAGTCCAGTCCGAACTACCAAGCCATGTCTTTCCCATACCGGAATCAAGCATCCAAGGACCGGTTTCTGGCTATCAGCCTTCATCAGCCTGGATAGCTTGACTCCAGTGGTGTGGAGAGCCTGGGACTCACGTCTGAGCATATCCAGCCCACTCGGGGTGAAAATTGCAAAAAACACAGTTGATGGACAGAATGTAGAACAATGTCATACATTCATCCCAGTACAAGGATCTGGGCCTGAATCCATCGTTTATTTGCACTCCACACCACCCTGGGTTAGACGCTGGCAATATGCAAATCAGCTCTGACCCTGTGCCTCATGGGAACAGTCCAATCCGAACTACCAAGCCATGTCTTTCCCATACCGGAATCAAGCATCCAAGGACCGGTTTCTGGCTATCAGCCTTCATCAGCCTGGATAGCTTGACTCCAGTGGTGTGGAGAGCCTGGGACTCACGTCTGAGCATACCCAGCCCACTCGGGGTGAAAATTGCAAAAAACACAGTTGATGGACAGAATGTAGAACAATGTCATACATTCATCGCAGTACAAGGATCTGGCCTGAATCCATCGTTTTTTTACACTCCACACCACCCTGGTTTAGACACTGGCTATATGCAAATCAGCTCTGACCCTGTGCCTCATGGGAACAGTCCAGTCCGAACTACCAAGCCATGTCTTTCCCAGACTGGAATCAAGCATCCAAGGACCGGTTTCTGGCTATCAGCCTTCATCAGCCTGGATAGCTTGACTCCAGTGGTGTGGAGAGCCTGGGACTCACGTCTGAGCATTCCCAGCCCACTCGGGGTGAAAATTGCAAAAAACAGAGTTGATGGACAGAATGTAGAACAATGTCATACATTCATCCCAGTACAAGGATCTGGGCCTGAATCCATCGTTTTTTTGCACTCCACACCACCCTGGGTTAGACACTGGCTTTATGCAAATCATCTCTGACCCTGTGCCTCGTGGGAACAGTCCAGTCCGAACTACCAAGCCATGTCTTTCCCATACCGGAATCAAGCATCCAAGAACCGGTTTCTGGCTATCAGCCTTCATCAGCCTGGATAGCTTGACTCCAGTGGTGTGGAGAGCCTGGGACTCACGTCTGAGCATACCCAGCCCACTCGGGGTGAAAATTGCAAAAAACACAGTTGATGGACAGAATGTAGAACAATGTCATACATTCATCCCAGTACAAGGATCTGGGCCTGAATCCATCGTTTTTTTACACTCCACACCACCCTGGGTTAGACACTGGCTATATGCAAATCAGCTCTGACCCTGTGCCTCATGGGAACAGTCCAGTCCGAACTACCAAGCCATGTCTTTCCCAGACCGGAATCAAGCATCCAAGGACCGGTTTCTGGCTATCAGCCTTCATCAGCCTGGATAGCTTGACTCCAGTGGTGTGGAGAGCCTGGGACTCACGTCTGAGCATACCCAGCCCACTCGGGGTGAAAATTGCAAAAAACACAGTTGATGGACAGAATGTAGAACAATGTCATACATTCATCCCAGTACAAGGATCTGGGCCTGAATCCATCATTTTTTGCACTCCACACCACCCTGGGTTAGACACTGGCTATATGCAAATCAGCTCTGACCCTGTGCCTCGTGGGAACAGTCCAGTCCGAACTACCAAGCCATGTCTTTCCCAGACCGGAATCAAGCATCCAAGGACCGGTTTCTGGGTATCAGCCTTCATCAGCCTGGATAGCTTGACTCCAGTGGTGTGGAGAGCCTGGGACTCACGTCTGAGCATATCCAGCCCACTCGGGGTGAAAATTGCAAAAAACACAGTTGATGGACAGAATGTAGAACAATGTCATACATTCATCCCAGTACAAGGATCTGGGCCTGAATCCATCGTTTATTTGCACTCCACACCACCCTGGGTTAGACGCTGGCTATATGCAAATCAGCTCTGACCCTGTGCCTCATGGGAACAGTCCAATCTGAACTACCAAGCCATGTCTTTCCCAGACCGGAATCAAGCATCCAAGGACCGGTTTCTGGCTATCAGCCTTCATCAGCCTGGATAGCTTGACTCCAGTGGTGTGGAGAGCGTGGGACTCACGTCTGAGCATACCCAGCCCACTCGGGGTGAAAATTGCAAAAAACACAGTTGATGGACAGAATGTAGAACAATGTCATACATTCATCCCAGTACAAGGACCTGGGCCTGAATCCATCGTTTTTTTGCACTCCACACCACCCTGGGTTAGACACTGGCTATATGCAAATCAGCTCTGACCCTGTGCCTCATGGGAACAGTCCAGTCCGAATTACCAAGCCATGTCTTTCCCATACCGGAATCAAGCATCCAAGGACCGGTTTCTGGCTATCAGCCTTCATCAGCCTGGATAGCTTGACTCCAGTGGTGTGGAGAGCCTGGGACTCAAGTCTGAGCGTACCCAGCCCACTCGGGGTGAAAATTGCAAAAAACACAGTTGATGGACAGAATGTAGAACAATGTCATACATTCATCCCAGTACAAGGATCTGGGCCTGAATCCATCATTTTTTTTACACTCCACACCACCCTGGGTTAGACACTGGCTATATGCAAATCAGCTCTGACCCTGTGCCTCATGGGAACAGTCCAGTCCAAACTACCAAGCCATGTCTTTCCCAGACCGGAATCAAGCATCCAAGGACCGGTTTCTGGCTATCAGCCTTCATCAGCCTGGATAGCTTGACTCCAGTGGTGTGGAGAGCCTGGGACTCACGTCTGAGCATACCCAGCCCACTCGGGGTGAAAATTGCAAAAAACACAGTTGATGGACAGAATGTAGAACAATGTCATACATTCATCCCAGTACAAGGATCTGGGCCTGAATCCATCGTTTTTTTGCACTCCACACCACCCTGGGTTAGACACTGGCTATATGCAAATCAGCTCTGACCCTGTGCCTCATGGGAACAGTCCAGTCCGAACTACCGAGCCATGTCTTTCCCAGACCGGAATCAAGCATCCAAGGACCGGTTTCTGGCTGTCAGCCTTCATCAGCCTGGATAGCTTGACTCCAGTGGTGTGGAGAGCCTGGGACTCACGTCTGAGCATACCCAGCCCACTCGGGGTGAAAATTGCAAAAAGCACAGTTGATGGACAGAATGTAGAACAATGTCATACATTCATCCCAGTACAAGGATCTGGGCCTGAATCCATCGTATTTTTTGCACTCCACACCACCCTGGGTTAGACACTGGCTATATGCAAATCAGCTCTGACCCTGTGCCTCATGGGAACAGTCCAGTTCGAACTACCAAGCCATGTCTTTCCCAGACCGGAATCAAGCATCCAAGGACCGGTTTCTGGCTATCAGCCTTCATCAGCCTGGATAGCTTGACTCCAGTGGTGTGGAGAGCCTGGGAATCACGTCTGAGCATACCCAGCCCACTCGGGGTGAAAATTGCAAAAAACACAGTTGATGGACAGAATGTAGAACAATGTCATACATTCATCCCAGTACAAGGATCTGGGCCTGAATCCATCGTTTTTTGCACTCCACACCACCCTGGGTTAGACACTGGCTATATGCAAATCAGCTCTGACCCTGTGCCTCATGAGAACAGTCCAGTCCGAACTACCAAGCCATGTCTTTCCCAGACGGGAATCAAGCATCCAAGGACCGGTTTCTGGCTATCAGCCTTCATCAGCCTGGATAGCTTGACTCCAGTGGTGTGGAGAGCCTGGGACTCACGTCTGAGCATACCCAGCCCACTCGGGGTGAAAATTGCAAAAAACACAGTTGATGGACAGAATGTAGAACAATGTCATACATTCATCCCAGTACAAGGATCTGGGCCTGAATCCATCGTATTTTTTGCACTCCACACCACCCTGGGTTAGACACTGGCTATATGCAAATCAGCTCTGACCCTGTGCCTCGTGGGAACAGTCCAGTCCGAACTACCAAGCCATGTCTTTCCCAGACCGGAATCAAGCATCCAAGGACCGGTTTCTGGGTATCAGCCTTCATCAGCCTGGATAGCTTGACTCCAGTGGTGTGGAGAGCCTGGGACTCACGTCTGAGCATATCCAGCCCACTCGGGTGAAAATTGCAAAAAACACAGTTGATGGACAGAATGTAGAACAATGTCATACATTCATCCCAGTACAAGGATCTGGGCCTGAATCCATCGTTTATTTGCACTCCACACCACCCTGGGTTAGACGCTGGCTATATGCAAATCAGCTCTGACCCTGTGCCTCATGGGAACAGTCCAATCTGAACTACCAAGCCATGTCTTTCCCAGACCGGAATCAAGCATCCAAGGACCGGTTTCTGGCTATCAGCCTTCATCAGCCTGGATAGCTTGACTCCAGTGGTGTGGAGAGCGTGGGACTCACGTCTGAGCATACCCAGCCCACTCGGGGTGAAAATTGCAAAAAACACAGTTGATGGACAGAATGTAGAACAATGTCATACATTCATCCCAGTACAAGGATCTGGGCCTGAATCTATCGTTTTTTTGCACTCCACACCACCCTGGGTTAGACGCTGGCTATATGCAAATCAGCTCTGACCCTGTGCCTCATGGGAACAGTCCAGTCCGAATTACCAAGCCATGTCTTTCCCATACCGGAATCAAGCATCCAAGGACCGGTTTCTGGCTATCAGCCTTCATCAGCCTGGATAGCTTGACTCCAGTGGTGTGGAGAGCCTGGGACTCAAGTCTGAGCGTACCCAGCCCACTCGGGGTGAAAATTGCAAAAAACACAGTTGATGGACAGAATGTAGAACAATGTCATACATTCATCCCAGTACAAGGATCTGAGCCTGAATCCATCGGTTTTTTTACACTACACACCACCCTGGGTTAGACACTGGCTATATGCAAATCAGCTCTGACCCTGTGCCTCATGGGAACAGTCCAGTCCAAACTACCAAGCCATGTCTTTCTCAGACCTGAATCAAGCATCCAAGGACCGGTTTCTGGCTATCAGCCTTCATCAGCCTGGATAGCTTGACTCCAGTGGTGTGGAGAGCCTGGGACTCACGTCTGAGCATACCCAGCCCACTCGGGGAGAAAATTGCAAAAAACACAGTTGATGGACAGAATGTAGAACAATGTCATACATTCATCCCAGTACAAGGATCTGGGCCTGAATCCATCGTTTTTTTGCACTCCACACCACCCTGGGTTAGACACTGGCTATATGCAGATCAGCTCTGACCCTGTGCCTCATGGGAACAGTCCAGTCCGAACTACCGAGCCATGTCTTTCCCAGACCGGAATCAAGCATCCAAGAACCGGTTTCTGGCTGTCAGCCTTCATCAGCCTGGATAGCTTGACTCCAGTGGTGTGGAGAGCCTGGGACTCACGTCTGAGCATACCCAGCCCACTCGGGGTGAAAATTGCAAAAAGCACAGTTGATGGACAGAATGTAGAACAATGTCATACATTCATCCCAGTACAAGGATCTGGACCTGAATCCATCGTATTTTTTGCACTCCACACCACCCTGGGTTAGACACTGGCTATATGCAAATCAGCTCTGACCCTGTGCCTCATGGGAACAGTCCAGTTCGAACTACCAAGCCATGTCTTTCCCAGACCGGAATCAAGCATCCAAGGACCGGTTTCTGGCTATCAGCCTTCATCAGCCTGGATAGCTTGACTCCAGTGGTGTGGAGAGCCTGGGACTCACGTCTGAGCATACCCAGCCCACTCGGGGTGAAAATTGCAAAAAACACAGTTGATGGACAGAATGTAGAACAATGTCATACATTCATCCCAGTACAAGGATCTGGGCCTGAATCCATCGTTTTTTGCACTCCACACCACTCTGGGTTAGACACTGGCTATATGCAAATCAGCTCTGACCCTGTGCCTCGTGGGAACAGTCCAGTCCGAACTACCAAGCCATGTCTTTCCCAGACCGGAATCAAGCATCCAAGGACCGGTTTCTGGGTATCAGCCTTCATCAGCCTGGATAGCTTGACTCCAGTGGTGTGGAGAGCCTGGGACTCACGTCTGAGCATATCCAGGCCACTCGGGGTGAAAATTGCAAAAAACACAGTTGATGGACAGAATGTAGAACAATGTCATACATTCATCCCAGTACAAGGATCTGGGCCTGAATCCATCGTTTATTTGCACTCCACACCACCCTGGGTTAGACGCTGGCTATATGCAAATCAGCTCTGACCCTGTGCCTCATGGGAACAGTCCAATCTGAACTACCAAGCCATGTCTTTCCCAGACCGGAATCAAGCATCCAAGGACCGGTTTCTGGCTATCAGCCTTCATCAGCCTGGATAGCTTGACTCCAGTGGTGTGGAGAGCGTGGGACTCACGTCTGAGCATACCCAGCCCACTCGGGGTGAAAATTGCAAAAAACACAGTTGATGGACAGAATGTAGAACAATGTCATACATTCATCCCAGTACAAGGACCTGGGCCTGAATCCATCGTTTTTTTGCACTCCACACCACCCTGGGTTAGACACTGGCTATATGCAAATCAGCTCTGACCCTGTGCCTCATGGGAACAGTCCAGTCCGAATTACCAAGCCATGTCTTTCCCATACCGGAATCAAGCATCCAAGGACCGGTTTCTGGCTATCAGCCTTCATCAGCCTGGATAGCTTGACTCCAGTGGTGTGGAGAGCCTGGGACTCAAGTCTGAGCGTACCCAGCCCACTCGGGGTGAAAATTGCAAAAAACACAGTTGATGGACAGAATGTAGAACAATGTCATACATTCATCCCAGTACAAGGATCTGGGCCTGAATCCATCGTTTTTTTTACACTCCACACCACCCTGGGTTAGACACTGGCTATATGCAAATCAGCTCTGACCCTGTGCCTCATGGGAACAGTCCAGTCCAAACTACCAAGCCATGTCTTTCCCAGACCGGAATCAAGCATCCAAGGACCGGTTTCTGGCTATCAGCCTTCATCAGCCTGGATAGCTTGACTCCAGTGGTGTGGAGAGCCTGGGACTCACGTCTGAGCATACCCAGCCCACTCGGGGTGAAAATTGCAAAAAACACAGTTGATGGACAGAATGTAGAACAATGTCATACATTCATCCCAGTACAAGGATCTGGGCCTGAATCCATCGTTTTTTTGCACTCCACACCACCCTGGGTTAGACACTGGCTATATGCAAATCAGCTCTGACCCTGTGCCTCATGGGAACAGTCCAGTCCGAACTACCGAGCCATGTCTTTCCCAGACCGGAATCAAGCATCCAAGGACCGGTTTCTGGCTGTCAGCCTTCATCAGCCTGGATAGCTTGACTCCAGTGGTGTGGAGAGCCTGGGACTCACGTCTGAGCATACCCAGCCCACTCGGGGTGAAAATTGCAAAAAACACAGTTGATGGACAGAATGTAGAACAATGTCATACATTCATCCCAGTACAAGGATCTGGGCCTGAATCCATCATTTTTTGCACTCCACACCACCCTGGGTTAGACACTGGCTATATGCAAATCAGCTCTGACCCTGTGCCTCATGAGAACAGTCCAGTCCGAACTACCAAGCCATGTCTTTCCCAGACGGGAATCAAGCATCCAAGGACCGGTTTCTGGCTATCAGCCTTCATCAGCCTGGATAGCTTGACTCCAGTGGTGTGGAGAGCCTGGGACTCACGTCTGAGCATACCCAGCCCACTCGGGGTGAAAATTGCAAAAAACACAGTTGATGGACAGAATGTAGAACAATGTCATACATTCATCCCAGTACAAGGATCTGGGCCTGAATCCATCGTTTATTTGCACTCCACACCACCCTGGGTTAGACGCTGGCTATATGCAAATCAGCTCTGACCCTGTGCCTCATGGGAACAGTCCAATCTGAACTACCAAGCCATGTCTTTCCCAGACCGGAATCAAGCATCCAAGGACCGGTTTCTGGCTATCAGCCTTCATCAGCCTGGATAGCTTGACTCCAGTGGTGTGGAGAGCGTGGGTCTCACGTCTGAGCATAACCAGCCCACTCGGGGTGAAAATTGCAAAAAACACAGTTGATGGACAGAATGTAGAACAATGTCATACATTCATCCCAGTACAAGGACCTGGGCCTGAATCCATCGTTTTTTTGCACTCCACACCACCCTGGGTTAGACACTGGCTATATGCAAATCAGCTCTGACCCTGTGCCTCATGGGAACAGTCCAGTCCGAATTACCAAGCCATGTCTTTCCCATACCGGAATCAAGCATCCAAGGACCGGTTTCTGGCTATCAGCCTTCATCAGCCTGGATAGCTTGACTCCAGTGGTGTGGAGAGCCTGGGACTCAAGTCTGAGCGTACCCAGCCCACTCGGGGTGAAAATTGCAAAAAACACAGTTGATGGACAGAATGTAGAACAATGTCATACATTCATCCCAGTACAAGGATCTGGGCCTGAATCCATCGTTTTTTTTACACTCCACACCACCCTGGGTTAGACACTGGCTATATGCAAATCAGCTCTGACCCTGTGCCTCATGGGAACAGTCCAGTCCAAACTACCAAGCCATGTCTTTCCCAGACCGGAATCAAGCATCCAAGGACCGGTTTCTGGCTATCAGCCTTCATCAGCCTGGATAGCTTGACTCCAGTGGTGTGGAGAGCCTGGGACTCAAGTCTGAGCGTACCCAGCCCACTCGGGGTGAAAATTGCAAAAAACACAGTTGATGGACAGAATGTAGAACAATGTCATACATTCATCCCAGTACAAGGATCTGGGCCTGAATCCATCGTTTTTTTTACACTCCACACCACCCTGGGTTAGACACTGGCTATATGCAAATCAGCTCTGACCCTGTGCCTCATGGGAACAGTCCAGTCCAAACTACCAAGCCATGTCTTTCCCAGACCGGAATCAAGCATCCAAGGACCGGTTTCTGGCTATCAGCCTTCATCAGCCTGGATAGCTTGACTCCAGTGGTGTGGAGAGCCTGGGACTCACGTCTGAGCATACCCAGCCCACTCGGGGTGAAAATTGCAAAAAACACAGTTGATGGACAGAATGTAGAACAATGTCATACATTCATCCCAGTACAAGGATCTGGGCCTGAATCCATCGTTTTTTTGCACTCCACACCACCCTGGGTTAGACACTGGCTATATGCAAATCAGCTCTGACCCTGTGCCTCATGGGAACAGTCCAGTCCGAACTACCGAGCCATGTCTTTCCCAGACCGGAATCAAGCATCCAAGGACCGGTTTCTGGCTGTCAGCCTTCATCAGCCTGGATAGCTTGACTCCAGTGGTGTGGAGAGCCTGGGACTCACGTCTGAGCATACCCAGCCCACTCGGGGTGAAAATTGCAAAAAACACAGTTGATGGACAGAATGTAGAACAATGTCATACATTCATCCCAGTACAAGGATCTGGGCCTGAATCCATCGTTTTTTGCACTCCAGACCACCCTGGGTTAGACACTGGCTATATGCAAATCAGCTCTGACCCTGTGCCTCATGAGAACAGTCCAGTCCGAACTACCAAGCCATGTCTTTCCCAGACGGGAATCAAGCATCCAAGGACCGGTTTCTGGCTATCAGCCTTCATCAGCCTGGATAGCTTGACTCCAGTGGTGTGGAGAGCCTGGGACTCACGTCTGAGCATACCCAGCCCACTCGGGGTGAAAATTGCAAAAAACACAGTTGATGGACAGAATGTAGAACAATGTCATACATTCATCCCAGTACAAGGATCTGGGCCTGAATCCATCGTTTTTTTGCACTCCACACCACCCTGGGTTAGACACTGGCTATATGCAAATCAGCTCTGACCCTGTGCCTCGTGGGAACAGTCCAGTCCGAACTACCAAGCCATGTCTTTCCCAGACCGGAATCAAGCATCCAAGGACCGGTTTCTGGGTATCAGCCTTCATCAGCCTGGATAGCTTGACTCCAGTGGTGTGGAGAGCCTGGGACTCACGTCTGAGCATATCCAGCCCACTCGGGGTGAAAATTGCAAAAAACACAGTTGATGGACAGAATGTAGAACAATGTCATACATTCATCCCAGTAAAAGGATCTGGGCCTGAATCCATCGTTTATTTGCACTCCACACCACCCTGGGTTAGACGCTGGCTATATGCAAATCAGCTCTGACCCTGTGCCTCATGGGAACAGTCCAATCTGAACTACCAAGCCATGTCTTTCCCAGACCGGAATCAAGCATCCAAGGACCGGTTTCTGGCTATCAGCCTTCATCAGCCTGGATAGCTTGACTCCAGTGGTGTGGAGAGCGTGGGACTCACGTCTGAGCATACCCAGCCCACTCGCGGTGAAAATTGCAAAAAACACAGTTGATGGACAGAATGTAGAACAATGTCATACATTCATCCCAGTACAAGGATCTGGGCCTGAATCTATCGTTTTTTTGCACTCCACACCACCCTGGGTTAGACACTGGCTATATGCAAATCAGCTCTGACCCTGTGCCTCATGGGAACAGTCCAGTCCGAATTACCAAGCCATGTCTTTCCCATACCGGAATCAAGCATCCAAGGACCGGTTTCTGGCTATCAGCCTTCATCAGCCTGGATAGCTTGACTCCAGTGGTGTGGAGAGCCTGGGACTCAAGTCTGAGCGTACCCAGCCCACTCGGGGTGAAAATTGCAAAAAACACAGTTGATGGACAGAATGTAGAACAATGTCATACATTCATCCCAGTACAAGGATCTGAGCCTGAATCCATCGTTTTTTTACACTACACACCACCCTGGGTTAGACACTGGCTATATGCAAATCAGCTCTGACCCTGTGCCTCATGGGAACAGTCCAGTCCAAACTACCAAGCCATGTCTTTCTCAGACCAGAATCAAGCATCCAAGGACCGGTTTCTGGCTATCAGCCTTCATCAGCCTGGATAGCTTGACTCCAGTGGTGTGGAGAGCCTGGGACTCACGTCTGAGCATACCCAGCCCACTCGGGGAGAAAATTGCAAAAAACACAGTTGATGGACAGAATGTAGAACAATGTCATACATTCATCCCAGTACAAGGATCTGGGCCTGAATCCATCGTTTTTTTGCACTCCACACCACCCTGGGTTAGACACTGGCTATATGCAAATCAGCTCTGACCCTGTGCCTCATGGGAACAGTCCAGTCCGAACTACCGAGCCATGTCTTTCCCAGACCGGAATCAAGCATCCAAGAACCGGTTTCTGGCTGTCAGCCTTCATCAGCCTGGATAGCTTGACTCCAGTGGTGTGGAGAGCCTGGGACTCACGTCTGAGCATACCCAGCCCACTCGGGGTGAAAATTGCAAAAAGCACAGTTGATGGACAGAATGTAGAACAATGTCATACATTCATCCCAGTACAAGGATCTGGACCTGAATCCATCGTATTTTTTGCACTCCACACCACCCTGGGTTAGACACTGGCTATATGCAAATCAGCTCTGACCCTGTGCCTCATGGGAACAGTCCAGTTCGAACTACCAAGCCATGTCTTTCCCAGACCGCAATCAAGCATCCAAGGACCGGTTTCTGGCTATCAGCCTTCATCAGCCTGGATAGCTTGACTCCAGTGGTGTGGAGAGCCTGGGACTCACGTCTGAGCATACCCAGCCCACTCGGGGTGAAAATTGCAAAAAACACAGTTGATGGACAGAATGTAGAACAATGTCATACATTCATCCCAGTACAAGGATCTGGGCCTGAATCCATCGTTTTTTGCACTCCACACCACCCTGGGTTAGACACTGGCTATATGCAAATCAGCTCTGACCCTGTGCCTCATGAGAATAGTCCAGTCCGAACTACCAAGCCATGTCTTTCCCAGACCGGAATCAAGCATCCAATGACCGGTTTCTGGCTATCAGCCTTCATCAGCCTGGATACCTTGACTCCAGTGGTGTGTAGAGCCTGGGACTCAAGTATGAGCATACCCAGCCCACTCGGGGTGAAAATTGCAAAAAACACAGTTGATGGACAGAATGTAGAACAATGTCATACATTCATCCCAGTACAAGGATCTGGGCCTGAATCCATCGTTTTTTTGCACTCCACACCACCCTGGGTTAGACATTGGCTATATGCAAATCAGCTCTGACCCTGTGCCTCATGGGAACAGTCCAGTCCGAACTACCAAGCCATGTCTTTCCCAGACCGGAATCAAGTATCCAAGGATCGGTTTCTGGCTATCAGCCTTCATCAGCCTGGATAGCTTGACTCCAGTGGTGTGGAGAGCCTGGGACTCACGTCTGAGCATACCCAGCCCACTCGGGGTGAAAATTGCAAAAAACACAGTTGATGGACAGAATGTAGAACAATGTCATACATTCATACCAGTACAAGGATCTGGGCCTGAATCCATCGTTTTTTTGCACTCCACACCACCCTGGGTTAGACTCTGGCTATATGCAAATCAGCTCCGACCCTGCGCCTCATTGGAATAGTCCAGTCCGAACTACCAAGCCATGTCTTTCCCAGACTGGAATAAATCATCCAAGGACCGGTTTCTGGCTATCAGCCTTCATCAGCCTGATTAGCTTGGCTCCTTTGGTGTGGAGAGCCTGGGACTCATGTCTGAGCATACCTAGCCCAGTCGGGGTGAAAATTGCAAAAAACACAGTTGATGGACAGAATGTAGAACAATGTCATACATTCATCCCAGTACAAGGATCTGGGCCTGAATCCATCGTTTTTTTGCACTCCACACCACCCTGGGTTAGACACTGGCTATATGCAAATCAGCTCTGACCCTGTGCCTCATGGGAACAATCCAGTCCGAACTACCAAGCCATTTCTTTCCCAGACCGGAATCAAGCATCCAAGGACCGGTTTCTGGCAGGGTATGCTCAGACGTGAGTCCCTTGCTCTGGATTCAAGCAAGCCGGGCTGAAGACGGCTGGAATGCCAGAAAGCGGTCCTCGGAAGCTTGTTTCCGGTCCAGGGAAGGCATGGCTTGGCAGTTCGGGCTGGACTGTACCCATGAGGCACAGGGTCAGACTGATTTGCATATAGCCATGTCTGAACTGGGGTGGCAGAGTGGGCTAAAGAACGGTGATGGATTAAACCCAGATCTTTTGACTGGGTGTGAGTGTTTGATTGATTCAGATGCTCCGTCCATCACCACCCCCTTTTGTACCACTTTTGGCCGCCTTAAGTGTGGCAGGGTATGCTCAGACGTGAGTCCCTTGCTCACTTTGCCACTGGATTCAAGCAAGCCGGGCTGAGGATGGCTGGAATGCCAGAAACCGGTCCTCGGAAGCTTGTTTCCGGTCCAGGCAAGGCATGGCTTGGCAGTTGGTGCTGGACTGTTCCCATGAGGCACAGGGTCAGACTGATTTGCATATAGCCATGTCTGAACTGGGGTGGCAGAGTGGGCTAAAGAACGTTGAAGGATTAAACCCAGATCTTTTGACTGGGTGTGAGTGTTTGATTGATTCAGATGCTCCGTCCATCACCACCCCCTTTTGTACCTCTTTTGGCCGCCATAAGTGTGGCAGGGTATGCTCAGACGTGAGTCCCTTGCTCACTTTGCCACTGGATTCAAGCAAGCCGGGCCGAAGACGGCTGGAATGCCAGAAACCGGTCCTCTGAAGCTTGTTTCCGGTCCAGGGAAGGCATGGCTTGGCAGTTCGGCCTGGACTGTTCCCATGAGGCACAGGGTCAGACTGATTTGCATATAGCCATGTCTGAACTGGGGTGGCAGAGTGGGCTAAAGAACGGTGATGGATTAAACCCAGATCTTTTGACTGGGTGTGAGTGTTTGATTGATTCAGATGCTCCGTCCATCACCACCCCCCCTTTTGTACCACTTTTGGCCGCCATAAGTGTGGCAGGGTATGGTCAGACGTGAGTCCCTTGCTCACTTTGCCACTGGATTCAAGCAAGCCGGGCTGAAGACACCTGGAATGCCAGAAACCGGTCCTCGGAAGCTTGTTTCCGGTCCAGGGAAGGCATGGCTTGGCAGTTCGGGCTTGACTGTTCCCATGAGGCACAGGGTTAGACTGATTTGCATATAGCCATGTCTGAACTGGGGTGGCAGAGTGGGCTAAAGAACGGTGATGGATTAAGCCCAGATCTTTTGACTGGGTGTGAGTGTTTGATTGATTCAGATGCTCCGTCCATCACCACCCCCTTTTGTACCACTTTTGGCCACCATAAGTGTGGCAGGGTATGCTCAGACGTGAGTCCCTTGCTCACTTTGCCACTGGATTCAAGCAAGCCGGGCTGAAGACGGCTGGAATGCCAGAAACTGGTCCTCGGAAGCTTGTTTCCGGTCCAGGGAAGGCATGGCTTGGCAGTTCCGGCTGGACTGTTCCCATGACGCACAGGGTCAGACTGATTTGCATATAGCCATGTCTGAACTGGGGTGGCAGAGTGGGCTAAAGAACGGTGATAGATTAAACCCAGATCTTTTGACTGGGTGTGAGTGTTTGATTGATTCAGATGCTCCGTCCATCACCACCCCCTTTTGTAGCACATGAGAACATGGCGTTACAAATAAATATTTCAAACTTGCACGTATCTCTTTTTACTCCCTGTTTTGGACTGGTATGAGAGTATAACGAAAGAGTGTTCATGCTTTCCACATTGCCTGAGGTAACCTAGGTCGCATGTTCTGGGTTGTCTAATCATTGTTATTTTGGAAGAGCCAATGTGACACTGATGCTAGTCTGGTAGGGGATTTTGGGTACTAAGGTGAGTTTTGGCACATCCTAATTCACTGAGGTCCCAAGTCTCTGTGCACAGTCCTGTGTAGGAGCAGAATCCCTGCAACATGGCGCCCAACGATGATGGTCTTATTTTATGATGCTGAGTAGTACTTATATCAGTTCTTAGCCCCTTCACTATTGTTTCCGGATAACAGTGGTGTCGGATAAACCAACCTATTGTTACATAGGTCTTTTCAACCTTGAATCTTTCTAAACGGTTTCCTTTTGAATTACTACCCAGTTGTACTACTTTGTTTTACATTGTACCTCTATTTCTCTGTGTCACTATGGCTAACGTTGACATACCGCATCATAGTCGCATTGCGGTCCGCAATCATTCACAGGCTTATAACGTTGGTTTGGAGGGCATGGTAGTTATTTTGGTGGTGAGTGCTGAGGTTGCTTACCCATTTGAGATATTCTACTCATGGGTGACGTTTCCTCCAGTGGATGTGGCTACTCAGGTGTTTCACACTTACACTCACACAGCCTTGCCCTTGGAATATGTTCCTTATAGTCAAGTCAAGTCAAGTCAAAAAGGCTTTATTTCGACATATAAAATATCTTAAAAAGCATACATACAAGTAAAATTCATTTCAAAGCGTTTTAAGATAAAAACGTATTTTAAAAAGAAACCCCTTGCATGATCTAAGTCTGCAATTTTTACTATTATGTTTTTTTTTTTTTTTTTTAGGGGAAAAATATTTAAATTACCTAAAATAGGCATGGTTATGGAACAGCCATAAAAATAAAAACATAATTAAACAATTTGTCTGAGTCTTTTTGACCGAATCCGCCATGCCCACCCAAGATACTTCGAGGTGGCGCATGCATAAAAAGTGCGAGTGTCTGAAACAAGAATCCTTAGTGCCTCGTTGCAATGTCTAGTTCCCAATGTACGACACAGAGGTTTTAACCATTTCATCCTTGGGACTTTATAGGCAGGGCACTCAAATAAAAAGTGAGGGACAGATTCATGGCGCTGTGGGCAGAAGGGGCACCATGGAGCAGTCTGGTAAGGAATTTTCCAGTGGCTAGTAAGATCCTTTACAGGGAGAAGACCAATTCTAAATTTAAAATACAGGGATCTTTCCCAAGGGGCTGAGATAATGTCCAGATACGGTTCTCTAATGGGGACATCTTTGGACTCCATAAAATTTCTGGTCGACTTACAAATCGACACAGAAGAGTTCCTTCTACTTACCACCCAATTCCAATAAAGCTGTTTTATCGTTGATTTGGGCGGGGCTGACTGTTGGTGCCATGCTTCTTCCAGCCCCAAATTGGTGAGTAGTGCTTTGATATCCGTTAGCCACTTTATTTTCGCCCAACCTGTCGATCTCATTATCTCCCGCAGGCCATCCGCATAACTTGAGAGCTCAGGGACTCTCCAGATGCGGGCCCACAAAAGTAAAGGGCGTAGCTTTGCTAGATCTTCAATCGCCCGACAGCCCATGTCCAATTGCAGTGGCAAGATGGGGACAGAGGGACCAAGGGACATCAAGCTTCTCAAGAAAGTGTTCTCAGCTCGAGTAAGATCTTTCGAGTTTGACATTCCCCAAAGTTCCGCCCCATACAGAGCGGTGCTTACTCCTCTGGCCGAGTAAATGTCCAAAACTGCAGCTATAGGTTTAGTTGAGGCAGCTCTCTGCTCTTTCAGCAGGGTCCCGGTTACTCTTTTCAAATTTAGCAGCATTTTGGTCAGGTGCTGGTCCCATTTCATAGAATCTACCAGCCGGATACCCAGATAATCGAAAGTCTTGGTCCTATCCAGAGCAACCGAGCCCAGTGTTGGTGGAGGGCCAAGTTTTTGCGGGGGATTCAAGATAAGATACTTTGTTTTGTCTGTGTTTATACAAAGTCCTCTTTGTTTGCAAAAATCATCAAAACCAGAGAGAAGCTGTTGTAGGCCCATTGGCGATTTTGACAGAAGCAAAGTATCGTCCGCAAAAAGCAGGGTGGGAATTAAGCGACCTGCCAAGCGAGGTGCATCTGCTGATATCCTTGACAGGTGGTCCACCACCCCGTTAACATAGAGCGAAAAGAGTGTTGGGGCAAGAACGCACCCTTGCCGCACGCCTCTATTCACATCTATTCTTGAGGTCTTTTGACCATTCGGTCCCCAGCGAATTTGGGCATAGTTTTTTTCATGGAACTTCATGATCAAGTAGAGCAGGTAAGGTGGCAGGCCAAGATCACTAAGAACCTTCCATAAGTTATTTCTGGGGACCAAGTCGAAGGCCGTCCGGAGGTCGATGAAGGCAAGATATAAAGTGCCCTTCCCAATCGTGACGACCTTCCAGTAAATCATGAATAGCCTTAACGATTGTTCGATTGTTCCTGTACCAGTTCGGAACCCTGCTTGGAGATCCGAAAGTATCCTGTTTTCATCTGCCCACTGCTGTACTCTGGTTAGGAGGACCTTGCCTGCTACTTTTTGCGAACAATCTATCAGGCTAATCGGCCTGTAGTTCGCAGGGTCTTCTTTTGAGCCTTCTTTGTGCAGAGGGATCACTTCGGCGGCCATCCAAGAGGCGGGCAGTGGAGCACCCGCCATGGCAGCGTTCAGTACTGATGAGATTAACATACTCCAATCGCCTAAGTCTGCACGAAGCAGGTCGCCCGGAAGCCCATCGGGACCAGCCGCCTTGCGCGTGGCGAGAGATTTTATAGCACTTTCCGCTTCTTTCTTGGTAAACAGACTTTCATCATAAATCGCATCACCTCGAGGGATCTGTGGTAATGCGAAATCCATTGCTTCAGCTACTGGTGCTGTATACAGTTTCGAAAAATGTGAGTACCAGCGATCCTCAGTTATGTTACAAGTGATGACTGTATCTAGGGGTCTGTTTTTCTTGCGAATTAAGTCCCAGAACCCTTTTGCGTTTTTTCCACCACTGGCGATACGGAGTTCCTGCCAAAAATCATCTTCCCAGTCTCTCCTTGCTGTTTTAAGCTCCGCTTTATAACTTTTACGTTTGGTGGCTATTAAGATTGCATCTCCACTTTTTACAGCCAATATCAGTGCTCTCTTTCTAACGATGGATTTGGGCCCAGATCTTTTGACTGGGGGAGTGTGTGACATTGATCCACATTCAGTCCATCACTTGTTGTTTTTTGCTCTTTCTAACACGGCACTCCTTCGAATACCAACCCGGTTTGCCCTGCCTCATATCCCGGTTGGTATTTCCCTTTTTTACTTTGGTCTTAAATAGGTCCCCAATTAACAGCGAGATCTCACTAAACATTGCTGTAATCCGATTTGGGCTGACAGGCTCATTTTCGAAGGTGGCACAGGCTGTAGAAGTAACAGCTCTGATGCATGAAAGTTTCTCTTCATCTATTGCCACTTTGTCCCATTTCAAGCGTCTTAGGCAGTTTGATGGAACCACCCCTCCCAATGGCCCAGACGCTGGTATATCCTGGTTTCCACAAGCAGGGTGAATCTCCATCCACCAATATAATAGGGACAAGGAGAGTGCATTATGGTCACTATCCAAGGATGGTAGAACTATCATATCTTTAATGTGAGCCCACAAAGAGAAATTTAAAAGAATATAATCTATCCTGGATGAATGACCAACCCTATTATATGTGTGTGCCCCCGCTAGGTCTGAGCGTGTCCTCCCGTTGGCTGCTCTCAGGCCGTGCTCAAGTGTGAGAGAGTTTAGCTGGATAATTCTCGGAGTCCAACTATTTATGATTGGAAGATCAAGTGACGGGACACCTCTCCTTGAATCTTCATCATATAAGTCCAGGGATTCGTCAGGCAACAGGGGCTCGAATGTACAATTAAAGTCCCCCATGACCATAATTAACGAATCGCTATTACACTCACCCAAGACTACCTCCAAGTCCGAGAGAGTTGGTGACAACGCTCTCCCAGAGGTCCCTCGTGTGTAGATATTAATAATCTCCAGTTTTTCAGCTTTCCTCGGGCATGTTACAGTGAGGTGCATCAAGTCTGGAGATTTTTGGGGATGATGGTGTACCCTCCATCCCAGGGAGATATCTACCCAAACTAAGAGACCTCCATAGGGGCGACCTCTTCCCGATGCTGGAATATCTGCCGGGACAAAGAAGGTGGCATGGCCCACTCTGTGCCTTGGTTCTACGCACCACGTCTCTTGGAATGCGCAGACTGAATGGGGTTCAATGAGCGCCACCCAGTCCGGGACATCTATCTTACTGTTTAAGCCTGCCACATTCCAACTAATGGCTTTCAGGGATGCATGATGCAGGGGCTCAACGCATCCTGCATTCCCACCCTGTGTACCGGGAGTCCGTGCTCCATCCACTAACTCAATATTCTCAGACCCATCGCCTGAGAGAGAGGGCATAATTGGATTAGACGGGGATTGGGGCACAGAAATATTGGACAAGGGAGCCCGCCCAATTGCGCGTGGAGTATTAACCCCAGGAAGGGGGGCTTTTGTTGCCACTAAATTACCAAGTCACCAACCCCAACCCTGTGGGGGGGCTGCTTGAGTAGGTGTCCATACCCTTGCTCTGGGGTCCAATAATGGATAACGAGGGAACCATGCTCCTCTACCCTCATCTTGTAAAGATTTTCTGGGCCCCATTAGAGGAGGGGGGTGATAAAAGTACCCCAGATCCCTAGTTTGAATGTCGCAGAAATTGTAATGCGACTGCTGACTACAGATCGTACCTGCTGCTCTGGGGTCGTTGAAATTGATCAACACGCAGTCCCCGGTAAGATCCTTACGTCTGTTACCAATCCAACCCACACGTCGAACAAAAGCTATTCTGCCATCGATATGCCCTGGGAGGGGTCTATTAGCTTTGAGCCAGGAGAGCGTCTTGTGTTTAAGGTCAGAATATAACTCACAAGAACCCTCTTCAAGCTCAGGGACCCCCGTTAAAATTACCACATAAGGCTTACAACCAGGGGGAAGGCTAGCATTTGGCGTGTGCCTTCTTCCCCTGTCTTTAGCCGGGGATTTTACCGTGGTTTTTGCTGGAGGTTTGGGCACAGCCTGTTTGGCGGGAGTTGGGAGGGATGGGGTTGTATCACCCTTCTTAGCACTCACTGTGCTTCCTGGTACCTTGGGGTTTGGCACTATAGGCTTGGGATTTGGAGCAAAATTAAACTTCAGCGCCTTGGGTGCCTGGGTACTAGCTTTGTTCCTTGGTCGGGCCAGACTAGACTCAAGAGTAGGAGTTAGTAGTGAGGGTGTGGTTCCGCTTTTGGGATGCTGCGGTTGGGGTGCCTTTCCCAAGCCGGGCGACTTTAGGCAGGATGTGGGCTCAGGGTGGGCTATGGTGACAGAGGGAACTAAAAGAACAGCACCACTCCTTAGCCCGCCATTTTCTTCAACCTGGGCCTTAGCGTGAAATTTGACTAATGATTTCACCGCGTAAAAGTTGTCCAGCATTGACTGTTCAAGTGAGGCTAGTTTGCGTGTGAGGCCATCGATCTTATCTACCAGGGGCATCACCACAGACTTAATTATGCTCTCAACTTGAGGGAAAATGCTGGTATCTATAGGAGCCATTTGACCGGGAATGCCTTCCAATGGAGATTCTCCGGTGAGGGTCGCGTGTGGTTTTGAGTAAGGAACCTGATTCGAACTGGTACTCCCTTTGGATACAATGTTCCTACTTACTTTGCTGTAGGGCTTTAGAGAGCCTCCCCTACGGGGGCTAGCGGGACGCTTTCTCTTCTTTTGTGGGACGGAGCCTAAGACTAGATTCCCTGCGGGTATGGTTTGGTGTGCTACTACTCTGGGAGTACAGGCTTCGGTGTGTACTACAGTGTGTGCTACAGTGAGTGAGGAGTTCATGGCTTCCCTAGATAGCATCGGGGGACTAGAGACTACATGGGTTTCAGGATTGCAATTCAGGGTTTGCCCCCCCGGCGAAGGGTTAGTTTGGACGGAGGAATTGGAGTGTGTCGGGTCAAGTACAATACTTGGTGCGGTGGTAGATACCCTTTCCAAACTAGCCCTAATCCGGCTCACTCTCTCATCACATGTTGGGGAATCTATTATAACCAAAGGAGTTGGGGAAATATGTTCAGGGCTAGCAGCTAGGGCAATGGCGCCCAGAGATGAGCGCCTGTTGGACATACTCATAGAATCCCGGGATAATCTTCGTTCAGCCAGGATTATCTCCTTTTCGACTATGGAAACTGCTCGAGTTATGAATTGGTCCATAGTACCTAAAACAACGTCTCCTGCAGATTTCTTCGTTTTACAGGATCGAGTACCTGAAGCCATTGTCCCGTTGACTGGATGCCCACTTTACGTAGCCAAGAGATGTGGCCCGGCCCGGCCTCGTCTGGCCCCTGATGGCCTGAGATGGTCCCGCCCTTGTCCCGGGCTTCTCCCGCGGTGCTCCCGCGTGCTCCCGCACAGCGGGGAAGGGGCGTTCCTTTATGGGGCGTGATTCAATTGGTGGGAGGGGCAATCGGTCTGCAGGTGTGCCGTGGCGCAGGGACTCCTGGTTAGTTGAGTCCCTGCAGCGGCACCGGCGGCGCTGGTGGATAGAGCGCGACCCTGCTCCCAGATGACCTTCCTAGGGGCTGTGAGCAAACGTGCTCCCAACAGCCTTGCTCAGCCAAACTGCGACGCGGCACCCGCGCAGCGGGTGCGGCTAGCTGTTGCTTGAACTGAAGGCGGCTACAGCAACACTTGACTGCAAACGTGGGAAGACGCCGGTAAGCCCTCGGCGTTTCTGTGTCCCGCTGGGAAAGGGGAATCAGCTTCCTTTTCTTCCTCTGAGCGATTGGTGGGAGGGGCAATCGGTCTGCAGGTGTGCCGTGGCGCAGGGACTCCTGGTTAGTTGAGTCCCTGCAGCGGCACCGGCGGCGCTGGTGGATAGAGCGCGACCCTGCTCCCAGATGACCTTCCTAGGGGCTGTGAGCAAACGTGCTCCCAACAGCCTTGCTCAGCCAAACTGCGACGCGGCACCCGCGCAGCGGGTGCGGCTAGCTGTTGCTTGAACTGAAGGCGGCTACAGCAACACTTGACTGCAAACGTGGGAAGACGCCGGTAAGCCCTCGGCGTTTCTGTGTCTCCTTATAGGACACAGGAGATTCCAAATTCTGCAGGCAGCACCGTGTTTGGTTTGATGGCACCCTTCCCCACAGTGTAACAGCGATTGGATTAGGTCCTTTGTCCATTCCAGGCGTCTTTTAGCCTGTTTTGGCTGGATTTACCCCGCATCGTCGTGCGATGTGGTCCCCGTTGCTGAATAGCGGTCCCTATATAACTCTGCAATCAGTGTTATGAGGGCCCTAGTTTAATGTATCACCCACAATTTCCAGCGCGGGGCACCTGGTGTTGCGGCGATTCCAGCTGGACCGAGCGGAATGAAGCTTAGTCCTGTGATGGTTAATGCGGTTATGGGCAAGGATAAGGATGATATGCCTTTTTGGCTTGCTGAGAAATTTGACCAGCTGGAAGCAGTTTTTCCTAATTGGGCTCCCGTAGAAAAACACAGGATTCTTACAATTAGTTTACCCAAGGACTTGGTACCAGAAGCCGGTGACTGCAAGTCTTGGGGTAGAATTTTTGCGGCAGTGTACACAAGGTGCTTTGGCACTCCTTCAATGGCTGTCGTTCCGAGGGTCATTAAGCGTGTTCAGGATGAACATGGACTGGAGGCTGCGGTTGAATTGGGAATGCTTCTCGTGGGCTCATTTGACATAGTTTCCGATCTTGTCCTTTCTAATATAAAGAGAGCTTTGGTGAACTATTAAGTGGCTAATGCCTTGCGCGATGTCCCCGATGCCGACAAACCCCGACAGTTACAGAGAATCATTACGGCGTCTTATAAAACCATTGGCCGCAATAGTTTAGGTGTCAAGCCCTTTTCTGCTAAAGATAAAAAACAACCTCAGGGTTTGAAGTCTGAAACTGACGTTCAACCCAAAGCTCCAAAGCAAAATTGGAACAGAAATAAAAAGCAGGGGACACAACAACAGAAACAGGAGTCCCGTCCGGTGTCACCTGTGCCTGCATCTACTGAGCGCATTTATGATTTGCGCGACCGCTCTACGATTTAGTCACCTGATCGATTTCAGGTTCCTGATCAACGCTCTCCTCGTTCTTTACAGGACACATCGGCCTCTTCGTCCGGTGGTGGAGGAGGCGGCAGAGGTCGGGGTGGCCAGCAGAGTCGCAATCAGCCCCACGCGAAAGACGGAAAAGGCAAGCAGGATGATTCTTCACAGAAAAGACCCCAGTTTCAGAAAAAGAAAGTTGCCGCTTTAACAGCGAGATATGCCACAGATATTGAGAACGCAGCTTTGGAATCTGACATGGGCGCTGACGTTGTTGGACAGAGCAGCGGAGATTACCACAGTACGAGAGGCCCTGCGTCCACTACTGAAGGTGACAGCTACTGACCAATTTGTTGTTGTTGAGACAGCTGACACTAGAGTAGCTCCCCCTGAAAGGCTTTTTGAAATTGATCTTTTGATTGAAGGTGACATACAATGAACCATAAAAGGGGTATTTGGGGAAAATCTTACAACTACCTATGACATTTTGTTAGCGGAGGCAAACTGGCCCCACCTTTTGGTCTCGCAGCTCCAAGAGGGGAAGAGGTAATCCTCCCTATTTTCGCGCACACAGTGTCTAAGGAGCATGCGCTGAATTTTGCAGAAGAGTGGGCTAAGGTCCTTGCGCCGGCTATGTACCGTACTCACTGTGGTTGGTAAATTCCTCCCCCACCACGAGATTCCCTTACGGTCTATGCCACAGCCTCAACCTTAATATCCCATGCGGCGTGAAGCAAAAGCTTCCGTTGCGGAAATCCTTGAACAATTGGAATATCAGGGAGTGATTGAAACTTGTATGTCTCCTATGAATAACCCACTTTTTACTGTGACCAAGGTTTTTTTGCCCACAATATGTCTGGTCTAAGTTCCCAGTGGACCAGTTTTACCAATGGTAGCAAACAACGCCAATTTAAACGCTTGGCCGTGGGCTATAAGAATAGTTCAGGAGTGTTTGCTGCACGTATCGTATCTCATTTAGAGAGAGCCGACTTAGATGCGTGTTCGTATGTGGATGACATTTATCTCACGGACGACGAAATATGGGCGCATCTGTGCCGCGTTGACCGCATAATTTTTTATTTTGCGGACTTCGGTTACAAATTCAACTTTGCCAAGTCTCACATTGCAGAGTACACAGTGTTGTTCCTGGGCTATGAGCTCAACAATGAAGGTCGAGGATTGGCTCCTCACTTCTTGGAGAAATGCGCACAACTGCGCGCTCCGAGAACTCTGAAAAAAATACAATCTTTGCTGGGATTTTTGAATTTCGGGCGTACATACATTCCCGAATATGCCCAGCATGTCAAGCCAGTGTATGCTTTGATACAACCTACGTTTACCAAACCGTGCTGGCTGCCTGAACATTCGATCATTTTGCAATTTTTGCAGGCTGATCTGCTAGAATCTACATTCTTACTGACTTGTGATAACCACACCAACCTGGTGATAAGAATCGTCCCTGGGGCGGTGGGTTTCACATACCTTACTTTTAACGAAGGTGACAGTACCTATCGCTTACAAGTCACACTTGTACACTTCGGCTGAAATGCGGTTTTCCACTTTGGAAAAAGTTTTGACGGCAGTGCAAATGGCGATTCTGAAGGAACGCGCATAGTCACAGGGAAAACGCATGTGTGTTGTTACCACGTATTCTGCGCTAGAGACAGTGACAAAAGCCAGTGTACCTAATTCTAAAGCTTTGCACCCTCGGTGGATACAATGGGCATCATCATTAACGTCTCCGGATGTCACATTCATTTTTGACGCCTCCTTACAGTCGCAGGAGTTTTTGCAGTATGAGTTTGTTCATCCTGCTCCATTGACTATGCGGCCTTTGGAGGATTTCCATTGTATCATTTACACTGATGGTTCAGCGCAAGTTGAGCAAGGGTCTAAGCACGCATATGTCTCGGCTGGCGCCATTGTGGTTGGTACCATGGTGAATGATGAAATCAAGTCCGATATCGTACATACGCAGATATTAGGGGACTGTACCACCCAATTGGCAGAGCTCCGTGCTCTAATGCTTGCTGATGCTTGGTGTGACTACTCTCATTGTGAGTGACTCTTGCTACTGTGTCCAGTCTTACAATGCAAACCTGTTCTTTTGGACTCAGAATGATTTTCGAGATTCCAAGGGTAGCACAATAAAACATAAAATGATCTGGGTTCGAGTGGCTGAAATTAAAGAGCAGCTGCCACTGGTGTATGTAATTCATACTCTTGGTCATCAGCATGTGGGAGTTCACGCTGTAGGCAATAGTTTGGCCGATGAGGCAGCGAAGACCGCAGTTTCGACATATTTGGTTGCAGCAGTTACACATTCCAAAAGTAAGATTGATGATGACATCTTGGCAGCAATTGCCGCTACTGAGAAGGGAAATACATTTCTTACTGGTTTTCCTTCAAAGTATTCTTATCATTTAAGTCCTGATAAATTTCCTTATGTGAAAATACCGGACTTTGGTGACAGATTGATTCCCAAAGTGGACCGCAGGTCCACACTGATTACAGTTGCCCACTAGGGTGTTGCGTCCGCGCATGCAGGCGTTTCGGCTACTGTATCTCAGTCACAACAACGTTTCTGGTGGCGGGGACTGTACAAACAGACGCATAATTATGTCCTTCAAAGTGACATTTGTCAGCAGATAAAGCCTTCGACTGCTGCGCGTCCGCCCCAGACACAGTTTTACATTTCTAATAGACCGCTTGGTTGTGTTCATTTAGATCACTGCAGTCCTTTTTCCTCTGACACTGCATATAAGTACAACTTAGTTGCAGTTGATTCTTGCATGCGCTTTGTATGGGTGTTGCCACACCGCAGTGCTGATTCAGGTACTGTCATAGGAGATTTGCGTGTCTTTGTAGGAATTTTTGCATGTGGCACCTTCCATTCGGATCAGGGTCCAGGGTTCGCCTCTAAGGCGTACAAGGATGCCATTAGTTCATTGGGGGTCTGTTAGAAATGGGGTAGCATGGTGCAGAGCGGGCAGGCCAAACTCCAAAGGACATGTGTGAAGCATCCACGCAGTACACATGACGACACCCACACAAGGCACACCACAAAAAGAGACCACCCCAGATTAGATGGAAAGAAAAACTTTTGTATTGTATAAAACATACAAGAGTAACCACTTATGTAACCACAGTAGTTTATAGACTGCACCAACTGGTGCCAGGGCAATATATACAAGGGGATTATTTACAGGGTAAATGAAAAAGAAGGTAAGTCCATCAGTTTTAGTATTACAACAAAAACATAATGGTATCACAGTACACAGTAGCATAGGGGAATAAAGGTTTCATCCCATCAGCATTAAGGAACCATTACCATGAAGCATGAACCTGTGGCATCTCGTGCCTCCTCCCTGGCTATGTAATCCGGCCAGGACCTGAAAAGAAAACAGTCTTGCAGGTCCTTAGGCATAAAGCATTAGCAACAAACATAAACCTGTGGGCATAACCCTTAGCATAAAAGCAGTAGGCCAGACCTATGAGCACAATCCCATTAGCATAACGCATTGGGATAAGTGGCATTAGCATGGGGCCCAAACATAGTAGCATACAAGCAGTAGGCCTCAGGAGCATTAGCATAAGTCATAATTAACATTAGGCACAAACCTTTGCACAGCCATAAATATACCCACAACAGGAAGCATCCAACTAGGCCTAGAAAGGTACCGGCATAAGCATATTAGCATAGGTACGACATTACAACCTGCCTAACCTTCGTTAGCAGTTCCCACTATAACATGAACATGGGGCATTAATGCAGAGGCACTAGCGCGATCCTTAAGCCTAACATATGAGCATAACATCAGGACACTACAGGCAGAGTCCTTTGGGCATGGGGCAGAGGCCCAACTTGGCTTTAAAAAGAACCAGCCCCCCCCAGGTGGCAGATCAGTCTCTCATCACCACCGCTGCCAGTGCCCACTGTCCAGTCGGGCAGTGGTGGAAACTCCAGTCAGCGCAGCCACGTAGGAGCCCTAAAAACAACCCGGGGTCGTTGTAGTCCCTCTTCTGGACCCGAGGCTCAAAAATGCCTCAATCGCTGCAGCGACCTGCCACTGCGGCGTCGCTTTGTGTAGCCCCTGGGGCACTGTGGCACCCTCCGAGGTATGGCCCTCGGGGGCTTCAATGATTATTGCTGCAAGTTGCAGCTGCCCACTGCCAGTCAGGACAGCTGGGGAAACCGGGCTGTCGCGGACGCTCCCTGCGTCTCCTGTGTAGGACCAGCGGGGGCAGACACCAACACTGTGCCCCGGGGCCCCCTCCCTCTCGACCACCAGTCCCCCTACTCAGCCCCTTACTCACTGAGACTCCTCTGGGCTCCGCTCTTCCTGGGCCTGTGTTGCGCAGCTCTCTCCCACGGCTCCAGGTCTTCCGGCTGCCTCCAGGCCCAGCAGCCAATCCGTGCGCAGCTCTCACGGGGCGCGGCAGCAGGATCCAATGGCTGTGCAGCTTCCCCGGGGGCCGGGCACAGGGGCCAATGAGGTGGCAGCTTCAGGTGGGCGCGTCTGCAGGATCCAATGGGGCAGTGCCTGCCACCAGGCGCGGCCAATAACGTCACCCTGAGGAACGCTCCGGGCCTTCTGCGGCCCTTCCTCTACTGCAGCAGCCGCCCCAGGCTTCGGGGGACTGCGGCAGGGATTCGCAGTGGCGCCTTTTCTTCTCCCAACGCGGCAAAGTCCGCGCCGCTTTGCTCACATCTCCCGGGCATGCAGCGGTACTGGCTCCCAGCGCCCTCTCTCATCGGCGCCCGGGCTGTAGCGGTGAGTTTCCTTCTTACGAGGCAATACGGGGTAGACTCCTGTTGTGTTCCAAATACTTGCGGGGTGGGCACCCGCGTTGTCTTAAAGCGGCAGGTTTGGCCGTGGGGTGATTTGGTGGCAATCTGCAGGGTGGACACCCGCGAAAAGGCACTAGTTTGCGGGGTAGGCACCCGCCATATTAGTAATGTTGAGAGCTGGCGATAACGCGGCGTAGGCTCCCGCAGTGCTTCGCAATGGAACAGTTCTCCTTGGCCCCACAGCGCTTAGAGGACAGCGCTTTAGTAGCACAGCACAGGGGCCCAGTTCTGGCAGCAGCAGTCTCTAAAAGTCTTGGGCCAAGTAGCGCTTCAGGGTCAGTCAAATAGCACTCTCACCTCCTGGGCAATGGAAATCTAGCGCTCCAGGGACAATACAACAGCACCTCTCCCTCCTGGCATTCCACTTGCAGCACTCACGAGGCACCAGGGCACACACGACAATTCCAGTCTAGTGCTCCTTCCTTCTTCAGGGGGCCAGGTAGCAGAGCAGCAGTCACTACTGGACAAGGCCAGCTGTCAGTGGGCACTCATCAAGACAGGGCTGTAGGCTTTAAAGACCATCCTCCACTGTAGCGTGGCACTCCTCCTGTACAGCAGCCTGTACTCCTGCAGTGGGGCTTCCACTAGCCCTGTGGACGGCGGAGGGATTTCAGTTGGGTGCAGGGTCCAGCACACAGGCCCAAGTGGCGGTACCCCCTGGCCGCAGGTGCCCTCATGTTTGTGTCAAGGCTCTGTCTGAGCACATGGTGGCACAGCCCCCCTACTTATATGCCCCTCACCCCGTCTCCCAGACAGTGCCAGAAGCTTCTAGAAGCCTCTGGGGGACTGGTTCTCACTGGCTCAGGGGGAGGAGTAGAGCACAATGGGTGCCAGGCTTTCCCTCCAAAAGCTGGGATGGCTGGGAACCAAACATCTAGACTGCTAACCCACCACAGTCAGGTGGCACAACACACAGCCACGGCATCCATTTTAAAAGCGACATCTCACCAGGGTGCATTCCTACAATGGGGTTAACAAGTGCGCACACCATTGCATTACATTTAACATGGCGTCTCACACCACACATGGCCTATACATTTCTTTACCATGGGGGAGACATCCTAAAATAGGGGGGTGAAAAGCAAACAATTTTGGGAAAACGCGCCAAGTCCAACAGGGTCCAAGTCAAAAAAGTTCGTCTCCATACAGACCTGAGGGTAATAGTGTTGTGGAACAAATGAACTGAGACTTAAAGCAGTCATTGACAGTCCGAGTTATAGGTACAGGCCGGAACTGGTTAGCCCATCTCAATAGCATGCAGTGTGCACTTAATAATCTCCCTAGAAGGTCTCTGAATGGGCAGACCCCATACGAAATGCTCTTTGGTATCAAAATGTTCGTCCCGGACCTTGAAGGTCTAGACTAGGCGGCGGTGCTGATACTATTTTTTCATGCTGCATCTGCATACACTATCTCCCAGTTTGTTTGCCTGCTGTCTAAGTACCCTGACCCCTAAGCAAGGATATCCATATGATACAAAATATAAGATTCACGTGGTCACGTACAGGTGGTTTTGAGGCCTATACGCACCTTCGGACTGAAGGATTATCATTTTCCTGGTTGCCATAGCAAGTATCATTCTGACATGCTGTCTGTGTATACACTGTCTCCCTGCCTGTTGTGCTTTCTCTGTGTCAATGCAAATACCACATGTGTCTAGCCTCATAGAGTAATTAGTTCTGACAGAAAGTCCGTAAGTTAACAACAGTAGCCTTTGATTGAACAGTGTTCCCCCCATTTATTTTAGAATTGTTAAGACCCTTACCTGATGGCACCAATAAAGCTTAGCATGAATGCTAAAAGGAGGGTCTGTTAGATTTGAAATGTTATTTTCGTAATGCATCAAATTGAAATGATCCCTTTGGTATGCTCAAACTCTATTCCGAGTTAAGTTAGCATCCATGGCACCATCTTTATTGGCGCCATCTTGTTCTGTAACTACGATCAAGCTTCTGTCGCATAATCCTTGCCTCATCAGAAAGCTACTGGGATGCAGTTACATCTCCAAGGTTAGGCCTCATTGAAGTATGAGAAACTTGCTTGTTAACGTATACCTTTACCTGAGACTGAGGGCGCTCCCCATCCCATTCCAGCTGCAAGCATGGACTGTATGACATTGCCAAAGAGATAGTGTGTGCCGGTCTCAGACACTTAGCTCATCTCTGTGTGCCCCTTTATTAATCTGTGCTCTCTGTGGAAAGTTACTGGGTGGGTGCATCTTGTGCCGATCCTCAAATGTATATTTATTCCCTTTATGCTGGAAAAAGTCAGTCCATGGTCAGACATCATAGGAGGCTGGTCAGACTGGACTAGGCTGCAGTGTATTTTGTTAATGAATCAGTTTGATTGCATTCTCTACTGGGTTGTCGACTCTTCATTTCTTGGAAGGCTAGTGGAGGTCGAGAGTGAACCGGGTGACTCTATTTGAGTCACTTCCTTCAGGACAATGAAATGGCCCAGCTCTGACCCAAACTGGAAGGAATGAAAAGCGAATGTCCGATTGTGAGGATAAATTGATACCACCATGGAATTAAAGTAACACCTGGAACTAGAATTCATGACACTTATCTCAATGAAAAGCAAGAGCAGCTGGAGAACCATTCCATATTCTCCGTTTTGCGCATCACCTGTGAGCCTGAACACAAAGAGGATTCTGTGGACCCAGAACCAATTGTGGAGAGTTTGCTAAAATCATTTCAACTGTCAGAATATATGCAATATTTTACTGTGGTGTGAGCCCAGGGTGTCTCAAGGCAAGCCTCTTCCTAAGCAAAGTATCATAGAAAGATGGTTAATTTTGCAGATTATAGAATTAAGGAAGCGATTCTCACAACAGCACCTAAAGAGACATTATTTTCGGTTTCGGCACAGAATGAATTCTCCTTTCTCATTTTCTCCATGATGCCAAGGGGAGATAGATGTTTGAGGACCTCAAGCAGGAGGAGGGAAGAGCAAGCTCCAGCTTGAGTACACTTGTTTAGGGATATTAGTGGGGGTAGGAGTGGGAGTATAGGAAGAAGGAGAGTTCAGGAGAAAATGGAGGTACAGAAATGTCAGGATAATATTAGATCCCTGAGACAATGTTTTGAGCGTCTCGATGGGAGCTCTCACTTTGGAGGCCTATTAATGAGCCTCTTTGTTTCGCTTTTGCACTGCTCATCAGTGACGCAACAAAAAAAAATGAGCTGACTGAAGTCACGCAAGCCCACCTTGCTCGGCCCTGCATGGCTTTGTAGTAATGCAATGCAGCATAAATCAATGCATTACATTACTGTAGGTGTGTTGTAGTGCCAAAGTGTAATGTCAAGTAAGCCCAATGCTTACCACTATGAAGTGATTGGCTATAGTTTGCATGAGCATAGTTCCAGTGTAGAAGGTTAATAGATGAAGACTCTATGTGTGACATTTAAGGCAGCTTGAATGAAGCTGCTGTGGCTATCAGATGTGTATGGGGCTGCTTAAATAAAGAAACTACTGAGAATACTATTGAGTTATTGCTAGAGAAATTGGCTACAAGTTGTGGCGGCCCTAAATGCGATAGAGGATACGCTTGGCGTGGAATGTAGCAATGTAGCAACCATTGAAAAGAAGCAGGGATCACCGTTTGCAGTTGTACCAGTCGCTGTTTTACCCCAAATGGCCTGAAATTGAAATAGTGTGAAAGCCAGAGTATGAAAGCATTATTATGTTTTTAGACTGAGTTTTTATGAGAGAAGCCCTGCCCAAGTGTATAATTACAGATAAGGGACCACAATTTCTAGCAGAACAATTTCAACTACTTTCAAAACGGAATAGTATTACACATAAACATATATTGTTGTACCATCCCCAAGAAAAGGGTTTAGTTAAGCGCGCTCTTTAGCAGAGTGATTAAGGATATTATTCAAAAGGCCAGGGGCAATAGGTTGAATTGGGATTGTGAGATTCTTAAACTAATTTGGGTGTATAGAAATACTCTGAGTAGTGTGACAGAGAAAAGTAAATTTTCTTTAATGTGTGGCCAAGAACCCATGAGCAAAGATCTTGGTTGAATGGGGTCAGGCAAACAGCTAGAGTGGTCTCCAGAGAAGGTAAGGAAGGAAATTACTCTAACTCAACAGGCATATATGGTATGACAAAAAAAGTTGGCCCTAAGGAGTCTAGTTTGAGTTGTAGTTATTGGGTCAAAGTGAGGAAGGAGAGAAAGATGCTGATAGTTGAAAGCAGATCTTTTGAACCTCTGCAGTTGTGTAAAATATTTTGCAACACTATGAATATCTCAGTGTAGGAATATCGCACAGGCTGAGATGGGAAACGTCAATAACTATGATTGGATGGACAGTGATGTGGATGTACTTCCTGATGATGAGCAGGTCTAGCGTGAGTGTAACGCGCATTCAGAAGAGGAAAGCGGTGTAACTGGTACATCTAGGTCTCTAAACTTACATTGTAATTCACACAATGACAACCACATCAGTAATGGAAGATATGTTAGTACAATCACTAAACTGAAAAGGTTTGAAGATTTTGTCTGTGTTAATGTTTTTTGATATAAACATGCAAGTATTTTCTTGACTCTTTCTGCATATGTTTTTCTTTCTTTCCCCCATAATTATTACCATTTTGATGTATATTTTATTCACAGATTAGGAAATACGTTATTCTAGTTTTAATAGATTCATATAATGTTTGAAGGCGACACTAATCTATGTTTCTGTAAGGGGGGACGTGTGTTGTAATGTCGAGTAATGCCAATGCTTACCATTATGATGTGATTGGCTATAGCGTGCATGATGGTAGTTCAAGTGTGGAATGTACTTAGATGAAGGTTCTATGGGTGACAGTTGAGGCAGTCGGGAGGATGCTTTTGATGCTGTGAGACATGCCTTGGCTGCTTAAAAAAAAAACTACTACAAATACTGTTGAGTTGGTACTACAAGCCAATTCTTTGTTGCGTTGCACGGGTGTTAGACCTGATACTCTTGACGTACTTTCCCTAAATGTTTTGCTTTCTTCCTTCTGGTTTTTGTTGATTCTCTTTTCGTGGCTTTTGGACTCTGGGCACTTTTATATTGTAATACACTGTGAAAGTGTGCACACCCTTTCTACACATGTTTAGAAGTCACGATTACTTGATGTTTTTAAAACATGTCTCAAGCCTGCCATGGCAGGCCTGTGTGAGTGCATTTGCTCTTATTTCCAGGTTTGCCTTTCCAAATTATAGCCCAATGGTGTGGATGTTTTTCACTAACATTAGAGCACTCCTAGAGTGAGCCCACGGGAGTGGAGCAAGAGCTAGGTGAAAGTCAGGGCAGGCACACGTTTTTTATCTGTCCAGGTAGTGAAGAACCCCCGTGTGCGTTTTCACTACGATTGAGGCTTGCTCTCCCCAAATGTTAACATGGGGGAATGGCTGAGATTACTTTAAGATGCAGTGGTGGCTTACAATGGAGCAGCCTCATTTTGTTTACTATCATTGGATTCACATCACAAATCTTCCCTTGTAGTAGAGGTGGATTTGTCTATAATAGCTTAGAAATCCCACTTCTAGATTGCTGGAATTTCTCTGCGCTAAACTCTTTTGTGTGCCTTTTAGTTTGACTCCAGTTCTCAATGGCGCAGGGGGAGGACATTTGTGCATTCCACAAAGACAGTCACAGACTTTGGGGATGCAACTGGAATGACAGACCTCTGCCATTTGAGGACTTGGCTAAGCAGATAGGGGGGAGAGATTTTGATACTTGGCCTCTAGGAAGACAGAACATGGCCCTACTAAAGATTAAGATCTGCATTCCAAGGCCTCATGGTAGACAAGACTGACATTTAAGGGAGATATGTGGTTCAAAGGGAACACTCTGAACCACCCCCTATTTCAAAGGCACACTACAGTATAACTACTGGTGCCCTACTTTAGCAGAGCAGAGACACACTTGTGGGGATGTTTGACCAGACATCCTGAACTGTGTGGTGCACACTTCCAGAAGAATCTTTTAAACATAACGAGGAGACTGCCATTGGAAGAGACTGTGCACCCTGACTAAAAAGTGGATGACTTGGAATTACTACCAGCTGCTGTGTGGCACCCTCAAGAGTGCTCTCCAAGGGCTTGTTACCTTGCCCCTTTTCTTTGTGGAGTCCTTAGGAACATCAGAGACCTCCAATAAGGGACCTACACTTTCTACATGTTTCACCTGGAGTGTAATGCCCTCTAAAGCACCTTATTTGTCTGCTAGATCCTGACTGCAGTGTGGTGTGAGTGTGGAACTAAGTATTATTCCAGGAGACTGGATTACCTTGTGTGGAGCCCCCAAACTGTGTCCACATCTAAGGAGTATCGCTACTGAATAGTGGTGCATCATCATGCACATCGTCGCATTGTTGGTGAGTGGATTCTTTGTTTAGAAGATACTGTGTCGTACTAGAGAGTGTTATATTAATAAATACATATTTTTATAATTGCTGTGTGGTTCTCCTTTCATTTAACCAATATTACTAGTTTTCATTCTGGTAAAACAGGCTGCTTAACATTCCTTCAAGACTAAGTCTGAAGGCTGCTCTCCACAGCTACCACTGGGCTAGCGTTCTAAGGTTATCTTTGACCTCTTAAATCACTATACCGGTTGTTTGGGTAGTGCAAGGTGCCCACTTTAATTAGTGGACAGCATGTATCAGGCCAACTTCTCACAGGGCGAACCCCCCATCTCATGACTGTTGCCTTGTTACCCTGATAGTTACTCTAGTCTTCTCCCCTGGGCCCCTAAGATATTTCTCTTTGTTATGCCTCACCTGGGGAGGCGTATCTTTTTGGCTCATTCCCATTTTTACAAGGTCTTATGAATCTGGGAATGCGTCAAAAACCTTGGGGATTGCGTGGGAACACACAAGCAACACCCATGGAACGCATACCCAGGGCTAAGTACTCCAAAGCAGTGATTTATACTTTATTGCGCTACTATTCCTTTTTGGAGCCATTCAGTGTCTTTGTGTGGCTTAAAAAATCTGACTTACAGTTTGCGTCGCACTTGCACAGCATTGTGCAAATGCGAAGCAAACCTGGTCATAAATATGGCCCATGATTTCCCTCTATCTGGTGTGGTACAACTATTACAGTTTTGCAGTAGCTGCTTCGAAATATCGATCTTGAGCCATGATGTGTGCTAAGCTCAGTATCAAATTAAAACTCACTGTTAGATTTGGGGGTCTCTAGTTGGTAGAAGTAGGTACCTTTCACCAAATAGGGACCCTTGTGTCTAGTCAGGGTAAGGGGCTACACTCCTAAAACAACGCCTGTTCACCCCCTTAGTAGCTTGGCACGATCAGACAGGCATCTCAGAGGCAGTGTGTAAAGCATTTGTGAACACATACAGTAACCCAGTGACCGCACTACAGATGGACAACACACAAGTTGTAGTATAAAAATAAATATTTTCATATAGACCACAAACGACAAAAATCCACACTACTGTACTTAAAAATGGTAGAAATAGCTTAGTTCTCTTTAGATGTAAAATGAGACACTTTGAGTTCAATGTACCTTTGGATGCGTAAAGCTATACAACAAAAGTGTTGCAGGGAAGGTGATGCGTCGGTTCCTTGCATGCAAGAACGGTGATGCGTCAGGTCCCTACTGCTGTGTAGGGGATGCATCGGTCCTTCTCCACATGGGGAGGTGATGCGTCGGTTTCTTACTGCGCTTCCGTGGCGATGTGACCAGCAGCGCGGTGATGCGATAAAGATCCAGTGCAATGAAACAAAATGGCGTCTTCTTCTTGATGCGACAACGATGCGTGCACTCCAGACGGCCATGCGGCGACTCAACGATTCTTCTGAGCTGCGACAGGCCCGGCGACACGCTTCTTAGGTGATGCAATGGTGTCTGCTGCGACGGCTACACTCTTCTCTGATGATGCGAGGCGCTACGGGTGACGCAACAGCGGCGGGACATATCTCTGGTGATGCGACGGCATCTGCTGTGGCGGTGACACTCTTTTCCAGTGATGCAATGACAACGGCTGCGGCGGCGACACGTTTCGTCGTCTTGAGTCGTGCTCCCAGCGACACTCTCAGTAGGCCCAGCTCAACAGCAGGCACTTCAATTACCAGCAAGGGAAGGCAGGGGAGCTGGTTTGTTTAAGTCTGTTGTCCCTGAGACTTCAGCTGGAGGCAAGCCCTTGGAAATCCTTTACAAGTTGATTTGAAAGTAGCACAAAGTCCTTTCTCCTTTCTTTGGCAGTACAGTCAACCACTGCAGGCCAATCCCCCAAACAGCACTCAGCTTAGGGATAGACTCCTCCTCAATTTCTCTGGTTCCTCTCCTCAGCAAAGCTTCTTCTTGCTTCCCAAAAGTGATCTAAAGTTCTTGGTTCTTGGTCCCCATATTTATACCAGCAAATAATTTGTCTCTGGAGGCAGAGAGTGTCTGTGCCTAGTCCAAACCAGTTCTGTGCAGTCCTGGAGCACTTTTTTTTAACAAGACTCCTTCTTTCCTTTGACAGTGTGGGCCAGGTACATCAGACACACCACAGGAGGTGGAGCCACCAGTGTGGAAGGCAGGCACAGCCCTATTCAGGTCCCAGGTGCAACTCCTCCCAACCATCTACATGCAGATAGCTCTATTCAGCCCTGTGCTGACTCACCCTGTCTCCTGGAATCCCCAGCTCCTGTCACTCATACTCCAGACAAGGAATACACAACCTAGCAGAGGCAGGCTTGGATAGTTAGGCAAGAAAAACCCACTTTCTAAAAGTGGTATTTTCAAACACAGAATGTTAAAACCACCTTCACTAAAATATTTATTTTATCATTCTGAGATCAGGCATACTAAACTCGAATTTCTACCTGGTTTCCTGAGTCAGTTAGGATTATAAGATGTAATAATCATTTGCCCATTCTGGCTTATGGGGAACAGGTAGCCTTGCAATAGTGAAAAACGAAAATGGCTGTAATTCACTATTAGGAAATGCCATACACACCAGGGCATGTCCTACCTTTTACCTACAATGCACCCTGCCCTTGGGCCTACCCTAAGGGTGACTAATATGCAGAAAAGGGATGATTTAGGGACTGGCGAGTTGGTGTACTTGCCCAGTCAACATGGCAGTACCAGACTGCACACCAGCTCTGCAATGGCAGACCTGAGACACACGTTACAGGCTGCTTCTGTGGGTGGCACAACCAGTGCTGCAAACCCAACAGCAGCATTTGATTTACCAGCCCTGGGCACCTGCAGTGCACTGTACTAAGGTCTGACAGTAAATCAAATAAGCTAATCATGGAGTCACTAATCCATACATCAATTTACATCCCCTTACAGAGTCCTGAACTCCCACCTGGAGTGATACACCTGTAAGACCAACCGGTCAGGACACTGTTTACAGTTGATCCTCCCTCCAAGTCAGACAACACCTGAACCTGGCTCTCCAACCCAGATTCTGTACCCGGTGGTTGAACACATGCCCGGTGCACCAGGACTTCATTGGGAGCACGCATGCCCCCTGACGGTAACACATAACTCATGTGTTGTGTGATAGTCTGCCTGGCACAGATCTCCCGACCTCTGTCCATCTGACAATGCGCGAAGATTCCCCAGGACAGAAGTGGTATCACCATGGTCATTCACTGGTGATGCAGTCATTCTGGCTGGCTCCTGACCCACTGGTTCTTCCACTGGGGACTCTTTCCCCCTTTCATCCCTCAGTCTGGACTTCTGCTCCCTCCACGTAGGAGTGGTACTGACAGACACCAGAACTGAGAGAGGCCTGCTTACACACACTCCCAGTTCACCAGACACTTGGGGATCCCCCTCAACGTGCAGCACATCAGGATAGCTTAGGCTCCTACCGGGTGTTCCCTTAAAGAACCATCCAGGCCCTGAGACTGGGTTTCAGCATCTTGGGACACGCAGCCCCACACTCACTCCTTCTCCACTGTGACAGAAGGTGAGTCCCTACACCCCTCCCACTACACTCGGACCTAGCTGGGCTACACTGAACCTCTTCCCCCACTCTAGGCTGGATGATACCTGAGTCACTCCTCTGAGGTTCACTCCCCAATGCCTCTCCAGACCCTCTGGAATCCACCAAAATGTCTGCCTCCAATGTGAGCTCCCTGGGGTCAGAGAACTCACTCTCCAACAGGTGTTGGCATAGCTCTGGAAAACAGGGACTTACAATATGCTCTCCCACAATTGGATCACACAGCCCCCTACAAGGGTTAATCAAACTATCATTCACCTCTCCATCCAGTGCCTCGCACATACTCCACACCACTCTCTTGATATTGACAAGACAGTATCTGACTGCCTCTGTCACTCAACTCACACTCTTCTGGGCGGTCTTCACATACAAGGACTTCAACTTTGAGGAACCCCTCTCCCTACACCTCTCATCTAGAGTCAGTAGAGTGTCCCTCCCACCACTAGGACCATGAACCCCTGCGTCAGTTTCCTTATTCTCCTCAGGGACACTGCACACCACTGGAGCTAAGCTACCTCATGTCCTTGAACCTCCTGGTGTATGTTAACGCTCTCCTTCAAGTCCGGCGCCACATCTCTGGGTATACGTACTGCTCCCTCAGCACTAGAAAAAACTATTTTGCTGCCACCATCTGAGCTGGATTCCACCTCTAACTCAGCAAAGCTCACTTCCTGAGCTACCCACATTTCTTCTTCTTGGTATAAGGCCCTTTTGGACTCGTCAAGCTTTCTCAGCTTCTCATCAATCTCTCTCATTCTCAACTCATGCTCAAACTGCATCCTCTTTTCCTCTAGGGCCAATTTCCTAGTTTGCAACTGAAATTCTAACTGCCCACTCAACTTGAGCTTGGTCAGCTCCATCTCATGCATCCCACTCTTCTCCCTGTCCTCCAGCTGTTCTGGGGACAGGCCCTTGGCAGAAACACTGCTACCTGCTGGGGAAGGTGCTCTTCTCCTCCGGACCCCATGGCCCTTCCAGCTGCTCCTCTGCATTTTTAGCCTCTTCCTCACTCTCAGGGGTATTCCTTGCTTTGACACAGGCCCTCAGCGCCTTTTCGAACTCCTCCTTCTTGGAGAGACCGGTCATAGCAACTTTAAATCTCCTGCAGAAGTGCTTCAGCTGTTTCACATTGTAACATTCTAGTTTCTTCTCTTCCCAATCAAAATCAACAGATGCTATGGATGCTGCTTTATCCATGGTGGTTAAAGTTGGCAGTTCTTGGCAAAAATGGAAAATCCCAGAAAAAACAATCTACCAAAAGTATGTGGTTGCATGTTGGTCTGCACTCACTAGTAGTGTTTACCAATCACTGTATATGAGTCATAAATGCAAGTCCAGAATCCTAACCGCTGACCACCAATCTTGGATTTGGGGGTCTCTAGTTGGCAGAGGTAGGTACCTTTGACCAAATATGGACCCATGTGTCTAGTCAGGGTAAGGGGCTACCCTCCTAAAATAACCCCTGCTAACCCCTTTGGTAGCTTGGCACGAGCAGACAGGCTTATCTCAGAGGTAGTGTGTGAAGCATTTGAGAACACATACAATAACCCAACGACAACACTACAGATGGACACCACATAAGTTGTAGTATAAAAATAAGTATTTTTAGATAGACTTAACAAAAGACCACAAACAACAAAAATCCACAATACTGTACTTTAAAAATGGTAGAAATAGCTTAGTTCGCTTTAGATGTAAAATGCGACTTTTTGAGTCAATGTACCTTTGGATGCGTAACGCTATACAACAAAAGTGTTGCAGGGAAGGTGATGCGTAGGTTCCTTACAGCAAAAATGGTGATGCGTTGGGTCCCTACTGCTTGCCAGGGGATGCGTCAGTTCTTCTCCGCGTGGAGAGGTGATGCATCGGTTTCTTACTGCGCTTCCGTGGAGATGTAACCAGCAGCGCTGTGATGTGATGAAGATCCGATGCAATGACACAAAATGGCATCTTCTTCTTGATGCGACAATGATGTGTGCACAACCAACGGCCTTGTGGTGACTCAACAATTCTGAGCTGCGACAGGCCCTGTGACACGCTTGTTCAGTGATGCAATGGTGTCTGCTGCAATGGTGACACTCTTCTTCGGTGATGCAAGGCTCTTCAGGTGATGCGATGGCGGCAGAGGCGGCATGATTCTCCGGTGATACGATGGCGTCTGCTGCGACGGTGACACTCTTTTCCGAGGATGCGACGACAACGGCTGCAGCAGCGAGACGCATCTTCATCTTGAGTCGCACTCCCAACTACACTCAGTCTCTCAAAAGGCCCAGCTCAACATATGCACTTAAATTCCCAGCAAGGGAAGGCAGGGGAGCTGGTTGGTGAAGTCTGTTGTCCCTGAGACTTCAAGCTCTATCTCAAGCCCTTGGAGATCCTTTACAAGTTGATTTGAAAGTAGCACAAAGTCCTTTTCTCTTTTATTTGGCAGTCAAGCAACCACTGCAGGCCAATCCCCCAAAGAGCACTCAGCTTAGGGATAGTCTCCTCCCCAGTTTCTCAGGTTCCTCTCCTCAGCAAAGCTTCTTCTTGTTTACCAAAAGTGATCTAAAGTTCTGTGCTCTCGGTCCCCATATTCATGCTAGCAAATCCATTGTCGCTGGAGGCAGAGAGTGTCTGTGCCTTGTCCAAACCAGTTATGTGCAGTCCTGGAGCACTTTATTGACAAGACTCCTTTCCTTTGACAGTGTGTGCCAGGGACTTCAGAAGCACCACAGGAGGTGGAGCCAGCATTGTGGAAGGCAAGCTGTTAGATCTGGGGGACTCTAGTTGGCATAGGTAGGTTCTTGTGACAAATAGGGACCCTTGCCTCTACTGTGTTCCCTGAGTCAGGTAACCTTGCAAAAGTAAAAAACGAAAATGGCTGTAATTCACTATCAGGACATGCCACACACACACCAGGGCTTGTCCTACCTTATACTTACAATGCACCCTGCCCTTGGACCTATCAGAGGGGTGTCTGATATGAAGAAAAGGGAAGGTTTAGGGACTGGCAAGTGGGTGCACTTGCTCAGTCAGCATGGCAGTACCAGACTGCACACAGGCTCTGCAATGGCAGGCCTTAGACGCACTTTTACAGGCTGCTTCTGTGGGTGACACAAAGGGCACATTGCTCCTGCGCCCATCTGTAGTACTGCTGAAAAGGTCATTCTTCCTGAATGAAATACTTCCTCCACAGTTACATCGTTTTTATCAATTAATCAATTGTCATCCCGAAGCTTATATCATCCGTCTTTCTTAATTCTTCACCACCACAGAGACAGCATGTTCGCGCTTTGATTATTTATTCAACATTTTCAAGCGCCAAACGATGCCAATCCAGGCTTTTACGACGGCATGTGAAGTCAAACATGTTTTGAAAAGTGTTCTTGCAGCAGTAACGTTCTCCCAATGCATTTCGAATTTTTACAATTCTTCGTCAGGGGTTTACTACAATGAAATGAAACAATAATAATTCAACTGACTGCTTAACCATTCCCAATGAGTGGGGTTTTTTACACATTCACTTCACATGCCCTCGTAAAAGCCTGGATTGGCAACGTTTGGCACTTGAAAATGTTGAATAAATAATTAAAGCGCAAACATGCTGTCTCTGTGGTGGTGAAAAATTAAGAAAGATGGATGATATAAGGTTCGGGATGACAATTTAAGAATTGATAAAAACGATGCAACTGTGGAGGAAGTATTTCATTCATGAAGAATTACCTTTTCAGCAGTGTGACAGATGGGCGCAGGAGCAATGTGCCCCTTGTGAGCAATTCACTATGAGGACATGTCATCCACACCAGGGCAGGTCCTACCTTTTACCTACAATGCACCCTGCCCTTGGGCCTACCATAGGGGTGACTAATATGCAGAAAAGGGAAGGATTAGCGACTGGCGAGTGGGTGCAATTGCCCAGTCAACATTGTAGTACCAATCTGCACACAGGCTCTGCAATGATAGACCTGAGACACACTTAACAGTCTGCTTCTGTGGGTGGCACAACCAGTGCTGGAATCACACCAGCAGCATTTGATTTACCAGTCCTGGGCACCCGCAGTGCACTGTACTAGGGTCTGACAGTAAATCAAATAAGCCAAACATGGAGTCACAATCCATACATCAATTTACAATAGGGAGAGCATATGCACTTTAGCACTGATCAGCAGTGGTAAAGTGCCCAGAATCATAACACAGCCAACAACAGGTCAGAAAAAATACAGGAGGAAGGCAAAAAGTTCAGGGATGACCCTGCAAAAAGGGCCAAGTCCAACACTTACTAAGAACAAAAACCTTTCCTGAATTGACTCAACCTTTCTATCTTATCGCTACATTGCTCTGAGCACTAACCCTCCTTCTAATCATGGGAAGCCCTGATTTAAAGCAGGGATCAGGCTATCCCACTAAACAAACAAATCAGCCTTGCTGTACAAATTTAATTTAAACATTGCTCGGATTTGGCTAATAGAAATGGTAGCATGATATTTATCTTAGTATGGCAAGTAATGCAACTGTAACCAAGATAATCACAGTGGGTTTTATTAAGACTAAAAATGGGGTTAGAAATAATCCCATAGGTGAACTGCTCTCAATTTCGCTCCAGCTGCGGAATCCAAATGGAATAGAAAGTGAGCATAAGGCATTCGACCATAGATTAAGAATTGTATTATCAAATGCGATTATCAAGCCTCTGTATCAATAGTGCATGTTATATCTTAGAAAATCAAGCAATAGTTTTAAAAGGTGGGCGCAGCAAAAGCATATATTCTACAAACTGGAAGTCGACCATATTCAGTATGTCAAAGATAACGTAGCGCGACTGCCATCTAGTGGAAAAGATAACATTCACTAGATCTTTAAAAACAGCTAATTTTTGTCATCACTTTCTTTTTCAAACTGGCACAACAGTTATTTAAAATATGGCATCCCATTTTAGGGCCATTACGGGGAACCTTTTAAAATCATGTGCATTCATCAGGAGAAGACTAATTCTGTAGTCGGGCTGCTTGTTTCACATTCCTTCCTATTCAGGGAGAGAACAAATGAAGGCACCGTTATCTCCTGACAAAAGCCGGTGATAGCATTCTATCTTGAGTCAGTTTCGGAGAAAGCGACATGATTAGGTAAACAACTTCTACACCGAAAGATAAAACTGAGATGTGCAGGTTTTTTTCCCCAGGAACCTATAATGATAAATTCACAGAGCGATCCTTCGCTGTAGTCTCTTAAGATGAAAACGCGTGCTAAAACTTTCCTAAACATTCTGCCGTGGCACATACCGATTGCTAAATATCGTGCCCCTCGATGTAAGCCCCTGCCTGTGGCCGCGGGCCTGTAGGTTTTGTCGCAGTTTAAGGCAAATTTAAAGCATTAGGACGATCGGTGCTTATTTATGAGCGCTTGCGTCACTTTTGCGCCGCTGTGTGTCACTTTTTGTACACCCCTGCTCCACATTATACCTGGGATAATGGGCCTCATTTATGAAAAGTGACAGATTGCTGCGTAAAAACAGAGATGCGTCACTTTTCATTGCACCCTCCTTGCGACATGCTGGGTGCGTCATATTTACAGTACAACGCATCATGTCGCAAGGAGTTACAGATACATCAGTATTTTTGACCTACCTGTAGGCACAAAAATGACGCATTGCTGGAGTGTGTCACAAAAGTCATGCAACTCCATCAATGCGTCATTTCAAATGGGCAAGTCCTATTTCAAATGTTTCTGCATTAGTCTTACGCGTGCTGTGAGGCAGGCGTAAGATATTGACGTATTTGCATCTTAGAAGTGACGCATTTGCATCTTAGAAGTGACAGTGAAATCTCATAGATTTCCCTGCGTCACTTCTACAAGTCTTACTTGCATCAGAACGCCCACCCTGCATACATCATACCTGGCGGAGGTATAATGTGGCGCAGGGGTTTACAAAGTGACGCATCTAACTAGATGTGTCACTTTGTAAATATGATGCAACATTGTGCATTTTTTAAGCTGCTGGTGCGTCACAAAAAGTGATGCACAAGAGGCGCAAAAGTGACGCAATGGCTCATACATAAGCCCCAATGTATGCAGGGGGTTACGACGCAAGAAAAGGTCATAGAAATGATGCAGTTAAATCTATGAGATTTCACTGCATCACTTCTAGGACGCAAATGCATCAATATCTTATGCCTGCCTCATGGCAGGCATAAGACTGACACATGCACATTTCACATGGGACTTGCCCATGTGCAATGACCCATTGCTGGAGTTGAGTCACTTTTGTGACACACTCTAGCAATGCGTCATTTTTGCACCCACAGATATGTTAGAAATACTGACCCATCTGTAACTCCTTGCGACATGATGCGTCATACTGTAAATATGACGCATCATTGGTGTCGCAAGGAGGGCGCAATGAAAAGTGACGCATCACTGTTTTCTCGCCGCGATGCATCACTTTTCATAAATGAGGGTCATTGTACTTAAGACTGACTTAAGCGCGTTTATTCAAAGTCAAATCTGTGATAAGTGAGGAAAAGCTTTTTTTTATTGCTTGAGATAGATCTCATAATGTCTTAAGGAAAGCAAAACCTTAGGCCCATATTTATCATTTATTCAATGCAGCAAGCCACCTCGCTGCACTGCGTGAGAGGAAAAAGGCAGGGGGAGTGCCGTATTTAACATTATACAGCACATTCCTGCCACGCTTTTGGCTGCCTACCATTGCGTCATGGTGACAGGGTGCCTGCATTGTAGGCAAGATTGTTTTTATGAAGAATGGTACACCTTCCTGCACAAAAACAACCAGCAGAAGCATTTTCCCTTGATAGGTAGAAAGAGGAAAAAATGAGGATAAATAAACATAATTCTCCTTGTTACGCCTATCCTGGGGAGGTGTAGCATTTTGATGCATTCCCATGTCTACCACTCATGGTAATGTACCAAAATCCATCTGTGGATGCATGGAAACACCCATGCTCCACCAATGGAACGCCTCCCTAGGGCAGAGTAACTCAAAGCAGCAATTTGGCCAACATTTGTCAAGCCATGCGGGTCACACAAGTTGGCCTTGCGTGCAGGGACAGCCCTAACTCTGATTGATCGGGACAGTCCCCTGGGCGGAAATAAAAACTGATGTTTCTTGTGGGGGGGGGGGGGGGTTCATTGCAGTGTGATCGCAGGGGTTGATCAAGATGGAAATCAAATCTAAAAATGTATCAAATTCACTGAAAAACTTCCTCCGGTACTAACGTGAAAATGACAGTAAAATGACACATAGTCGAAATGTGCAAAATGCACAAGGCAGTCATATTCATTGGTAGGCCGCTGTTAGATTTTCCCTTTCACAAATAGAAGCTTTAGAAACAGCTGTTCCATACACAAATGTATTTGATAGCTTGGCCTTCATGTGTCTTGCTTAGAATTTTCGTCAGAGCTACAGGGGTTTCCAAGTTTATACATTTTTTTTTAACTATATATTCTTGATGTACCAAGTTTGAACTTCCTATCTATTTCATGTTCATATAATACTGAATAGAAAATCACACATTTTAACAATACTTTTCACTTATACTGAAATACGAAAAGCATTACTTAACTAGAAATCTGCAAGCAAATGTTGCTCTCTCTAGTGTCGTTCATTATTACTCAGTGAACATTGAATACATGGTAGAATAAATGCTGCAATAAAATATCCTGGGAACCAAGGTTAGACATTTTCAGATACACAAATATTTAGTGATGTCTGTTTCATATTTGATAGTAGATTGTGGAGTTCATTTGTTTTCTGTGGGAAAGCAAGAATGCAAATTGCTCACCACCGAAAAATGTATTCTCTTTGGACTGGAGTGATCAAAATCTCAAGATTATCGTCCATGTGTTCTTGTCTTTTATATTAGTGCGTGTTTCTAGTTGGACTCAGAGCTCTCCTTTCTAGGTTATGCAATCTGCTATTTTGTTGTGGGCTACTGCTGATGGCTGCTACTGTGGCCTGCCACTTTGGAGGTGACACTATCTTACATTTTCAACTGCTGAATTGGTTTCCCATTATTTTTCTGTTGAAGCTTATTTTGTATAGATTAATATTGCAACTGTTTGCTGATGCTTTTTGGGGATTGAGACTCATCTGAGTTTCATAAACTCCTCTTTATGGGGAGTTCAACTACTTAATTGGTTTTCAAACGTGATGCTCCTTTTATCTCACTATTTTCTCCTGGTACCAGCCCACTCGACCTCTTACCAGTGACAGTGAATATCAAAAGTTTAGGAATGGCAAAGTGTCTGTTACTCAGGAAGGCATTATCTTAAGAGGTTAGAGAATTTTCATTATGGAGAATCTGCAACAACAGATAACTGAAGTGGCCATGAAGGACATTGCTGAATTGTTGCCATCAAATGAGCTCCCTGAGACCGAGCCTGGTTTCCACATTTCGACGAGTTGTAAGAAAATTAAAGCCTGGCATCTATGCAACTGCCTTTCATCAAAAACTACTCAACACCCATTAAATATGTCAAAGTTGCCCAAAGCATGCATGGGAAAGAATTGCATGGGACTTCCTTGGACCTCTTGACAATGGACATCACCAGGTGGTGATTGCTGATGAATATTCCCATTTTAAATTGATCTATCACCCAAGAACATGTCATTGACAGATTACACAGCATCTTTGTGACCTGGGATGTTCCTGCAATCATTAAGTCTTACAACAGCCTCCCATTCAACAGTCGAAAATTTAGAGACTCTCTCAGTCATCTTAATGTGAAGCATCAGAAGAGCACCCCTCTGGCCACAGGTCAATAGCCTTGTTGAAAGCTTCATAAGCACTCTAAAGAAAGCCATCTAGTGTGCTGTACTAGACAAGATTGACTTAAAATCTGTTTTAAATTCTACTCTTTGACCCCTCACTCCACCACAGGTGATAGTGCTGCAACTATGAACTTTGGGAGAACCATGACAACCACATTATCTGAATGGAACAACAGAAGAGCAAATACCGAGGAAGAAACATACATGAAAGACTTGGATCGTAAGAGGAAAATGAAAGTCTATGCAGACAAGCTTCGATATACAAGAGATGTCACGTTTACTAGAGGAGATCGAGAGCTTGTTCATCAGCATAGGAAGCGAAAGTATGATGTGCCTTTCAATGCTGAGCATTTTCATGTTGTGACCAGCAAAGGTACATGGTGACTGCCCCACAGCCTGGGAAGTCCATTAAATGAGGCGCCTCGTATTTCCGACATGTGACTCTTCACTCGTCGGACACTTGGTCTGAATGGACAAGTGAAGTATCCCCGAAGAGTGCTATTTCTACATAACTGTTAGACCTGTCATCTTTTGATGTTTATCCCCTGTCTTTTTGCTTCAGACCTCCTTGTTTTTGTGGCACTCTGGATATTGTTTATACTTGTTTCGTGTTTACGCGCGCTTTAATACTGCTGATCAGTATTTAAATGCAAGTGCTCCAGGTAAATTGTGTTACTGATTGGTATATTCATGATTTAATTTACTGGTAAGACCATAGAAATTTGCACAGCTGTGCCCAGGGCTGTAAATCAAATGCTTCTAGTGGGCCTGCAGCACTGATTGTGCCACCCACAGAAGTAGCTTTTCCAAGGTGTCTCAGACCTGCCACTGTTGTGTCTGTGAGCAGTTTTCCTACCATGTCAACCTGGCAAGTGCACCACTTGCCATGTACAAACCTTCCCTTTTCTTACATGTATGGCACCTCTAAGATAGGTTCAAGGTACCCCCATGGGCAGGGTACAGTGTATGTACAAGGTAGGACATGTACTGGTGTGTGTGACATGTCCTTGTAGTGAAATAATGTGTATTTTGTTATAAAATAGTGAAAGGCTTTTTGTCCCATAGGCTAAACGCGGGAGTTGCTTTGTAACATTTTACAAGCATAACACTCCATTGGGATAAGATGGAGAAATGGGGTTTAGTAGGCCAGCCCTCAGTATTAAAAAAACATATTTTAGTGAAGATAATTTTTATGTTATGTGTTTGAAAATAACATGCCCCTTTTAGGAAGTAAAAAGAACAATTGATGAACAGAATGCAGAACAATGTCATACATTCACCCCAGTACAGAGATCTATGCTGATTTACATATGGATTGGTCCAAACTGGATTGACATGGTGAGGGAAAAAATGATGGATTAATGCCCAGATCTCTGCACTGGGGTGAATATATGACATTGTTTTGCATTCTGTCCATCAATTGTTCTTTTTCCTTTTAGAAAGTGGGCATTTTCTTTAACCATACTGTGTGCCTCTGCATTTTGTGTATTCCCTGTCCGGGATTAGAGTGACAGGAGCACTGGATATGCAGTCACAGTAGACAGACACAAGGGGGGATTGAGGTGTGTTCTGCCTTTCCTGTGTGACTTATAGCCAGGCTGAATAGACGTAGCTGCATTTAGAGCAGTGGGAGGAGTTGTTGCTGGCACCAGAATGGACTATTGCTGCCTCTCACAAAGCTCTCTCCATCTCTTGTGGTGAACCTGGCCTGAGCCAGGCTGAACTGGTCTATGTGTGCCAGAGGAACTTTGTTTGCACCAATTTCAAAGGAAAATGTGGTATAAATATTGGGACCTTGACCCCAGAACTTTAGAACTCTTTTGGATCAAGAAACCTGCCAAGAAGAAGAGCTGGAGAAGTTGTGAGGAGAGATTACCACTTTGCTGTGTTCGCCTACAGTGACTGCTTCTGTCTTGAGAAGTGAAAGGACTGGACTGGGCTTTCTGCACCATATTGTCCTGAGCTTCTCTAAGGGCTTGAGGTAGAGCTTGGCCCTGTTCAATAAGTCTGAAGAAGAACACAGACTTCAAGTTCATCTGCTACCAGCCCCAAGATTGGTGTGTTTTTGGTTGCAACAGAAGGAAACGCTTTACACACTGCCTCTGAGATAAGCCTGACTGCTAATGCCAAGCTACCAAGGTGGTGAGCAGGGGTTATTTTTAAAGTGTATCTCCCTTAACCTGACTATGAAGAAGGGTCCCTACTTGGACAGGGTAACAACCTACCAACTAGAGACCCCCATTTCTAACAATCACCAATACCAATCCATACATTAGTGTGAATGTCAGATTCTACATCTGATAATTCACTGCTGTGACATACTAATGGTGTGTTAACGATCTCATAACTCATTCTTGCTCCATCATAAAGGAATTCCATGCAGCCAGGGCTGGGCTTTGTGAAAGCATACCAGAGCAGTGGTGGAATGCAGAAATCACAGCTTCTGAAGGAGAGTGAAGTGACAGAAAAGAGAGAGGTGGGGTAATCCAGCTGAAACCCAGGGATGAACAGTTCATAAACAAATGTCTCAATGGGGCCCAAATACATTTACCCATATGCTCGTCCACACTCCCTGGTAAATCCATTGGGGGTCAAGTTTTGTAATTCGCCTACATTCTGATTAGTTAATTCCCTGTAAACCATAAACAATTTATAATAATATTCAATGCCTAACTAAGCTTTACAAATCAACACTCTTTCCTCTGGTCGATGGACCATTAGTTGAGTTAGTTGATGGTGATATTAACAGTTAACTAACTAATTCACAGAGCTCAGTAAAATAGGCAAAGACTCTTTGTAAGATTCATACGTTTTATCTAAAGACTTTTCAAACATAAATTGAACGCTCAGTAATATGAAGTCACAGTGCAAACTCCATCAATCTTCATATGGCAGAGAAAAATTAATTTAGCAAATACATTCATTGACACAAATCTCATTCAACAAATCAATACATAAGAGTGGATAGATGAAGAGACAAAGGATACAAATCAAAGTACATTTGCAAAAGAAATGCAAATATTTAGATAGAATAATATTTACCTGATAAGAATACTAAAACCCACCCCTCCGGCCAAAGGACTGGTGGGGGTCCCCTGAATTAGAATCAGGAGACAAAGTCTAGAGGACAGGCTCAGGACAAGGCAGATACTTACTAGACTTCCCTACAAACCCGGTGCACCAGGGCGCTTCCTTCTCTTACACTCTCTCCCTCCTTGATGTTCTTCTGCAATCTTCAAATGTAATCAGTCTGTCTCATGAATTTGAATCTTCCCAGACTGCTCTCTTCTTCTCTCTCGACCCATCAGCAGCAGCTCTCGTCTCTCTCAATGATGATCTACTACTCTCTCTCTTGGGGGCATATTATCAAGGAATGGCGTTATAATTATCATCGCTTTAGCAGCAGAAAACTGCTGCCAAAGGCGCAATAATGGGCTTGATAATATGCCCTTGAGAATTCCAATAGAAGCCCATGTTCTGGTGTCAACATGGGCTTCTATTGGAATTCTCTACGGCATATTATCAAGCTCATTATCGCCGCTTTAGCTGCAGTTTTCTGCCCCTAAAGCGGCAATAATTATAACACCGTGCTTGATAATATGCCCCCCTAAGTTACTCTAGTTGTAGTCTTCATTTCAACATGTCCCACCATCAATATTTGCAAATATTAGTAACATATGAAATGTGATTGGACAAGGCTTGGGGAGTCTTCAACACAGTATGCTAACATATTCATTTTTAAGAAAGAAACGTTTGTCTTGCAAACCCTTCCTCTAAAGCTCATTGATGATTTCTCTTCCCATACATACATTGTTGACATTTTCATAAATGTAATTCAATACAGGCTACATAGACAAATGATACACGTCTTCTTTTTCTCACATCTTCAGCAGCTATTCAGTTTTTTGGTCAGTGGGTCATCTCACTAATTCACTGAGCATGCGCAACTCGTTTTCATCAACCGCCATTTTCCTCCTTCTGTCATAGGCATTGCAGGCCCAAATGCACACTATTAATAAAAGAATCATAAACAGATGTTATTTTCTTAAACTTATAATTCTCAATGTTCACCACCCACTTCTACTCTATACCATGTTAGCATTATTTCTCTGAGCAAAAGCATTAACAACAGCAGCTTTTTTTTAAGTTCAAGCAAGCATGTGCTGGGCATGTGGTACCTCACGACCACATGTTAGTCCTTCTTGCGCATGTGTGAGAGTTTTTTCCTCTACAAGCAGGTTAGTCACATTATCTCTACGTAATTCTGTTTTGCAAATGCGCAAAGTGTTTTTGTGAATTAAAGCGGGTTTTAGTCGTGTTGTATTTTATTCCACATTAAGGCATGCGTAAACCTTTCTCCCCATGTGTTGGTGTCTGGTGCATATTAGTTTAATCTCATCTATAGTTTTAACTTTTAATAAAGGTTACTGAGGGATTAATCCAAGTAAGTTTCTTTTCCTTGAATCCTTGCTCCATTAATCCCCCCTCTGATGGCATTTTTGAGCCATCATAAAATATCACCAAGTGCCAGCTATATTTATCTGATTTTAGTATCTATGTCATTTTGTTTAAGTTATTCATTCATCTCTTTTATATCATGTTATCATATGGACTTCCTTTTATTTCCTCTAACTCAATCTCTTCCATTTTTCTCTTTCGTCCCATTCTTTTATTCTTTATTTCAGCTATAATTCTGGTTTTGGGTTTATCCTTGCAACACTTATATGTCATCACTATCATCAGGGTTACTGTTGCTACTAAAATTATAGGGATTAGTATTTTTCCTAATAGACTACTCCCGAAAGTAGAAAACCAACTACCTATAGCCAATATACTTTTATTTAGTCTTTCCCAAACACCGTCAACCTCCAGTTGGGTCAAATCTTCATGACTCTTTGTAATATTCTTAATATATCCCTCAATACCTTTACTTTTTTCTGGTATATATGTACAGCAGTGATGAGCTTTCAACATGCCACAGACTCCACCCTCCTTTGCCAATAACATATCAAGGGCAAGTCGATTCTGCAAAACCATAGCTCTAATTGCAACCATTTCAGTATTAATCATCAAGAATCCTCCAGCAGTATTTGTCGATAGATGATCAACCACTGTTGATAATTTACGTATCTTATGTGAATTCAGAATGGCTCCAACTGACGGCATCAGTGCACCAAATATGTCACCCACTATTTCTGAAAAACGTGCTCTTTTACTTCGTTTTAGTCCTTGACTTACTTCATTGATTCCATTGTTCGTATCTATGGTATAAACCTTTGAAAATACTATCCCAAAGTAACAAATACCATACCATTGTGCAGGCAACCTTTAATAGGCATTTTTATCACACACGTAATAAATCCCGGTAAAAACAGGATCAGTTACACCTTTTAGACCCCATCCCCCCATGATTAGGAAGGTATTTTCAAATTCACTAGAACCAATGCAGTTACTGTTATAATCTGTTTTTAGTCTATGTAGACAGAATTTCCCCAATTTTGACAAGTCTAAGGGACATTGCAGCATGAGTCTCGCTTTTCTTATAGTCCCCCTCCTTTTTAGCCCATGGCGGTGCATGTGACTTCTGCTCAACAGCCTTCCTTTGGAAATCCAGTCTTTTCTCCTCTACTAAATTTAGAAAATCTTTCTCTTCATCACGCAAAAGGCATGTTAAATTATTTTTATGAGCATATCTACTGGGTTCGTTGTTAAGAAGAACTCACTCATGAACTCTTCATCTATACTACTAAGCACTGGGTTCATGTTTCTTCGAATAGGAATTTCCCAAAAGACCAAGTCCATATTTGAATAATAATGCTGCAGTTTGCCTATTACATAAAACAGATTTTTCACAACACTACATGGCACACCATATGTTAAAGGAAGATGGTGATATGTCACCCCCTCCGAGACATAAGTAGGTAATTGTATGCAAACATAACAATCACTCACATCCATTGTATCAACATACTTGTATAGGAGTTTAGTAAATACATTTAACGACAAATCACTATATGATTTTTCATGATGATATATGCTCTCATCCATTTGTTCTAAGTTTGTAGTTTTAGTTCTTTTAGTAACCTCATCCATTTGTCCACTAATATTTGTGTTATTTCGATTATTAGTTACCATTAGAACAGGTATCACAACAGTTAACAATAACCACATCAACATTAGTGTTGAAATACTACAAAAACAACACTTAACACATCTTCATTGTAGACTAGATTTCGGATATTCAGTCACTTCCGTTTCTGCCATTTTTAGTACTATAAATTTGTGAATATCTAAATTGTTTCTTCTATAAAACAATTCTTCAGAAAAATAGAATCTAAATTCTTATTCTGAAAAAAGAAATCTTTGTGTGATCCCACACTTTTAAAAGCTTTTCGTCTTTGCCCCCTTTTCTTTTTTTTCTATTCTTCTTTGGTTTCTTTTCTTCTCTTCTTTCTTTTGTTAGACAACTTCCACCCTTTGTGTAACAATCTTTTCTTTTTAAGGTGGTCTTAAATTTCTTTTATCAGTTCTTTCAATAGTGACACTTTTTTTGTTCTTCATTCAGATCAAGATTCTCAAAGTCGTCAAGTATAATATATGTCCATTCAGGAGCCCTATATTTTCTGCTTAGAATTATTACTCTTATCGATTTCCTTAGTGTTTTTCTTCTTGCTTGTTCTTGCTCAACTTGACTTGATACCTTATTTACTTGCTCTAGTTTTTTCCCTGTTTTCCTTCTTAGAAAGTTTCTCTGTCTTTTGACTCCACTCGGTCAGTGAACACCTTTTCTGGCCCTCTTGGTTTGTACTGCCTTTTCACCTTCTTCACCTATTTCAAGTGTTCTTTTATTTTCTCTTTCTTTTAACTGAGCTGGTTCTGGACCTTCTGATCTCTCTTTTTCTGTTGACTGAATTTGTTTTAGATCTTCCAGTCCTTCTTTTCCTTTTGACTGAGCTTGATCTGGATTTTCCGATCTTCCTTCTTCTATTGACTGAATTTTGTCTGGACCTGTCAGTCTTTCTTTTTCTTCTTTTGACTGATCTTGATCTGGATTTTCTGTAGTAGATTCTTCTAATATTTGCTCAATTTGTTCTGGTCTTTAAATTTCTTGCTCTTCCTTGACCTCTATCAGCAGTCTCTTGAGACCCAGTAACTGGTGCCCACTCTACTTGACTTGTACATGGTTGTTCATTGTCGATGCGCTCTTCAGAGTCTATTTCTCTGATTTCTTCGACTTAACATCTTTCAGCTTCTGGTTCTTCTCTTTGTTCTGTAGTGTAGTTCCTATTATCCCAATAGGCTCTGCGCATTGGAATAATACCTTCAATAGTATAGGCCTAGACCAGACGTTAACTAGGTCTACTACTGTCGATATTAGACTTAAAGTTTTGGGTTTGCCAGCTAGCTCAGAGTTCACTAGAAACTTTCTCGAATAGGCAAGGAGGAGTTGAACCTCCCTGGATAGACAAGAAGGGATTTAGTTTCTGACAACCATAGAACATGACAACTTTGCTCTCCCCTAATCAAGAGTGTATCTCTAGAGTCGTGTGAAAACAAAAGACGACTTATTTTACTCAGTCAGTACGTGCATTCTTAGTCTCACCAGATTGTAGAGAAAAGGAAGAGACGGGCGTGTTCAATAAAAGATGTTATTTATTGATCAGTCTCTTTTCTCATACAAGAGAAATGGATCGATATTATTGCAATACTTATGGTTAAGTAAAGTGCATACATTAAAAGCAGAAGTATAAAATAATACTGTAAAAACATTGATATGGTTTCTAAGCCATATGAAGGTTTAAAATGAATAAAATAGATACATACATATATACATTTGACTAATCGTACTCAACTGGTGTTTCTAACTACGCCTACCCCGTGTACCTGACCTAAGCCTAATACGTGGGCGGGAATAGAAAGTTACAGTTTTAAGTTAAGTTTGTTTTGCCAAGTGACTGACTAAAGAATTCTCTGTGAGGGGTTATTCAGTTCTGTACCTGGAATTTAGGATGAATGAGGGATGGTATCTCTCGTCTCTGGTCTCGATATTCCAGGCTGCCTGCGAGGGCTACCCGGAAGCGCCGGAGCTGGATTTCTCGGCAGGAGAAAGCAGCGTGTCGTTCTCAGCGCGTCAGGAAGGCGGGGCTGCGCCAGCAGGGTCTGCTCTGCTCTGGGCTTCGGCAAGTCTGGCTGCTCCGATCTCGTCACCACCGCGTGTGTTTGCATAGGGCAATATCGGTAATATTTATACCTTTAAGGTGCCGAGATTGACGTAAGGATGGACATAGATACGTCAATAAGGATGTCATACGACTTGGTCGTTAGCACATTCTTTTGCTGAAGTTCTCGAAGAAATCAAAACAATGGCCGCAGGGTTTTTCCCAGGTTGACATAGGTTTGATTTGTTTTGAGAACTCCGTATGCCTTATCAGGGGCTGGAGGAATATCGCTTGTCTAATTAGATGGCAAGCGTTATGACCTAATCAGATAACACGTTCCTGTGCCGTAGTGTGGCTTTCTCAGATAACGGTTCCTGCATCATGGGGGTTTTCAGCATCATGGGCTGGCTGCTAGTTAACTTGTTAACCAGAATAGGGTCAGGAATAGGGGGATCGATACAGAACCTATAGGAATACATCACAGTTCTACCAGTTGCTGCTCTTGTTGTTCAGGTGGACTTGGGACTCTTTGGGTATGACTGGCTTGGATCCAGTTTGGTAAGCGAACACACAGCCAACACACTTCACTGCTGTTGTTGTGACTAACATAACTTGATGGGGTCCTTTCCACCTGGGTTCTAAACACAATTTCCATGTGTATTTCTTTACCACGACCCAGTCTCATGGATACAAATCATGAGCTTGATTCGGCTGTGCTCTGGTTGCATCTTCTCCAACCTGGTGAAACACAGAAAGTACCATATCAGCTAGTCCTCTACATTAGTCCACTACCAGATCATCAGTTATATTTATCAGTTTGTTACTAGGTACAAATGCTTGTCTCATTGCTCTTCCCATGAGAATCTCATGTGGACTCAATACTGATCTTCTGTCAGGAATGCTTATAACACTCATCAATACGAGGGGCAAAGCATCAGCCCATTTCCGTGTTGTGGGTGCACACACCGTCCCTAACCTAGATTTTATTGTGCCAGTAAGCTGTTCAAGCACTCCAGAGCCTTTTTGTCGAAAGGCACAATGTAATTTCTGCTCAATTTTAAAAGCTGTACAAATTAATTGAATTATCTCATTCTTAAAATGAAGTCCTCTATCTGATTCCAAAGTGACTGGAAATCCAAATCTAGGTATGAGGTCTCTTAACAGTAGCGTGGCAACTGTAAGACTGTCATTCCTTCACATGGGATAGGCTTCTCCCCATCGAGAAAACAGACAAATAAAGACAAGGACGTACTTCAAACCATTGCACGATGCTGCAGTCTTGTAAATGCACCTTCTGCCTTTCCAATTTTCACCCCAACTAACAACTATCTTTCTACCTGGGTTTTGCTGTTGACAGGTCAAGCACCTTTGTCAGAGATTCTCTCCAATTATCCTAACTTTGGGATTGTACCATGTCTGTCTGAAGTGTCTAATCATGGCATCCCTCCCAGTGTGTGTAGATCCATGATATACCCTAGCCATTTGTGATAAACTATTTGGCATTATTGGTCTACCATCTGGACACACCCATACTTCATCATCTGCTCTCCTTGTGCAACCTTATTTATTCCAGGGTTCTTTTACTTTTCCATCTGCCTCATCCTGCAAAAGCCTCACTTCATCCCATGTTTCAAAAGCAGAAAAGAATATTAGTTGGCAATTGGTAACTTTTCCAACCATCTGTTTAAAGACATTGTATTTCAAGCACAAAAGTGTGCAACTTGGTCAACATATCTGTTGCCCTGCGGCACATAATCATTTCCTGACTTATGTGTGGCACATTTAACCACTGCAATTTCTTTTGCCAATTGTAGTGCTTCCAATAGTTCTTTGACATTTTTACTATTCCTGATAGGAGAACCTGAAGAAGTCAGAAATCCCCTTTGCATCCATAATTGGTCAAAGTCATGCACAACCACAAAACCATATTGACTATCCGTGAATATGGTAACTCCCAATTTCTTTCCATTTTTGCGTGCTTTTGTCAAAGCAACCAATTCGGCTATTTGTGCAGATTTGACTCCTCTTAGACAGGATACTTCCGTAATAGCAGGTACGGTACATACAGCGTAAGTAGAACTCAATTCTCCATTTACCTTCCTCAAGCATGTCCTAGCAACAAACAATACAGAGTCTAATTCTTCAAATGGGACGTCATGAATGTCTGGTCTGGGCTTTGTATACATTTCTGTCACATCCAAACAATCATGATCAACTTCCTCTTTTACTTCCTCACAATATGGATCAGGCAACAAGGTTGCTGGGGTTACTGTTGTACACCTTATCACACTCACATTCTCAGCACCAAGAATCACTCTTTCATACTCAGTCAGCTGACTAGGGGTCAAGTGCTGTGTACAAGTCTTTGTTAAAAGGATCTTGACTGAATGCGGCACATATACTTTTAGAGGATGTCCCATTACAATCGATTCACTCTGTTCGAGACTCACACAAGTAGCAGCTACTGCTTTTAAGCAGCCAGGCAATGCCACAGCCACTGAATTCAGAGTGGCCGAAAAATATGCGACTGGACGTCATGATAATCCATGTCTCTGGGTTAACACTGAAAGTGCACATCCTTCTCTTTCACAACCGAACAAAGCAAATTCTTTTGTATAGTCTGGCATTCCCAATGCTGGTGCTTGACACAAAAAATCTCTCGATTTTATGAATGCTTCTTCACTTTCATCATCCCATTCAATCAGATCTGTCACATCCTGTTGTGTCAACCTTATTAAAGACTTGCAAGCAATGCGAATACACTGATCCACCGACAACTGTATCCAATCACTCTCAAAAACATTCACACTTCTTTCTTAGATGTAGGCAAACTCATTTGTTGAATCACCTTTATTCTTTCTGGAGTCACTTTCCTGACTCCTCCTTCTATTTTGTGCCATATATATTGAACTTCCTGTTGGAAAAACTGTAATTTTTCTGCTGACACCTTGTGCCCCCTATCTGCCAAATGGTTCAGTAGAGCAATTGTGTCAGTTACACAGTCTTCTCGTGTTTTTGATGCCACTAATATGTAATCAATGTACTGAACCAAAACCAAATTCCCTGACATGACCAATGTCTCCAAACACTTTTTCAGAATCTGATTGAAAATTGAGGGGCTCTCTGTGTACCGTTGAGGAACTCGGCACCATGCCAAAACACAGTCTCCGAACCGAAATGCAAAAATATATTTGCAATCCGGATGTAAAGGAATCTAAAAAAATGCTTGGCACAAATCAATCACTGTGTACCAATGTGCATCCCAGGGTGTCTGATACAAGATCACTGCTGGATTTGGTACTACTGGACAACAGGTACTACTATCTTTAAATCTTTCTCAAATCTTGGACTATTCTATACTTGCCACTAGGCTTTTTAAGCCCCATGATCGGCGAATTACAAGGACTGCTCATTATTTGTTTTAAAATACCTTGTTCAATCATTTGATCAATTACTGGAGCAACTCCTGCTTTTACTTCAGGACTCATTCTGTACTGGGGTGTGTTCCGATAAATTGCAACCTGCTTCAACATGATTTTAATTGGATCTACATTTGCCATCAGCCCAATTTCTTTTCCTGGAAAATCCCACACGTCTGATCTCACTGTGTTTCTCAGCTCAGTAGGCAAACTGTTTTCAGTAAGAAGTGAAAACATTTGATCCACTTCTCTTCCTTGTTTTGCTAGCATCATTTTAAATGCAACATCTTCATCAGGTGTTTGGAAAATAATACCATCAGGCATACAGTGGATGGTGCAGTTCATTTTGCAAAGCAAATCTCCAGATTTACTGGACTTAAATCACATACCACAATTTCCAATATTCACTTCTATTGGTCTTTAAACAGGGGTCTTTATTTGCTTATTCGAGACTCCTACAACTTGGATAGTTTATCTTGAGAGGGGTAGGTTTGGAATATCTGCTGATCTCACAGTAGAACGGGTAGCACCAGTATCCACTAGGATTGTGATGTTATTACCTTCCACCTTTCCATCAACAAATGGACCTGACTGATCTACCTCCAAGGATGCGCCAAGCACGCACTCTTCCTCCCCCCTCAGGTAGCATCATTGAGTCATGTCTGAATCACTCTCATTACTCTTGATCCAAAATGTTTGAACGGTTTGTTAATTCTTACCCTTCTCTCCAAAACAAACGGTGTTCACACTGGATCTCTCACCTGAGCGTTCACATGATTTGGCATAGGGGCTTGTGGCACCTGTAATTGAGGAGTAACTACCTGTTGCTGTTGCTGCTGGTTCACAACCACCGCATTCTGCATCCGTGGATTTATAAAATTGATTTACCCAATTACTCTGTTGAACATGTCTACACTCATTCTTCCAATGTCCATGCTTTCCGCACTTGTGACAAGGATATTTCTTTATCGCTTCTTCTCTACTCATTCGTCCTTTTCCTTCATTTCCATTTGATACTTGACTATTCTGATTCTGATCATTCAATTATTTGTCATTTTGAGAACCAGTATTCGCCTCTTGGTGTTCTGCCAACAATATCTTCACTTGTGCCCACAGCATTTTCTATTTCAGCTTCTTGTGCTTTGCAACAATATTGTCACTACAATACCTTGCATACTTTAAGATTTCATCTATGGGCTTACTTTGCCAGCAAAGCATATGTTGCTGAATCATCTGACTGATTTCTGATCTCAATCCTTACACACATCTATACATGAAATGTCCCATATCCTTATCACCAATATTTTCAAATGCACTATACTGTGTAAAATTACCTGTAATAACCTCTCATAATACGCATGCACTGACTCTTTTAATTCTTGAGTTGTTCTGTCTATTTTAACCCAATCTGTTTCTTTTGCTGGAATCTTGCCTTTCAAGAAAGTAATCACCTGTTGATACTTTTTCATCACATCCTCTGAAGGCACACCTGTCTTTGCATCTCCAGGATACTCTTCAGTTGGCCAATCAACAGTAATTTTACATTCTGACAACAAATCAGTTGATACCACTATATCAAACAGACCACCCAAATCTTTCAACAGAACCTTCAAAACATTCGCAAATCTTTCTACCTGCTTATAAAATCATTTGTAAAAGACAAAATATCCTGTCTAGTCCAAGGAACATGAACATATCCACCACCAGGAACTTCCCTCATTGGACACATTCTCTCAACCTTTTCTGTCTCCCTTAATGGGAAAGTAGATGATGCCTTTGTAGCTGCTTCATCCCTCTTTCTTGTCCATCTACCTCTCCATCAGTTTGCATCTCCCCATTTCTTCAAAATATACATTAATTCCTTTATCTGTAATCTCCTTCCTGACGCATTCAAACTTTCCAAGTTGTTTTCAGTAAATTCTGATCTATATGGCTTCTGTAATATTTTTGACTTTTCTACATCTATTACAATTCATCATCTTCATATGAACCTAATCTGTCTGAACTTATTGTGTAAATTATCATTTCTTCCAAATCTACTCTCAACTTGCTTACGTCTATATTTTGTGGTTGGGGGTTTTCTTTTCTATTCCTTTTCCCCACTCCTCTGGGGCTTCTGGTGAGAAGCCAGTAGGATTTCCTGTCACTGGAGTGGCAGTTGGAACCATCCTCCTTGTATCTACGGATGGAATTCTCTTCCGGTTTCATTCACAGTCTCAAGCTTTGGGATATCTAATAACGATACATTTGAATAACTCTCACTAGTTTGATCTTTTAACATCACTACCTCTTTTCTAACACTATTCTGTGGAACTTTCATTGTTTGTAACATCGGGGTGTCTCGTTTATCACCATACAATGGAAGAACCGGACCAATTGTTACTGGTACTGTCAATGCTTCGGCATTCAAACCTAATTGATTTTTTTCTGATTTTTTTTTCCTTTGTCTTCTTCTAATTCTTTCTTTCATTTTCTTGTAATACTCGGATAACTGTTGAATCATATAGAACCTGTGGAACTAATGGACTTCCCATCATTGGCGCACTGTCTTCCAATAACTCATCATCAGATTCATCACATCCTGTTCCTGTCATACCTATGTGTTTGATTTTTTCTTTACATTTACTCCCTATTTGATCCTCAGCCATCAACACTGGATACAAACCCTCTGTTACTACAGCTCTTCTCCATCTTTTTATCTGATCCCCCCGAGTGTCAAATGGGTATCTGGGTAAAAATCCTCTCCTAATTCTTCCACCTCCTCTGCATTTCGCCGGTCAAATGCCTCAACTTCCCATTCCTCCAAAGCTTCATACTGTGTTAACTTAGGATTTGGTTCTAATGAATTCATTTTATTTCTCAAATTCAGAAGAATCCTTAAATTAAATGTACCATGATCTGGAAAATCTAGAACACCATCACCTTCCGTATATTCTATCCAATTTTACAACCAAACACAAGTATGATATCCTCATTCCAATTCCTCATACAGTCCAATCTGGGCACACTACGTTCCCTTCACTTCAACAAATTCCAGTGTAGTTCTTTCTCCTGGCCAATCAGAGCTTACAACACACCGCCTTATTTAACTAATACCAGCTCGGCTCTTCATGACGTCAGTATTGCTCCTCCTCCCGACCCTCACTTTACAATCTGCACTTGTCACATGCCCCCTGTCTCAATTAATACCAGCGTGACTCTTTGGGACATCAGTATGACTCCTGCTACTGACCATCCCTTCACAAGGTAATATGACAATGCATTTTCTAACTTTTCTGTATAAAGTTTCTGTTATTAACAACTTAAAAACAACATTACTCTGTTTGCTCTGCTAAACCAAAGATAGTTTTCTCCCCTGCTTCAAATAGAAAGTACTTCCTTTCACTATGAGTATAAACCACTGTTTACCCTTCACTTAAGCTCAGGGAGGACCTATCACTCCTCTAGCGATACTCCTCCTTCAGGTAAGGCCAAAGTTTCACAGTTGGACCCTTTGCTATCACTCACACTCTACTTTTATACGATATAGTCCCTAATATAACACTTACAGCCCTCCGTAGCTTTTAGGTATTATGACAACAAGATCAGTAACCTTTCTGCAGTGAGATTTCCTTACCATACTCTTTCAATTTCCATTCCCGGCATTCCAGGTATCTCAGTACCTGTATTTCCAGATGACATAGAACGCAACACTAACTCTTAGTGTTAAAACATATATATAATAATCAATAATCACCAAACTAATCAATAATTACCATAACTCTGCTACCAGAAAAACTGATCCAGTGGAAGTCCAGGGATGAACACTTCATAAACAAATGTCTCAATGGGGCCCATATACATTTACCCATATGCTCATCCACACTCTCTGGTAAATCCACTGGGGGTCAAGTGTTATAATTCGCCTAAATTCTGATTAGTTAATTCCCTGTAAACCATAAACAATTTATAATAATATTCAATGCCTAACTAACCTTTACAAATCAACACTCTTTCCTCTGGTTGATGGACCATTAGTTGAGTTAGTTGTTGGTGATATTAACAGTTAACTAACCAATTCACAGATCTCAGTGAAATAATCACAGACTCTGGGTAAGATTCATAAGTTTTATCTAAAGATTTTTCGGTCATAAATTGTACGCTCATTGATACAAATTTACAGTGCAAAAGTGAAAAATTCATTTAGCAAATACATTCATTGACACTAATCTCATTCAACAAATCAATGCATAAGAGTGGATAGATGAAGAGACATAAGATACAAACCGAAGTACATTTGCACAAGAAAATGCAAATCTTTAGATAGAGTAATATTTACCTAATCGAAATACTGAAAAACACCCCGCTGGCCCAAGACTGCTAGGGGTCCCCTGAATTAGAATCAGGAGACAAAGACTATAGGACAGGCTCAGGACAGGGCAGATACTTACTAGACTTCTCTACAAACCCGACACACCAGGTCGCTTCCCTTTCTTACACCCTCTCCCTCCTCGATGTTCCTCTGCAATCTTCAAATCTAATCAGGCTGTCTCATGGATCTGAATATTCACAGACTGCTCTCTTCTTCTCTCTCGACCTAACAGCAGCAGCTCTCATCTCTCTCAATGATGATCTACTGCTCTGTCTCTAAGGGGCATATTAGCAAGAACCTCGTTAAAATTATAGCGGCAGGATACTGCCGCTTAAACGGCGATAATGGGCTTGCTAATATGCATTATAGAATTCCAATAGAAGTCCAGGTTAGATGTCCTGCACTCTATTGGAATTCTTTAACGCATATTAGCAAGCCCATTATCGCCGTTTTAGCGTCAGTTTCCTGCTGCTAAAATGGCGATAATTTTAACGAGGTTCTTGCTAATATGCCCCTAATTTACTCTAGTTATAGTCTTCATTTCAACATGTCCCAACCTCAATAGTTGCAAATATAAGTGATTGGACAAGGCTAGGGGAGTCTTCATCACACTGTGCTGACATATTCATTTTTAATAAGGTACTTTTGTCTTGCAAACCCTTCCCCTTTAGCTCATTGATGATTTTCCCTTTCCATACATATATTGTTGCCATTTGAATAAATTTCATTCAATACAGGCTACATAGACGAATGATAGATGGCTACTTTTTCTCAACTGTTCTGTCCTTGGTGTTTGGCAGCTATTCCGTTTTTCCGTCATCTCACAAATTTACTGAGCATGCGCAACTCATTTTCATCAACCGCCATTTTCCTCCTCCTGATATAGGCATTACAGGCCCAAATGCATACTATTAATAAAGGAATCATAAACAGATGTTATTTTCTTAAACTTATAATTCTCACTGTTCACCACTCACTTCTACTCTATCTCATGTTAGTATTATTTCTCTGAGCAAAAGTATTAACAACAGCAGCTTTTTTTTAAGTTCAAGCAAGCATGTGCTGGGCATGTGGTACCTCACGACCACATGTTAGTCCTTCTTGCGCATGCGGAAAGTTTTTTCCTCTCAAAGTGGGTTAATCATGTTCTCTCTATGTAATTCTGTTTTGCACATGCGCAAAGCGTTTTTCCGAATTAAAGCGGGTTTTACTCACCTTGTATTTTATTCCACATTATTAGGCATAGGTAAAGCTTTCTCCTCCTGTGTCGGTGTCTGTTGCATATTAGTTTCATCTCATCTATAGTTTTAACGGTTACTAAACGTTAATGAGGGATTGCTCCAAGCACGTTTCTTTTCCTTGAATTCTTGCTCCATCAGGGGTGGAGAACCGGAGGTCAGTTATTTTTTATATTTTTGGAGAGCAGAGAAGAAATGCCATGTAATGTATGACTCGCCCATTACTCCTCTGCCACTGCATAGTAGCTGAAAGAAGGTGCAGTTGATTTGTGGGTGGCAATACATAACCGAATATTATTGATGGGCAAAAAGTTTAAGGGGATTTTTTTCACCTTGTAGTAGTTAACTCAAGTTGCCCTGTTGTTGTTTACTTCATGTCACTCAGAACCTAACAGCGAAAATAAAAACCTGTAATTCACAGTTACCTATTTTTGATACTATATGTAAAGCATGGCTCACACAGAAAGCACTTTTTGAGAATGGCTGGATTCTAAATCCAGTGATGCACTTATGATGTAGTAATGGTGGGTAACAGACTTGTTAGCCCCTGTTTCTACATCATAAGTGAAGTGGAGAGGTGGGATGCTCCCTACATATAGGGCCACATGCATCAAGCTATTTTGCCATTGCAAACAGTGCGGTTCGCAATAATCGTCCATTTGCGATCGCAAAATGGCCTTTCCTAATGCATGAACGTTTTTTGCTTTCGCAATATAGGTAATCATATGTTTTTGAGATTTACTAAATTGCAAATGCAAAAAGGGACTCGTAATTTGCGATTCCCTAATGCACATGCAAGAAGCCTTTCTTAAATGCGAACTATGCATTCAGGAAACGCTAATTAACATCAACTTCAAATTGATGTTAACCATTTGCATACTTTGAAAAATGCACAAAACTGCATTTTTCATAGTGCCATGTGGCGCACACATGCCCCTAGGGTATGTCTGTGCCTTACATGAACACCTTTTTCTTTGAGGGGCGCCTCAGGCCACCGGGCACCCTTGCCTTTACATTACCTAATTTGCGATTACCAATTAGGTAATCACAATTTAGGTAATTCAAGACCTTGATTACCTGTGGGCCTTGAGGCCCTAGGAAAGAATGGAGTCGCTACTGCAAATAGCGATTCCCTAATTGCATTTGCGATTCTTAAGGAATCACAATTAGAGAATTGCTATTTGCTGCCTGTTTTGTTGCATTACATTTTGTGCTTACCAAATAGCGCTTTCTTGAAAATCGCTATTTGGTAATCGCAAAATGCAACTTTCATGCATGTGCCCCATGGTCTCTAGCTTCTGGCCCTTCCGTGCAGCTCTACTCCCTGTTGAGCAGTCTCTTCGTCTTTATGGCAGTAAGGGTGTTCTCTGTGATGAGTACTGGCCTAACAAATTCAATGAAGAAAGGGATCTAAGCTAAACCAGGTAAGCCTGGGCAGAAAAAACTCTGCTGCGAGGCATTGCGTTAGAGAAATGCTGTTCATGGTCATTTTCAGCACCGGGTGTTTGTCCGCGTGGTGAAATTATCTCTAACAGCACCATGCACAGTGCAAGTAGGCGAAAGAGGGCACTGCTTGCTTTCTGCCACTCGAGTAGATTTTCTACACGAGTGGCAGCTTTCTCAAAGCAAATGGACAGTTTCTCAATGCGAACGGTCACAAGCATACAAGGCCACTCGCATTGAGAAATACGACCGCCTGCATTGAGAAATGTTGCCGGAAGGTTGATGTCCCCCCCCCTCGCGATCTCCAACTAGACATCAACAAGCGTGAATGAGGAAAAATGAGAGGCGGATTTACCTCTCTTGCGCTCCCCAACTTGATGTTGACGAATGCTAGCGAGGAAAAAAACTCTGCCACTATGCGTAGCAGACTTTTCCAGAACTCCACGTGCCCGGCATAATGCGGAGTGTGAAAAACTGTAAAAAAAATTCTGTGGGCGGAGCAGAGTTCACCAGCCGCGGCCGGCAGTGGGAGTACCTCAAATTTCGTTGAGTGTACTGCATCCCCAAATGCGATGTAGTGCACACAACAAAATTAGTTTTATTTATTTAAATGTTTACTTACCTGTAAAACTCCGTAATCCATACATTGCTACCCCCCACCCTGCCCCTCCCCACGTCACCACCCTGCAGGTACTCCCACTGCCGGCCGCGGCTGGAGTTCACCGCTTAGACTTAATTCCGGGCCTCTGGGGACCGTTAGAGGCCAGCTGCATAGCGGTACTTAGTGTACTGGTAACAACATTTAACCCAAGCCTTGAGCCCTGCTTTGCAACTATTTTTTTAATGCAAGTGGCACATGTGAGAGGGGCTGGTGCAAAGAAAGGCAGCTGAGAAGAGGGGAGCTAAATGTGGGAGACATATTGAACTTTTTCTGAGGTGCCTTAGAAGTGGAAGTGCTCATAGTGTCTGTCAGATTAACTGCCCCCCACTTCCCTTCTTTCATTCTTTCGTGTGAGGAGTCCGTGACATTATGGTTGAAGGTGGTTGCGCCTACAGTGCCTCTAAGGTACTGGGCTGTTCTCAGTGCAACTTAATTGGACTTACTAAAGGAAGAGAAAAAAAGGGAAAAAATAACAATATTCCCACTCTTGTTCAGAGGGGGAGGAATACTAATGAAACCACTGACACAGACTGCTCCCACCAAGTGGGCAACATATTAATATTGCTAGCTAATTACTAGGTAACTACTTTTAGTGGACCCCTAAATGAAAGAGGAAGGCAGTCAGAGGGTCTGGATAAAAGCAGGTTGTCTGTTTTGATAGCTTTGTCCTCTCGGACCCTTTCTAGCAAGTCAAATCCAACTTTTTCAATGGTAATTGTTTCTTGGGCTGGGTCTGGATCAGAGATGAGTATAGGTTTTGATGGCTTGCATGACTTGTGGAGATCTGCACCTGAATTCGAGGGGGGGGTTAGTAGCAAAGAAGGATAACAGAACAGAAAAGTACAAGCAGGCATTTGTTTCTGGGGAAGCACTGTAGGAATAGCCATCAAACAATCAAAGAGCCCCCAAGTGCCAGCTGGAGAACAGTGGTGGCTCCTCCGGTAAGGCAGATGAAAGTCACCCCACTACTTAAGAAAGGCAGCTTTTCACTTTGTTCAGTCCCTGTTTAGGAGATATGCATGCACTGTAAGAATGTCAGATGTGTTGGCATTTCCCAGTATTTACACACAGAAGATTGCATTTATATAGAGCGTAATACACCTGAGGAGGCATTGAAATAATTTAAGTACCACTATTTGTTCCTGTATCGCTCTACTTATCCCAATGCAGAGTGTCAGAGTGCTTTACATAAACATGTGCATATTACACATACAATACAGTATATACGTTTGTAAGTTAATGTACAGGATGTGTTACATAAAACTGGGGGATTTCAAGATGTAGAAGTCACATATCATCTCCCATAGCTCACTGTGCTATTGTCCTTACAATGCGCTCAAACGTACACATGATAGACCTGCTAAACATATATGTGAGGGATTTAGATCTGATGTTACTTCTTGTGATGCACTTCTTGTAAAGTCGTGGCTTGTGAGGCCACTTTCTATGATGCCAATTCCTGTGATGCCATGTGAGATGTCATGCGCTGTGATGTCACTTGCATACTGCTTGATTAGGTTAGTCCCCCCACTTCTTTTTTATGACTTGTGCCCAGAGCAGGTGCATTCAATATGTTACTTGGATACGAATGCATTCCTGTGTTGCTCGGAGTCCAAAAGTTTCCATTTCCCTCCTTACTTGAGGTTTCCCACACTGATAGGTCACTGATCCTCTCCTAACAGAATATTCGTGTCAGCTGGATGTTGTGGGGGGTAGTCATACCTTGGTGGCTGAACATGCATTACATCAGTTTGCAAGCTCATTGTATGATACTTTTTAATCTCAAACCAGAACATGCTTTGATCATGAACGCAGAGTCCAGTATTCTCACTGTCACAGACCTCACTCTGTTAGACAAGTATTTTCGGAGGCACCAAACTTTTCCACTAAAATTTAAACTCTGCGAGACAGGAGTTCCTGTTGCCCACAGGCCATAGCTTTTGAGCCTTCCATGTCGCTGGCACAGTCATTTGAAAAATGTCAAAGTTCCACCATGCCATTTTCAACACTTTCAAAGTCTTCACAGTCACCGGTGCAGGTGGGAGGTGTGTTGCTTCCCATGTGAGAAGTTGTTGCTATTGCAAATAACAATGGCGCTATTTGCACCAGCGCTATTCACACTGCTGCAGTGGTGTCCTTTTTTAAACAATAGTTTTGCTGTTTCTGTAATTTAATTGACAGACCATCTGTAAAATTCATATAGCCTAAGTCGCAAATAATATCTGCCTCATTCCTCAAAAGCAAAAGTATTAAAACTAGCCTGCCTAGGAGCATGATAAAAAAGTATGAGTCAGACATTATTCAGGAAAACACTAGAACTTGCACCGCTATTCATAGAAAGGAGACAAAAATTATCATTAAATTCTAAAAGTATGCATGTTGTGCATCGGTTTCCCCTCCCTCCCACTCCCCCCCCTATTCATCCCCCCCCCTCCCCGGACTTCGAGACGGACTTCGAGAACTGGGCAAAACTGAATGTGTGCTCGAAGGCTGTACATAACAGGGCAATATCCTAGTAAAAAAGCCCTTTTCACTTACCTGTTGACGATGTAAATGGTGAAATCCTTCCCAGTGAGGCTGTAAAACACAGAATAACCTCAACAGCAACCAAAGAAGAATAGACAGGAAGCACAAGACAAACGACAGGAGTCCAAAAGCACCACACTACCAAAAAGGTAGTAGTATTTACGAGCTTTATGCCCGCAAATTTCCCGGCACTTCCTGCTATCGACGATGCGGGCCCCCTCATTGGTGGAACGTCAGTGGTGACTTCTCTATGTGATCACTGGATGCCGTGCTCCAATGGAAAAGCCCCATTTGAAAATAAAGTAGAAATGCCGGAAGCACATGTACCTGCGACGTAGGAGTGGACAACAATGAAGGTGAGGTTTTAGGGTGGAGTGCGCCCCCCTCTGAGATGGCGATGCGCTCCCCCCCCCAGGGGGCGCGCCCACAGATTGAAAAGCTCTGCACTAGATGCTTGTGATTGACTTAGTGGGCCTGATTCATAGAATCAAGCAACATCATTTAATTCGCAGGAAACTCCACAAGCAAGAAAGTTTATATCCTGTAATATTGCTGGACTTGCTAATTTGTTTTCTGATCTTTCATGGACTATGTTAGTCATACAATTTAGTGTGATTCGCTTGCAGGAGACGTGGCTTACTGGTAGCAGTCTACCACTGGAGGGTTATAAGTCATTTTCAGTCCCAGCTATCTCTTCTAATGCGGGAAGAACAAGAGGAGGACTTGTAATTAATATATCCCTGGTAGTTGAATGTGGGTTGAGGGTTTTGCCAACAGAAAGCCCATGTATACAGTCCCTTGTACTTCATAGGGGTTCACATAAATTGGGCCTCGTACATTTTTTTGAAATTCAATATCCTGTATCAAGGAAGTATGTAACATTACTCTGTTAGGTTCCTTTGTAATGCAGCACCTTAACACGACATTGAGACCTTGTGGTTGCCAGGGATTTCAATATTCACACCTGTGGCGACCACAGGGCAGTTCTTGTGGCTGACTTGGGGTGCCCACGTGTACAGGGAATCCACTTCGACCACTCCTCACAGGGGGAGATATTGAATGGTTTCCTCCATGAATTCAACTTGTTGTCCCTCATGTGTTTATCTGACCCATATTGCAAGTCAGCCATTCCATCTTTTAAAGGTAGGGGTGATGGATCATTTATGGATTTTATATTAGTATATTCGCCCACACTAGATCTATTCTCAGGATTTGCCATACAAGCGAGTGTCTATAGTGACCATAATCCCCTATGTGTATGTTTTCAAAGTCTCTTAATGCTACACAGAGGGGGGCCAGGCCAGCATGGGGCGGTGAAACCAACAGATGGCGGGAGGTGGTTAAAATGGTCCCAGATATCTCTTGATGTGTTTTATGAGTACATGTCGGGCTCATGCGCCAATAAGGTGACTAGGTGCTGTTCTGTAACCTCGGGCCTGAGGAAGTATCGATCATTTAGGCCGATGTCATTGGAATACACCATCTTTGTTAAAATACCCCTCACACACCAAAAGGGCCCTTGGTGTCATGCTTCATCATCGGGGTCTTCCCGTCCCGCTGCGGGGCGGGGCAGTGCTGCGACAAGCGGATACGCTGGAGCACCTTTAGATGGAGGTGCTATGTGTTAGGAGTGAGTGTCAGTGGGGTCAGGGGTGATATAAGGTGTGAGTTAAAAAATACCTGGCCTAGTGGAAAAAGAAAATTTTATTAAACACTGGCTGGTATTATTAAAAGGAAAAGTGAAACGGAGAGATGGAGCAGGTTAATGGGCTCTCTCTCCTAAGTGGGTCAACATGTTTCGAGGCACGGGGCCTCTTCGTCAGGACCTAGGGGAGATCCCCCTGTCACTCACTAATGTTTTCTCCACATAGGTAGAAAAAAGTGTATGTACAAAAAGTGAACAAAAAGGACTATGTGAGTAACTACAAATTAATAATTACAGCACATATATGCTACCACACTAATAATGTAGTATGCTTATCAATGGGGGGATCAATGCCTCATGAGCCAGCATAAGACTGAAGGGTATGGTGGGGTATCAGTGTGCCCCTAGCACGCTTGTGCTTCCTCCTTCGTCCGCGGCTTCCGTGGATCCACTTTTTGTTCACTTTTTGTACATACACTTTTTTCTACCTATGTGGAGAAAACATTAGTGAGTGACAGGGGGATCTCCCCTAGGTCCTGACGAAGAGGCCCCGTGCCTCGAAACATGTTGACCCACTTAGGAGAGAGAGCCCATTAACCTGCTCCATCTCTCCGTTTCACTTTTCCTTTTAATAATACCAGCCAGTGTTTAATAAAATTTTCTTTTTCCACTACGCCAGGTATTTTTTAACTCACACCTTATATCACCCCTGACCCCACTGACACTCACTCCTAACACATAGCACCTCCATCTAAAGGTGCTCCAGCGTATACGCTTGTCGCAGCACTGCCCCGCCCCGCAGCGGGACGGGAAGACCCCGATGATGAAGCATGACACCAAGGGCCCTTTTGGTGTGTGAGGGGTATTTTAACAAAGATGGTGTATTCCAATGACATCGGGATACACATCCACCCAATGTGAGGTGGCCCTTTCTGATTAACCTTAAACCCTGACAAGAGGAGGACGTGCCCACCTCGGTGCCCACCGGCATCACCTCTTCACTCCCCCCTTTTGATTTCCTTAGATGTATCGATCATCTCAGGTAAAACAGGTGACTTCTTAAGTGCCCTGGCCAGGCGATCTATTGCTCAGTCCCCCAGATGGTTCGACTCCCTCTGTTCCAAGGTTGCCAGGAAGTTGCGGGAGGCACTTAGCAATAGCCCCAGGGATCCCATGCAGGTGAGATCTTGCCGTAGGGAATATAGATTGGAACTTGCAAGACGGAAATCCTCGTTAAAAGACGAAGCATAGAGGGACCTAATAGACGCGAGCACGTTGAGGGACAGGTAAAGATTTTGGAACAGAATTAATAGTCCTTTTATACACCGTGAGGAGGGGAGAGTGGTAGCTGCCCACATAACAAAGGAGGAGTAGATTCGCCATTATGAAGATATGTTTGATTGTCCCCCTGAGTTAACCTTCTCACTACCAAGAGTGGTTGCGGTATCTGACTTGGTTTTTATTTTTTCTGAGGTCAAGGATGGCATTATGGGATTAACCAGTAACAAATCCCCGGGACCCGATGGCATCCCAGCCGACCTTTTCAATCCGTCTGCCCAGAGTTTTGGGCAACCTCAACTATAGTGCCAGTTTTTTAAAAAGGCGACTGCGACAGCAACCACTGTTATAGACCAATTTACCTATTAGACTCGGTGGTCAAGGTGGTGGGTCGCGTGCTTTTGGAAAGGTTGACAACCTGGACAGAGGAACACGCTACTTTATCAGATATACAGTATGGGTTCTGCCCTGGAAGGTCCACCATGGCCCAATGTCTTAATCTGTCCATGATTCTGAATAAATATATGGTAGCCCACCCTGGCATGATCTATCTAGCATTCATGGATCTGTCTTCTGCGTTTGACCACGTGAACAGGGGCACACTTTGGCAGTCTATATTCGCTATTGGGGTAGATGACAACATTTACTCTTTCCTAGAAAGTCTCCACCAAGCAACCAGGGCGCAGGTCAGATTTTCTCAGGACCTAAGAGTTTCTCGCACTGTTGCCATTAAGTGAGGTGTAAGACAGGGCTGTATCCTGGCCCCTTTTTTGTTTAATTTATACGTCAATGATCTAGATAATGTACTACAAGCTACAAGGGTTGATTTTCCATAGGTAGGCTATCGTGGTCTCCCGGTTTTATTATTTGCGGATGATGCGGTCCGTGTATCTAGGACCACTTGGCTGATTCATTTTCCACCTTCATGAGGAACCAGGATTTATCCATAAACGATTTAAAATCTTTTGTCATACAGATGGGAACCCGCACAAAAAAGACCTTTCAGTTTAGGGTAGGTACCGCAAGTTCCCTGCAGTGAGGTTTTCTCGTACCTGGGAGTTACCTTTGATGAACATCAGAATTGGGGCCCATTAAAACAGAGAAAGAGGGGTGACTTAGTGCAAGCAAATGCAGCCATTTTTAACTTTGCCAACAAATTAGGCAAAGACCCATAGCGGCACTATTAAAGATATATGAGGCAAAATGTGTCGCAATGGCCTCTTATGGTAGTGAAATATAGGGGCACGTAGTAATGGAAGATTTGCAAGTGGCCGAGAATAAGTTCTTGAAGCACTTATTGGGTGTTCCAACTGGAACTTCAAATAAATTGGGCAGAATAGATTTATACTCCATACCCGAAAATGGCCCCTTGCTTGCCAGGCCCCCCTCCGTGTAGCATTAAGAGTCTTTTTTATAGTCTATTGAAATTGGAGAGGGAAGTGCTGGAACTGCGGACACGGAGTGTGTGAAAATTTATAATTTTTAAAACAACATCAACCACAGAGTGTCAATTATTGGGTTCTTACACCACATATGATCGTTTCCATCTCCTGTTAGCTTCCCCGAGTCAATGCCTAGAGGACAGCTCTTAACATTCTGTGGCTGCGACAGTGCGTCTCCACAGGATCTGCTTCATTATCTATTTTTTTGCAGGTTCTATGTGATCCCCGGAAAAAAGGCTTGTCCTTATTTCTAAGGAGATTGAAATTCAGGCGGGCTCGCCCAGCTCTCACTTACCTACAGTTATTGTTTGAAGATTCTGTCCTATTTGTTCTGAACTTTCTTAAGTCTGCAGTAAAATGTAGGGCATCCTCTGAATAGATAGCAGCATTTTTAGAGGACCTTGTATCAATTTAGCCCTTTGCAGGAGAATTAATTACCGCCAGGATCCTGGGTCCTATCCAATCACTGGTTTATTTTAACCCCTGATCCTATGGGTCTTGGCATCTTGCTGGGTATTTTATCTAAGAATTGGTTTTTGTATGTAATGAATTGTATAATGCTTTTATGAAATGTTATCATTGGAATTTTAGCATTGTATTTATATATGTGAACTTTTATAGGTTTTACAGTTATAAACCGAAAAAAGTTGTCTGACTGACTACCTGACTGATACCACCTTGGAATTGATTGAACAACTAGAACCAGAACTCATGACACTCATGTCAAGGACAAGCAATAGCAGCTGGAGAACCATTCCAGACTCTCCTTTTTGTGAATCACCGGAGAGCCTGAAACACAAGGAGGATTCTGTGGACCCAAAACCATGTGTGGAGAGTTTGCTAAAATAATTTCAACTGTCAGAATACATGCAAGATTTAACTGTGGTGTGAGCCCTGGGAGTCTCAGGACAAGTCTCTTCCTAAGCAAAGTATCATAGAACCATGGTTAGGTTAGCAGATTATAGAATTAAGGAAGCGATTCTCACTACAGCACCTAAAGAGATATTATTTTCAGCATAGAATGAATTCTCCATCCTCATTTTCTCCATGATGCCAAGGGGAGATAGATGATTGGGAAGCTCAAGAAGGAGGAGGGAAGTGGAAGCTCCAGCTCGGGTGCACTGGTTTAGGGATAGGAGTGAGGATACGAGTGGAAGTATAGGGAGGAGAGTGCAAGAGAAAATGGAGGTACAGAAATGTCAGGATAATGTGAGATTCTTGAGAAAAGGTTTTGAGAGTCTCGATGGGAGCTCTGAATTTAGAGGCCTATTTATTAGCTTCTTTGTTTCCCTCTTACACAACACAATGTGGTGCATGATTGACGCAACAATTAAAATTAGATTAATGAAGCTAAGCAAGCCTACCTAGCTTGGCCCTGCGTGGCTTTATTAATCTTGAGTAATGCAATGCAGCGCAAATTGATGAATTGCATTATTCTACGTCACGTTGGTGTGTTGTAATGCCAAGTTGTAATGTCAAGTAATCCCAATGCTTACCATTATGAAGTGATTGGCTAGAGCGTGCACAGGCATAGTTCCAGTGTAGAAGGTACATAGATGAAAGGTCTATGGGTGACAGTTAAGGCAGTTGGTAGGAAACTGCCGTTGCTCTAAGAAGTGTCTGGGGTTGCCTAAATAAAGAACCTACTGCAAATACTATTGAGTCATTACTACAGAAATTGGCTACGAGTTGTGGTAGCCCTAAATGCGCTAGAGGATACGCTGTGGTGTGAAATATAGCAACGTAGCAACCATTGAAAAGGAGAAGGAAATGCCATTTGCAGTTGTACCAATCACTGTATTTCTCCAAATGGCCAGAAATTGAAATAGTGCGAATGCCAGAGTATGAAAGCATTATTATGTTTTTAGACAGAGTTTCTATGAGAGAAGGGCTGCCCAAGTGTATAATTACAGATAATGAACCACAATTTATTACAGAACAATTTCAACAATTCTTAAAAATAAATAGTAATACACATAAACCCATGTTGTTGTACTATCCCGAAGGAAATGGGATTATGACATTTTTAAACTAATTTGAATGTATAGAATTACTCCCAGTAGTGTGAAAGAGAAAAGTAAATTTTCTTTAATGAGTTGGCAAGAACCCATTGGCAAAGATCTTGGTTGGATGGGTCAGCCATACAGGTAGAGTGGTCTCCAGAGAAGGTGAGGAAGAAAATGACTCTGACTCACCAGGCATATAAAACATGGTATGACAAAAAAGTTGGCACTAAGGAGTCCAGGAGGTAGGCGTTTTGGGCACAGCCAAAAAAGCGCCTCCAGACCAGCAACGAGCCACCCAACATGGTGGAATTCTCTATCTCAATCAGCGGTAATCAGGGGTAAGTGGTCATTGGTGCCAGCGAGAGAGCGTGTACATGAGTGCAACGTGAGTGCAACCAGAGCCGGAACAGTGTTGACCCACCACTGGTGCTGAACACTGGAACAGAAGTAGACAGAAGCAAGCTTAAATGGGAAGTTATGGCCAGATAGAATGGCCAGATAGAAATGGGAAGTGCACCTACCACAACGGCTCTCCAGCTTCGAACAGCACCGACACCGAGCACAGTGATTTTATTGAGGGAGGAATATGCACGTACTCACCAGCACAATAACTTTGAGGAGGATGGGGACAGGGTCTGAACACGTACTCGCCAGCACCAAAAAGCACCGTGCTCCGAGCACAGTGACTTAAATGAGGAAGAACGGGGCACGTACTGGGATGAAAAATCACCTGGCCTGATCCTCGCGACCAATGCTGAATAGCACCGAGCAGCACCAAGCAGCAGGTACCTCGAGAACACACAACAGACATATGGTGTTCACGATCATCACGGAGCAGCCCTCCAATCACCACAGTGTCTTTAAAGTGAGTACTGAGCACATACTGAGATAAAAATTCACCCGGCCTGATCCTCGTGCAACAAGTGCTTCACAACCTCATGCAAAACCAGCACCATTTTGCGATCTACCACATGGCATGTTGTGGCCATTAAAGCCTTCAAACACCATCAGCTGCCTTATTCTAAGGAGATCACGCAAGTCACACAACTTCAGACAAACAGTAAGCATTCAAGTCTTCTATATAAGACTGCTAGAGCAATAGGGAGAAAATAAACAGTCTGAGTGCATGGCTGATAATTCAATAACTGATATTAGGATGCCTGACCTTAAGATGGAGGTGCAATACATCTTCAGGAGATATGTCTGGAATACGTTTTACAAAATAAGTGTTACAAGGCTACAATGATGCACTACTGGTGTGGATGGTATTTACAAATTGCAGTGATTTAAGTGCTGGAGATACGAGAACAGGTAAAGCCAACTATGAATACATACATAGTGGAGAACAATGCCTGACCTTAAGATGGCCGCTGCTTAATAAGTAATGTGCTCCCTGAGCAATGATTTCACAGATTAGAAGCAGATTAGATTCAGATGAGAAATGTGATTGCTCAACAACCTCTGCAACCAAATTCAAATGCCTACTAACAACAATTCCTGCAACAATCTGCCAGCAGCAAGCTCCCTAATAGTAACTGCTTTTCTATCATAGATCTGTAGAATCTACCAATCACAACTTCTGCCAGCGCCTACCAATACCAGCAACCTATGTCAGCAACAGTGCAAGCACAATACCGAATACTGTACTAGCAATCTATGTCAGCAACAGTGCAAGTTTAAATCTGAACTTATGCCTGCAACAGAACAAGCTTAATATGAATGCTGTAATCCAGCTCTAACCTAAACCAGATAACACCATACAATGTGTCACGCAACGCATGAAGAGCCTCGTCACGAAGAAGTGTAACAAACCCAAAATGGCTGAGAAAGAGGTCAAAACAAACCTGAAGAGGGTTAAAACAGACCAGCCGAGTCTGGACTCACCAGTCAGAGCTAAACAGGACATAAACACAACAATGGAGACCATTCTAACAAAATTGACAGATGTGCACCAACTAGCCAAATCTACCAAAGAAAATATTGACTCCATACAGATGGAAATTTCAGCAATACATAAAGATATCAGAGACGCTAATAGTAGAATTACAGAAGCTGGAAATAGAGTTGGCCAGCTCAATGACACAGTGATCTCTATAAAGAAGTCAGTATCAAACCTCGTTCAAAAATCCCAGTCATTTTCCAAACAGATCGCAGGTTAGAAGACGGAAATAGAAGGTGTAACCTGCGTATATTTGGAATCCCTGAAGGAAGTGAGGATGAGGATGGATCATGCATCATTTTCTTAGAAAAATGGATACCACAAATGGCAAAGCTAATGCTTGACAAACCGCTGGAGCTCGACAGGGCACACAGGGTTCCTACCAGGAAACATCCAGATCAATCACAACCCAAGTCCATTGTTTGCATGCAAGCCATTGAGATACCAACATGTTGAGCTAATACTTGCACACATGAGGACACAAAACCACCCTCTTTGATACAAAAGGCAGATTTTCATCACCCAAGACTACTCCAAGGCCACAGTTGATACGAGGAAAATCTTCCTAGCCCTTCGGTCAAGGATGAAAGAGTTGGGCTTCCAATACTCCTTTACAGGTCCGGCAAGATACAGGGTGGTAGCCCATGGTTGACCTCATCTTTTCAATGAAGGTACAGCCCTTAAAAATTTCTTGGATAGCTTTGAAGAACACACAATGGACACATCCATGCTAACTGATCCTGGGATCAATGGACAACGCTGACGCATGAACTATGGTTGTATATATCTCTTATGACTTATAGGACTTAGAGGAGGACAGTTACTGTTGCACACTTGTTCATCTACTAAAGTACTCAATTGCTACTGGGGAGAACCATAGTTATTCTGGCATTCTGTCAATATATAGAATAGTTAGCTCCAATGATAGGATGATAGGAAACTTCAGTCCGTTTTGAATAGCTGTATAAAAACAGAACAAGATTGAAATGAGGCAGGTTTGTTAGAAGTCTGTAATGTAAACAGGATTACTTACCCAGTTTTCTAGTTTTATTCTGGAGGATTATGCTGAAAGTTGTAGTTTAAGGATCGTTCAGCACATATCATATCACCAAATATCACCTGATAGCACTTTATATAGTGGGATATACACTCCAAAGTTGCTAGGTTTATACAATTGAGTGCCTGAAGCAATTACACCATGATTTAATAATCAGGTCCCCTGTGGACCGGCAACCACATCAGTACAAGGAAGCCAGGAGAGATGTGCTTAGAGAGATGCTTAGAGATATGCTTAGAGATATGCTTGGAGATGCTTAGAGAGATTCTTAGAGAGAGGTGCTTAGGGTCGTATAGTAAAGGTTACGTTGAATTTCTGGTTAAATACTGGTTACAATTTACACGTATTTCTCATTTGCAGGTTATGAAGATTACGTTGGACATATAACAAAAATAACATACACGTCCCTGAGAGGGAGTCGTCCTTCTCTAATAATTGTCATGTCTATTGTTCTGATGGGGGGTGGGAGCGAGGGGTAGAGGGATGGGAGGGGGAGGGTATGCTGAAAATGCTATCTTGGTTTAGTATTCCCTTAATTTTCTTAAATTTGTGTTCTCTTTTCACAAATAATATTCCCCTTCTCTTTCCCTTTACATTTTCCTTATCCTTTTCCTTCTTTTTCCTTGCCTCTTCTTTATCGGTGGTCAAGGGAGAACAAGCACCCAACAGTCTTGCAACTCCAAGTTCCATCAAAGGTACCTAACATGTACTCTTATCTGTAATTCTTCTAACGCTCTGAACGATCAGAGAAATGGGGGCCTGCTCCACGATCCAACAATCCGACATCGTCCATCTATTAACACAGGTCTGACTACATTAACCAAACCTAAGACAAAATGATCCCCCAAAAAGAACATATTAAAGTTGTTTCAATGAACGTAAAGGGCCTGAACCATCCGGTCAAGAGGAAAAAGATTTTGGATCATATCCATAAGCAGAGGGTGGACATTATCCTTCTACAGGAGACAAAATTAGACAACAAACTCCCAGAAGCACTCAAGGGCAACCAGTATTCTGAGGTTCTCTGCTTAGGTGCCATGGGGAAAAAATATGGGGTCATAACCATGATCTCAAAGAGATCCAGAATAAATCTCATACCCTACTCAACAGATAAACAGGGGAGATGGATTATCTCCAAGTTACAGAAGGAGAACCCTGAACTTTTTGTAACCAATTTGTACGCTCCTACTTATGTTGACAGTGAATTCTGGGAGTATCTGGAAGATAATATTAAACGTATCCCAGATTCACCAATGTCAGTTACTGTAGGTAACTTTAACCTCCCACAAGATCCGAATATAGATAGGAACTCATCGTGCAAATTCAAGCCAAAAAAATCACACAAAGCCCTTAAACGCCTCTGCAATAGGTTTAACATGATAGATGCATGGAGGCTACAGAACATGACCGAGAGGGAATACACATTTTACTCTTTCCCTCATAACCCATACTCCCATATAGACTACTTTTTAATTTCAGGGAATGCTATTAGTTGGATCGACCAATCAACAATTGAGCCAAGAGTTGTATCAGACCACTCTTGCGTCACACTAACACTTACAGACTCATCCACCCCTCTCAAAGAACCTCTTTGGCGATTCAATGATGCAGTACTAGCCTCACCTGAAAACAAAACAATTATTGAAGATACGATTAAAAACTATTTACTTGATAATAAAGAGAACAAAATTTCTCACCTTATAAGATGGGAAGCACTAAAATATACCTTTAGAGGAGTAATTCAAAAAATTAAATCTAACATGAAATAGGAAGTGAATTCCCAGCTAGCTATATGAGAGAAGGATATTGCCAAACTGGAAAAATCATACATCCTTAACAATGACCCAGGAACGCTTACAAAGATCCTAAATAAAAAAAACGAATACAACGAGATAATTAGTACGAGAGTGGGTATCTGGATAAACAGCTTCTTATTCGAAATCTAAAAAACAGAGATTTGCGATCAGTGCTATTAAACACTATAAAGGAAACACCCAAACTAATGCCAACAAAATTGCTGAGACATTTAAAGAATTGTACCAAAACCTGTATAATTCGAATCCTAAAGTGAAATCACAGAAGATGCAGAAAGATTTAAATGAGGCATCTCTAAAATCTTTAAGCACTGAAGAAAGGGACTATTAATGGCCCGATCAATATGGAAGAGATGGAGAGCGCCATTAAGAAGTTAAAAATAGGCAAAGCTCCAGGCCCAGATGGGTTTGATGTATCATTCTAGAAAGAGTTTGGTGAACACCTGCCGCAACCTCTGCTACTCTATTATCACCACTTTGCTTCATCTGGACAAATAACTCGTACCCCAGCTGAGGCAATAATTACTGTTCTCCCAAAGGAGTGTAAAGACAGCCTACTGACTAAGAACTACAGACCAATCTCCCTCAAAAACCTGGACTGAAATTATATGCCATGATTTTATCAAACTGAATACAACAATACATTGTTCAGCTTATACACACCTCCCAAACAGGCTTCCCAAAACAAAGACTTTCTAGTGACAATACTAGAATGTTTTGCTCTGCCATTGAAAAGCAAAATTAATTAGTTCACCAACTATTGCCATAACGCGGGACGCAGAAAAAGCATTTAATAAAGTAGATTGGACACTCTTACAAGTGACACTCAGGAAATCAAATCTTGGTGACAATCGGATCCAAATGATCATGCCACTTTACCATAGCCCCAAAGCTAGAGTTAGAGCCGGAAGTGCTCTTTCCTCTCCCTCCCACTGAAGCGAGGGACCAGACAAAGGTGCCCCCTGTCTCCTTCGCTGTCCCTCTTGGCTATTGAGCCCTTTCTTCAGTATCTAAGAGCAAACCAGAATATCCCTGGCATAGACTTTGGCAAAGCTAATTTTAAGGTAGGAGTTTATGCAGATGATATTCTGGTAGTAACTAAAGAAGAAGCAATAGCTCTCATGAAATCTATTCGGGATTACACAGAAGCATCAGGCTACACCCTCATCAAAGACAAGACAGAAGTAAAGCTACTCAACCAGTGCGGGTCTAGAGAGGTTTTGGGGGACTCCGGGGTGACGTGGCAGACAGGTACGATTAAGTACCTAGGCATAGTTTTCTCAAGTGACCTGATTTCTACACTAGAGGAAAACGAAACTATCATCCATAAGAAGATCACAGATCTTTTAGCTGGGTGGTAACTGAAATTCCTAACTGGGTGGGGTAGAATAGAAACGGTAAAAATGAGGATAACACCTCTCATAAACTATCTCATCAGTATGTTATCCATGACACTCTCAGATAACTTCCTCAAGAAAATAGATAGATCCGTAAGTAAGTTTCTATGGCAAGGGAAAAGAGCAAGGATTTCCATAGGAAAACTAAAACTTGCCAAGAATAAAGGAGGTGGTGGGCTTCCAAATTTTAAGAACTACTAAATGGTCTACCTTTGCAAACATGGTTCTGCATGGTTCATGGATAAACTTGAACGCAGACCCCAGTTGCTAGACGTAGTACTAAATTTGCTTAATGATATCCTGCTCCAGGATATAATGACTATGCAGGTCTCAATGTTGGCACGCTCCAAGTACATCATACTTAACACGAAGAAAGCTTTGATACACCTTGACACACCATCCAATACAGAAGTTGGTGCCTCAAACATGGTGGCAATTTGGCATAACTCCTTAAAAAGAATAGACAGGAAAACAATCTACTGGAAGGACCAGTCGCGAAAAGGCCTTAATTTTTATCAAAGAGCTCTATGAGAATACTTCACCCATTCCATTCTCTGTCCTCAAAAGAGAAAGAGGGTTAACCGACATACAGCCTGATTCATCAAGCTAAATTGCGCTCGCAAAGGGCCAGATTCTGAGAATCTTGCCCTTTGCGAGTGCAATTTTTGCATTTGGGATTCATCATCCCAAATGCAAAATTCGCTATTAAAGAATTCGCACATTTGCGAGGAATTGCATTTAAGGAATCTCTATTTGAGATTCCTTAAATGCAATTCATGAACCATTTTAAAATTGCTAAATCGCAATTTTGGGTCGCTATTTACCGCGAGGTCAAACCTCGTGGTAAATAGCGAAAACTTGTATTTAAATGCATTTTTCTAAGTTGCATGTTACACACACACATGTCCTTTGGACATGTGTGTGCGCAACACCAATGCAGATTACATTTCAGGGGTGCTACAGGGTGTCCTTTGGACACCCTGGCAACCTTGAAATCGCAATCTTATTTGCGATTAGCTAATTGCTAATCGCAAATAAGGAATGACTGGGGAGTTATTCCTTATTTGCGATTAGCAATTAGCTAATCGCAAATAAGGAATCAGTGGGAATCGCAAATTCAATTGCGATTCCTACATAAATCCCGTTATGCGAGTCTGTAATAGCGATTCCTAATCTAGCTGTTTGACTTTTATAAATTCCTTAAACTTAAGGAACAGATTTCTAAGCTGGCTACGGACCCTTCTTCCCCTCACTCCCCTCCAAATTGCACAAGTTGCGTATTACCAGCCACATGGTCTCAAGAAGATACAAAGCCATACTTCCTCAGCCTCGTGAGGACCATAAGTCAAATGAGGTAAAGTGGGAGTCTGAACAGAGAGCTAGTTCATATGATGCCCTTTAAACACAAAATACCCCCTCACCCTCTCAACAAAATACATGATAATAAATAGGAGCTACTGGACAACTGCTAGACTACACAAACTTAAACGTATCCAGTCTCCACAATGCTGGAATTGTAATTCCCAAACAGGCGATTTACCACACATGCTTCTCCTCTGTCCGTTGTTACAGAGCTATCGGAACAAGGGGGCATATTATCAAGGACAGGCGATACATTATCGCCGCTTTTATCGGCAGGAAACTGCCGATAAAGCGGCGATAATGGCCTTGCTAATATGCTCTATGAATTCCAATCGAAGCCCATGTTAGATGTGAACACATCTAACATGGGCTTCGATTGGAATTCATAGAGCATATTATCAAGACCATTATCGCCCGCTTTATCGGCAGTTTCCTGCCGATAAAAGCGGTTTCACATCTAACATGGGCTTCGATTGGAATTCATAGAGCATATTATCAAGGCCATTATCGCCGCTTTATCTACAGTTTCCTGCCGATAAAAGCGGCGATAATGTATCGCCTGTCCTTGATAATATGCCCCCTGATCCTTAAACATATCGGACTGACTCTCAACATCTCCCCAGTGAAAGAGATATTATATATCTTATTTGGTTTCCAGGACCCGGAAGGGGGATAATGAACGCTTTCTGTTTGACTTAATGCTGACCTTGGCATGCAAAATAGTCCTGTCCTGTGTAACAGGAAAAGGTTTGATAAAATGTCATACAAAACTTGGCAGGAATGACAGGCGCCCCCCGCGCCTAGGGGAGGGGCGCCCTTAGTTGCGCCACAGGGCTGAGCCTCCTCCAGGGCCCCTGGCCAAGGAAGGGGATTGGCTGACTGGGGTGATGTCATATGGAGGTCTGAGAAATGAAACTTAGAAGAAATGAAACCTAGCAGACTATTTAAGGCTGTGCCACGGGGGTTTCGTTCTCTTTGTCCCCTCTGACTACAGCCTGGATTACAGGAGCGTCGGCGACGTGGAAAAGGTGTCCTGCAGGCTGAATTGGAGGGGGCCGTGGCGTAGTGTTCAAGAGCACCGAAGTGTTAGCTCAGTTAAGTAAGCTAGTAGTCCTTGGAACCCCAGTTCATGGGTTCGATTCTGGAATTGGTCTTGTTCGTTTCTTTTTGATTTTCATATGTTACTTGGAATACTTTTGTTGTGTCAGGCGCTAAGGTGGCTTGGACCGTGTTAAAAAAGCGTGGTAGAGGGCGAGCCTGTATGTGGCTTGCTGGATTTCATGTGGCGCGCTGTGTGTTTTCGTAAGTGCTTCATTTCTTTAAAGTTTTCCGGTTGGCATGCTGTAGGGAAATGCATGCTAGAGTACATATTGCACGTCGTATATAGTTTGCATTTAAAAAATGTGTGGGTGTGTTTATCCGGAATTGAATGACGTTAACAGGCATGGGGATGTGACTCAGTGGTTGAGCTCACTGTGTTCGATCCCCGGCATCTCCAGTACTTTACAAAACACTGTTCCAGAACTTCCTTTGGTATTTTGGTGAAGGACAATATTTCTCTTTCTTGTAAATCGTTTTCTAATGTTGCATTTCAAGATCTAGGCATCCGAGACTCAGAGCCCTAAAAAATGCAGGCAATAACCATGCCTCTCTTGACTGGATCCTGAAACTTTATTAAGGCGTTTTAAAAATGTATTGGCTGTTTAAAATGTATTCATGTATCTCTGAATTTGGCAGCCCCGTCAGAGATAACGTATACACATTCTCCACTCGCTATCTTTCTGTTTGTAATCCTTCGAGACAAGACATGATGTTTACAGTTTACATGTTTTATGATCAGGGAAGCGAACAACTTGCAATTTCCCCTCATTAGCCCTTCAATGTGCTGATCGGTGGTTCTGAAACTGCGAGAATGCCGCTGGCCGCGCGACGCGAAGGGGAGCTAAGCGAGACAGCATCTTAGTCCCACATTCCGCGCGAGCAAAACGGTGCACGTCATCCCCTGGCCGCCCCCTTTCATGCGCGTCCAATGGGCGCGGGTCACCTGGTGGGAGGGGTGGCCCTATGGGGTTTAAAATTAGCGTGGCAGCGAGGCTCGGTCTTTCCTGCCGTCGCGTTCCTGGCTGCTCTGCGCTGTTTGTGCTCCTGTCCGGCCCTTGGTGTGGCCGTCCTGCGCCTGCCTGCCTCGCGGGTCTTGCGTCGGGCTTTTTTCCCTCGACGGGTTTGCGGTGAGTGCTGGGTTCAGGGTCTGCTTGCGCCGTTGGTGTGCGGTGGAGATTGCCCTAAAAGAGGCGGGCTGAACACCCAGGTTGTAGACACTGGCGTTCGGAGCATTTCACCCGAAGCCGCGTTTCGAAGCGCTTGTGGATCGCTTGAGGTTTCTAGTGCGAGGTGGGCATACTCCGGTTGACGTGTCTGATTGGCCGGGAACGCGATTGTCGCTTTAGGTTGGCCTCGCTGATGGAAGGCATTGGCAGTTTCTTGATTCTTGTTCCGGCACGGGAACTGATGGAACGCAATTTTCTCGTTGTGCCAGCAAGCTTCCATTGGTCGGTGATGTTTATTGTCGGAGGGGTCGGGACGGGTGCACGATTCCTTCGCAGTGGTGTTTTCTACCCAGCGCAGCGCACTTGGGGAGCGGGCGCCGGCAGAGCGGGGGTCAGGACCGTCAGCAGCGTAGAGATTGGTGTGGATTACCAACGTTAGGAGGGATTATCCAGCGGGGTTGGGAGCGTCAGCCGTGTTAAACTCGGGTTGGGTTTATCAACGTTAGGAGGGATTATCCAGTTCAGGGATACAGAGCGGGTATCCAAAAAACGTACCCAGGTGAACCAAGTTTAAACGCCGTCGGCAATAGGACCTTATATAGCACGGCTCTACCCGAAAGGGGTCAGAGACCCTCGCAATACGATTAAAACTGATACATGAGAGCATTAAAAGTGAGCCGAATGCAAGGGAAACGTTACTGTATCCAAAAACGTACCCGGGTAAACTAAGTTAAACGCTGTCAGCAAAGGCACCTTATACAGCACGGCTCTACCCTAAAGGGGTCAGAGCCCCTCGCAATACGTTTACACTGATACATGAGAGCATTAAAAGTGAGCCGAATGCAAGGGAAACGTTACTGTAAATAAGGCACAGATTCTGTAGAACAGCGGGCTGTGGCTCGCCGTGATTCCAAATGATCAAACTGATACATGAGAGCATTAAAAGTGAGCCGAATTCAAGGGAAACGTTGCTGGGAAGGAGGCTCAGATTCTGTAAAACTGAGCGCGGTGGCTCGCTCTCATTACACATGGTGACCGTGGGGAAGAAACGTACAGCTAGTAATGCACCCAGGCAAGCGAGCACTAAGGTTACGTGCGTGGCTTCAGTTATGGGAGCTCCATGACAAAGGCGGAGCTCCGTGCACAGAGAGGTGGCACAGCGAGATAATGGACAGGCCGCGAGGCCGTGCTTGGTTGGGGCCGGATCCCGCCGCCATTGCTAGCCACGTGTTGGCCATAGCCGGACGCCATGGCCGGCCACCATATCCGGCCGCCATTGCCGGCCACGCGTACATGGTGCGGCATGTTTAGTGCGTGAGTAAGAGCAAGACCGATAGATATACTGCATTATTAGTGCATACTAAAATGTACACATGCAGTAATTCAGAGGTATGGGTCGAATTGAAAACGGAGCAGCTCCTAACACTTCGCAGATAAAGCGGGCAACAACAGCTACCATAACTGCCCAAATATGTATATATTCAAAACAAAGCTCCCGTCACTTCCGAAGTTGCCAGGGCGCTTTACCGATCAAAAGCGCTCCTTCACCCAAATGAGAAGACAGTGAGGATGTTCTAGCAGGGGATAATACGATACGGGTTTTAAATTGAATAATTTAATGCAGGTATAGAGCGCGAACATCACAGGTTTTATATTAATTTATTAAATGCGGGTTCACAGAGCGAATACATCACTCGAAGGTGCCAGGGCGCTTGTAATGCGAAATGACGTTATGCAAGGCAAGTTATAGAGCGCGAACATCACTCGAAGGTGCCGGGGCGCTTTACCCATCGTAAGCGCTCCTTCACTCAAATAAGGAGACAGTGAGGATGTTCTAACGGGATATAATTACGATACAGGTTTTAAATTAAAACTATTTAATGCAAGTTATAGAGCGCGAACATCACGGGTTTTATAACTGGCACGATCTTGAGTGGGCTGAGAAAGACATAAACGAGCCAGTGTTTGCATGTAGACACACAATGGCGGGGGGGTTAGGTTGGCGCCTTAATCACTCGGGCTGGTCTTTTTTAAATGAGCAAGGTTAGGTTGGGGCTGTTGCAAATGATAAGTTACGGATTGGTTTGCCGTGGGAGTTACAAGGAAGTTACGTCCTTTGATCTCGCTGTGGGGGCGGCGCTGTTGGTGGGGGAGCCCAGGGCAGCAGATATGGTGGGCGGTCGGAGCATGATGCTGCGGACGTGGCTGTGGTTGGCGTCGGTGGAATATTTGCGGCATAGTGCTTGTTTGATTTACACTGCTGTAGAGAATGAATGACGCATTGTATATCTTCTTGATTCGCTCCGAATATCGGGCTTTCATTCAGCGGAATTCGTGCTACAGGCTGCGAACACATTTTCATTATTGTCTAGGAGGTATCGCTTTGGCTGCATTTGTCGAGAAGCGGCTCGGGAAGGGCCAGCGGTTCTATAGTAGTGTACTGCTTGCTTCAATGCCTGTCAAGAAAGTAAGCGCTATGTACATACTAATTGTCATCTCAAGCGGCAGTCGTAAGGCATCTGCATAATCTGCATAAACAGGTGCGTTTTAAATACCGCTTAGGCTTTCTGGTTGGTCGAATCCTGGAACCGAGCGCGCGCTGCACATCCCCGTAAAATGTCTGATGTCTCCCACTTGCCCGGTACAAAATATTTTGTAATAAGCCGAAGGTGTGTTTCTGTTGTTTACCGATTTCCCGCTGATTTGGTTTTAGCCGAAAGTATTTGGTTTATGTTCCCGCATCTGACCGCCCTGGTGGTGAACGCACGCTGGGCACCCCCTCTTTAAGGTTTGGGTGTTTCCCGCTACAAGATTTGTATTGAGACAACAATATTTGCTGTTGTCTCCCGCTTTCCCGCTATAAATTTCCGAAGGGTGTTTCTGTTGTCTACCGCTTTCCCGCTAATTGGTATTTAGCGAAAGTATGTAGGTTATGGTCCTGCATCGGACCGCCCTGGTGGTGAGCGCGCGTTGTACACCCCCCCTTTTTAAGTTTCTGGTGTTTCCCGCTTCCCCGCTAAAAAATTTGTATTTTAAGTTGTATGGCTGCTCCCGCTTTAATGGTGCTTGACTATAGCTTGTTTGGCATCTGACTGCCCTGGTGGTGAGCGCGCGTTGTACACCCCCCCCTTTTATGACATGATTAGACTGTTCTTCACGTGTGCCTGTTGTTGCAAGGCCGCCTAGACATATTCGGTTCTCGGGGGCGGCGGGGGGAGAAGGCAAGTGACGATCGTTTCACGCGATGATGCATTACACAGTATCTAAATCAGTGCATGTATAAAATAACTGGCGGAAGAGAATGTTCTTTTGTAAAACCTCTTGGGGGATAGCACGGTTAAAACGTAAAAGTTTGTATTCCATTTGTAGTATAGACTGAGCTTATGATTTAAACTGCTAGCGTTGGCTTTGCCAATAATTGTTTTCCTTCAATCAGGCCAACAGGACCAATGCTTGTTTTCCTTCAATCAGTCCGATAGGAGGTAGAGCTATTCATAGCAACAGCACATTTGCAGCACGTGCTGAAGGGAGTCAGACAGAGGGGCTCGCATCGTGCATTCCTCAGGTTATAAGCTAAATTACTAGAACAAAAGGCGACTGAGGGAATAGCATTTTAACTAGCGGAATGCCTAAGAGTGCTTGAGGCAGGACACAATGTGACTGATTGGAAACAGCGTATTCATACTGTGTTTAATCCACGCAGTCCCTGTAAACAAGAGTCACGGAGCAGGTAATCGGCCGCTCCATCACTCAGCATGATTACATGCCCTCTGCTGAATTTTGCACTTACTGAGTCCTTCCAGTGTAATACAGTTCGTTAACTATTGGCCTGGTTTCATATGAAGCCTGCAGGATGCTAGTCCGTTGAATTTGTTCACTTGGGGAATCTACAACAATTGAGGGAACATTAACACGGTGAGATAAACCTAGCATCATTATGCCACATTTCTTCCTGCGGCGTCCACATTAGCTCGCCATGGTCATGGCGAGGGGAAGGCTATACATCATCAGGGTGTCGGCAGCTTGCAGGCCAGAGACATCCAACTGAATATTATGAAGCAGTCTAAATTTACAAGGACTTAGCACAAGTATTTAGTCTGCATGAGTACCCAGCTTGTGGGCCCTGTTTGCATCACGCACATTCCCAATACTTTGTGGGGGTCCTCCGGGCGCATTCAGTTAAGGTTAACCCAAAATTCTGTCCATACGTTTTGACAACTCGTTTAATAATCCACAATACTTACGGCCCAGTGCCTCAACAGTAGATGTCTGTTGCAATTAAGTCAGAGTCAGGCAATACTAGCACGAATGAGCATTTAATGAGACAGCTCTAATGCACTTTTTAAGACTGCGCGACTGAACATTGTAGAAAACCGCTCGATATACGAGAGGTTATTTGCGCGGGGCTCGGGGAGGGCAAACTGAGTACCAGCATGCAATATCAGCAAATGAATTTGCCCCCTAGGGGGGCCAGGGCACGGTTAGAAAGTCTTAGTAACAAAGGGCATCGCCTGCTAGATGGGATGGCAATGAATTCCAACGGCACGCTACAAAGGGGCTCGGGTAGTGGGGGGCAAGAATTTTGACTGCTCCATTCGATCCACAAAGGAAATCCACCGGTGTTGGCAGCCTCTAATTAATAAACAATTAGACCGTTCCGCGGGGACCAGAGCAAGACAATTAAAGGGGTGGTTTGTCGGCATTCTAACAGTCGCTCTGACTTCACTCCGTCCCGCCGCGGGGCATCCCTCGTGCCCGGGCTTTACTAACTCTGGCGTGGCTTGACACAGTCGTATCACCCACAAGCCTGAATATTTATCAGAGGGCTGGCTCCTGCGTTCGCGGCACACGCTTGGAGGCCAAACACGTTATTAATTAACAAACAGGTGCTGCTGATTATTGCAAAGGTATAGGTGGCGTTGAGCATATATTTTGCCTGGCATCTGCCAGCATGGCACGATGTTACTTCTTCCCAACGATGTTTATACATCTCTATATAACCGTTATGCCGTTTTTGTGTGTTGGACATAACAAGGGTACTAACCATTGCTTAAGTAGAAGGGACTCAAAGGAGTTCTCAGAATGATGAAGGGCTGAGTGGCCTTGCGGAGAGTATAACTTATGGCATCAAGGTAATAAAGATAGCAACAGCAGGCGCATAGCTGGCTTGTCTGCCGACTCTGATCACTTTCATTTCAAATTGAACACCCGAATAAACTAATTTTGTATGAAAGTGGGGAAATGATACCTTAGTGGCTTAAACAATTGAAGCACATCTCAATCACGACAAATGTTAAAAGTAAAAGGGACTCAAAGGAGTTCTCAGAATGTGAAGGGCTGAGCGGCCTTGCAGAGAGTAAAACTTATGGCAAGGTAATAAAGATAGCAACAGCAGGCGCCTAGCTGGCTTGTTTGCAGACTGAGAAAAACACAAGAAAGGAAGATGTTGGGTGTCTGGGGCTTCCAGACCCACCCCCCGCACCAGGTACCACAGAGACAATTGGGGGTGACCTAACAGGCAGAACATTCTTCCCAGGTTGCTTTCAGAACATCACTTTTTAGAGCAGAGAGTGCCTGATTGCAAGTACCTAAGAGAGTGGAGGAAGGGAGCAGTACGCAATTCCACCGCAGAGTTGTATTTTAAGACCTAGGAGAATGCAAAATAGCACTTATTGAACCGATACAAGCACCTTATCTTGCTGTTGTCCCCAACAGTCCGCTGTTGTGATTGTGTTTATTTACGGAATAGATACGAGATATTTTGTTGAAGACCATTGCTGGTATCTGGTTGTAATTTCACGCACATAATGCCTTCAACACAAATGTCGACATTAAAAATACCTACAGCAAGACCCGCAGTTGATGCCCCTATTAGCTATATGCTGAAACATTGGATGAAAGGAATTGTCAACTGCAAGCATGTCCCTATAAATATGGTAGGTTTGGGGCTGAAATACTAAATTAAAAGAGGTCGGACAAGTCGAATTGAAACACGGTGTAATTACAGACAAACATGGTGGGGTTATAGTTTGAGGATTAGGTCTTTTTAGTACCCCAGGTTTGGCCGATGTGTCAGCCAAATCCTGTTTTGTTCCATACTCCAATGAGTACAGTACGGTTGGTATTTTGGGTCGCTTGGGTGCGCACGATGATCTACTTCTCCAGGAGGATTAGTATTTAAGGCTTATATCAAGGGTCACGACGGGAATGATGGGTCAAGGTGAAGGATGCCTCTGTAATAGATCCCGTATGTGACGTGCGGGGGTTATATAACGCCACTAGGTAAACAAAATACAGGAGGTAGCCAACTGTGCACTACAGAAGGGGGAAGTGACAAGGGGCAGGTTACAAGAGAAACCAAGTTCAATTAGAGGCGGCATACCGTACAGGGCCAATGTCTGGGAAGAAAAAGAAAGCGTATTCCTGAGTGTTAAATTTCCAACTGGGGTGATCATAATCTTAGAACCCTGGAGTTGACTGCGCCCCTATGAAGTTGGGCAGGCGAAGGGAGCTCGAGCTAAGAGCCACCCAAATACGCAATGGGGATAGGTAGAATGCTTGTCTGGACTGGGGGTGAACATATCCCTCCTGGATGTACAAGTGGTCGAAACAGCGAGGCGAAGTAGCTAAGTGGGTGGGGGGGCTCTGTCATCGACGGGGGCCTCCTCCAGAGCTGTGGCGGAGTACAGGGCGATCTGGAAGCAGATGGACAGTAGGGGTACCTCTGTAGCAGAAGGATACAGCAATACCTCTGCCTGGCACGGTAGGGGTGCCTGAGCCAAGAACCTGGAGCCGAGGGGGTTCCAGGAAACAGCGTCGGCGCCCCGTTAGTCCTTCGGGCGGTCGGGGGGCCTGAACCGACCGGGGGTGTGCCTCATCGCTCCGCCCTGACAGGGGGGGCGGGAGTGAACGAAAGAAAGTGATAATGGACTGCACCGTCAGAGCATCGACTCGCCGTGCAAGAATGGCTCATTAGGCATGCGGGTCAGCGAGGGGCTGCTGCATTGGATCGCCCGTAAGATGACCCACCTTATTGCTACTTGTTGTGCAAAATAAACCTGCACCACTGCTTTCCCACAAACCTGTCTCATGAGTTTCCTTGGTATGTAAGTGTTATGGTGCGCAAAGTGGAGTAAGCGCTGGGAGTGTGGGCACTATGCCGCTGGCCGCGCGACGCGAAGGGGAGCTAAGCGAGACAGCATCTTAGTCCCACATTCCGTGCGAGCAAAACGGTGCACGTCATCCCCTGGCCGCCCCCTTTCATGCGCGTCCAATGGGCGCGGGTCACCTGGTGGGAGGGGTGGCCCTATGGGGTTTAAAATTAGCGTGGCAGCGAGGCTCGGTCTTTCCTGCCGTCGCGTTCCTGGCTGCTCTGCGCTGTTCCCTCCCTGACCCAGACCCAGCGGCAGAGCGGCAGGCATGTTTTGAACTGTTAACGGTCTGTTTTATGTTGCAGGCGGAGTCACAGGGCGATCTGGAAGCAGATGGACAGTAGGGGTACCTCTGTGGCAGAAGGATACAGCAATACCTCTGCCTGGCACGGTAGGGGTGCCTGAGCCAAGAACCTGGAGCCGAGGGGGTTCCAGGAAACAGCGTCGGCGCCCCGTTAGTCCTTCGGGCGGTCGGGGGGCCTGAACCGACCGGGGGTGTGCCTCATCGCTCCGCCCTGACAGGGGGGGCGGGAGTGAACGAAAGAAAGTGATAATGGACTGCACCGTCAGAGCATCGACTCGCCGTGCAAGAATGGCTCATTAGGCATGCGGGTCAGCGAGGGGCTGCTGCATTGGATCGCCCGTAAGATGACCCACCTTATTGCTACTTGTTGTGCAAAATAAACCTGCACCACTGCTTTCCCACAAACCTGTCTCATGAGTTTCCTTGGTATGTAAGTGTTATGGTGCGCAAAGTGGAGTAAGCGCTGGGAGTGTGGGCACTAACACGTTGGCTGTCATTTCATGCTGGCAGCTACTGGCCTTCCCTGCTCATACTGACAGCAGTTTTCACTGGTGGGGTAGTTGGTGTTAGTGGAACTATCTGGTGGCGGTGAACGGCCCAGGTTAAAGCACACAGCATGGTGGTTTCTTATTGCAGGGGAGGGTGAGTGGGCATGTCTCGCTGTAGAAAATTGTTGTGAAGGTCCTGCCTTCGATGCATCACATTTTATTATCTGTATGTTTTGTGCAGTTATATATATATCAGGTCTTGCTGGTGCCCAATTGCCATCATTTTCTAGTTGGCGACCTTGAAAGGCAGGGCAGGTCACAGTATGTGTGTTTCGGCACAGAGCAGGCAGTTCATTGTGCGTTGGTGTTGAGGAGTATGCCAAGTGGAAGCAATGCCATATTCATATCTGAAAAGAGGTGTGGCTCAGTTGTTAGAGCGTTTGACTTTGGTCTGGGAGACCTGGGTTCGCATTTAAAGGGCCACGCTAATTTCTTCCGTCTGCTGTAGACTGTATGTAAACAGCATGAGGGCTTAAATGTAGCATTTTCTGGATGGCATATATACTGGTCTGATGTAGTGACAGGCATGGGGAGGACAGAAAAAGGTGCATGGTGAGCGAACACAAGATGGGAGTGACTCAGTGAAGGAGCACAGGTGTAAGTGTGACAAAATAAAGTGGGATCGCAGAAGTCAAGTCCTGGGTGAAGCGATCCATTGCTTTCAATAGACAGCCCACCAGGGTCTCAGACCCGTTATTAATTCAATCTGGTTTTTAAATGGGTCATATACTCCGATTTATAAAAAAATCTCAACAAGCATAGTAAAAGCACGGTGGTAATTCCTGTTAGTGAGGTGGCTTTGTTTTACGTTTCATGTACACCTAATTTCCTTATCAAGGTGTACTTCCTCACTCTAAGAAGGAGGTTTTGATGTTTTTTCTTAAAAAACACAAACAATATGTCTCGCAGAGAGGCTTCAAAAAAAAAAAAAAAGACGTGAAGGGGGGAAAAGGAGTGATTGCGACACTTTGCAGACACAATCCCTTCCTCAAACTTCATTAATGGTTAATGCACGTATTCCGAGTTGAAATGTGTGAAATTCAATTTTACAGCAATTCCTTTGTTACTCATTTATCTGACGTAACCAACAAGCATTGGCAAAGACAGTGGGTCAGGCTTGTGCTAGGGCGTGGGTACTCACAAGCATTCTCCCCGGGGGACGCAAAGATGGGTCCATGGTGTGACTGAGGGCTGCACTAATGCCAGCGGCGGGCGGGGGGTAAAGTGGGTGAAAGGGAAATAAATTATGTATATCAAGTGGCTGTCTTGAAAAATGAAGGTGTTCTTAAAGTTAAGGGCCTAGTACTTTCCTTTCTGTAACTGCGAATAACTTTTGAATAAGTGCTTGCTGTATATTTAACAGTTATTTCAGGTTGGTGCTGGGTCGAGTCAACAGCAGCCCAGTGCTGCTACTGCTGCCAAGGGGGCCGCATGTAAGGGCCATAAGGGCCGCAGGCGGCCCCCAGGTCGTACTTTGAGTATCTCTGTTCTAGGGTATATCTGCAGTCGTGTGATGTGTCTTGCATACAATAAATCATACAGAGGGGCAATTAAGTACTACTCAGGGGTCATGCCTCTTGAAATGATTATTTGGCCACAGCACTGTATGGTCCTGCACCTCAAAGTCCTAAGGGACCACCTTGGTCACAAGGGACGTAACACAGGAGCAAATGTGAGATGGCAATGATCACCGATAAAGGGGCACAGGAATAAATGTCAGATGCCAGTATCCGCATGTGGGGGAGCATAGGAACGATGGTCAGGTTGGTGTGTTAATTAGTGACGGAGCACAGGAGTGAATTACTTTACACACAGTAGAACTCCTTTCATAGTTTGCATTTTTTGTATATTGCATGCGCAAAAGTAATGTCATAGGATGAGATGAGGGAGAATTATATAGAAGCATACAGTGAAAATCTAAGGGAATGCAGAAGGATGCACAACGACTCAGTGGGAGTAGGAAAATTGAATTTGGTCAGAAATAATTTGCAAACAAGGACATATCCTTTGCAAACAAGCACATTTGGAGATTATAAGGACGCAATAATTAATAGGTGGCGTGACAGATGGACTGGCCGGATTGGAATATGGGAGTACAGGGGTTGAATCTCGGCGCTGCATCCAAGCCACAGTTCCGAGGCTTGCTGTATGTATTGTATGTGTGCAGTCGTTGGGACAAAACCCCTCAGTCAGGGGGAAATAAAATGTTTCTAATAATCTGTAATAAAGGCAAATGCGCGCCAAACATTGATGGTTTGTTTTTCTTTTCCCTTTTTATGATTCTGGGAGGTGCACTGCACGGACATGGAAGCAATATGCTGTCAAGATGGCGTCTAGCAGGAACTGCAGGATGGCCAACATATCGATACCAGCAGACATGGGAAGGATTCTGTGTCCCGTGTGGTAACTGTTTGGTATGGTAGAAGAAAATGGGCTCAAGGGAGTTAAATCCAGCTTCGCTGTGGAGTAGCATAGCCCTATTAAGTAGCACATATATGGTAAGGAAAATGCATAATGTATTTCCTTCCCACTGCACCCTATGGGTCCTTGACAAGGACTGTTGACCACCTCATAAAACCTAGGTGGTACCTCGGAGGGCCGGTGCGTTATGCGGTGCCCTGGATTTCAAGTAAGATAACTGTTCATTGTACCACGTTGTGGCCTGCCGGCACAATGTGCACAGCAGAGGATTCTAGACTATGAACAACTTGATGCTGTGTCACCTGAGACTGCAATTTCTAATTTAATGGTGCATTTCATAGGTGTATGCCCGAAGGTTTAGCCATTGGTCAGGTACCTCTGAGGCGTTAGGCGGTGCCCTGGATCAGGTAATGCAATTGTTACTGTTAGCGCGTTGTGGCCTGCCGGCATAAAATGCACAGTTCAGTGTTCCAGAGGATGGACAGCTTAATGGTATGCTGAAATGAAATATATATTTTACCTTATTAGTGTTTGACATATGAATATCACACAAGTGTGAAGCATGTATATCTTCCGTTTGCCAAGTAGTATGCCTATATTCATGTAGTGGTTATGTGGAATTAACCTGTTTGATGTGCGATTAGTCTGCTTGGTTTTAGCGGGGAACGTGGGGTCATGCCTGACCTGGGCAGAGCCATGCAGTCCCTCTCCTGACACACTAATGAGGTGAGCTTCTGGTTCACATGGGTGGGGACAGGACTAGGGTTTATAGTCTGCCACTTGAAATGGCACGCGAGCTGACAATGTTGGGGAGGTAGATCAAGTGGAGGCTTGCTTCAGATTTAATATGATTTGCCGGGCTGAGCGCCCTGCCAGTACTAACATCAGCCGTTTGTCACCGAATTTTTCAGTATGTTCTGGTTCAATACTTCTGCCAGGGGCCATGTCAGCTGTTTGTCACAGATTTTTCAGTATGTTCTGTCCCAAATACTACTGCCATGGGCAATGGTGGTTAATCTCCTCCAGGGTAAAAAGGTCCAGCTAGAGTCGACTCGGTCAGTTCAATAGGTAGTCACTCATGGGGTTCTCATGATCCCACTAATGAGTTTAAAGAACCCTTGCGAAATGCTTCTGGAGGCGCTCGTCGGAAGAGGACCGCTTTCGACCCAAAGTTGGGACAATCAGTCTGGGACCATGCTGAACAGCATATATTCCGTTCATATGGGTGGTTAAAACAACTTTCAGTGACACTTTATAGGGGCAGTAGCTGTACACAAGCACAGGAGCAGATGAAACTAAGCCGTAGTCCAACCTCTAACTGTTTGCGGCGGCACAAACCCCCGCACCAAACTACAGGATGAAGGGAGCAGGGCGCAGTCGCCACAAGGCAGTGGCCATAGCAATAGTCCTTTAAAAACATGGGGCTAACATTAGAAGGTAGTTTAACACACCAATAAGCACCTGAGAGGTGAAAGTGACTTAGCATGCATTGTTATCAAAGTACATCGCTTTGTAGCGAGTAAGTACTCTTCGGAAAGTGTAAAACTAGAACAGTATGGGGAGGGGTTCCTCATAGTTTATTACTAGGATTCTCCTGGGATCGGGTAGTGTCAGTGCTTCCTTTGTGCAACAGTGAGGGCAGGTGCCCTATATTCTACTCTGATGCCCACTATTCGATCATAAGTACTGGCAGTGCACAGTTCAGACTTTATCTGATGCCAATTAAGAACTGCCAGGGGGCCAATGCGGTATGCAGTGCCCGTAGTTAATGTCGTGGTCAGAATCATTTATCAGCAAATTTCATGCGGGAACGAGCGGGTATGCCTCGGCTGGAACCTGGGGAAAAGTTGTTGCAAGGCGGGGCCTGCTGGCATGCTACGCACAGCGGACGTCTCCAGAAGTATGTTCTCCACTGTTGGTGGACCAGAAGGGCACATGGTGAAGTTATCCCGCATATTTTCGAGTGTATGCCATTTATAAACCGGCAGGGATGTCCTGATGAGAACCTGCGATAAATTGTTGCAAAGCAGGGCCTGATGACACGCTGGGCACAGCAAATGTAAATGCAGTTATCAATGTCCAAGGGGTCTGAATAAGACCCGGGGGAAGTCTGCTGCTAGGCATGGCCTACCGGCATGCTGCGCTCTGCGGATGTTTCTACAGGTATGTTCTCCATTGATGGTGGAGGACATAGACATATGGTACATTTATCTTGCGTATTTTCCGGTGCATACCGTTTATTGACAGGTAAGGGTGTCCGGGTGGGACAGGGATACTCCGGATGTCACTTTAAATGTGAGGGCCGTTCTGGAAATAGTACAGTAAACGGGCGAGGGTGTCTAGATAGGACCCTGGGAAAGGCTAAAAGGATGTTAAAAGGCAGGGCCTACCGGCATGCTGCGCTCAGCGGACGTCTCAAATACTATGTTCTCCACTGATGGGAAAAGAAAGGTGCATGGGGTTAGGGTATCCCGTATATTTTCCAGTGTATGCCATTTATTCTAGTCAGGAATTTGGCATTGTTCTGTAAGAGTAAAATACGTCTGTGGGCAAAAAAAAGAAAAAAAAAAAAAGGTAGGTGTTGTGGACCATGGTCAGCGCCTGCGGGGGGAGGGCGAGTGCGCCGGGCAGCTTCTCACCCTGTGGCGGAGCGCTGACAGTTAACAACAAAGACGTATGCACAACAATGGAGGTGCAGCCATTCCATGGACCCCAGGAGGGGGAGATTCCATGTGTGCCGTGGATCGGCGGGGAGGAGGGACTGACCTGCCGGTAGTCCTGGACTCTACTGCCCTAACCCCCAATGTATGGACTGAGAAGAAAATTGGGGAGGCTGCCTGTGTGCAGGTACCCCGGTGGGCCAGTGCGTTATGCGGTGCCCTGGATGCCAAATAGTGCAACTGTTGGCTGTAGTGCGTTGGGGGCTGCCGGCACAATGTGCGCAGCAGAGTGGGACATTGATGGCCGAAACGGGCAAGTTCAAATGTACGGCCAAGTTCTAGTGTACGGCCGAGTTAAAAAGTTAAAGTGTAAAGTTGAAATGTACGGCCAAGTTGTTCTAGTGTATGGCCGAGTTAAAGTTAAAATGTAATGTCGTACCTATTTTCCTTACTGCCGTTAACATGTTGATGCTGTGAATAATTAATATATATCCAAGAAGGATATTTTCCTTGGTAATTGTCTGTGGTTTATTCCTTGGATTGATGTGAATAAAAAGCTATGCCGTAAACAACATATCTTGATTCTGAGAGTTCTTGGGCGTAGTGAGGGTAAGGTGCCGGAATTTGGGGAGGAGGGAATGTCATGTTGTGCGCATACTATGACAGGCGCCCCCCGCGCCTAGGGGAGGGGCGCCCTTAGTTGCGCCACAGGGCTGAGCCTCCTCCAGGGTCCCTGGCCAAGGAAGGGGATTGGCTGACTGGGGTGATGTCATATGGAGGTCTGAGAAATGAAACTTAGAAGAAATGAAACCTAGCAGACTATTTAAGGCTGTGCCACGGGGGTTTTGTTCTCTTTGTCCCCTCTGACTACAGCCTGGATTACAGGAGCGTCGGCGACCACCCACCCACCCGGCAGAAAAGCAAGCGTTGCGGAGCGCTGACAGTTAACAACAAAGACGTATGCACAATAATGGAGGTGCAGCCATTCCATGGACCCCAGGAGGGGGTAGATTCCATGTGTGCCGTGGATCGGCGGGGAGGAGGGACTGACCTGCCGGTAGTCCTGGACTCTACTGCCCTAACCCCAATGTATGGACTGAGAAGAATATTGGGGAGGCTGCCTGTGTGCAGGTACCCCGGTGGGCCAGTGCGTTATGCGGTGCCCTGGATGCCAAATAGTGCAACTGTTGGCTGTAGTGCGTTGGGGCCTGCCGGCAGAATGTGCGCAGCAGAGTGGGACATTGATGGCCGAAACGGGCAAGTTCAAATGTACGGCCAAGTTCTAGTGTACGGCCGAGTTAAAAAGTTAAAGTGTAAAGTTCAAATGTACGGCCAAGTTGTTCTAGTGTATGGCCGAGTTAAAGTTAAAATGTAATGTCGTACCTATTTTCCTTACTGCCGTTAACATGTTGATGCAGCTAAAGTGTGATGCTGTGAATAATTAATATATATCCAAGAAGGATATTTTCCTTGGTAATGGTCTGTGGTTTATTCCTTGGATTGATGTGAATAAAAAGCTACGCCGTGAACAACATATCTTGATTCTGAGAGTTCTTGGGCGTAGTGGGGGTAAGGTGCCGGAATTTGGGGAGGAGGGAATGTCATGTTGTGCGCATACTATGGCTCACCTTCATGAGGGGTGTGGATAATACCGACCTCTAAGTTTGGAAACCAAGGCACAGGAAGATCTGGAAATCCCTGGACGACGCCTCTACGGTTTTTAAACCCCCTTGAAATCCACCCTGCTATCCAACGCGAAAGAACCAGCATACATCACAGCAAGGACTAGAACATGGCCACCCTACCAAAAAGCTAATATGGTGAAGAGCTGCGGACTTCTTCAAAGTAGTATGAGTACCCCTTGACCCCGAGTTAGTTCTCTTTTTCCCATTCCTTTCTCTTATTGTTTACCTGTGTACTTACTTACCTATTTATTTTAGGTTGTTTACTTACTTTGAAACCATACAAGGATAGAGGATATGTAATGGAAGTGATATTTAACGTGCTATATGATCATAATTGTAACCGTTGTGCATCGCTGATATCTATCAGAAACGGGCAAGTATCGTCAAAATGAAGTAGAGCAACAAGGATACATTCACCTGATGTGCTTTGTCAAGTATGCTTTGTTATTCCTGTCTTTGAGATTATATCATCTGTAAGTACCATTGCCAAAGTAATATCAGAACAAATACCTTCTATCCTCTCTGATTATCGACGAGAGCTCTGATATAAGTTATTTCTTTGTTTTGCCTTGTTTTTCTGGTACTGTTTTTGCAAAAATCAAGAAAAAATTACTGAATTTAAGAAATGGTTTCATGGTATTTACCTTAGTATGGCAAGTAATGCACTGTAAGCAAAATAATCGCGATGGGTTTTATTAAGGGTAAACATGGGTTTAGAAATTATGCCATAGGTGACCGGCGCCCAATTTCGCTCCAGTTGCGGGATCCAAATGGAAAAAAAAGTGAGCATAAGGCATTCGGCCGTAGATTAAGAATCGTATTCTTAAATACGATTATCAAGCCTCTGTATTAATAGTGTTATATCTTAGAAAATCAAGCAATATTTTGAAAAGCTGTTTGCAGCAGAAGCATATATGTTACTAACTTGAAGTCGACCATATTCAGTCTGTCGAAGATAGCGTAGCACGGCTGCCATCTAGTGGGGAATGATAACTTGAACTAGAAACACATATCTGATTTTTTTCACCACTTTCTCGTTCGTAAATGGCACAAACGTTTTTTAAAATACGGCATTTCCTTTTAGGGCCATTACGGGGAACCTTTTAAAATCGTGTGCATTCATCAGAAGAAGGCTAGTTCTGTAGTCGGGCTGCTCGTTTCACATTCCTTCCTATTCAGGGAGCGAACAAATGAAGGTACCGTTCCACACATCTCCTTACAAAAGCCGGTGATATCATTCTATCTTGCGTCAGTTTCGTAGAAAGAGACAACTCCTACAGCGAAAGATAAAACTGTGATGTGCAGCTTTTTTTCACAGGAAACTATAACGATAACTTTACAAAGCGATCTTTCGCTGGAGTCTCTTGGGATGAAAACACTTTCTAGAACGTTAACTTCATTTTAGACATTCTGTCGTGGCACATAACGATTGTTAAATATCGTCTCCCTTGATGTAAGCTCTTGCCTGTGGCCGCGGGCCTGAAGCTTGGTTTTGGCGACTTTATCTACCCCTAAAGCTCCTGACAGCTGGCAATAATGTATATGCAACCTCATTACTAAAGGCAGTGAATGTTATGCCAGGGACGATAAGGCTGAGAAGTGGAAGGATTTGTCCTAGTTTAAGCCAAATTTAAAGTATTCAGAAGATTATACTTAGGACGGACTTAAACGCATTTTATCACTTAGGACAGTCAAATCTGCAATTAGTAAGAAAAAACCCGTTTTTTTGCTTGAGATCTCTCATACAGTCTTAAGGAAAGCAAAACCTTAGGCCTGTATTTATAATGTATTTTTACCCGTTCAACACAGCAAGCTACCTCGCTGCACTGCATGAAAGGAAAAAGGTAGCGGGAGCGCCATATTTAACATTATACGATACAGTCCTGTCAATTCCTAGCGCCACACTTTTGGCTGCCTAGCAGAAATGCAGGCACCTTTGCGTCATGGTGCACGGGTGCCTGCATTGTAGGCAGGATTGCTTTTGTGAAGAAAGGGACACCTCCCTGCACAAAAACAACGCTCAGAAGCATTTTCCTCTTGCTATATAGAAATGAGAAAAACAGGAGAAGAAGTTATTTCTCCTCGTTACACCTAACCTTGAGAAACGTAGCATCTTGATGCACTCCTAGGTCTACCACTCATGGTAAATCAGGGAATTTAACTAAATTCGTGGGTGGATGCATGAAAACACCCACGCTCCACCCATGGAGCGCCTTCCCTAGGGCAGAGTAACTCAAAGCAGTGATTTGGCCTACATTTATAAAGCCATGTAGGGCCGTACAAGTTGGTCTTGCGTGCAGGGCCAGCTCTAACTCTGATCGGTACAGTGTCCTGTGTTCGTTGAGGTTGCAGGGTCATTGCAGTGTGATGGCAGGAGAAGATAAAGATGGAAATCAAATATCAAAATGAATTAATTAAATTGATAATTTTCTTTAGGTATTAACCTCAAAACACAGTAAAATGACACGTAGTCGAAATGTGTAAAGTGCACAAGACAGTCATGTTCATTGGTAGGCTGCTGTTAGATTTTCCATTTAATGCATACAAGTTTTAGAAATAGCTGAACCATGCATAAATGTATTTGATAGCTTGAGCTTACTGTGTCTTGCTTAGAATTTTCGTAATAGCTCCAGAGGGTTCCAAGTTTATAAATTGTATTCCTTTCTTTAGGCAAAATATTCTTGATGTACCAAGCTTAAACTTCCTATCTATCTGATGTTCACATAATGCTGACTAGAGAATCATAACTTTTTAACAGTAACTCTCACTTATAATGAAATACGAAAAGCATTACTTCAGCTAGCAATCTGCAAGAAATTTTTCTCTCTCTAATGTAGTTTATTGTTCCTCAGTGAAACATTGAATACATGGTAGAATAAACACTGCAATAAAATACCCTGGGAACCGAGGTTAGTCGTTTCCAGATACACAAATGTTTAGTGATGTCTGTTACATATTTGATAGTAGATTGTGGAGTTCATGTTTTTTCTGTGGGAAAGCAAGAATGAAGATTGCTCACCACCGAAAGATGTATTCTCATTGGACCGGAGTGATCCAACCCGTTCAGAGCTCTCCTTTCTAGGTTCTGCGATCTGCTATTTTGTTGTGGGCTACTGCTGATGGCTACTACAGTTGCCTGCCACTTTAGAGGTGACACTATCTTACATTTATCCCATCCTGACAGGTGTAGCAACTGCTGCATCTATTTCCCCAGATTTTTCTGTTGAGGCTTCTTTTGTACAGATTTTTATTGCAACTGCATGCTGATGTGTTTTGGAGGTTGAGACTCATCTGAGTTTCATTAAATCCTCTTTATGTGGAGTTCAACTACTTAATTGGTTTTCAAACTTGAGGCCCCTTAGATCTCACTCTTTTCTCTAACTTTTTAAGGGTTCTATAAACTTTAAATTCCATTTGATTAGAGTAGGGACTAATTCCTTTATGAATCATGCTTATCAAATTGCACTATTGATGACTCTAACCATATCTTCTTTGATAATTTCTGTAAAGGGATATATCTGACTGACTAATTGAATAAAAAGAAAAAAGGAATTTACTAATCTCTTTAAGTGAATAAAGGTTTTTAAAACCAATTTATTAAACTCTCAATATTGACTGAACTTTAAACTGTGTTTTATGATGTTGATTGACCTGATTTAATTTAGCTTCCATTAAAAAAAACAGTGTCAAAGATCTATCACCAAGAAGAGGAAGATTTAGTGCAGAGTTGGAGCCCATTCTTGAAAGTCGCAGGTTGAACTGGCACTGGAAAGTACATTTGGGGATCTTTCTGCGCCATTAGTTTCCTGGTAGCAGAGTACGATTCACATCTTGGCTGGAGCTATAAAATAATTTCCCAAGTTAGAACAAATTACTGAAAACCGAAATCCAATGCCCAGAACTTGAAGATCTGACAAGGTGGTATTAGAAGGCGTTTGCAGTTTTGAGGTGTGAGTATTAATAGGGTGATGCTTTGTCTATTGTAATCGTGTTTTGCTCTTTCGGATGGTGATGAATTGTGATTTTAAGTAAATGGATAGGTGGATGGAATTGCGTATTTGTCTTTATGTGAAGAGGTTGAAGAGTTTCAGACTAGTCGTATTCTAAGATCCCGGGATAGGTTGAGACAAGTATAGAAGACACTTTGTAGAGCCATTGTCACATGGTATTCTTGTTTGTAGTGAAGAACAGGAATAACCCACTTACTGGGTGTCGGCGGCGGGGGAACCGCCCAAGTCTTCAATACCCTTCATACGTAGTAAAAGGAGACACAGGAGCCTTCGTCTGCAGGAGGAACCCAGATTTATTCAAATAGCCCGGGCTATGGAAAGAGTCTCAATCTCATTAGAGATAAGACAAAGGATGCTGCTGCTTTACTCCGCAGCTTACAAGCATTATATACTTTTTCATTCTGGTCTTTTGGCTGTTAGTCCATTGTTCAATCAGGGCAGTGTTTGCAGTTGATATCCAGATCCAGAAGATGTTTGTAGATGGTGACCTGGTCAAGGCTTGGTACACAAATCATTGTTCACTCAGCTTGATCAAAGCTCGGTCATTCAGGACTTTGTTCGATCAGCTTGATCAAAGCTCAGTCATTAAAACCATTGGGCAATCACCCTGATCAAGGCCCAGCAGTCAGACCATTGTCCAGATAACCTGTTCACGGTGTCAAGGATGTTTACCAAGCTGGGGGCAGGAGATGGAAAACAAATCATTTACACAGGGTGTGAGTGTCTCATGGCTTTCTGTTGAACTGCAAAGAACAGGGGGAGGGGGGTTGGATGTGCGACAGTTCCTGGGCAGAAATGCAGGCTGCAAGATGGTTTTTGTCGTGTCAGTTAGATTTTCCTCAGGCATCAGCAGAAACGACCAGGTGGGTCTTGTGGAAGTGTTTGACACGAGATGGCAATGAAAAAACAATGCAGTCCCGGTACAAATGATGCCGATCAGAAGAACACTTTTCCTCAGACCCTCCTTTTGCCATTGAGTGGCAAATACTTTAAGAAATGTCAATGTTCATAAGGCCATCGGTTTCTTGTTGGAGCATCATCATCATATTGGTGTTGTGAATGTTAGAGGCTGGAGGCTTGATGGTCTGTACACACATTGTACAGAGCACTGGCAGGCACTGAAAGCACAAACAGCAGGAGACCAGGACAGTTACTCCCAAGGGAAGGAAGATGAGGACCCTCCACCCCAACTGGGATCCAGCCTGTGAGGGACCAGTTGCCTTCATCCAGATGAATTTTGGAAGAAAGGCGATGCAGACGTAGGATGGCATCGTACACTGTATGTGCGTTGTCTGGGATGTACACGCAGCAGCTGGAGCCGATCAATTTACACACACCATGATCAGCAAGGATGACATCTAGGACCATTCGATTCTGAAGCGTGTAGATCTGCAGTTATGTTGGAGAGGGCACCAGCTGTTACTATGATGGTGGCTTCAAGGACCCTGGTCAGTCCTCGTACAGCCCGACTGTTGGCCATGGGGCCCCAGAAAGGAAGGAAACCTTTAAAGAAGCCCCCGGTTTCCTGGCCTGCTATATCCTCGGCTGATATGACACCCCTACGTGAGCGGCGCAGAGCGCCCTTCATTGACAGGTGGTAACTTCCATGGGTAGAATACGTTGGTGGAAGGAGGAAAGCCAGATAGCAGGTATCAGACCAGTTACGTGGGAGCCAAGTGTAGGCGGCAGTGCCACAGATTAAATAGGTGTTGGGGGAAGCCACCAGCTTCGGAGGAGATGTAGAGTTTAAAGCTTTTGTGATATCACACGTACTGGTACCGACTTTCTTAGTTACTAGGCCATGGAAAGAAACTGTCTGATATGTCTTCAGTGGTGAGGGCAAGAAGAGGTTTGACCATGGCCGAAAAGTTGGAAATCCACTGTCTACAGTATGTGATTAGGCCTATGAAGGCTCGCACCTGCTTTTGTGTTCGTGGGGCCGGCATAGCATTGCTAAAGGCTACACGATCAGCAGTGAGCTGCCTTCCCTCCTTCGAGAGGAGATGACCTAAATAGGTCACCTTCTCTTGACAAAACTGAAGCTTTTTTAAAGAGACTTTGTGATTATGGAGGGCAAGGTGGCATAACAAACAGAGAGTAGCTTTTTTACATGATGGGCAGAATTTGCAGCAATGAGGAGGTCATCTACATATTGTAATAGTGTGGAGTTATCAGGGAGTTCCAAGGAATCTAGTTGACTTTTGAGGGCTTGACTATAGATACTGGGGCTCTCAGTGAAACCTTGAGGGGCGCGGCAGAATCTAAAGCTCCGCCCACCAAGGGAGAGACAAAAAAAATGTCTGCTGTCAGGATGTATAGGAATGCTGAAAAAAGCATTCTTCAGGTCTATGACAGAAAAGTGTGTTGCGTCAGAAGGGACCATCGTTAAGAGGGCTGTAATGTCTGGGACAACAGGATATTGGGAGATTGTTATTTTGTTAAGGGCTCTCAGGTCAATCACGAATCTGTATATTTTAGGGGAGAGAGCACCTCCATTGGTCTTTTTAAGAACGGGAATAATGGGACTGTTACAGATATTGCCACGTGTTTCCTCTACTACGCTCTTGTCCATTAATTCAGATAATATTCTTAAAAGGGACATTTCTCCTTCCGTGGGTAGTCGATACTGCCGGAGGCGGGGGAGAAGTGCACCTGGCTGGATGCGTTCCACATGAGGGGATATGTTGAGACACCCTACATCAGTGTCTGATGATGCCCAGAGGGAGGAAGATAAAGACAGCAATTGTGGTAGGGAGGGGACCAGACAGATACATATAGGAAGCTGCGGTGGGAGAAATTGTTAGGGATACATGACTACATGATATGGTCGCATACAGAGCTTTCAGTAAATCCATGCCTAACAATTTTTCACTGCAAACTGTAGGAAGGACCAAGGGAGCGTCAACATGTGCAGGGCCAATATCGAGAGGGAGGGGTTCAGAGACAGGGCTCGTTACAGGTGTTCCTGCAAAGCCCACGGAGACATTCATATTGCCAGAAAGGGGTGCCTCCAGGACTGACAGACGTGCAATAGAAGACCTGGTGGCCCCAGGATCCAAAAGAAAATTCAGTTATTTTCCCACAACTGACATTTGAACATACGGGCCCCTTTGATCCACTGGAATTTGCACTCTGGTAATACCCCTTTCCTGGCTGTCCTATGCTTGGTAGGACCCTGTCTCATCAACTTCGTCATAATCATCATTGTAATAAGTGCGTGTTGCTTCGTACCCATTAAACCTATTGGCCAGGCGTGGCCGGACGGGATCGTGATTCCTGGGCCTATGTTCTTTATCCTGTGGATGGGGCGGGCCATGGTCCCTAGTCAGCCTTCCCTCCCTGGGAGCGCGAGGCAGAGTCTTCCCTGTTCGATGTTTTCAGCTAACACAGGACACTCATCTATCCAATGGACGTACCCCTTACAAGAAGCACACTGATCTGTTTGGAGGGCTCCCGTATGTTGAGGGCTGGAGGGAGTAGACTGGCGAGCCCTCGCAGGGGGTTGGGGTTGAGGTCTGAAATTCCTGCGGGCATCAGGACCTCGGGGAGGGCAAGCCTGCTGCAGAAGTGCCTTAGTCTTAAGATCCATAACCTTCTTACTTTCCTTGTCTCTATCTTCAGTCTCCCTATTCTCGTGATATTGTGCCATAGCCAAGATACCAGTCATAGTTTGGGCAGACCATGTACTTTCAACTTTCTTAAGCCTGGCGGAAATCTCAGGAAGCAAGTTGCCGACAAACTTATCGACAAACACTGGGCCAGAACCTGGGGTCCGGGGATCCAAACCACTATGTCCCTTGTATTCGGTCTCAAAACGTGTAAAGAAGTCAGCCACATTCTCATCTTTTCGCTGCCTACAGGCGTTTATTTTATCCCAGTTAATGACAGTTTACGGCAAAAGTGTTTTCATAAACGTTATTATTTTACCGGGCAAAGTCAGGATGGCAGCTTCTGGTTTAATCCCTCCTACCCTTGCTTCTTCCATAGCCTCTAAGTCAGCCCATTTACCTCCCAATGCCACTTCATGGTCAGTATGTCAAATCTTGTCCCAAATTTCAGTGGGGACAACCGTACCAAAAAGTAAATCTATATCCTCAAGAAGGAGAGTACATGCAGATATAATCTGACCTAATTCTCTATAAAAGGCAGCCTGATTCTTCGGGGATCTGGTAATTGTCCTTTTAACTGCATTACTTCTGACCTTTTCCAAGGAACATGAACCCAAAGCCTGCACCAGTGTGCCTCAACAGCCCCTCGACCATTATTTTGGGCATCGGTAAGTGCGTCAACAAAGACAGGGGCCGCCTCTCTCATTGGCATAGCTGTTTCCAGAGGGGTGTTGGAAAAAGCGGTCATATCACGGTAAGCCATTGAAGCAGACATATCGCCAAACATCCCCTCTCCCTGATCATCGCCTCTTCTTGTTTGTAACCTAAGGTCCATTAATCCGGTGGGTATCTGCATAAGCGCATTTTCGAATCTTTGCATGACCAGCGTACACATGTATTCAGCCCAGGTGGTCTGTTCCATATTCGTCCACTGGGAAAAGGTAGACCATATGTTTTTAAAGGCATAAATATTCCCGTTATTTATCCAACATTCACACTGTTGCTTCTGTAGGTCATTTTCTCAAAGGGATGAAAAGCTGACTGCAGAGCGCAATGAGGCCAGTTGGGGGGAATTCAACAATTTATATAAATCCTGCTTAACTGTAGACCACGGGGAAGTAGGAAAAGGGTGGGTAGGGGTAAAGCCGCAGGGGTTGGGCAGATGGAGACTTGTCATTCCCGCAGCGAGGACAGGGTTAACGGGCGTGGTCGGTGTCATAGGAAAAACCGGGATTGTTGGTGTGACAGGGAGAACAGTAAGAAGGGCAGTAGGGGCAGGAGTGGGTGGTGGTGGGGGACATGCGGGGTGTGAGGCGTCAGGGCAGGGTACATTGGGGCATATGCAGGAGGGCATTCTAGCATGGTATCAAGCAAGAAATCACCTTCTTCTCCCCCTTCCATATGGCCCTTTCCTTTCGCCTCACGAGCTGGATAACATTTTTGTACCCAGGCCCCATGCTCCCTATCGGCTATTTCTACTGATTTTGTCATTTGATTTTGTAAATTTTCACTGGCATGGTCGGCCATTGACATACGTTCCTGTTTTCTTTCTTGAGCCTTCTGCTTTCTAGCTCTCTGCTCTATCTCTTTCCTCCAAAATCAGACAGATTCAAACATAGACAGGCACGTTTTTCTTTTCATTAATTGTTCCTCTAAGTTGGCGAGAACTTGGGAATTAAAGGAGCCATGAAGTGGCCACTTTAATTCCGCGTTACTTTGTTTCGTATATTTTACCCAGAATGAGGAAAACATTACGGCAGAAGGACCATGTTTAACATACATCGTATGGCCAGGGGTCCCTTCTGGAGGAAGCGGACAAGCTGCCTCCAGCTGGGAGTCCTGTGTACACATACAACAACATAATTTCTTGAACTTACTACTGACTGGCATGCTGGAAAACAGATAACAGACACCAGCGGAATTTTAAAACTCACCTAACTTGCTTGGCTTTTGCAAAAGTCAATAACAGCAGAATCATACAGACTTGGTGGGTGATCAGTCCACGCTTACCTTATAGGGGTAGTTCTCTTCTGCAGACGTAGGACTGTGTCCTGCTCCAGAAAGTATTTGCTAGGGGACTCCAGCGAGAATGCGGTCATGTGGCCCAGATCGGGTGGGGAGGAACAGCGGGCGAGTTGTTCGGCTTACCGGATTGCAAGAATACCTCGGGTAGGGCACCTCTGTCGGAGTCTCTCCGTGCACCTCCTCACATCCACCGGGCCTGACCTTCGTGCTCGTGGAGTCCCTGTTCGGGCACCATTTGAAGAACCGGAATAACCCACTTACTGGGTCTCGGCGGCGGGGGAACCGCCCAAGTCTTCCATACCCTTCATACATAGTAAAAGGAGACACAGGAGCCGTCGTCTGCAAGAAGAACCCAGATTTATTCAAATAGCCCGGGCCACAGATGATATCCATCACTCTCTTGACAAAAGCGAATCCTCCCTCCTTATCCTCCTTGACTTCTCTGCTGCATTTAATACTGTCCACCATCCTACACTTCTTAATACTCTCAAAGACCGTTTTGGACTTGAGGGCATTGTTCACAAATGGTTCACCTCTTATCTCCAAAACAGATCCCAACAAATCAAACTCAGTCACTGCCTCTCCAATCCACAACCTGTCTCACTTGGGGTCCCACAAGGCTCTATCCCTTCCCCTACCCTCTTTAATCTATTCATGGAACCACTCACCCTTATTCTCAAACAAGCTAATATCAATTACCCCCTCTATGCTGACGACACACAACAAAAAGTTAGTTGCTCGTGGTCCTTGAGAAGCACTAATGCCCTTGTCCTCATCCCCCCGAGACTCAAATGTAAAAAGACACAATCACGTGCTTTCTCTGGTAATGCACCGACGATCTGAAACTCTCTCCCCAAAGATCTTCGCTGCAACCCATCCTTCCCTCTCTTCAAAAAAAGACTCAAGGTGCTTCTTCTCAACATGTATTGGGGTACCTAACATCTCTATAATGATGTTTTTATTCTCATCAACCCACCCCTTCTCTCTCACTTTCCTTTTCTCCCCCTCTCCCTCTACCCCTCTCTCTCCTATCTTTCATCCTTCCCCCTTCTCCCTCACCCATACCTAATTACTCTCTTTCCTCAATTCCCTCATCTAACTGAAAGACAGTTTTCCCATTGCAAGTTGTTACTCACGTTGTAATTTTGTGTAAATTATTTGCTTCACAATGTTTATCTGCCTGTAAAGCGCTCTGATACTCCTGGGTCCAGTAGCGCTATATAAAACCTTTGAAATAAATAAAATAAAATAAAATATGGCACAGAGTCCCAACTCGTTAGAAACAAGACAGAGGAGGCCGCTGCTTTACTCCGCAGCTTACAAGCCTTATATACTTTTTCATTCTGTTCTTTTGGCTGTTAGTCCATTGTTCAATCAGGGCAGTGTTTGCAGTTGATAACCAGATCCAGACGATGTTTGTAGATGGTGAGCTGGTCAAGGCTTGGTACACAAATCATTGTTCACTCAGCTTGATCAAAGCTCAGTCATTCAGGTCTTTGTTCGATCAGCTTGATCAAAGGTCGGTCATTCAAACCACTGTCCAATCACCCTGATCAAGGCCTAGCAGTCAGACTATTGTCCAGATAACCTGTTCACGGTGTCAAGGATGTTTACCAGGCTGGGAGCAGGAGATGGAAAACAAATCATTTACACAGGATGTGAGTGTCTCATGGCTATCTGTTGAACTGCAAAGAACAGGGGGCGGGTTGGGTGTGCGACAGTTCCTCGGCAGGAATGCAGGCTGCAAGATCGTTTTTGTCGTGTCAGTTAGATTTTCCTCAGGCATCAGCTGAAACGACCAGGTGGGTCGCGTGGAAGTGTTTGACACAAGATGGCAATGAAAAATCAATGGAGTCCCGGTACAAACGATGCCGATCAGAAGAACACTTTTCCTCAGTAGGTTTGAGCAGTAGCAGCTGGCATCTACAAGGAAGGGGGGGCAAACAGAATACATGTCTTCTTCACTCAAGAACTCAGACCTCTCCTTCCGTCAGACCGCCAACTGCTGAGCTGGCACCAACAAACTCCCTAGACCAATCCTGGCACTGCGCACATGCTGTTAACCAGGAAGAAAGCAGTGCCCTGATGGAGGGAGCAGCCTCTTTCGGCACTCCCCAGTGCACTGGAGGCCCGCACTTGCTCTCAACCCAGCTGTCTTAAGACAGCTAGGTTGAGAGGTTTAAAGTGCACATGTCCGACTGGCCGTTGCAAGATGGCCAGCCAAAGAGACATGCTCACTTTACACAGTGCACAGGCAGCCGACCACCACTCCCACTCAGCAGACCCTGCCCAGTTCTGACACTCGGTTCAATACGGTATGGTGAAAAATAAAGTGATAATAAATTACCATTTTATTTCTCATTTCTGGGGTATAGGGCCATTTAAATGACACTATGGCCTTCCGATCTTACAGAACAGCCGCCCCTGGGTTCCATCACTTATACCATAAGGACAGAGATACATGCAAAAAATATTCTTGTGAGTGTTTTACATTCATTGATGTTAGTAGAACCTAATTGTGCAAAAAGGTGATGCAGCATTGATCAGAGTGATTTCTCGCAGGTCGAGATTTCACTTGTGACTGTGGGATTTCCTTGAATACCTGTAATACTGTTTTTCTTTTAATAGAGCAAACAAGAATTGATATATGGTTGTTGTGTTAATTGAAAGTTACTGTTGAAGTTTGTGCTAGTACCAAGAAATTTTACAGGAGGGTGAACTGCCGTAATGAGTGAACTCATGCGTCATAGGATCTGCGCTGAAATTGGTTGTTTAGTGCCCTTTTGCACTGGAATTGGTTGGTGACATCAAGGTGTTACGTTGGGATTGCCCAGTGGTTGAGTGAATATCGCATTGAGATTTGGTGATGGAACTTTGGAAAATAATAGCTGTGACAGGGTTGGTTTAAAAGGACGGCGTATCTGACATAGAATCAAAATATTGAATTGAAGTTGTTTTTGCCTTTTAATTTATTGCAATCATGAAATGTTTTAAAGAAATTTAGAATTTGGTGAAAGGGGAAGTTACTATTTAAGTACAGAAAGGTGAAGAGGCACCTCCTGAGGGTACGCCTGCATACATTATGACAGTAGAATATGAGTTAAATACATGTTTTTGGTTTCATCAGTGGTGCAAGTTCCCAGAAAAAGAGAATCCACTGAGTTTCACAAAATATGGAACGTTTTGAAAGAAGAATTCCTGCTAAATTAAAATTGAAGTTGTATGAAATGAAGCCATCTCTTAGGCCTGCTCAATATGCAGCTCTAAATTTATGGGGAAATGTTGCATGAGAGAAAGAGAAGTAGAAATATCAGAGAAGGACAAAGAGAGCAGTGTGTAATTATTCAGATGCTCAATGGGATGAAGGAAAGCGTAGATGGAGAAAAACTTTGATTGAGGGAACCAGATTGTACCCAGCTATTATGACAGAGATACAGGGGGAGCTGTGGCTTGACCACAAGTTGCAGTTTCTACTGTGACTAGTACTCCCTTAGTGGATATTACTGCACAAACACACCCAGTAAATGTACAGACTTTACGTAGGACAGTTACAAAGTCTGCACAACATTTTAATTTGGTGCCAGAAGTTCAAGAAGCTACAGGAGGTTCTCCTGCAACAGGGTTTATTCCAACTTAAGAAAATTCACAGTTTGTTGTGAGGAGACCACCACAGAAAGTGCAAGCACTTATAGATGGAATTATGCTGGTTTTTACTGCACATGTGGCCCCAGGATAAATAAACTCTACTGAGGATGGGGTTAATCCACTTTAGTTGGAGGACACAGCAGGGAGCAGAAAGACAGAAAGCACAGAGTTGCAAGTTAGTTTAAATTCTGAAAAGGAAAGACCTTTAAACATTACCAAACTGAAAGTGAAATTGGAGTAAATAATATCAGGATGAACAATGTCAGAAGAAAAAGAAAGTTTATCTGTGTAAAGAAATTATCATCAGACGAGCAGCTTTTTTACATGATAAGTTGACAGAATTAGCACAAAAATATGATATTGATATATTAAAAAATGTACATTCACAAAAAAATTATAGGGTTCAATTGGATGATGTAGCTACTTAACATACACGTGCAACAGGGATGCAGTTACATAATATTGAGCTGGTAAAATATATTCGCAAATTGGATGAGACTGTAAAATTGGAAATTAATTGGGCAAAGTAACATGAAAAGAAAAAGAAGGAAGCTGAAGCGAAAGGGAAGAACCTGGGGAAAAGGGGGGAGAGACTATAGGATACCCCTTAAGGGAAATAGCAGGAGGAATGTATGTACATGTGCCTTGGAGCATAGACGATCTTGCAGAATTTACAATGTTCCAAATTTGGGAGACAATCCAGTGCAGTGGTACTTGCAAGTAGAATGGTTTATAAAGATTCTGAAGTGCTGTGGGCTGATTTGGATATGTTATTTGATATTTTAGAGCCAACTGATTTGTGGGCTGAGTGTAAGACTGCTGTACCACAAGAGGAGCCTGAAAGGAATGCTAAAACTAATGCACCATCTCCTGTGTTTATGGAGAAATAGGAAACAGTGATTACTCTCCTGAAGGGTTGAGTGTCACCAAAAGTTTTGGACCTGGCTTAAGTTAATCGAACAGCACATGAACCAGGGGAAACAGTTCATGAATTTTATGAAAGACTGTTAGAGGTGTTTCAAAAGTATAGTGGACAGGTATATCCTGAAGAAAAGGATATGGGAATTTTTGTGTAACAATTTGTTTCAGGACTGAAAAAAGAGATCAATTTGCATATAACACGAAGCAGGATCTGCTGGCAGAACAAATTGCTTGATGAGTTCTGAGGTATGTGAAATATTGCAGCAATGAGTTGGAGATGAAGCAGAAATGGATAAAAGAGAAATTTATGTTGGCACAGACGAGGCTGGCTCAGAAATATTTTCAGAATCGTTAATTTACAGAGAATCAAGGAGGTATGCAAGGTGTTGTTGTTCCACCAGTTTGATTCAAGGGTAACCAAGGAGGGTTCAATGTGCCTCAAGGTTCTGTTAATAAGGGTTCGGGAACAGATGTTGCTGCTATGAAAAAGGCTACTTCTTGTCATATTTATCACATAGTCAGGCATTGGAAGAGGGAGTGTAGACCTAATCCTTATAAGGCTAATGGAAATGTATACATGCAAAAAGGAGTGCAGATGCAAAACATGTCAGCACAGAAAATGCAAGTGCCTATGCAGGGACAAGTTCCAATAATGTCAGTTCCACCTGGTCAAATAATTCCACAAAATATGGCAAATCATAGATTCTATGTAAATCAAATGCCAAAAATGAATTCTATTCATTTTAGAATTCAATGCAACAATTTTTTAATTCAAATCAAAATGCTTTACAACAGTATGCCTTTTTAAAAAAATGATGGTTTCGGTTCTGTTGTTTCTCAATGAAGGTGCCTGAGAGGGGAGGAAGATTGTGTACTTGGCGCATACTTGGAGGTAGACCAGAGTGGTACATATGTAGATGCTGAAGTGTATGGACACTGTATCATTTCTAATTGATACAGGTGCTACCTGGTCTACTGTCAGAACAGTGGAAGTCCCAGACCTACCTCTCGTCGGCAAAAATATCCTAGTTGTTGGAGTAAAGAACTAAGGGGCATATTATCAAGAACGGAACGGGGATAATGGGATTGATAATATGTCCTTGTGAATTCCCATAGCAGCCCAGGTTCTGGTGTTAACCTGGGCTGCTATGGGAATTCACAAGGGCATATTATCAAGCCCATTATCGCTGCTTTAGGGGCAGTTTCCAGCCGCTAAAGCGGCGATAATTTTATCGCTCTTCTTCATAATATGGCCCTAACAGTTTACCAATCCAATTTCAGAGAATGTTCTGGTAAAAAAAAGTTTAGGAGAACTATCAGTTTGTTGTTTGTGGTTTAAGTCCTGTAAATTTGCTAGGGAGAGAGTTATTGTACAAATCAAATCAAATTGTTTATTATGTTTTGGCTCTCGACCGAGGGCCACATAAAATGTACAAAGATACAAGCAATATAATGCATTATACAAACAAAGTCTGCCCTAAAAATACCTGAATTGAATACAAGCTAACATACACAACAGAACTGAGAAAATTGACAAGCCAAAAAGCATCTCCATGGATTATTAATAAATAGCTAAAAAACCTTTAAAAAATTAAAAAACGTGGAAGCAGAACATTTCATTGGGGGGACAATAAAGTGCATGAACAAAATCATTCAAAGTGAGAATGCCCAGACGGAGACAAATAACTTTTAACCATCTAGTGCGCAATTTACATAGCGCCGGGCAAATCAGTAAAACATGCATACAGTCCTGAGTATTCAAATTACATAGATTGCACAAAGAGGAGGTGCCATACCATTTAGATAACAAAAGATTTAATGGTATTAGGTCATAGCATAGCAGGAACCAAAATCTACGAATACCGTGAGGAAGGGACCAACGCACATAAAATTGTGGCTGCTTCATCAGATAAGTGTCGAAAAGGATATCTGCATTCCTTTTTCCACGAATTAACTTTTTATCCGATTGAAAGCAAAGGTCCCAAGAGGCTGCTTTTAAAACAAGTTTTAACTGTAAAGGGGAATACACAAAAAGAGTGGTTTCATCTAATTTTAAAAGAGTTACGGCTTTTCTAAAATTACGAACCAGTTGAGAAAACTCTTTGAAATTACCCAATAATTCACTTTTGAGGAGAGCTCTCAATGTCCCGACTTCTGCTCTCGCAAGACAGGCCACCCATCTTACTAGGGCACATAATCCCTGTACCCAACTGCTCCTTAGACCATAGTCGAGCCTGCAGGCAGACAGAGAGCAAGCAGTATTTAAGGAAGAAAGCGATCTTAAGAGTTTCCCCTCAATCTTATGGCAAAAGTCCCACTTTTTCACCTCTATTAACTCAATACCATAGAGAATTGTTGCGGGGATTTTTGATCTGTACACTTCCAATAGAATCGGAAAGTGCCGTTTCCCCGTTGCATGGTATAATGAATTTAAACCTTTGCCATGGGCTAGAGCTTTACGAGAGCAATGCTCTATATGCAGCTTCTCACTCAAATTAGCCGTAACGATTTTCCCCAAAAAAATATAAGACTTTACAACCTCCAATTTTTGCCCCCCCGATAAACCAACCAAAATCTGCCGCTCGACACCTCTTCTTGCCTACTATACACATGACTTTACTTTTGGTTATGTTAATCTTCATGCAATGAGCCACAGCATAACTATGGAGAGCATGCAGCCGATTTGAGAGTCCTTTGGGAGTTAAATCAAGAATAAGAACATCATCGGCATACATCAAACAAGATATTGGGGTCCCCCCACCAGTGGGGCGATGCCCTCTGTGGCAGATAAAGCGGCGGGCAGGTCAGCCGTATATAAGGAGAACAAGAGGGGGGCTAATAAACATCCTTGTTTAAGGCCATTACCCGATGGAATTGGGTCAGATAGCCCCCCTTCACCCCCGAGCAGGACCCTACACCAAGTCTCTGTATGGAGAGCCCGCACCAACTCCAACAGATGAGACGGAAGACCAAGCGCAGCCAATTTTCTCCACAGGATTCCACGGTCCACTTTGTCGAATGCCGTGGAGAAATCTATAAAAGCTGCATACACTGCCCCCCGCCTCACCTGTACATATTTATCCGTGACCACATGAAGAGCGGTAAGATTATCCAGCGTTCCGTGGTTCCTGCGGAAGCCAGTCTGTTCAAGCGGCAGGATATTATTTTCCTCAACCCAAGCGGAAAGGGATACTAAAAGACATTTCGCAAAAACCTTTCCGATTGAATCGAGGAGAGCAATCAAACGGTAATTACTTGGGCAATCCCTAGCTCCCTTCTTAAAAATGGGGACCAGGATACTCCCCCTCCAAGAGGCGGGTACCGTTCTAGACATAAAGCAAGCTTTATACAAGGGGTACAGAATTTTACTCCACCTTACAGGATCCTGTTTGAGCACCGTCATGGGGAGTTCATCTGGGCCCATTGCCCCGGAGACACGCATATTTTTTATGGCCATCTCAATTTCCTTTTCAGAAGGATAGTTCATAAGGCCATCTGCAGTCAAACCGATAGTGATATCATCACCTATAATATCATCAAAGGCGATAATGTCAGAAGAACAATTCCCTGCATAAAGGTCCCGGATATAAATGGACCATACCTCTTCCGCTATAGGGATAGGGGAGGGGCTCAATCTAGACCCACACCCCTTACCAATTATTGCCCAAAAATCTCTAATCCTACCGTGAGCAACAGATTCCCTTAAGTCAATCCAGACTTTGTCTTCCTTGCCCTTTTTTAGTTTTGACTTAAGTCTGCTTCTCTTTCTTTTTAGCCTGGAGATCTCTTTTCCACGTTCCGTACCTCGATCTAGATATTGTTCCCGGACTAAATTGTTAATTTCTTTATTTAAGATACACAATGTACTAGGAACTGCAACCCCTCTTCTCGATCTTGAAGATTTATTAGCACAAGAAATAATCTTCCGCAAAAATTCTTCAAAGAATACTATTTCATTTCCACGCCACTCATTTAAAACTAAAAGGGTATCGGATAGAAAGTCCTGCACCCCATTAATGGCTGATGAACTCCAAAAGCACCTTCCCGATGAAACATGAAAGGCAGGATCACTGCCTATAAGGGACCACGGTGCAGTAGGCAGGGAATTTAAGGAAATAGTTACAAATAGTATAGTATGATCACTCAGAGGGGTAGGTATAGTCTTAAGGTCAAGAATAAATGGAAACAGGGCATAGTCAGCAATGACATAGTCTAAGATGGAAGACCCAAAGGGAGACTTGTGAGTGAATTTTGCAGGGACGTCCGACGGGAATCTCCCATTTAGTATAAGCCCATCGACAGCCAATAATTCTTTTAACAGGATCTTCCCTCTTTTATTTGTCACTGACTTTTCAGGAAAGAGAGCTTGAGGAACAAAATACGCCTCTTCCTTGGACTTATTCCTAAAGAGCTCCAGACTAACGTTGGAAATCTTACAATTCAGATCGCCCACAATCATAACTTCCGGGGGAAGTGGAACATTTTTAATTTGGTCTACATAACGAAATACCTGCTTCATTAACACATTAAAACGCTCTTCTGGAGGAATATACACATTTAAAATCACGATGGGCGCTTTTATGCCAACATTAAACAGGTTTTCAATAGTTATAGCATGGAAAAGTTTACTGGAATCAATATAATGGGAGAATCTCCATTGGAATTTATTAGATAATAAACAGGCGATTCCCCCCCTAGCGTGCCCTTTCTTGGAAGGGGCAGCAGGCACTTCCAAGACATAATAGTCCTTAGAAACATTCAACATATTGACACACCAAGTTTCCTGTAAACAAATCACATTAGCTCCTAACGAAAAAAGGAGTCCAAATTTCTCTGGGCTGCTATGAATCCCTGACGCGTTCCAGGAAATAATTTTCAGCGAGGTGTTAAAGATGCTGAAACAATCTGGGGTTATCTTTAGTTTTTGTAGTTAAGGCACTATGCAGCCAGTTCCACCGATCATTATCCTCTGTAAGAGAGGCAGTCTGCGTTAGCAGAAGTGGCTTTACTTGCAGGACCGAGCGTTTTCCCTTAGAGACCCGAATCTTCAAATCCTCAAGGGAAGAGGCTACCCCCTTAATCTTATCTCTTCCTAGTACCTCCCCAGAGGAATGATTAATATTTCCCAGGTTACAGATCGGGAGAATATCAATACCTGTACGTTGGAAGAACTCAGCTTGCTGCAGTATCAGGTCTACAATAATAGGTGAATAAAATTTAACCCTTATACTAGAGACCTTGACTTCCCCAAACAGGGTGACCAACTCAATGTCCCTAGTTTGGATATGGTGGAGACTTTCACTCTCACTGAAGCGCTTAAGTAGCCAAGCTCTGTTTAGGGGAAGGTCCACATCAAATAGAGGAAGAAAGTCTAAAACAAGAGTGTCCACGGGAGCTTTTAATGTTATTTGGGGGCGATCCGCTATAAGGCCATCATCCGTCTCTAGAACTATAGAGAAAGGAGGAGCCAAGGGGTTTAGAAGGCCAGATGGACAATAATTTGGATCTCCACTCGCAGGCGGTAGAGTCTGACGTGGAGAATGACCCCCTATTTGTGACAAAACTTCCAGAGATGTTGATGGACACGGTACACTATCACTTTTTAAAGGTGAAGAAATGATGGAGTTCGACTCAGCATCCGCCTTTGCGGATAATGAGCAGGATTCCAAGGCCACTACTTCATTCTCCACTTCGGCCGAACAATTTTGGAAAATTATTCGACGCTGCCTTTTCTTCCTATACTTTCGAATTGGTTTCTTTTTATTCCCTTTATTGTTTCCATGTTTAGCAATTTTTACCTTTACCTCTTGTTTAGTGTCAATCGCGTCTTTTCTATTCTCAGACGTAAAGATGGGAAAAAGATCTTGAACCCCTTTAGACCCAGAGATGGATTTATTTTCTTCCTCAATCTCTAAAACTGAGTTCTTAATACAATTTGGTGCTGCAGTTAAGGGGATAGCTACAGTGTGCATTTGCAAAGATGCCGCCACATCCTTCGTGTTAGCGACTTCTAAAGGGGCATTTATTTCTCCCACAGGCTGACTATGTTGAGTCATAGGAGAAAAAACACCTCTCGTATCAGATGATTTTTGTAACAGAGCCTTCAAGATTTGGGTAACTGAATCCAAGATGCAATCTGAGCTGCCAACAAATTTCCCCAATAGGGCTAAAATCGAGGATAATAATTGTTCCAAGGCAATCATGGATTCAGAAATAGGTTTTTCACACGCCTCCTGAGGATGGCATATACCCGATAGATTAAGACCCAAAGACCCAGAAGCATCTAACAAGTTAGACGTGTCCTGACCATTTAAAGAGGGGGTACTACTATACAGCATAAGCCCAGAAGGAGTCGCACCCCCCGACAATCTAATAGGGGCCTGACTTTCCACTTTAGCTGTATTTACATACCGACCACAGAGTGCGCGGTCGTTCGATAGACATAACGAGCCCCCGCCCGACCTATCATTCTGCGGAGTATGAGACAGCAATCGATGGTTCCTGGGATCCCCTTCAGGTTCAACAAGATCAACCCTACTTTCTCCCTTCCCCTCAGCAAGAACAAGAGGAGAAGACACCACTAGTGCAGATTGTAAGACTGAAGGCTGCACCAAAATGGGCGGGGGAGACGTAGAAACAGAAGTAAAAACCTCCTGGGCCGTCACACCAGTGGCTTTATTCGAGGACAGATTAGCGATCTTGTGAGTCGGGAAATCCCAGAGATCAAATAGTTGGCATTGACCCTTCAATGGGGGGTTATTTACAGATTTGTTTCTTATGCGAACAGGTTTTGTTTGTGAGGCTAATATGCCTCCAACTTCCCTCCCAGAGCGCAATTTTTTAGACATCTTGTAAAAAATTAACTCACAAACTAGTGGAACAAAAAATGCTAAACCTCCAGAAGAGTTAATATAAAATAATTAAAATAGTACTCCACAATAAAACAAATAGTCCTGGAGATCCAATAGAGACTGACGACATAAACAGTTCAAGAAGATGGCGGCACAATTTCAATAGGTAACTCTTCCTCTGACCGACCAGCCAATATCAAAAAGTCTCGAGAAAACACAATTAAAATAGCGCAGTCAATGTAAGTAACCGGGCCCAGCCCGGCCTACCTCGGCCACTGAGGGCCACAGAGGGCCCGCCCTTTGCCCGGGCTTAGCCCGGCGTCGCCCGCGCGCGTCCCGCGATGCGGGATCTTCTGAAGTTAATGAAGCCAGGTGAGGGGGGCGTGGCAGGGACTGGTCCTGTCCGTCGAGGCTTCTGGTCAGTGTAGTTTGGTGCAGACCTGCCTTTCACTGGCACACCAAGGCGAGTGTTTCCCGCGAAGCGGGAAACGCGAGCTGTAGTTTGAAGATAGCGCTGCCAAAATGCGCTGCCAGGGATTTTCAAAGAGCGCTGCCAAAGTGCGCTTTTTCAATCAGATGCACTGAGGCGGCTACGGCGCTTTAATTGTTCAGTCCTTCACTCGCTGCAAACTCCCACTCAAAGAAACTGCACACCGGCAACAGGAAAATACTTCTCCACCTCTATGGCGGCTTCTGGAGTTAATGAAGCCAGGTGAGGGGGGCGTGGCAGGGACTGGTCCTGTCCGTCGAGGCTTCTGGTCAGTGTAGTTTGGTGCAGACCTGCCTTTCACTGGCACACCAAGGCGAGTGTTTCCCGCGAAGCGGGAAACGCGAGCTGTAGTTTGAAGATAGCGCTGCCAAAATGCGCTGCCAGGGATTTTCAAAGAGCGCTGCCAAAGTGCGCTTTTTCAATCAGATGCACTGAGGCGGCTACGGCGCTTTAATTGTTCAGTCCTTCACTCGCTGCAAACTCCCACTCAAAGGAACTGCACACCGGCAACAGGAAAATACTTCTCCACCTCTATGGCGGCTTCTGGAGTTAATGAAGCCAGGTGAGGGGGGCGTGGCAGGGACTGGTCCTGTCCGTCGAGGCTTCTGGTCAGTGTAGTTTGGTGCAGACCTGCCTTTCACTGGCACACCAAGGCGAGTGTTTCCCGCGAAGCGGGAAACGCGAGCTGTAGTTTGAAGATAGCGCTGCCAAAATGCGCTGCCAGGGATTTTCAAAGAGCGCTGCCAAAGTGCGCTTTTTCAATCAGATGCACTGAGGCGGCTACGGCGCTTTAATTGTTCAGTCCTTCACTCGCTGCAAACTCCCACTCAAAGGAACTGCACACCGGCAACAGGAAAATACTTCTCCACCTCTATGGCGGCTTCTGGAGTTAATGAAGCCAGGTGAGGGGGGCTTGGCAGGGACTGGTCCTGTCCATCGAGGCTTCTGGTCAGTGTAGTTTGGTGCAGACCTGCCTTTCACTGGCACACCAAGGCGAGTGTTTCCCGCGAAGCGGGAAACGCGAGCTGTAGTTTGAAGATAGCGCTGCCAAAATGCGCTGCCAGGGATTTTCAAAGAGCGCTGCCAAAGTGCGCTTTTTCAATCAGATGCACTGAGGCGGCTACGGCGCTTTAATTGTTCAGTCCTTCACTCGCTGCAAACTCCCACTCAAAGGAACTGCACACCGGCAACAGGAAAATACTTCTTCTTCTGTTATTGTACAAGTTAAATTGGACTATTTACTGCACACCGAATGATGTAGCTCTTGAACCCCATGATGAGGATGCGTACTTTAAAATGATTCAATGCATTGCTACAAGAATGTTTACCCATATCACATTCAAAGAATTATCTGCCGATTTGAGAAGCAGTGTAAAGTTTTGGGTCTCACAGCAAAATGTATCAGACTAATTAAAGGTGTAGAAATAGTCTGGATTACTGTAAAAGCAAACACAGTCCATCCCAGAACTCCACCATAACAATATGACTTCTGAAACAAAATCAGGAATAATGCCTGTGATAGAGGACATGTTACAAAAAGGAATCTTGAGAGAATTAATTGGAAGTTCATGTAACTTTCCTGTTATGTGTTTGCAGACGCCCAATGGAAAATACAGAATACGTAGAAAGAATAATGAGATAGGGGTTCCCTATTGTTCCATGGCACTGAATCCAACCACAATATTGTTTCAGATGTCATGTACTACAGAGTGGTTTACAGTGATTGACATTTGCCAGGCTTTCTTTTCATTGCCTTTGCATGAAGATAGTCATTTAATTTTTTCCTTTGTGTTCCAGCAGAGAGGATTAGCATGGTGTTGTGTCTCACTAGGGTATACTGAGAGTCCTTCTAACTTCAACGAGATTCTAAAAAGAAATCTGGAGTCATTACAAATACCCTACAGATCAGTATTTATACTGGGCATAGATGATCTGCTTGTAGCATCAGAAACACAAGAAGCTTGTGTACAAGATACCATTGCCTTACTGAATCACCTGGCTGAGAACGAACATAAAGCGGCACATTTACAAGGTCCTATCACCAAAGGGACATAACTTTTAGTGATGTTCCTCTGGCAATAAACCCTTCACCTTATTTACAAGGTGGCGTTAAGCCATTTAATGTGGCTTAACGCCACCTTGTAAATAAGGCCCCCTTTCATGCTACACTTAGCGTGAAAGGGGCATGCAATGGGTGTTGTGTTGTGGACATGCCACTGCAGCACGCATTGATTTTAATACTGCCCCTGTTTACAAAGGTGGCATAAATAGGAGGCAGTTTCAAAATTAAGAGCAGGGAAAACCTGGTATTAACAGGGCAAAACGAGGAGATCTGCTTCATTTCCATGTATTGCCATGCATGATTGTTTATGTGCAGGAAGGTGTGCCTGCCTGCATATAAACAATAATTTAAAAAATAACGATTTGCAACTTCTATGTGTGCTGCACAATGCAGCACACATAGAAGTAACACATCACCATTCTTGATCGTGTATGTGCAGGAAGGTACATGCAGCATTTTGCAGCACCTGGAGGCGGTTGAGAACCTTTCCCGTGGCCCCCAGATACAACAAGTTGCTGTAATCCAGGCGCGAGGTGACTAAAGCATGCACCAGCGTCCGGCGAGCTGTGATAGGCAGGAGATCCAAGACCTTCCTCAGAGTTTTTAAAACTCCGAAGCATGTCCCCACCACTCGGCTAACCTGGGAGCCAAAGGCGAGATCAACATCCAGCCATACGCCCAGGTTCCTTACCTCCTGGCAGGGAACAGGTACCTCTCCTAGGCACGATGGCCACCACGCCGACGACCAAGCAGATGGGCTTCCCCCCAACACGAGCACCTCGGTCTTACTGCCATTAAGTTTCAGGCAGTTGGCGGACATCCAGGCTGCCAGTTCTTGCATGCAGACTCTGAACTTGTCCGCCACTAGACCAGGTGCACGTGAGAGGAATATTACCAGCTGCGTGTCGTCGGCATAGGACACAAGACGTAGTTCATAGCTTTCAACAATGGCCGCCAGCGGGGAGACATATAGGTTGAATGGGGTCGGACTCAGGGACGAGCCCTGCGGCACGCCCTGGCCCAACCCAATCTCCCTAGAATAGCAATCTCCCTGGCGGACTTGGAAGCATCTGCCTGACAGGAAGGACTGGAATCAAATTCTCTTTTTACCTCATAGTTCACCTCTCAGCTATCTTCTTTTACCCTTTAATAGTAGACCTCCTCTCTGCCTTCACCTTTCTCTCACACTCATCTCTCCTCTTGCGTTTCCGCACTTCCTTCACCACTTCTTATTTCTCCTCATCCCTGACCTCTAAAATCAAAATCTCTGACTCCCTTGCCACCCTCCTCACATCTCCTAGCTGTCTTCTCTCATCCCATCACCATCACCTCTATCTCTTATCTCTTGTCATTTCTCACATCCTCCCCTCTCTCCCCCTCCCCTCTCACCCCTCTCACCCCCCACATTTCCATGTCTCTCACCTTGCTTCTCCTCACTTCCCTCACATTATCCACCCCTTATCTCCAGGACCCTCTCACACCCGCATCCCACATCCCGCTTCACAACTCTGGCTCCACACCAATCTCCTTTCCTTTCAATCAACCTTGCACGCCCCATCTCTAATCCCACATCTCTGTCAGTTAATGTTTGGCCCACCTCTCAATATCTAATAACCACACACACTCACAGTGCCTTGTCTGTCCAGGCTCTTCACCTTTACCCCATCAGTGTTATGCATCCCCCCGGACCACACCAAGCACACTGTCAGTCTGTCAGACGCATTATGGTAGTGCCATTTCTAAAGGGGAAAGAGCACCTACAGCCTGCACCACTGCCCCAACCCTGCCTCAGGAAGAAAGTAAAAGGCACACCCCTAGACCCCTGAGAGCCTGGGTCTGAGTACACACGAGATGTGATGCCTCTGGTTGGATTCTCCTTATTTCATGTTTGGGGTACTCAATGATAATAACACATGATTGAGTTTTGTTGAGAATGGCTAGTTTTGCTTTTAAAAAAAACTTTTTGTTTGAAAAGATTGTTCCTTCCGGTGGCGCAGATGGGAATGGGATTGCTTCCATAGGGGACTTTAAAGCACAGATGGAAGGGTCACATTAAAAAGCACGTGGGACAACTTTTCAATGAAAGTCAAGTAACAGATATCAGTAAGTAAAAGTCATGCTATTTACCAAATTTAACTGGCTTCGTAGATGCCAATAGGACAGTGCATAGTTAAGTTTTAAGGTATGTAGGCACTCGTTGGGGAGAACTGAGCTGAGTGGGGTAATTGATAACCCTGCATGTACACGGGAAAGCAAGCACACAGAGAAGGGTGAGCTACACAGGGATTTCAATTTGCACATAGTGCATTTACCTCTGGAATCTCGTCCTTGGGTTTGGTTAAGAATGGTTAGTTGTGTCTTTAAAATAAAACATTTTAGTTTGAAAAGATTGTTCCTTCCATTTATGCAGGTGAGAGTGTGACTGCCTTGCCCCTCCCCCCAGCCCTTCCCCCCACCCTTAGACCGGGGTTGCCTATGTGGGCGTTCCTCAAGCTAGCCGGACAAACAGAGGTCTGAGAACAGCAACAGCTAACAGCGACGGCAGAGCAGAGGAATCCCAAAGACAGCAGTGGGGAAAGGGCGGGCGTGAAAATAATAGAGGGTGTTGGTTCCCAGCTTAAGGCAGAAGTGCGACTGGAAATGCGCAATCCCCTTTCCATGACTCCACGGCCCCCCTGGGGGTCGTGCCCCACAGATTGAAGACCCCTACCCTACATTAAGCGTAGCATAGATTTGGAGTAAGGCAACTCAGCGAAATTTGCTACTTTGCCTTACTCTGTGCTTGGAAGGCATTCCATCGGAGTTGTGGTGTGTTTTCCCATGCAACACCCATGGATTTAGATGCTAGACCAGATTTACAAGAGCATGTTAGCCAGGGGAAGCGCCAAGTCCTTATGCATCCTGAGGTGAAGCTTAAGAAGGAGAAATGTTTTTATCTCTCCTTTTTATGTCCTCTTTCTATGTGTGCTGCATTTTGCACACATAGAAAGAGGAAACCGCCTCATAGGATTGTTTATCTGCAGGAAGGTGCCCCTTCCTGCACTCAAACAATCCTGCCGACATCAAAGGTACCCTTGTATCATGGTGCAAGTTTACATACATTGGAGGTGGGCAGCTGAAATGGTCCAAGCACAGAGAGGAAGGACAGGAATACACTGTATTGCATAAATGCTGTGCATTCCTGCCCTTTCACACTGTCCTTGGGCAGCACAAGGTGACTTGATGCACTTCCCTATGGCAAATCCCCATAAAAGAGGGCCTTTATGCCCCAGGATGGTGCTTGAGGTCACGAAACCAGCCTCTGGTTGTCCCCTACAACTTTGGGCTGTAGCGTGTTCCAGGCCATGGGGGGGTGGGGGGGATTATGTAAGGACCTATCTGCAGGTCTGAGAATGAGCTTGTGTACAGTGAAGTTTATGAAAGACTTAAAACTCCTCTGTTGTAGTTTGCTTCAGGAGGGCTAAGATGTATGCCAGCACCAGGATAACTCTAGCCTTTGGTGCCTTAAAAATCATTTATCTTGACTTGGCTAGGATACATTATTTTAGGACATAGACAAATATTATGTACTACAAATATGCATGCCCATAGACTATCTCGCTTCTATTTGTACTACTTCTTAGTAAAAACCAAATGTGTTGGTGAGGTAAGTGTGTATTTGGTTTGCTCCACCATTTTGCAGGGACAATTTGAAATCTAGTGCAGCTAAAATTCTGAAAGTAGCCTAAGGAGATAGGATGACAAATTGACGTTTACTTTGTCTTGCCATCTTACAGATGACAATCAAATGCTTTTCGGAAAAGTTTTAACAGAGGTAAAATTGGTTGTTTATCGGGCTTGGCCAAATGGGTATTAAGGCAGTGCCCCACCTGCATTTTTTCACTGTCACTCTCAAGGTCTGAATTTGTGCAGCACCACCTCTGTAGAGTTCTTCCAGTCTCGCAGATTGGCAGAAGCAATAAAAGGTATGAATGTCTGATGTAATAACCCTGGGCGTAGTGGGCATAGTGGGGCTACGCGGAGGGCCACAGAGTTGAGAACAAACTCTGTGGAACTCTGTGGAGCTCCACTACAACATTCGCCTCCAACCCCTCTACAATTGATTAAAACTTAAATAAAAAGACTTTAAATTAAAGAAAAAACACTTACCTTGGCTGCTGGGTTCACGGGCTGCCCTCCTCCTATTCATTACCATCTCTGGGAAAACTGCGAATGCGGGATGGGAGGCGGGACTGGCCAACTGCGCTCCGGAGTGTGCAGAGATTTGTCTACTCCGCGTTTTCCACAGGGTAATCAAATCTCTGCACACTCCACAGGCGGAGGGGAGGTCTCCACCTGGGGTTAATGATAGCCCATGTGTGGTGTGGGAAAAGTAATCCTGAATGAACACAAATCAGGAATGGATTAAAAAAAACACTGTTTATTAAGGTAGTTGTTGAAGCATCCGAAGTCAATTACAGAATGGTCAAACAACGTTATCCACAACACAGCAGACCTTGATATATTCTAACAATAACTTTCCTTACCCCCTTTCTCCCAAAGAGGCAAAATATGCTTGAATGGAAACATAAGCGTGATGGTTATCACGCTCATATCCTCGAGAATATAGTGAACATGAAAAATGCCCGCAAGCACACAACACACCTTTCCCCATAAAAAAATTAATTAAAAAAATTATTATTTCGTAATACTTTTAAATAATATCAATTTTTCTTAGACATGACATAGTCTTGAACTCTTACAGGAGGATGACAAGAACATTTAGGTCTTTGTGAGTATACTACAGCTTGGAAGTCATCAGAAACAATAGTGTGTTCTTGTTCTTTACCATCTAGAAAAACATTGCTATAGTCATCAGTATGATGAACAATTCTTCCTTTGAACAAAGATATTCTGTTGAGATTCCAAACACTACCTCCGTTTTCGGCCACAAAGCGGCGATAATTTCATCACCCTATTAGCAAGCTGTCGCTAACATCAGTTAGCGGCAACTTTTAGGTGATGGCGAGCGGTTTGGGGCCCGCTTTGCATGTCAGCGATATTTATCGCTAATGACATGCATAGTGGGCGTACCCAACCTGTTAGCGACTGACAGCAGTCGCTAACATCGCTATCGCCTATTATCAACGCAGGCATAGCGATTAAATTATTCGCGCTAAGCGTGAATATCGCCAAATCCTTATGCCTGCTCAGACCCCTTCTTAGCCTGTATATCCAATGGGAGGTGGATATTCAGGTTAAGTCCCTATTAGCCAAAATGATAGAATATCGCTGCATATTTTATCGCTTTGGAGATAAACGTTGCTGATAGCACGTTATGTCTGTGATAAAATCCGGCGATGCGCGGTGATAAAAAAAATGTTGCTAAGCCTATTTAGCGATAAATATTGCTAGTTGTTGATAATATGCCCCCTTGTCTTTTAATCATGTTGTGTTTCACTTTACTTTTGTATTCCTCAACTCTACGTCGAACTAATTCATGGTCTACATTAGAATTTTTTTTAAATTTGCTTTGTTTTCCCTTCAGCCACCAGGGAACAAGTTTGGTACTAGGTTTGCGTCCTCTTAATAATTCAAAGGGACTAATAAAAGTCACTGAATTAGGAGAAGTTCTGTATGCCAATAACATGGATTGTAACAAATTTCTCCATTTGAGTCCACTTTTCACTGAGAGTTGAATAGTTTCTTTTATTACTCTATTAAACCTCTCAACCTGACCGTTAGCTTCTGGGTGGAAAACAGCTATTCATTTATGAGCAATACCACATTTCTTAAAGAAAGATTCCATATTATTACTAATGAACTGTGGCCCGTTATCAGTAACAATTTCCTGTGGAATGCCTTCTCTACAAAAAACTTTGTCCAGAAATTCTATTATTTTTTCAGATGTGATTTCTTTTACCATTTTAACTTTAGGCCATTTTGAGAAATAATCAATTAGGACAATTCCAAAAGCTTCTTGTTTGGGTAACACAGAAAAAGGGCCTAATATGTCCAAACCTAATTTACACCAAGGACCTTCTGGAAAATCAACAGGGTGTGGTTCAGGACATAAGGTGACTGCAGACTTATCACTAGAAGAACACTCGAAACAATTCTTGACAGAATGTTCAACAGAAACATCAATTCCTGGCCACCAAAATGATTCTCTAACTCGCCTTCTTGTGCTTGATATTCCCAGGTGTTCCTCATGGGCTAAGCTAATGATGTCCTTTCTTATATTATGAGGAGGTACAATTTTATCGCCTCTTAGAACAATATCATTTTCGATAGCTAATTCCTCTTTAATTTTTAAATAACTGGTTAATTCACTGGATAGTTTCCTTTCTTGAGGCCAACCATGTAACTGTGATGCTTAACTCTTTTATATTCTTCGTCATTATTCATTTCCTCTAACCACAATTTGTCTTGAATAATGGTATGTTTATTATATATTGCATTAATGTCCTGTGTAGTGAAAGCTACCTCACAATCCTAGCTCACAACTAGCTCAGGGTCATAAGAAGAAGGGGGAAACCCAGACATGCAATCGGTATGAACATTGGATTTTCCTTTAATGTACTCCAACTGGAACTGGAAACTTTGAAATCTGTAAACCAATCTAGCTAATCTTGCAGACATGGTGCGACCACTACCAGGTGCCATCATAAAAATACGTGGTTTATGATCAGTTTTAATCACAAACTTTATTCCCCATATGAATGTTCTGAAGTGCTCAGCACCCCACACACAAGCTAACAATTCCCTCTCAAATACTGAAAAGTGTTTCTCCGCCTCACGTAGGGCTCTAGATGCATATGCAACAATCCATTCTTTGTTATTGTCCTTCTGCATTAAAACTCCTCCTAGACCAGAGCTGCTTGTGTCTACCATAATTATGCATTTCTTTCCACTCACAAAAGGTTGTAGACATGGTGCATTACCAATGCATGACTTCAAGGTATCAAAAGCAACTGACATGTCATTTGTCCATTCGAACTTCGCATTTTACTTTAACAGACATCTAACAGGATCAACTAAAGTAGCATAATTTGGAATGAATTTTGCATAAAATTCAGTGAGACCCAAGAAAGCAACCAATTGTTCTTTGGATTTTGGGATTTCAGCATAATTTTGTTCTCAACATGGTTACGTTTAGGTTTGATTCCAGTACTGCTAATGGTGTGCCCTAAATATTCTACTTGAGATGCTTTGAATTTGCATTTATCAATGCGAAGTGTGAGACCCCTTGATGACAAAGCAGACAGTACCTTATTCAAATTGTGATCATGTTCTTCAGCGTTTTTTCCATAAACAAGAATATCATCTTGGAACGCTATGGCACCTACTAATCCCTGAAGGGTTTCCTTCATTAATCTTTGAACCACTGAAGCTGCACTGGCTAAGCCAAATGGCATGCAACAGTACCTGTAGAGACCTTCAGGAGTTATAAATGCAGTGTAATTTTTTGATTCATCTTCTAGGACAACCCGATGGTAAGCGCTGGCTAAATCAATAGTGGAAAACACTTGCTCACCAGCTAACATAGAGACCATTTCATGCAAATTAGGTAAGGGGTGATCGTCAATCCATATGATATTAATAAGACTGCGTAAGCAGGGTCGGATTGGGATTGAAAATCAGCCCGGGCACACAAAAAAAATCGGCCCTCATTTGCATAATGCCTTTCCTCAAATCACTGCTTCAGCGTAATTGCATTAAAAAGAAGGAGGGGGGCTTAAAAGAATGCACGCATTAGCTAACACTAGTGAAACACACCTGAAAAGAAGTGAGGCCACTTCTACTGAGGCCCCCTGCCCCGCTCAGTATGTGCACACATTAATGTGCCGGCCAGCGAGACAAAGGGAGTGATACCTCTGCCTGTTGCTAAACCAGGTGTGGGGGATCGGCGGTGTTGGTGACGGGGGAGGGTGGTAAGGAGCGTCCATCTGCCGGCAGAAAGGCCACTCAGCCACCCACTGGGCCGCTGGCTGTATTCCAAAAATAGAGACACCGCCCAAATCGGCACCAGACTGCTCAAAAAAGCAGCCCACAGCATAAACTCAGACACCGCCCCCTCGGGCATTGCCCGAATAACCGCGTTACCAATCCGAGGCTGTGCGTAAGTCCACACACAATCTATGCTCACCTGTGGATTTAACGGAAATTACAATCGGAGAAACCCATGGTGAAGATTCAATAGGTTCAATTATACCCTTAAAACATAAATCATTTAACATATCTTTGAGCTTTGATCTGTAAGATAATGGTACTTTCCTTACTCTGTGGCGGATTGGCATTGCATTATCATGTATTCTAATACAATGTTTAAGTCCCTGGTACTCTCCCAAAGTGTTCATGAATACTTTTAGAAAACTTCTTTTTAAATTAGAAATAAAACTGCAATTGTCAGTTGTAGAAATAATGGATGGATTAACCACATAAACATGAGGATCAGCTTTGGGTTCAATTTTGATATCCATTTTTTCTTGGTGTGGCCAACCCAAAACTGATTTCCCAGATTTTGCTATGTATACTTTACCGTAAGTATGTCGTTCTTTACATTTCAAATTTGCCCAAAAATAACCTATGAGGTCAACATTGTGACCAGTATAACCTCGGGGTGTGACATCAGGAGGAAGCAAAATCTTGTTAGACCATTTGCTATCAAACTATGGTGTACCCAGAACAGGAGTGTACAAATACTTGTATATCAACATCATTAATATATATTATGCAAGAAGGACATTTTTAAACATTTTCATTACTACACATATTAATCACGGTATTGATATCATTTTCATATTCATCCAGAGTATTCTCATATTCAGAATAACCTTGAATAAAATTGAGCCATTTTGATGTAGACCTGCAAACTTTTGAAAAATTGCCTTTTTTTCCGCATTTAGAATATATTTTATCAGGGAAACAGCCTGAACAATGACTTTTTAACAACGAGTGGCCCTAACAACGACCTGCAACTGAACCACGACCACCTCAACAACTACTTCATTAAACAACGAGTGGCCTTAATGACTTTAAACACGAAAATAAATGTAATACATTTAAAGATCACTGTGAATGAAAACTAGAGACAGTTTTCATTTACCTTGTGAGGCCAATAGATGGCACTGTAGGATTGTTTTCAAATGATGTTTTCATGCTGACGTGTTTATTTTTTTCATCTCTTTAAATAGTGCATTTGGATAAAATGTTCCATTATATATGCCGCCAATTAAGTTAGCACTCTAGTTATGACCACTTTCACAACTCAGCTTCACAGTGTCATTCTGTGTGATCTCTGGCATTTTGCACTTTTTATTCAGATCTTAATATTCAGTGCTGAAAAATAAAGTTGTTTTGTGTGGCCTACTGCATCAAACAGCAACTGGAATATAAATTATCATTTTAAGAATAGACAACCGGGCACTTCCGCTTTCTTTATTCAATTCCTAGCAGGTTTCTATTTCATCACTACGAGCGCCCTTTTCGCGGGTTTCATTACTTTCTTTTCCTCCATTCCTCTCCATTTTCTGCCATTATTTCTGTAGCTCTAGGAATGGCTCCGCTACGAGTATTTTAATGTTTGATCACAAAATCCCAAAACAGCGTGGCCCAGTTAGGAAAGTGAAAATAGAATTTTCAAAATAAAACGACAATACAAGCAACATTTTTCATTAATTTAAGCCTGGAGATTAACAGTTAGGAGTATTGTAGAAAATGTCATTAAAATCTGAGGTAAGCATCTACGTGGAAATATTAGTATTGTTAGAAAAAGAAAAAAATATAAGAGTGGCATTTTCAAAGATAGCATCAAATTTTAATTGACAACAGTTTAAAAATATGGGTAGATTCGGTATGTATGGCAATAGAATTTCTTTTGTGGTTCAGTTAAGTGGTGGTTCAATACTTAGTGGTTAGCATTTGGTCGTTGTTTAGCCTTCGTGGTTTAGGCACTCGTGATTTCAGAGGTAGTTGTTTAATCATACAACCTATTTTATCAGATGCTGAACAACACTTTGAATTTCCCAAATGTCCCTGACTTCCACACCTATAACACACAACTGCATGTTTTTTATTATCAGTTCTAAAACGTCTGTTTCTCCCATCATATTTTTGAAAAATATCCATTTTCTGAAAATTATTTTTCTTTGATTTGTCTGTTTCTTTAGAAATCGCAAACATTTAACTTTTTTCAGGGCCTCTTATTTCTTTCACAAACTTTACTGAATGTTCAATTGACTTAGCTATGTCAATTGCAGAACTTAGAGACAAATCAGATGTAGTCCATAACCTCTCTTGGACTTTTTGTTGTTAGTTCTCATGAGAATTTGATCTCTGAGTACCTGTTCGTAATTGATATGTTCAAAATCACAAGAAACTGCAAGAGATCGAAGAGCAGAAACAAAATCCTCAATGGATTCATCAGGTTGTTGTTTTCTTGAATAGAAAATAAATCTCTCCATGAGAAAGTTTTTCTTTTTTCCATAACTTAGGTTTAATTGATTGGAGGCATATTGATAAACGTTGATATTTCAAGGATTAATAAGAGCAGGTAGATTTTTAAACTCTTTGAGAGCAGTGCCACCTAAACAGTGTTTAAGTAATGCTAACTTCCTTTCTGGTTCGCAATCATCACCTTCTAATACCTCAACATAGGCTAGAAAGGTTGGTTCCCATGTATCCCAATCCATTGATGGTTCACCGGGAACAGATAGGAATGAAGAAGGAGGTACAATTCCAGCCATTGTAAATATAAGGAAGTAAAGGTGAAAAATGCTTTGTAAAAACTACTTTTGTAAATAGTTTTCTTTATAAATAATGAATAATTACTTCAGTTAATAAATGTTGAAATAGAAACTGAAAAAAAATATATATTACCGTTTTTTAATTGAGGAGCGTTGCAGCTGCTTTTTAATTGAGGAGCGTTGCAGTCGGAATGGCAGTTCTGAGAACACTGCCGGCAAACACAGCTGTCAATCCTTGCGCAATGATGAATGTGAATCACCATTTTTTATTTTATTTGAGGAGCGTTGCAGCCGCTTTTTAATTGAGGAACGTTGCAGCAGAATGGCAGTTCCGCTACAACGCCGACAAACACAGTTGTTAAACTTTGCGCAATGACGAATGTGAATCCTTGCTAATTCCAGTAAGTTTCCGTGTAAGTTGCTATGGAAACTGTATACAAAATGGTTCCACGCATACGTAATTACAACATGCGTGATGACGTTAGAAATGATGAGGGTAGCTGTCCCGTGAAGGAAAGAACGTCTTGCGCAACTCACCATCAATTTGGCAGAAACATAAAAAAAATGCTAAAATCGAAGGCAATGTCGGAATTGAAGCAGAAAAACAGGAAGCTACAGCAGAAACGGTGCTTGAAATCCGTGGAATAACAGAGAGATATCAGCGCATTAAAGCAGAATCATAAATGGAGACAAAAATGGAAAAAATAATAACCGAATAAAAGGAAAATACTTCATTCCAGCTCGTGGCCAGTATGGAAAAAGTAATCCTGAATGAACACAAATTAGGAAAGGATTAAAGAGAACACTGTTTATTAAGGTAGGTGTTGAAGTATCCGAAGTCAGTTACAGAATGGTCAAACAACGTTATCCACAACACAGCAGACCTTGATATATTCTAACAATAACATTCCTTTCCCCATTCTCCCCACGAGGCAAAACATGTTTGAATGGAAACATGAGCGTGATGGCTATCCCCTGCTCTGTCTTTCTCAGCAGCAGGAGGGCATAAATGTGTCCCTGGTCGGCAGCAACCATTTTGTGCTGTCTGTGACTAGAAGGCTGGTACCAGAAACACTGAGAGCCTAAAGGAGTGCTCCCCCAGTGCTTGGAATCCTAGCCCCCAAACTGTTTACGGTGTGGGGGTATGATTCCAACATATTTGATACCCAACATTCGTTGCAGCTGTTTTCGAGAAGGCCATCGTGCAGTCACGCAGTGCCCAACTATATAGTATATGGGTGCATCACTGACAACCCAGGAGAATGGAAACCGTAGGCTGCAGGGTTGTCCTGCTCATGCAGGAACACCCTCTCACTTAGAACCGAGCACCCTGCCCTCAGGATTATAAAGGGCTGCTAGAGGGGTGACTTATACATTTTAAGTGCAGTGACCTTAGATATCGTAAAACTATTGGACAAATTTACAAGCCCCTTGCGCAACTTTTGCGTCATTTTTCCCATGTCAAAAGTGATGGGAAAGTGGCACAAGGGGCTTGTAATCTGTCCCTATATATTTAGTAAGTGGTGCATGCACCAACTTACAAGGGCTGCAATAGAAGGCCTGCAGTTCCATTTTGAATGGTCTCTCATGGGTGGCATAATGCATGCTTCAGCCCATGGGAGACCTCTTGGGCGCCTATACCCAGGGTACATTGGTACCATATCCTAAGGACTGACAAGGGTACCCTAGAATTTTCTCTGGGATGTACCTAGGTACTAAACACAACAGTTTAGGGAAAAAGCAGATAGACTGGGGTCCTGACAGCAGGATCACAGTCAGATTAGTCAAAAACAGCATCACACCAAGCAAAAAGTGGGGTTAACCATAAGAAGCAGATTCTACTTTCCTAAAGAGAGGAAAAGAAAGCGAGAGAGAGGGTAACACAAGATTTGTATTCTTTGGGGTAAGACATACTTTTAAAGAGTGATATTGAAACAAGGAAAAAAAGAAAGTACCAAAACGACTGAAACACCAGGATTTGAACACATAAATTTGGAGGAAGTATCAGAGACCTTTACCACTTGGCCACAGCCATTCATGGATAGTGTGCATGAAAACCTATCTATGAAATTCAAATCAAACACTCTAGTGTATGCAGTGCTGTAGGTTAGAGTTCAACTAAGTAGACATCATTGACAGTATTGAATGGAAGGAAAGACGGAGAGAGAGAAACAGAAAGCGAGACAGAGGGAGAGAGATTGGTATTACTTGGGGTAATACATACTTGTAAGGAGAGATATTAAAACAAGGAAAAATGAAAAATACTACCCAATATGTATCAAAGAAATTACCATTGACTATAGTTTTTTCTCAGAAACCACAACCAATGAATACCAGGATTTGAACACATAATCTTCAGAATAAGAGTCAGAGATCTTAATCACTAAGCTCATAGTGACTCATGAGTAGAGTGCACAAAAACTTGTATATGACATTTGTTGGACTTGGCCCTTTTGGCAGGTTCACCCCCGAAACTTTTTGCGTTCTCCTAGCCTTTTATAGTAACCTGGTGTTGGTGATTTTAGGCCTCTGCGCACTTTAGCACTGTGGTCCAGTGTAAAGTGCGTGCACGCTCTGTGTATGTGTGGTGAGACTGGCCTGCCCTCCCATAGGAATGTGTGTTTCTTGGTTATTCCTGATATGAGAGAAGTGCAGGGGCGAGTTTAGTATGTGCGAACTCGTGATAATAAATGCTGCGCGATGGTGTGCGCAAATGTATTATGACTAGATGAGAAGTGCCACTTTTAGAAGTTGGCATTTCTGTGTGCAGTGTGTCTGCCTGCCTGATGTGAATTGCATGTCTGGCTTGTGATTGACAGGTGCTGGATGATGTAAATGTAAATGTAAATGTGGGATCTTGTAAAGCACACTGTTACTCTACCCGAGTGTCCTGGCGCTGTAGACCGCTGGGGAACCCGTCCTGGTTTTCCCTGTGAGATGGTCCCTTTCTGGGTATCTCCAGGGTGAAACCAGGCATCCCCGGCGTCTGTGGGGGGCCGTTGTAGAGATGAGGCAAGCTTAATGCCCAGAGTTGCTGAGTGTGTTCCCTGGTTAGAGTAGGCACTGAGGCGAGAATTATCGAGTCCGTTGACCCTGGTCCAAGACCCTGCCGCATTGGGGATTGAACCCTGGTCCCGGGCCGTTCTCTGCTTACAGGTCTGCCGCCTCTAACCAGTGAGCCACACCTCTCCAGATGTGGGTGGCTCCAGGAGCCAGAATGGGTCTGCCCGGTGGTGAATAGGGTATCTGCATGTAGATGGGAGGCAAGAGTTGCACCTGGGATCTGAATAGGGCTGTGCCTTACCTCCACAATGCTTGCTCCACCTCCTGTGGTGCGTCTGATTTCCCCGGCCTGTCTTGTGAAAGGGAGAAAGGGGCTGAGCAAAACAAAGTGCTCAGGAGCTCCCCTGAACCAGTTGTATCTGGTTCCTCCAGACCCTGCACCTTTTAGAACAAAGGGAAGTGTGGTATAAAAGAAGGGTCTGTGACCCCATGTACATGTTCTGCTTTTTTGATTTTGAGAGGGGGGCTTGCTGCTGGTGGGGCCCAGGAGGGACCACCATGGGGGCTGCCTCCCTGCTGGAGGGCCCTGTGTGCTGGCCCCTGAGCCCTACATTGCCCCTGATGCCTCCAGGACTTATGGGAGCTTTTACTCTTCCTTTGACTTTGTCCAAGGACCCTTTCCAACCTTTGTACCCCCTGAGAGCGCTGTGCTCTGTTTCCTCTCATTTCCCCCGAGAGAGGAGCTGGGGCTGTGCAGCTTCGTGCTGCTGAGAAAGAGAGCAGGAATCCCCAGATTTGGGATTCCCGCGTGACGCCTGCAACACGGGTGCCCACCCCTCTTATATCGCTATTTTTTATGGCGGTGCCCACCCCGCATTCTTGTGAGCTCGCGGGTGCCCACCCTGCTTATTGATTTTGGATTTTATGAGGGAGCCTTCCCCTCTTTGCCCGCTTCAGCTTTATCTTTCTTTGTAAGTGCGGATGCACACCCCGCGTTTCACCACCGCGGCCCAAGCAAAGGTTTGCCTGCTTCTGGGCGGGGCCGGTGGCAGGAGCGGAAGCAGTGCAAGCAGTGCAGGCAGAAGGGAGGATGGGAGCCTACCCAGCCTCCCCAAAGTATTGCGGCAAAGTCCCGGGTCCCAGGAGGGGGCCCGGTTGAAGAGAAGTGCAGCAGGAAGTAGCTGGGACTCCCGTGAGCTGAGGGAGCCTCTCGTTGAGCTGCGCCGCCAAGTAGAGACGAGAGGCGTCTGGAGCCTCGCGGGCAGTGCAGTGGAGTCCTGGGTCCCAGGAGGGGTCCCAGGCGAAGATAGGCTGGATCGGAGTACTGCCCCTAGAGTCGGTGAGTGAGGGCTCGACGGGGCGGGGTGGTGCAGATCAAAGGCCAGATTCCAAACGGTCCCACCATAGAGCGGACCGATCCACTGCCATTGTGATGTGTCCCTGAAGGGCACAGAGGAGTCGGAGCCTCTGGAGTATTTACAGCTGCCCCACCAGTTAGAGGGCAGCTGCAGTGTGTGGCGCAGTTCTTGAGAGAGTCCCTGACAGGGATAGAAGTGGCACAGAGGTGCTAAGCCTTCACCATTATTTACAGTTGCCCAGCAATCAGTGCCAGCTGCACCGTTTAGGCGCATAGTTCTTTGGGGGCATGTCTTGTGAAGTTAGGAGTGAGATGCACTCCTTTGCCCCCCACTTTCTCAGCTGCCCAGCAAGTAGAGGGCAGCTGCCACGTTTAGGTTTGCGCAGTGGCGCACCCTTGACTTTCACTGCATTGGCAACGCGCCCTGACATTCTGGACACAGGGCATTTGAGACCCTTTTTGGATGGCCAGTTGGCCAGGTGGATGGTTAGATTTATAGGGTGCCAGGTCCTAATGTGATGTGGTGATAGGAAATGTATTGTGTGTAGTATGTTTTACGCACCCTGTTTGATACCTCTAAATGTGGTCTTTTATGATTATGAGGTTGTTTTGCATATCATGGTTTATGCTAGTGAGGTTATGTCTTTCTGTGTGATTTATGCCCCTAATGTGAGTTATGCTTAGGAGGTTGGGACTTATGAGAGGATTGCATAATGTGTTTATGCTGGTGAGGTTGGCGTAGAATGTATTTCGTGCCTGATGTGATACTGTGCATAATGTCGTTTTTGTTACAGGCTGCTGCTAAGTACAGTGATTACTAGTGTTTACTGGTGGTATGCTTATGATCTATTGTACTGTTACTAAGTTCGCTTTTTGATGGTCCATAAAGCCCTGTCATGTGCATATAATCCCTTGTAAATATTGCCCAGTGCCAGTTGGAGAAATGAAAAATTATTCCAACATTGATTAGAAAAAATACCATCACTTATAATCTTACCTCAGAAACCTCAACCATTGAAGTACCAGGATTTTAACACATAACCATTGGTTTAAGAGTCAGAGACCTTAACCACTAGGCCACAGTGACTTAATAAGTTCTCAGCAAAAAACGTATATATGACATTCGAATCAAACAATCCAGTGTATGCAGTGCCATAGGTTAGAGTTCACCTATATTGACATCATTGACAGTGTTGAATGGCAGGAAAGAGGGAGAGAGAGCGGAAAAGAGAGCGAGAGATAGGGAAACACAATATTTGTGTCCTTTGAGGTAAGACATACTTATAAAGAGTGATATTGAAACAAGGAAACAAGAACAACTTTTTCCAAAATGCATCAAAGAAAGTCACCTATCATTCTACCTCAGGACCCACAAACATTGAAATACCAGATTTGAACAAATAACCACTGTAGTAAGAGTCGGGGACCTTAACCACTAGGCCACAGTGCCTCATGAAAATCAAAAATTCCAGTGTATTTATTTATTTATTTATGCAATTTCTGTAGCACACAAATACCCTGGGGTGTCTCGGCGCTGTGAAATGATAGAAGAGTAGTGGAGATGACTGATTACTGGTTGAAGAGCCATGTTTTTACTAGCTTCCTAAATGTCAGGAGGGTGGGACTGGCCTTGATGTGAAGAGGGAGGGTGTTCCATAGTCTTGCTGAAGCAACTGAAAAATGTCTATTTCCCCATGATGTTTTCTTTGTGCGAGAAATGGTGAGAAGGCGAGCCGAGGAGGAGCGCACAGGTCTGTTGGGGTGTACGGGCAAAGTACTTTTTTTAAGAACTCAGGTCCCGAGTTGTTAATCGTTTTGTATGCGATGCAAATTGCTTTAAATTTAGTTTGGTTCTGATTGGCAGCCAGTGAAGTTGACGTATGACTGGAGAGATGGATTTAAACTTGGGGGTGCCGGACAGTACTCTGGCAGCTGAGTTCTGAAGTATTTGCAATTTGTTCAGGACTTTCTCCTGGGCATTTAGGAGGAGTCCATTGCAATAGTCGATCTTCGCCATAACCAAAGTGCACATGAGGGTTTTGCCAGCACTGGGGGAGGAGGAATGGAAGAAGTTTCCTTATCATTTCAAGGGTGTAGAAGGATGAGGAAACAACCGAGTTTGCGTGGTGGATGAATGAGACCTTGTCATCAAACATTACCTCCAGGTTCCTGACCTTAGTGTCCAGTCGTGGAGGGGATCCCAGATCGGTTGGCCACCAAGTAGGCAACCAACCAGGGTAAAGGCTGCCAAAAATCATTACCTCATTTTTTTCGGAGTTCAACTTTAGACAGTTGAGTGCCATCCAGGAGCTGATGGCTAGCATTCCCTCCTGGATACTGGCAGCAACTTCCACTCCATCTTGTGTACAGCCAGCACCAGTTGGGTGTCATCGGCGTACGAGGTTAACCTCATCCAATGAGCTTTGATGACCCTGGCCAAGTCTGGCACATAGATGGTAAATAAGGTCGAACTTAGGGAGGATCCTTGGGGCATACCACAGGGAAGGGTAAATACAAGGGAGTAGAAATTGCCTAGTTTAACTGACTGGGTACGATTGGCGAGAAATGGGGCATGCAGTGCCGTAGGTTAGAGTTCACCTATGTTGAAATCATTGACGTTGTTGAATGGAAGGAAAGAGGGAGAGAGAGAGAGAAGAAAAGAAAGCAAGAGAGAGGGAAACACAGGATTTGTATTCTTTGGGGTAAGACATACTTATAAAGAGTGATATTCAAACAAGGAAAAAAGAAACACTTTTTTCAACATGCATCAAAGAAATGCCATTGCCTATACATTTACCTCAGAAACCAGAATCACTCAAATACCAGGATTTGAACAAATACCCTTAGGAATAATAGTCAGAGACCACTTGGCCAATGTCACTAATAAGTCATCTGCACGAAAATGTATATATGAAATTCAAATCAAACACTCCAGTGTATGCAGTGCTGTAGGTTAGAGTTCACCTATGCTGAAATCATTGACAGTGCTGAATGGAAGTAAAGAGTGAGAGAAAGAGAAAAAGAAAGCTAGACATAGGGAGAGAGAAGATTTGTATTCCTTGGGGTAAGACATACTTGCAAAGAGAGATATTCAAACAATGAGAAATGAAAAATATTATCCAGCATTTATCAGAAAAACTATCATGCCTATAGTTTTACCTCAGAAACCACTACCATTGAAATACTAGGGTTTGAACACATAACCTTTGGAGTAAGAGACCTGAACCACTAAGCCATAGTGACTAAGGAGTAGTATGCACGAAAACAGATAAATGACAGTCGAAGCAGGGAAACAGCCTATACTCCGAGGTTTTTACTTCTGAGTACCTTCACCATGCATTTTAATCATCGATTACACTGTATCCTCACTAGTCTTTACATCGGAAGACTTTACCACACATTTTAAATACAAGGTGGCAATGTTGCACTATAAAACAGGATGCTGATGTATTTTAATACTGTATTTTAACATACCAAATAAATAGTTCCAGCTATTAAATCAAAAATAACGGGATAGGGTGCAGAATGTTTAGGGGCTATGGGTGGTTAAGCATGTTATTATTCAGGTTTTATAAACAAAAATTAAAAAAACGGTTTATTTGTTTAATATCAAATAAATAGTACTGCATGAGGCCTATTGACCCTTTCTGCGCTGTGCGTATTTTCGTGCAGTGCGGCCATTTTATTGCATAGGGGGAGTTCGGATGGCCCCTGGCCACCATGATGTCGGATGTCCGGGGGCCGGCTGACACGCACAAGGGGTCAATTAAAAAATATTGGGACGGAGTGCAGAAAGTATAGGGGCAGTAGGTGGGTAAGTGTGTTATTTTAGGGGTATTTTTAAACATAAATAAATAGTTCCACGCATACGTAATTACAAAATGCGTGATGACGTTAGAAATGATGAGGGTAGCTGTCCCGTGAAGGAAAGAACGTCTTGCGGAACTCACCATCAATTTGGCACAAACATAAAAAAAATGCTAAAATCGAAGGCAATGTCGGAATTGAAGCAGAAAAACAGGAAGCTACAGCAGAAACGGTGCTTGAAATCCGTGGAATAACAGAGAGATATTCAGCGCGTTAAAGCAGAATCATAAATGGAGACAAAAATGGAAAAAATAATAACCCAATAAAAGGAAAATACTTCATTCCAGCTCTTGGCCAGTGTGGAAAAAGTAATCCTGAATGAACACAAATTAGGAAAGGATTAAAGAAAACACTGTTTATTAAGGTAGGTGTTGAAGTATCCGAAGTCAGTTACAGAATGGTCGAACAACGTTATCCACAACACAGCAGACCTTGATATATTCTAAGAATAACATTCCTTTCCCCATTCTCCCCACGAGGCAAAACATGTTTGAATGGAAAAATGAGCGTGATGGCTATCCCCTGCTCTGTCTTTCTCAGCAGCAGGAGGGCATAAATGTGTCCCTGGTCGGCAGCAACCATTTTGTGCTGTCTGTGACTAGAAGGCTGGTACCAGAAACACTGAGAGCCTAAAGGAGTGCTCCCCCTTTGCTTGGAATCCTAGCCCCCAAACTGTTTACGGTGTGGGGGTATGATTCCAACATATTTGATACCCAACATTCGTTGCAGCTGTTTTCGAGATGGCCATCGTGCGGTCACGCAGTGCCCATCTATATAGTATATGGGTGCATCACTGACAACCCAGGAGAATGGACACCGTAGGCTGCATGGTTGTCCTGCTCATGCAGGGACACCCTCTCACTTAGAACCAAGCACCCTGCCCTCAGGATTATAAAGGGCTGCTAGAGGGGTGACTTATACATTTTAAGTGCAGTGACCTTAGATATCGTAAAACTATTGGACAGATTTACAAGCCCCTTGCGCAACTTTTGCGTAATTTTTCCCATGTCAAAAGTGATGGGAGAGTGGCACAAGGGGCTTGTAATCTGTCCCTATATATTTAGTAAGTGGTGTATGCACCACCAACTTACAAGGGCTGCAATAGAAGGCCTGCAGTTCCATTTTGAATGGTCTCTCATGGGTGGCATAATGCATGCTTCAGCCCATGGGAGACCTCTTGGGCGCCTATACCCAGGGTACATGGTTACCATATCCTAAGGACTGACAAGGGTACCCTAGAATTTTCTCTGGGATGTACCTAGGTACTAAACACAACAGTTTAGGGAGAAAGCAGATAGACTGGGGTCCTGACAGCAGGATCACAGTCAGATTAGTCAAAAACAGCATCACACCAAGCAAAAAGTGGGGTTAACCATAAGAAGCAGATTCTACTTTCCTAAAGAGAGGAAAAGAAAGCGAGAGAGAGGGTAACACAAGATTTGTATTCTTTGGGGTAAGACATACTTTTAAAGAGTGATATTGAAACAAGGAAAAACGAAAGTACCAAAACCACTGAAACACCAGGACTTGAACACATAAATTTGGAGGAAGTATCAGAGACCTTTACCACTTGGCCACAGCCATTCATGGATAGTGTGCATGAAAACCTATATATGAAATTCAAATCAAACACTCTAGTGTATGCAGTGCTGTAGGTTAGAGTTCAACTAAGTAGACATCATTGACAGTATTGAATGGAAGGAAAGAGGGAGAGAGAGAAACAGAAAGCGAGACAGAGGGAGAGAGATTGGTATTCCTTGGGGTAATACATACTTGTAAGGAGAGATATTAAAACAAGGAAAAATGAAAAATACTACCCAATATGCATCAGAGAAATTACCATTAACTATAGTTTTGTCTCAGAAACCACAACCAATGAATACCAGGATTTGAACACATAATCTTCAGAATAAGAGTCAGAGATCTTAATCACTAAGCTCATAGTGACTCATGAGTAGAGTGCACAAAAACTTGTATATGACATTTGTTGGACTTGGCCCTTTTGGCAGGTTCACCCCCGAAACTTTTTGCGTTCTCCTAGCCTTTTATAGTAACCTGTGGTCCAGTGTAAAGTGCGTGCACGCTCTGTGTATGTGTGGTGAGACTGGCCTGCCCTCCCATAGGAATGTGTGTTTCTTGGTTATTCCTGATATGAGAGGAGTGCAGGGGCGAGTTTAGTATGTGCGAACTCGTGAGAATAAATGCTGCGCGATGGTGTGCGCAAATGTATTATGACTAGATGAGAAGTGCCACTTTTAGAAGTTGGCATTTCTGTGTGCAGTGTGTCTGCCTGCCTGATGTGAATTGCATGTCTGGCTTGTGATTGACAGGTGCTGGATGATGTAAATGTAAATGTAAATGTGGGATTCTTGTAAAGCACACTGTTACTCTACCCGAGTGTCCTGGCGCTGTAGACCGCTGGGGAACCCGTCCTGGTTTTCCCTGAGAGATGGTCCCTTTCTGGGTATCTCCAGGGTGAAACCAGGCATCCCCGGCGTCTGTGGGGGGCCGTTGTAGAGATGAAGCAAGCCTAATGCCCAGAGTTGCCGAGTGTGTTCCCTGGTTAGAGTAGGCACTGAGGCGAGAATTATCGAGTCCGTTGACCCTGGTCCAAGACCCTGTCGCATCGGGGATTGAACCCTGGTCCCGGGCCGTTCTCTGCTTACAGGTCTGCCGCCTCTAACCAGTGAGCCACACCACTCCAGATGTGGGTGGCTCCAGGAGCCAGAATGGGTCTGCCCGGTGGTGAATAGGGTATCTGCATGTAGATGGGAGGCAAGAGTTGCACCTGGGATCTGAATAGGGCTGTGCCTTACCTCCACAATTCTTGCTCCACCTCCTGTGGTGCGTCTGATGTCCCTGGCCTGTCTTGTGAAAGGGAGAAAGGGGCTGAGCAAAACAAAGTGCTCAGGAGTTCCCCTGAACCAGTTGTATCTGGTTCCTCCAGACCCTGCACCTTTTAGAACAAAGGGAAGTGTGGTATAAAAGAAGGGGCTGTGACCCCATGTACATGTTCTGCTTTTTTGATGTGGAGAGGGGGGCTTGCTGCTGGTGGGGCCCAGGAGGGACCACCATGGGGGCTGCCTCCCTGCTGGAGGGCCCTGTGTGCTGGCCCCTGAGCCCTACATTGCCCCCTGATGCCTCTAGGACTTATGGGAGCTTTTACCCTTCCTTTGACTTTGTCCAAGGGCCCTTTCCAACCTTTGTACCCCCTGAGAGCGCTGTGCTCTGTTTCCTCTCATTTCCCCCGAGAGAGGAGCTGGGGCTGTGCAGCTTCGTGCTGCTGAGAAAGAGAGCGGGAATCCCCAGATTTGGGATTCCCGCGTGACGCCAGCAACACGGGTGCCCACCCCTCTTATATCGCTATTTTTTATGGCGGTGCCCACCCCGCATTCTTGTGAGCTCGCGGGTGCCCACCCTGCTTATTGATTTTGGATTTTATGTGGGAGCCTTCCCCTCTTTGCCCGCTTCAGCTTTATCTTTCTTTGTAAGTGCGGATGCACACCCCGCGTTTCACCGCCGCGGCCCAAGCAAAGGTTTGCCTGCTTCTGGGCGGGGCCGGTGGCAGGAGCGGAAGCAGTGCAAGCAGTGCAGGCAGAAGGGAGGATGGGAGCCTACCCAGCCTCCCCCAAGTATTGCGGCAAAGTCCCGGGTCCCAGGAGGGGGCCCGGGTGAAGAGAAGTGCAGCAGGAAGTAGCTGGGACTCCCGTGAGCTGAGGGAGCCTCTCGTTGAGCTGCGCCGCCAAGTAGAGACGAGAGGCATCTGGAGCCTCGCGGGCAGTGCAGTGGAGTCCTCGGTCCCAGGAGGGGTCCCAGGCGAAGATAGGCTGGATCGGAGTACTGCCCCCAGAGTCGGTGAGTGAGGGCTCGACGGGGCGGGGTGGTGCCGATCAAAGGCCAGATTCCAAACGGTCCCACCATAGAGCGGACCTCTCCACTGCCATTGTGATGTGTCCCTGAAGGGCACAGAGGAGTCGGAGCCTCTGGAGTATTTATAGCTGCCCCACCAGTTAGAGGGCAGCTGCAGTGTGTGGCGCAGTTCTTGAGAGAGTCCCTGACAGGGATAGAAGTGGCACAGAGGTGCTAAGCCTTCACCATTATTTACAGTTGCCCAGCAATCAGTGCCAGCTGCACCGTTTAGGCGCATAGTTCTTTGGGGGCATGTCTTGTGAAGTTAGGAGTGAGATGCACTCCTTTGCCCCCCACTTTCTCAGCTGCCCAGCAAGTAGAGGGCAGCTGCCACGTTTAGGTTTGCGCAGTGGCGCACCCTTGACTTTCACTGCATTGGCAACGCGCCCTGACATTCTGGACACAGGGCATTTGAGACCCTTTTTGGATGGCCAGTTGGCCAGGTGGATGGTTAGATTTATAGGGTGCCAGGTCCTAATGTGATGTGGTGATAGGAAATGTATTGTGTGTAGTATGTTTTACGCACCCTGTTTGATACCTCTAAATGTGGTCTTTTATGATTATGAGGTTGTTTTGCATATCATGGTTTATGCTAGTGAGGTTATGTCTTTCTGTGTGATTTATGCCCCTAATGTGAGTTATGCTTAGGAGGTTGGGACTTATGAGAGGATTGCATAATGTGTTTATGCTGGTGAGGTTGGCGTAGAATGTATTTCGTGCCTGATGTGATACTGTGCATAATGTCGTTTTTGTTACAGGCTGCTGCTAAGTACAGTGATTACTAGTGTTTACTGGTGGTATGCTTATGATCTATTGTACTGTTACTAAGTTCGCTTTTTGATGGTCCATAAAGCCCTGTCATGTGCATATAATCCCTTGTAAATATTGCCCAGTGCCAGTTGGAGAAATGAAAAATTATTCCAACATTGATTAGAAAAAATACCATCACTTATAATCTTACCTCAGAAACCTCAACCATTGAAGTACCAGGATTTTAACACATAACCATTGGTTTAAGAGTCAGAGACCTTAACCACTAGGCCACAGTGACTTAATAAGTTCTCAGCAAAAAACGTATATATGACATTCGAATCAAACAATCCAGTGTATGCAGTGCCATAGGTTAGAGTTCACCTATATTGACATCATTGACAGTGTTGAATGGCAGGAAAGAGGGAGAGAGAGCGGAAAAGAGAGCGAGAGATAGGGAAACACAATATTTGTGTCCTTTGAGGTAAGACATATTTATAAAGAGTGATATTGAAACAAGGAAACAAGAACAACTTTTTCCAAAATGCATCAAAGAAAGTCACCTATCATTCTACCTCAGGACCCACAAACATTGAAATACCAGATTTGAACAAATAACCACTGTAGTAAGAGTCGGGGACCTTAACCACTAGGCCACAGTGCCTCATGAAAATCAAAAATTCCAGTGTATTTATTTATTTATTTATGCAAATTCTGTAGCACACAAATACCCTGGGGTGTCTCGGCGCTGTGAAATGATAGAAGAGTAGTGGTGATGACTGATTACTGGTTGAAGAGCCATGTTTTACTAGCTTCCTAAATGTCAGGAGGGTGGGACTGGCCTTGATGTGAAGAGGGAGGGTGTTCCATAGTCTTGCTGAAGCAACTGAAAAATGTCTATTTCCCCATGATGTTTTCTTTGTGCGAGAAATGGTGAGAAGGCGAGCCGAGGAGGAGCGCACAGGTCTGTTGGGGTGTATGGGCAAAGTACTTTTTTTAAGAACTCAGGTCCAGAGTTGTTAATCGTTTTGTATGCGATGCAAAGTGCTTTAAATTTAGTTTGGTTCTGATTGGCTGCCAGTGAAGTTGACGTATGACTGGAGAGATGGATTTAAACTTGGGGGTGCCGGACAGTACTCTGGCAGCTGAGTTCTGAAGTATTTGCAATTTGTTCAGGACTTTCTCCTGGGCATTTAGGAGGAGTCCATTGCAATAGTCGATCTTCGCCATAACCAAAGTGCACATGAGGGTTTTGCCAGCACTGGGGGAGGAGGAATGGAAGAAGTTTCCTTATCATTTCAAGGGTGTAGAAGGATGAGGAAACAACCGAGTTTGCGTGGTGGATGAATGAGACCTTGTCATCAAACATTACCTCCAGGTTCCTGATCTTAGTGTCCAGTCGTGGAGGGGATCCCAGATCGGTTGGCCACCAAGTAGGCAACCAACCAGGGTAAAGGCTGCCAAAAATCATTACCTCATTTTTTTCGGAGTTCAACTTTAGACAGTTGAGTGCCATCCAGGAGCTGATGGCTAGCATTCCCTCCTGGATACTGGCAGCAACTTCCACTCCATCGTTGTGTACAGCCAGCACCAGTTGGGTGTCATCGGCGTACGAGGTTAACCTCATCCCATGAGCTGTGATGACCCTGGCCAAGTCTGGCACATAGATGGTAAATAAGGTCGAACTTAGGGAGGATCCTTGGGGCATACCACAGGGAAGGGTAAATGCAAGGGATGACAGTGCTGAATGGAGTAAAGAGTGAGAGAAAGAGAAAAAGAAAGCTAGACATAGGGAGAGAGATTCCTTGGGGTAAGACATACTTGCAAAGAGAGATATTCAAACAATGAGAAATGAAAAATATTGTCCAGCATTTATCAGAAAAACTACCATGCCTATAGTTTTACCTCAGAAACCACTACCATTGAAATACTAGGGTTTGAACACATAACCTTTGGAGTAAGAGACCTGAACCACTAAGCCGTAGTGACTAAGGAGTAGTATGCACGAAAACAGATAAATGACAGTCGAAGCAGGGAAACAGCCTATACTCCGAGGTTTTTACTTCTGAGTACATTCACCATGCATTTTAATCATCGATTACACTGTATCCTCACTAGTCTTTACATCGGAAGACTTTACCACGCATTTTAAATACAAGGTGGCAATGTTGCACTATAAAACAGGATGCTGATGTATTTTAATACTGTATTTTAACATACCAAATAAATAGTTCCAGCTAATAACTCAAAAATAACAGGATGGGGTGCAGAATGTTTTGGGGCTATGGGTGGTTAAGCATGTTATTATTCAGGTTTTATAAACAAAAATTAAAAAACGGTTTATTTGTTTAATATCAAATAAATAGTTCTGCATGAGGCCTATTAACCCTTTCTGCGCTGTGCGTATTTTCGTGCAGTGCGGCCATTTTATTGCATAGGGGGAGTTTGGATGGCCCCTGGCCACCGTGATGTCGGATGTCCGGGGGCCGGCTGACACGCACAAGGGGTCAATTAAAAAATATTGGGACGGCGTGCAGAAGGTATAGGGGCAGTAGGTGGGTAAGTGTGTTATTTTAGGGGTATTTTTAAACATAAATAAATACCTGAGTATTTATTATTGAAAGATTTTAAGCAGTATACTTTCCGGACAGGGTGCAGTAGGTTTAGGGGCTATGGGTGGGTAAGCATGTTAATACTCCGTTATTTTTAAACATAAATATCTAAATATTAATTTATTAATTTATACCTTCAGGACGGGGTGCAGTAGATTTAGGGGCTATGGGTGGGTAAGCATGTTAATATTCAGGTTTTATATAAAAAACCGGTGTATTTGTTTCATACCGAATACATAGTTCTGTATGATGCCTATTAATTAAAAAATACTGGAATGGGGTGCAGAAGGTATAGGGGCAGTGGGTGGGTAAGCATGTTAAAACTCAGGTATTTTTAAACATAAATAAATACCTGAGTATTAATGTGATAATTTATAATTTACTGATTAAGCTACTCAGGTTTAAGAAATAGTTGTTTTAGGGTCAATGGGTGGGTAAAAGAAGCTGAATATTAATGTGATACCAAATAAATAGTTCAGCCTATTAAATAAACAAAATACTAGTACAGGGTGCAGAAGGTATAGCGGAAGTGGGTGGATAAGTGTGTTAATACTCTGGTGTTTTTAAACGTAAATAAATACCTGAGTATTCATTTAATAATGTGTTATTAAAAAATATTTTAAGCAGTATAGTTTGAGGACATGGTGCAGTAGGTATAGGGGCAGTGGGTGGGTGCGTGTATTAATACTCAGGTGTGTTTTCTTTAATTTCTTGAGTATTTACATAATAACAAAATTAAATTAACAGATTAAACATGATGTTTTCAGGATGAGGTGCAGGAAGTCTAGGGGCTATGAGTGGGCAACCGTATTAATATTCAAGTTTTAAAGAATACTGAGTATTACTTTGAAACCAAATATTTGTGCATGAATCCTGTTAGTATACATTTAAAAATGGGGCAGGATGCACAAGGACTACATTTAAACTATAATATTACAAGCAAAATTTGCAATTGATTTATGGGTAGTACGTTGCAAAGATTGTGACAATCAATTGAACACCAAAAAAATGCAAATAACATTTATTTTGCAACTGGAATAATTTGATTAGTCCATTCAAAGAATAGAATAACATTATTTTAACAAAAAAAGTCTTTCAATAAATACCAAGAAAACAACCCTGATTTTACTCAATTAAACATATTTATTTGAATTTACCCAAAGATGTAAGAAGAAGAGACATGGTAACAGCAGTACATTTTCACTTTCTATGACTATTCAAAAATGTCGTTCAGCATCTCTTTGTAGAGCACATTGGAACCAGATGGACAAATGTATCCAAGAGAGCTACATGTAGGTAATTTTATTTACATTCTTGAAAAAATTGAGAACATTTACATTAATGAAGGAGGGACTAAGTTCTTAATCAGCATACTCCATTACTTGTACATCTGTCACAATGTATAAAAAACATTACAAATTGCAACCATACTGGTTCCTGATTTTGGAAACAAATTTATAACAAGGTCACTCTTTTCAAGTGTTCATCAAAATAATCTCTCTGCCATTTCTCTACTTTTCTTCATAATACGAACCTGCAGGCTACTTGTTGAAGACTGTGCCTGCCTCATTTCTTGAAAACTCAGCTCTTTTTGTAAACGTTTCAAGAAAGTATAAATATTAGGATGACTTTTGCCAATTGCGTGATTTAAAGAGTTATACCAACCCTCTATGGCATTATTTGTTTTTGCCTCACAAGCTAAACAGGTGGAGTAGCAGTTCCAACTTTCAATAGGGAAACATAGTTTACGCCTACGTCCAGACCTGTTTGGATACCCAATCCATGTCTCTTCGAAATAGTTAGGAAGAGAGGCCAATTTCTGCTCATTCTGAGAAAATTAATCAGATTCAACAATTACTGTGTAGTACTCTACCACATATTTTGGTGGAACAAAACATAAAACAGTACGTTTTTTTTAGTTCTAATTGCCTTTTATTGCTCGAAAAATAGTTGTTTAATAAGGCTAATGTTTGGACCTTACGCCAATATGCTTGTGTGAAATGGAAAAAACATCCTTGAATTTGAGTTTGCGGATACAAAGATTTTATTGTTTTAATCATTTGAATTTCAAAATCAATAATTATTTTGGATGGGCTTTTGTTATGTGTTTTGTCTTTTACAATTGAAAAAAAACATTGTATGTAGAAGCCTGTTTATCGGGAAGTAATGCATAAATAAGTGGTATTGTTAATACTAGCTTGAATTGTGTATATTTGTGCAAACTGATGAGGGGTACTTTTGAAAGTCCCATCCATTGCCCAGATTTTACAGTTCTCAAGGGTAACCAAGTTGTGAGGAGTAGAAAATATTAGTAATCTTTTTTCAGCATTTTCATTATCATACAACAGAAATTGTTCATTAGAAATGTTTTTGTTAATTCTAAAGGAATAATTAGGTCAGAAAAGGTCGGAGATGTGGATTACTATCCTGCTTTTTTCGCAGAATAATTCTTCACAATTTAAGAATGGTAGGCATCCTGCATGGAACATGGGGTGGGATATTTTGAGAAACTTCCCTCAAAACGGAGCCACAAGGTTCACTATAGGTAGTGCTTAAGTCTTTTATTTCTTGAATTGTTTGCCTCACTTCAATTTCTGTTGCAGAGGCAGTGTGGTTATACTCTGTTGTTTTTAACACAAGGTCACCTAGTGTAACTGGTCTGCCTCTGCAACATGCTGCAAAGTACTCCACACACTGCCAGTGTCTCTGTTGTTCCGTTTTTCTTTCTTTGCAATAAAGGTACCCTTGAAATGTAAGCAATATATTGCCACATCTGGATAGAATATAGGCTGCTCCTCATGATCGATCCATAATGAGAAAACCTGAAAAGAAAAAGCAAAGGTGAGTGAGGGTAACATCAGAATATCTACAATAAAGTATACTCTCAAACAACTCTGCAGGGGTTTGCACTGTCTTGGGGTTGGAATACTAAATATCCTCCAGATCCCACTGTCCTGTGCCTGCCCAGGGATTTGCACTGTCTTGGGGCTGGAATAGTAAATCTGCCTCAGATCCCACTGTCCTGCACCTGCCCAGGGGTTTGCACTGTTTTGGGGTTGGAATGGTAAACCTGCCCCAGAGCACACTGTCCTGCGCCTGCCCAGGAGTTTGCACTGACTTGGCGTTGGAATAATAAATCTGTCCCAGAGCACACTGTCCTGCGCCTTCCCAGGGGTTTGCACTGTCTTAGGGGTGGGAATAGTAAATCGACCCAGAGCCCACTGTCCTGCACCTGCCCAGGGGTTTGCACTGACTTAGGGTTGGAATAGCAAATCTGCCCCAGATGCCACTGTCCTGCACCTGCCCAGGGTTTTGCACTGACTTGGGGATGGAATAAAAAATCTGTCTTGAGCCCACTGTCCTGTGCCTGCTCAGGGGTTTGTACTGACTTGGGGTTGGAATAGAAAATCTGCCCCAGAACCCACTGGCCTGCACCTGCAATGGGGTTTGCACTGTCTTGGGTAAGTATGGGCGAAATTTTAAATTGCAAAAAAAGTCCGTGAGTTTGCGAATTTTCCCGCGAACTCGCGGATTTTTGTGCCATTTGCACAAATATGTGACCACGTGTGCCTGTAACTTTGCCAGGGCGCCAAAAGGCTCCGAGGTCCCTTGAGTCAGCTGGCCATTATAGTGGGGAGGGGTGGGAAGACGTTTCATACTGCTAGTGTGTGGTGGATGGGGCCAAACGGGCGGGGCTTCTATGCGAGTTCACATGTAAATGTGTAAATGTATTTGAGCTTGTAAAGCGCACTGCTACCCGTCCATAGTTTCCTGGCGCTGTATAACTCTGGGGAACCCGTCCTGGTTTTCCCTGTGGGATGGTCCCTGCTGGGAGTCCCCAAGGTGGAGCCAGGCATCCCCGGAATTGATGGGGCCGTTGTGGAGATTAGGCAAGCTAATGCCCAGAGTTGCCGAGTTGAACCCCTGATTAGAGTAAGCACCGAAGCGAGAATTATCGAGTCCGCTGACCCAGGTCCACGACCCTGCCGCGTCGGGAATTGAACCCTGGTCCCGGGCCAACTTCTGCTCTCGGGTCTGCTGCCTCTAACCAGTGAGCCACACTACTCCACCCACATGCATCTTCTTTATAAAGGGTCAGAGACCGAGCAGAGCAGCAGAAGAGGAGAAAGCAGCCTCCTGGTCACAGGAGCTACACGGGGATGGCGTTCGGGAAACTCATGGATGCAAAAATACCTTTGGCACAGGACCCCAGAATCCTTCAGATGTCCAAGATAGCTCTGCTACGCGTGTTGGTACAAAGCCATTCTGATCCTGCTCTGTGGGTTCAGGCGCATGCATCTGCTGCTGCTGGACAATGTCCCATCTCATACTAAACTGCCCCGTACAGGCATATGCTGGCGCTGGGCAGTAGGGTGCAGGGGCATGCGGGTGCTCCACGCCTGGTACATGCACACACCGGTGCCAGGGGGGACACGTGTTTATTGGTGCTGTGTAGCAAGTTATGACTTTACATTTTGACTGCACCAGACGGTGGTAGCACCTACACGAATCAGGAGCATCCAGGCACCAGACTTCATGGTGCAAGAGCATAATGGTGCTGTGCGGTACGGATATATGTACTGGGGGCAGGGGGACACGTAGCACAATATGTGCTCACACCCAGAGGGCTCCCAGGCAATTGAGCACAAATGATTTTTACACTGAGAGGGATCCGGGGCAGTTCAGCAGCACGGGGGCTCACACCCACTGGGCCCCGGGGCAGTTCAGTAGCGCATGGGCTCACAACCCCGGGGCAGCTCAGCAGCGCAGGGCTCACACCCACAGGGCTACCGGGCAGTTTAGCAGCGCCACCCTCTGGTTCATCACTGCCACCCTCTGGTTCATCACTTCCACCCACTGGTTCACCACTGCCACCCTCTGGTTCATCACTGTCACCCTCTGGTTCATCACTACCACCCTCTGGTTCACCACTGCCACCCTCTGGTTCATCACTGCCACCCTCTGGTTCTTCACTGCCACCCTCTGGTTCACCACTGCCACCCTCTGGTTCATCACTGTCACCCTCTGGTTCATCACTGCCACCCTCTAGTTCACCACTGCAACCCTCTGGTTCATCACTGTCACCCTCTGGTTCATCACTGCCACCATCTGGTTTACCACTGCCACCCTTTGGTTCATCACTGCCACCCTCTGGTTCATCACTGTCACCCTCGGGTTCATCACTGCCACCCTCTGGTTCACCACTGCCACCCTCTGGTTCATCACTGTCACCCTCTGGTTCATCACTGCCACCCTGTGGTTCACCACTGCCACCCTCTGGTTCGTCACTGCCACCCTCTGGTTCATCACTGTCACCCTCTGGTTCATCACTGCCACACTCTGGTTCACCACTGCCACCCTCTGGTTCTTCACTGCCACCCTCTGGTTCACCACTGCCACCCTCTGGGTCATCACTGTCACCCTCTGGTTCATCACTGCCACCCTCTGGTTCACCACTGCAACCCTCTGGTTCATCACTGTCACCCTCTGGTTCATCACTGCCACCCTCTGGTTCACCACTGCCACCCTTTGGTTCATCACTGCCACACTCTGGTTCACCACTGCCACCTTCTGGTTCATCACTGCCACCCTCTGGTTCACCACTGCCACCCTCTGGTTCACCACTGCCACCCTCTGGTTCACCACTGCCACCCTCTGGTTCATCACTGTCACCCTCTGGTTCATCACTGCCATCCTCTGGTTCATCACAGCACCCTCTGGTTCACCACTGCCACCCTCTGGTTCATCACTGCCACCCTCTGGTTCATTACTGCCACCCTCTGGTTCGCCACTGCCACTCTCTGGATCATCACTGCCACCCTCTGGGTCATCACTGTCACCCTCTGGTTCATCACTGCCACCCTCTTGTTCACCACTGCCACCCTCTGGTTCATCACTGCCACCCTCTGGTTCATCACAACACCCTCTGGTTCACCCCTGCCACCCTCTGGTTCATCACTGCCACCCTCTGGTTCATCACTGCCACCCTCTGGTTCACCACTGCCACCCTCTGGTTCACCACTGCCACCCTCTGGTTCACCCCTGCCACCATCTGGTTAATCACAGCACCCTCTGGTTCACCACTGTCACCCTCTGGTTCATCACTGCCACCCTCTGGTTCATCACTGCCACCCTCTGGTTCACCCCTGCCCCCTCTGGTTCACCACTGCCACCCTCTGGTTCATCACTGCCACCCTCTGGATCACCCCTGCCACCCTCTGGTTCATCACTGTCACCCTCTGGTTCATCACTGTCACCTTCTGGTTCATCACTGCCACCCTCTGGTTCATCACAGCACCCCCTGGTTCATCACTGCCACCCTCTGGTTCATCACTGCCACCCTCTGGTTCACCACTGTCACCCTCTGGTTCATCACTGCCACCCTCTGGTTCATCACTGCCACCCTCTGGTTCACCACTGCCACCCTCTGGTACATCACTGTCACCCTCTGGTTCATCACTGCCACCCTCTGGTTCACCACTGACACCCTGTGGTACATCACTGTCACCCTCTGGTTCATCACTGGCACCCTCTGGTTCACCACTGACACCCTCTGGTTCATCACAGCACCCTCTGGTTCACAACTGCACCTTCTGGTTCATCACAGCACCCTCTGGTTCACCACTTTAGATTATGGGGAGAAAGCACACCTGCCCAGCCTCAACCGGGGGCTGGTTAATGTGTTACTGAATTTGAGCTTCAAGTCCGGCACCTGCTTCCTTATCTGTAAGTGCTTCCTGTTGTGGTTTAATTTTTGTGACAGCCTGGAGCATTGTGCCATACTTGTAACTATTCTCTGACCCTGCTTCGAGGGTCAGAGCAGGGTCAGAGAATAGTTGCAAGTAGGCAACGAGGCGCCTCAGGAAGCACTTACAGGGTTAAAGCAGGTGCCCAAGTTGAAGTTAATTTCTTTGTAACCATTTTGTAAATGGTTACAAAGAAATTAGCTTCAACTTGGGAACCTGCTGTAACCCTGTAAGTGCTTCATGTAATTCAGTTTTTGAAAATCTGTACCGAACGCGATTTCGCGGATTTTTCTGCAATTTCGCGAGATTCGCGGACCGCGAAATTGCAGAAAATCTGCAAATTCCGCGAACGGAACGGATTTTACGCCCATGCTTAGTCTTGGGGTTGGAATAGTGAATTTGCCCCAGAGCCCACTGTACTGTGCCTGCCAAGAGTTTGTACTGATTTTGGGTTGGAGTAGTAAATATGCCACAGAGCACTCAATTAGAACATTACTTACAAAACGTGGAGTAACACATAAATGTTGAAAAGATTTCTTCAGTTTCGAAAATGTCTTCTACTCCAAAAGTTGACCTGGAAATGAAAGATTTCATTTTTTTTAAAACAAAATCTAAATTTTTTAATTAACCAAATTAGGATTCACGCTTGTTTAGGAATGATTTCTTTAAGATACTTACTTTGGACACAAGGTGGCACTGCATGTCTGTGACTAAAACACCAGTCCTTCACAGCACGTCCGATCACCTCAGTGTGTTGCTTTGGAATGCACACAAAATGGTGGAGAGTAAACTTTATACGTGTATTCATCATACAACCAATGTTTAAAGTAAAACATGTTCTGAAAATGTTTCACTTTTGTTTTTTAATACATGACTAAACCTTTTTTTTATATAATCATATTATGCATTTCAATTTCACTAGACTGTGCCTCTCATATATCGGCATCCACCATCTTGGACGTACATTTTTAAAAAGAATACTAAAACACGACTTCTTAAAGATAAATTCCAATTCTATTTGCAGAGCATCTAAATGTTTTACATATAACAGTTGAACAATATCTAAAAAATATATATACGAAGCACTGGTATGTGTGTAGTAGATGTTTCTGATCTAGTTATTTGCGTGGTGAAGGCATTTGCATTACAGACAATACTATTCTGGAATAACTGTCTGTGTGGTAAAAATTGTGATGTAAAGCCAAGCGTGGTAAAACCACGTAATGTAATGACATACATTCTTCGAATCAATCACTCCAGTGTATGCAGTGCCGTAGATCAGAGTTCACCTATATTGACATCATTGATAGTGTTAAATGGAGGGAAAGAGGGAGAGAGAGTAAAAAAGAAATAGAGAGAGAGGGAAATACTAGATTTGTATTCTTTAGATATTCAAACAAGGAGAAAAGAAAGACATTTTTCAAAGAAAGTACTATTGCCTCTGATTTCATCTCAGAAAGCATGACCATTGAAATACATGGATTTGAACACATAACCTGTTCTGGCCTGCTTTTTTAAGTTTGGCCACCAGATATTCGGGGTTGCCTGTGTGAAGGGCTTTGTGGGTGAGGCAGGCTGCTCTGAAGTTCTCCCGCAATTCTATTAATAGCCACTTGAGTTCTTTGAGTGCAGGAGATATGTGATCAAATTTCTTTTTTCCAGTGACCATTCTGGCAACCACGTTGAGAGTTGTTTTCAGAGGAGCAAGATGTGTTTTAGCTATTCCAGAGAGGACTGCGTTTCCATAGTCCAGTCTTAACAGCACCAATGCTTGGGTGGCTTGTTTAAGATCTTTGGGCGGAATGAAAGGTTTGATTATAGACATTCTATAGTTGGTTGCCCCGGGGAATTGTCCCCGGGCAACCAACAAGAATGTCTATATAGGTGTTTCAAAATGGCCCCCGCAACACCAGTATCGAGTGAACTTGCCCCTGTGTGGTTGCTGTTAACAGGTATGTGCAGCTTAGCGTAGCTATGCGAAGCGATAGCCGCGCTATATATATTTGTTAGAAAATGCAAATTATTAAAGATTTTTGCATCCTTAGGTGCATTCATTGAGGACACACACATGTGGAAAGCGACGGTAGAAAACAGAAAGCGCAGCACGGTCTGCGCGTTAAGCGCTCCGTGAGGGGGCGTAGGACTGAATGGCTGGAAACAAGATTCTCCGCGCATCTTCTAGATGAAGGTATGTGCTCGTAAGAAATATTTGGTCACGTTCCTATACGAATTCATGAATTACCAAAAAGGCTCTAATAAGGCCGTTTTTTGTTACCAGAGTCCGTTTTACAAATTGGATACAAAAGTGAGCACACAGCCGTGACTGAGATTGAACCCTTTACGAGAGAGGTAGGATACAGTTGTTACTCCTACCCCCAATAGGTTCCACAATGTATATCTAGAGCTATAATTGAGCCTTTATTCCTTCCCCCCCTTTTTGTAGGTGGTATTGTCCTCAATTCAAACAAATAGCACAACAGTGTACAGAATATTGTGACCCTGAAAACATCAAGTGAGGCCAGGATCCTAGATATTGACAGGTATTATTAGTGTAAATAGTTGGTGGTGTGACTTGAACATAAAAGAGGAATGCAGCAAAATAATAAAATTTTTTATTGTTTTTCTGCATGTTGATACAGACAAGTGACAGAGACCTGATGAAAGTCCAGAAACTGGTTCCCTTGGACTAGAAGCGCGTCGGCACATCCGAAGGAGCAATTTATAACACCAAGCGTTCAAACTGGCTGAGGCCAGTTGTTAAATTGTCTTCTAACAGAAGTTTTCCTCCTTCTTTTTGACTTTGTCTCTTTTCCTTTCTTTTTTCATGGATATAGATTAGCTCTATTGGTTAATGTTTTTCTAATTTATTCTCTTTGTTTGTATTTTGTATTATGTGGAGAATGTATGATAATTGTATATTTGAAATGTATATATCTTTTGTCTTGTAAATAGTGTTGTACAGATCCAATTGAAATATATTGAATGTATGTTTTTTCCTTTTCTGTATAAATCACAAAAATAATTGAAATATACGGGAGTAGACAGGTATGAATAAAATACCAGGTCAAACGTAAAATAATTTTTGTTTGTCCTATTGCTCTAAATAACTTGCTTCTTTTTGTAAATAAAAGGTGGGTGTAGGCAATTTGTGTTTTGTTATTTATAATATTATGCAACACAACTCCCCAGTGACTGTTTCGAAAGCCCTAGAACAATGGAAGACAGATCTTGATTTCGCTATCACAGATGCTCAATGTTTTTTTGCTGCAGTCAACAGGAATATCTATCCTCAAACTACCTTTTGCGATTGATGCATTTCAAAGTCCTTCATCACCCCCATCACACCCCTTTACAGCTGTTCATGATGGGGCGAATCACAGATTCATGTTGTGTATGCTGGAGAGCCCTGCAGGCTGATTTTCTACACCTTGCCTGGCAATGTCCTGAAATAACATCTTTCTGGGGGGAGATATGTGACAGCATTCAGGCGATCATGGACCAGGAACTATGATTCTCTCCTTTAGTGGGCTTGCTAGGATATGTAGAGGACACTCTATCTGCACACTGCTGGCTTGTGGCCATGCTGGTTCTTTTAGTCAAATGCAGAGCGGCCATGCACTTGGGGTAGACGCCCTGTTCCCACTATAGCAGCCTGGTTATGCGATGTTACTTATTGTCAAGAACAATTGTCAAATTATTGGGAAATGATACCCATCAGATTCAGATTTAAATATACCTGGGGTCCATTCGCTACTTGACTTCGACAGCAGAGTTCTGCCTCCTCCTCAGTGCCAACACCAAAAGCACCATAAATGATGTATTCTGATTTTGGACTGTCGCGATCATAACACACCAGCTTATATATTGTCATGACCGAGTGTCCCGTTGATATTGAGCCACACAATATGGCCTGTGAATGACACAATTGTTTTTAATGCCTTATGGAATATATAGTGTGTAATTGCTACAGATATATCTGATAACATATAGGATCTATTTTCACTGCATAGCCATGTGATGATGACCAATTGTATCTGTATCAGGGCCCCCCTTCTTTCTCCATCTAATCTTTTTTTTGTTCATATTTATTTCCCCTTTTCACTCCTAATCTCCTTTAGATTTTTTGTTGTGTTTAGGAACGCTGCATTGTTTACTTTGTTTGTACTCAAAATGTCGATTAACCTTTTTTTTTTTAAACTTTGAGTTGGTGGTAAAGTGCAAATGGTTTGCGGCTGCATTTCAGTCAAAAAAACATTTGTACATACCAATGCAATTCAGTATTTGTAAGGGATGCCCTAAACATGCCCTTTCCAAATACCAAATCGCAAAGCCCAAATTGTGATTTGGTAACAAGTTAGTGAATTGCAATTTGGGCATTTTGTACATTCCTAAATTAATTTTCTGGTCGCAAACGGGCCGATTCTGCGAATCGCCCAATTTGCTAACAGAAAAATGCTTCATAAATGTGATCCCTAAATAAGCATTTGGTTTAAGATTTTCCTCCAAATTACTCTTGGCATTTAGTGGCAGTTTCTTAGCGCAAAATACACCCTTGCATCCAAAATGGACACGAGGATGCCATTTGTGCTAAGAAACTAGTGCTAAATGCCATAGAACAGGGGGGTCACAATCTTTTCTATAATAAGAGCTACTTATGTTCAATGAAAATCTGAAATCATATTAAGCTACTAGTATTATGAATGTGCCAATAATGACCACATCAGATAAGATTACAATAGTGGCCACCCCATGCAAAATTACCAGCAGTGCTCATCTAAGTGCATCAAGCATGATTGCAAACAGTAAAGTGAAGAAGGATGTATCAATTTGCAATGCCACCTTTACAGGGTTAATACATATCAGCTATATTTGAAATGCCCTTCATACAAAGGTATTAATATTAGTTATACCTTTCCCCAGCGCATCATTATTTATCACTCAAATATCACCTTAGCATTTTTTGAGTTAATCCAAAGAATTTCCTTCAAACATCAGCTTATTCATTTTGAAAATACACACATTTTCATCTTGAATATTTACTTTTTGGTACACATATGTTAATTCAACCAAGCTAAAGCTTCTAGTTTCTGGGCTGCACACAGGAGAGCTACTTACAGAAAGCTAGAGAGCTACCAGTAGCTCATGAGATACTCGTTGGAGAAGCCTGTCCTGCAATAGAACATAAACAGTAGCATGAGTAGTCACTCATGTTCGGTAAATGTGCTCTTATAGTTGGATTTTTTCCCTTCTTAATTATACGAGCGGAAGTAATGGCATAATTATCAGCAATTCCACATCAAAGAGTAACGTGGAATTACCGAAATTACTAGGATTACTCCACTGAATTAAAATTTCACCCAGGCCTAATTTACACTGGATTGCTTTTAATGGAATGCAATCTTTATTGGAACAACCTCAAAAGCGAAACCTTTTGTTTTCAATATCTGAAGCTACGTCAAAATCTCCAAAACAATTTTCATCAAATATATTCCCTATCTTTAAATTAACTTATTTTTCTCTTATCATTTTCTTTGCAGCAATGGGCTGCACCTTGTATAATTGTCCTCACACTTTCAATTACCGAAGTTCAGTTAGATCTGGCTTAACTGCACAGTTATCTTCAAGGCCTATTGTTTTCAATGCAAAAAGAGTGGACTTGGGGTCAACCATTTTCAGCTATTGGATTGACTTTGCCAATCACTTTTTGGATCAACCCAGAGAAGTGTACATCTCCCATAGTATGCTATTGGGTGTTTGGTGTATCACATGCCTCCTAGGAAGTGTTCTATTACAATGCACGAGGGCTTATTTTACATCTGAAAAGTATTCTTAGACATCACACTTATTGCCACATCCAATTCTCCATCCTGTACACCGATTCTTTACAAACATCAATAATTCTTCTTTTTACTGATGCAGGCATTTTTTAATGCATTGTCAGGACCTGATTCCTTCATAACTACCTCACTAGCTTTCCTTCTTTGCACATTGTCATAGCCTGACCCCAAGATGGCCATCCTGAAGTCTTGCGAAATCCACCCTTTATTATTTTGTTGCTTTGATGCATACAACTGCTTCTTTACATCACTGGGCACTGACCATTTCTTTATTTTGAGCTTCAGGATTGGAGTGGTTGGTTTTATATTTTAGTGTTTAAGCTCTCATGCCTTCATTGTCACAGAGCTGACTATTTTTTCTTTTCAACCATTCGCTCATGCAGCTGCTGCTTCAGAGTTCCCTCTGTGTGTGCAGGTTTCAGCCACTGGGGCTGCCAATTAGTGTCTTACTCCCCTCCAACTCTCCTTTCTTGTTCCACTGCCAACATATGGGGCTACATATAGAATAAGTGACTAACTTGATGTGCATGACTCACTGACTTGGCAACCAGGTTTACTTCAGCCGCTGTCCCATGTAGCTGGGAATTCGTCTTGGCCAGTCATAATTTATTATAAAAAGAAGAGGGAGTTAAAAGGGGTATCTTAGAGGATCTCATCCTCCTAGTTGCTTATATCTCAAGAAAAAAAGACTATGCGTGGTATGTGCTAACCTTCTGCGCGTGGGAAAAAGTGCAAGGCTTTTTTGTATAACCTTCACCCATTGGAGATGCTCGTTGGTGGCAAGCTTCATCATAGGGTTCCTCCTCTTCTGCTACGGAATGGGGCATAATACTGCCTGTGAATTATGCGGGAGCACTGAATGGTATGCTCTAGATTGTGATGGAATATGAGTAGTAGCGATTTTTGGGTGCAAATTTAAAACAGTACTACTGTACCGCCTGCAGTGCCGCGTGCACTCGTACAGCTAAGTAATTGGTCTTTCTTCTTTTACATTTTTTTTGTAGTGTTGAGATTTGTATAGTACTGTATTACCAATGGTATTTGTGACACCTTGGGTGATGCTGTGTCATGAGCTAAGAGAAGCATGTTGTTACCTTGTTTATTATAGAAACATCCCATTTGTAGATCAAATTGTCCTGTGTCCCAGGAATCGAGTGCAGTCTTTCTTTCATCATCTTCACATACCCTAAGCCAGTACTTGCTTGCCCATTGGGGGGTCACCTGAGGTTGCTGTTGCAAATGGGGAGGGGGGCCTGCTGTCCCATGCAGCATTCACAACTTTTCACATTTGTCGATTCCTGTCCCATTAACTTTGCAGTTTCTTACGAACTGTTGCTTTGCACTGTTTTGCATTGTCGACTGTTCACAGCAAAAAATTCAACATTTGCACTGAACACGGTCTCTTTGTGCATGGACAAACTACAAAAGGGTCTTGTTTTACAGTATGATTTTGATGGCACATGGCTATGTTGGTGCAGAGTTTGCACCTACTTCACAGTGGTGATTACTTTTTGCTAACTTTACATTTGTTTTTATTTCGACAACACATCACAAAAGACGATTTTCCAATTTCCTATTGACATTATATTCCCGCAAAAGAAATGACAGTGCAAGCAGTTGCGGCTGCTGTCCGCGAAAAGTGATGGGAAGCGCGGGGGGCAATAGCAAAATATATATATATATAACTTACCTGCCACCCGCCGCCTCAGTGTTCTTCTGCTCCTATTCTGGTGCACAGGTCCCTGACTCCCCGGTGCCAATCCAGACGCTGCTTTCATACTGGTAATACTATTACCCAGCATAAGAGCAGCACCAGGATTGGTCTGAACGGGCTGGTTTTGTGCTCCCACAGTGACTGAGAGCCATACCTCGTGTTCTCCATCCAGCTGTGCAACATAGCTCAGGTTGGAGTCTGGGGAAATCTACTTACGTATGTCGGTTTGGCCATCCTAAGACCAGCCGCGGCCGGTAGTGGGAGTACCGGCCGGGCAGTGATGTGGGGAGGGGGAGGGGCAGGGTGGGGGGTAGTAATGTATGGATTACGGACTTTAAAAGGTAAGTAAACATAAAAAATAAAAAAAAGAATTTCGTTGCACACAATTAGTTTTATTTATTTTTATGTTTACTTACCTTTTAAAGTCCATAATCCATACATTACTACCCCCCCACCCTGCCCCTCCCCCTCCCCACGTCACCTCCCGGCCGGTACTCCCACTACTGGCCGCGGCTGCCTAAGACAACCGGTCAAACAACATGCGCACTTGCATTGCCCACCACTCCTCCTCCATGTGCTTGCCTCTATCATCAGGATGGCCCTGCTCCCAAGACTCGGCACCATAATAAAAAATAAAATTATAATAACATTGTTTTATTGTCATTTTATTTGTCATTTTTCATCTGCTGGCTCCAGCAGTGGGGTGACGCTCCTCCGACATAAGGGGGGGAGCCGCCGCTGACAAGCACTCAAGAATTTTGCACTGCGGTTTCTTTTCTGAGCCAGCAGTTTTTTTGCATTTAGATTTCAGAGTTGACATTTATAAATCCGGTTGCAAATACAAAGTCGATTGCGTATTGTACTGGGCATAATGTTTGAAATTGTCACGCTTTATTATTACTTTTTTATCCGAACAAATAATGCCTTGCTGTAGAGATCTACTTTACTTATTGATCAAATAAAAAATGCTCGCTTCCCTTCCCTCTTTCCAAGAAATCAATGGAAAAGCACCATCAGCAGAGTCAGATTCCTTGGTATCGCTAATGAAAATAAATTAGAGCACTTTGAAAGCATGTAAATGTAAAATTCAATTACCGAGAAGTGTAAAAGTGACATTAACTGCTGCAAATCACCCATTCCCCTTAGATATAATCTTAAAAGCATGGCTTGAGCATGCTTAAATCAAAACCAGATTTGATGCCCTAGAGACCAACTTATTACACTCACATATTTTTTACAGATTTCAGGGTAGAGGGATATGTATGCTCTTGGAGCACCAGGCATCTTGACATACTGAAAAGCGAGGCGCCGAGTTATGTCATAAAAATGCTAGCTGGAGTGCTGGAACAAGAACAACTAAGTATATTCCTGAAATATACTACATTTGAGAGAGTATTTTTTTGTTATTTTAAATATATACTCACTTAAGGATACCCTTAGGGCCTCGACTCACAACCAGGCTCGTCATTTACAAAATATTAGGCACCGTGTTTCCTTTTAAAGCGCATACTATGGATTTAATCAGTACAATACAGTATTGTAAAACGCAGAGCCTACCAAGTCACGAAGTTAAGTCGGTGTTGTAACAAGACTCTCCTGTAAACAAGAACAATGGTTGTATCGTAGTTCGTATGGAAAGACCGGCGCGCCCGGGGTCCAAAGGGCCCCCCACAGCCATTAAAACGACCTTCCAAGCGAGAAAACCCAACAAGAGTACAGTTCTTGGAATCAGTGACATCATGCGCTGATGGCATTTATGGTACTTACATCTGCAAAGGCTTTTCTACTATTTGTAGTGTTCGCATATGTTTTTCATCAGCATAGTTAAATATTCTCTATCCCTAGCCCTGATTACTAAACTTATGGTATGTGAGGAAGATGCCACCTGAGAAGAACCAATAATAACGAAAAAAGTTAGATCACCATTTGTTTGAACTCTCGTTTTGGCATATGAAATTGTTTCTCTACAAATGAGGGATATCTAAAAGATGAAGGAACCACCAGGTCCTGTTTAACACAGAAAACAAAGCATTTGGAGCAAAATTCAGACAAGGATGAAGCACTGTTTTGTCCAGAAAAAAATGTCAGGCCCAATTATGGTCAAGGAAGCCACCCCTCTATCCAAACTACCTGGCTGAAGTCACCACTTGGATGACGAATAGCTGTCTAAAATTGAATGTGAACAAAACTGAAATTCTGCTATTTGGAAAGGACTCATTTGATTTGGATGTCCGCCTGGTAGCCGGCATCCCTGGGTGAACTTCTGAAACCCAAACAGAAAGTGAAGAATTTAGGAGTCTGGTTTGATTCGAAACTCTCCTACGAAGACCAAATTAATAAAATTGCGGAAAAGTGCTTCGACACTCTTAAAACCCGAAGGACATTTTTAGACCTTATCCCTATCAAATCCCACAAGACTATTGTACGTGATCTCATTACTTACAGTCAAAATTATAATTCCCTTTGAGGTCACTCGTCTTTCAAATCCCCTACATGCATCCAGTCTCTGAATCCTTACAAATTAACATGATTTTATGATAAATGTGATCGTCTTATTTGTTGCCTCTCACTTTATTTGTATTTTTATAGATTCTATGGATATGTTTTTATATTAACTTTTATTGTTTTATTTCAATAGACACATTGCAAAAGTAATAATATTTTCTTTGGAGATATAAATATTTCAGAATTCTGTTGAGTTCTAGCCTCTTTCAAGACTGGGTGAATGTATATGAATAGATTAGACGTGTGTAGGGTAATTTGAAAGACGAGTGACCTCAAAGTGAATTATAATTTTGACTGCCAAGTCCAATACTGAGCCCTGTCCCTTTGGCATGTGGGGCTCCACTCTTTGCATTTGACCTGCTTTCATTACCTCCTAACTTGACCATGGAATTATCCTGTATCTCAAAGCCACAAAGGGGAGCCTCATATCTCTACAGCGAGTTCAAAATGCTGCAGTGAGACTTGTACTAATTCTCCCCAAAAGATCCTCAGCATCAGGCAGTCTCAATCAGATACACTGGATCCCACTGTCCAAAAGAATTAGGTATACAACCTTGTGTTTCTGCCTCCGCATACTTAACCAGCAAGGCCCTAGCTACCTGCAGCCTGTGATACGAGCATACATCCCAGGTCGGGATCTCAGATCATCTGAGGCTAAGCTTGCTAGAGTTCCTAAAACCTGAAACGGCAGAATGGGATTTCGTGCCTTCACCTTCTTGGCTTCGAGAATGTTAAAACTCTCTCCATAATGCTCTGACAGCATTTCCTTTGGAGAAAGATTTCAGAAGCAAATTGAAAACGTGGCTGTTCCACAATCTGCTCTAAACACCCTAAGTTGCACTCTTCCCAGTTCTCTCCTCTGCTAAATCTAGGTCCTAGCGCAGGGACTCACCACTGTGGTGTAACCAGGCACTTTACAAATTGCAATATTATTATTATTATTATTATTACTATGAGAGGAGGTACTCACCCCTGGGAAAAAAACTTTGGCAGATAGTTTCTTTATGTACACTTCTACAAAGGGATTAATAAGGGCATGCAGTAAGGTGAATAAATACTGAAACAGATCACATATAGGCAAGTGGCAATGACTAATAGCACAAAAATGTGCTTACAATTGCAAAGAAAGCAAGCCAATAGGAATTAAGTACCTCCTAATGGTTAGAAATATACTCAAAATTCCAAAGTGCCACCATTAAAGGCAGTATAGAGAAAATGAAAAAAGCATATTTGAAACTGACCAGGAGAAAGAGTAAAATTTGGAGGGGGCAAAACTAGAATGCTGTTGGACACAAGTGGTCAATGTGGAGTCATGCATTTGACCCTGGTAGCCAATAACTAAATTCTTGAAAACTCACTGAAGGTGAACCACTCAAACTATATATTGATAAGACAGGATGGTTGAAAGAATTTTCTCACTAGAGATTGAATTCTAATTACATCAGGACATTCCTGGAAAGTCCAGAGAGGTTCTGTGAGTTGAGGCAACCACATCATCAGGGGCCACCTTGGCACCACCAGAATCTCTTTCCGCTCATCCCATGTCACCCTTTGAGGAAACAAATAAACCAAAATAATCAGAATACAAATAGAAATGATTCCTCTTAGTCAGGGGAATGACAGACTATCCAGCACTAGACGAATTCAGTATCATAGCATAATCGTCACTAAAGAAATTGTCCAGAGAAAAATTAATAAACCAACAGATAATTTGAATAAAAACCTTGATTGATGGAGACTAAGCCGAATGAGCACAGTAAGGTATAACTGAAGTGTTATACTTTACTAGTCCCATTTCATGAAAATTCTTTGTGATGTATAGAAAGCGTACCCCTGTCTGCACAAACGCCTATTTTCCGTGTCAGTCACAGGAACTTTACAGACACCCTATGCTTTGGTGATTCAATCATACATTCATGCCCTTCTCATTTGTAAAGCTCAATACTGTACAACACTGCTGATGGTTCCATCCAATTTGAGGACCTAATGGTTTCTTCTGCCCACCAATGACACCCCCACCTTGTACTGTTAGCATCTGTCTCTATCACTATCAGGCACATGCATCAAATGATTTTTGCGATCGCAAACGGTGCGAATCGCAAAAATCGTCCGTTTGTGATCGCAAAATCCTCTTTTGGAATGCATGAAGAGTCAAGGCCCTCGCAATTTAAGAATTCGCAAATATTTGCGAATTCTCAAATTGCGATTGCATTTAAGGAATCGCATTTTGCGATTCCTTAAATGCAATGCATTACACTTTAAAAAATTGCGAATTCGCAATTAGGGGGAGCAAATTACCATGAGGTTGAACCTCATGGTAATTTGCGAAAACTTTGAAAAATGCACTTTTGTGCATTTTTCAAAGTTTCATGTTGTGCACACACATGCCCTTAGGGCATGTGTGTGCACAATATATGTGCACAGATTGATTTCAGGGGTGCAACAGGGTGTCCTTTGGACACCCCTGCACCCTTGAAATTGCATTCTCAATTTGCGACTCGCAAATTGCTAATCGCAAATTGAGAATGTCTTCCCATTCATTCCTATGGGCCTCCAGGCCCATAGGAATGAATGGGAAGGTATTCCTTAATTGCGACTCGCAATTGGCGACTCGCAATTAAGGAATATTAAGAAATCGCAATTTATTTAGCGATTTCTTGATGCATTGCATTTTGCAATTCCTTAATTGCGATTCCTTATTTTCCGCAATTAAGGAATCGCAAAATGCAATATTGATGCATGTGCCTGTATGCATCTCTGAGGGACCATAAATGATCTGGAAGAAACCATTATAGTTGTGCTGAGTGCCCTTGGATCCTGGTACCAAAGTTCCATATTGCTTACAGTTTGTTTCCCAGTAAGTGAGTATATGGTGAGTATGGAGAACCTCTGCTGTTGATGCATCATGTGACATTGAACGTTAGTAATTTTAGGTTGAATCTTTGCCCTCCATAGAAGAGTCGTGATTAAACCCAATGTTGCAGGGATTCTGCACATACAAAGAACTATGTGCAGGAAAATGGGACCTTGGTGTATTGGGGTAAGCCTTCCCACCACCTTAGTGCCCACCAACCCAGGACCGACTAGCTATTGTGTCTCACTCGCTCTCCTACTCACAAATGGAGAAACCAATGATTAGACACCTCAGGACACAACACTCTCATATCTCTCAGGAAACAAGACACCCCTTTTCGCTTACACTCTTGTACTTGTCCATAATAAGATCTGACAGAGACACGAAAATAGTTTAAAATATTTATTTTAACTAACGTGCTCTAACAGTGCTCCGTCCAGCATCCTCTTGTGTTTGCTCTGTTCGTCCTAAGTTGGCAGAGTATGCCCAGACGAGGTTCCCTTGCTCACTTTACCACTGGATTCAAGCTAGCCTGGCTGATGAAGGGTGTTACCCAAAACCGGTCCCAGGATGCTTGTTTCTGGCTCAGGGAAGACCTGGCTTAGCAGTTCAGGCTGGACTGTTCCCATGAGGCACAGTGTCAAGACTGATTTGCATACAGCAGGGTCTGAACTGAGGTGGTGACGTGAGATAAAGAATGATGATGGATTTAACCCAGATCTCTGACTTGAGGTGAATGTTTCAGTGCTCCGTCCATCATCCTCTTGTGTTTGCGAGGAACGACCTGGCCCATCAGGTTTGGGTCGCCAGACAGCACCAACAGCAGCTACAGCAGAATCCTCTGCGACCACTCCCACCTCAGCTGAAAACACCCAGCTGACCCCTACCATGATGGACACAGCAGCCTGAGCCACCGCCAATAGCACAGCAACACTGGGCACTCTGGAGTTGGTGGACAACAACACCGATGGGAACGAAGAAGGAGGCTCAGTGTTGACTGAACCAGCACCAACTGGTCCTGCTTAGGTGGGTAGTGGTGGTGGGAGGGCTGTGGGGACCTGCACCATCATGCATCTGGTGCTGCTGAGGAAAATCACCCAGACCTCTCATGGGTGATCCACACCTACCAGGCGTACCAGGGAGAGATGGACCAGGTCATTGGGATCCTCTGCAACATGAGCAGCTGCAGTCAGTGCCAAACCAATGGACAATCTAACTGGGGAGCTGAGGTGCATTGGTAACAACCCTCCACTGCCCCTCCCCTCTGCCTTTCCCACCTCCCGGCTGAGTTTCCCTACCCCTTCCCTATTTAATGGCGGTCGCTGTGCGTCTGCACCCATCCCCTACCTGACCGTGACTAGCGCCAGAGACCCTGGATCTCCTACCACCTACCGCTATGACTCAGCTGCCCTCCTCACTCTCAACCCAGGACAAACAACAACTGCCAGCTGTCTACGCCGAACACCACCCACGGCCAATTCTCCTGCTGCCACTGCCATTGAACCTTCACCACCCTCAGCACCACCATGGCCACCCTCTCGCCAGATGTCGCCTTCTTCACAGAAACCTGGACCAACACCTCCTCCCCCCTGACATCGCCAATGCCAACCCTGACTGATATAAGACCCAGAGGAAGGACCGCCCAGGAGGAAGACTCACCATCACACACAAGAGCTCCCTCCGACTCTCCAAGTCCATCATGAGTGACTCCTTCTCCACCACCAAACACCTCCACTTCCAGGCCCAGACCCGCCCTAGAACCGCATTTTGTGGCACCCTCACCTACAAACCCCCCAGACCTCGCACTTCTTTCACCACTACCATCATTGACATTGGACTGAAACAGCTTGTCACCATGTCTACGCACCAGGCAGGACACACCCATGACCCCATCTTCGCAGGTGGGAACAACAGCCGCTTCAGCCACACCATGCAACACCCATGGACAGACCACTACTGCGTACACTTCCTCGTCAACAAACAGACTCTGCCCAAACCTGCACCCCGCCCTCCATGAAGAACATGGAGCAAAGTCACTGAGGAGCAGCTCAACTCCACCCTCAACCGTGATGCCCCCACCACCTCGACCAACGCCAACCTCACAGCCAAAGAACTCCACAGATGGATCTCCAACTGCGCAGATGAGGTCGCACCACTACGTAACCCTGACAGTCAGCACCCCAGGAAGGCCACCTGGTTCACCACCGACCTCCAAGAATCCAAACAAACTTGCAGACGTCTCAAGAAGCACCGGAGAAACAGCTAAATGTGGGAAGATCGCACCACCTACAAGAATGCCATGACGGAATACCACCAACACATCAAATCCACCAAAAGGGCCTGCATACAGATCAAGATCCTCGCCAACTCCAGCAACTCCAAGGAACTCTTCAGCATCATCCAGGAATTCACCAAGCCCCCAGCGAAACCATCAACATCACCCCATCCCAGGACCTCTGCAACAAGCGCTAGCCTCCTTCTTCCATTTGAAAATCAATTGCCTCTATGACAACTTCCGCGACCAGACACCTGACTCCGAAACCACTTTCTACTCCAGCAATGCCAGCCAGCCCACTATCTCCTCGTGGACCTCAGTCACCACCGAAGACACCACTTTGCCCATTAAAGGCATCGACTAGGGAGCCCCCATGGATCCCTGTCCCCGCACATCTTCCACAGAGCCGCCACCAATATCGCTCCAGAACTATGGTGCACCATCAACGCCACCTTTGATACCGGCATCTTTCCCGACGACTGGTAAAGCGCAGAAGTCAGACCCCTGCTCAAGAAGCCCTCAGCAGATCCCACGGACCTCAAGAACTACCCACCCATCTCCCTCCTCCCCCTCGCAGCTAAAGGCACCAAGAAGACCATCAACGGCCAACTAACAAAATTAATCAAAGAAAACTCCATCCTAAACCCCTCCCAATCCGAATTCTGCAGCAACCACAGCACCGAGACCGCTCAACTCACTGTCACAGACAAAAAAACGCACCCTCATCGACCAAGGACACACTGCGGCCCTGAACCTAGTCGACCTCTCTGCAGCATTTGACACCCTCTCCACAGCACACTCACCACCAAACTCCATGACGCTGGCATACAGGGTACCCCCTCGACTGGATCTGCTTCTTCCTCACCGGCAGAACCCAAAGAATCAGACTGCCACCCTTCCTCTCCGAACCTATAGAAATCAACTGTGGTGTACCCCAAGGATCGTCGCTCAGCCCCACGTTCTTCAACATATACATGGCCCCCTTTGCCGCCATTGCCAGACAGCACAGACTCAGCATAGTATCCTACGCCGACCACACCCAGCTCATCCTCTCCCTCACCAAGGACCCAGTCACCACCAGACTCAACTTCCAGGAAGAAATGAAGGACGTCACATCCTGGGTGAGCAGCAGCTGCCTGAAGCTCAACTCGAAGAAGACAGAGGCCCTCCTCCTTGGACCCCCCCCCTCTGCATGGTACAACACCTGGTGGCCCACCGTCCTTGCCCCACCCACCCCCGGGGACCACACCTGAAACCTCTGCACCGTACTCGACTCCTCCCTCTCCATGACCCAACAGGTCAACGCCGTCACCTCCAGCTGCTTCAATACCCTCCACATTCTCTGAAAGACCTTCAAATGGATCCTCCGAATCAAGGCCACTACACTGAAATTAACAAGTCTCTGCTCCACAAACTCCAGACCATACAGAACACCACAGCCAGACTCGTCATCCGCATCCCTCGACAAAAAAACATCATCCAACACTTGCGGAGCCTCCACTGGATCCCAGTTGAAAAGAGAGTAACTTTCAACGCCTACTAATGCCTCGACAACACTGGACCCCAATACTTCAATGAGAGAATCTCCAACCATGTACCCAAGAGAAAGCTCCGATCTGCTGGCCTCGCCGAACCCTGCGCATCTGCAAAGCCAGAACATGGGAACAAGCCTTCTCCTACATCAAACCCCCCTCCCTAAACATCTTCAGGAAGACACTCAAGACCTGGCTCTTTGATTGAATGGAGCTGCTTATCCCCCCCTCCCCCAGCACCTTGGGTGAGTAGCAAGGTGCACAGACAGAATATTAAGTTTTTAATATCGATCTACAAAAATATCTAGTTGCAAATATCGTGATACAAGAATAGCCGCAGCAAGAATATCGTGGTCCAGAATATAGACTTTAAGGTAAGAAATAATGTTTTTTAAAATATTGAAGTCAGTAATATTGTTTGCAAAAATATTGTTGTTTAAAATATCGAGTTTTATATATGTGTTATGTATTTTAGTAAGTTTTTTAAAAGTATGTGATCTAATTTTTTTTAAAGTATTGCTTTTATTTTGAAATATATGTGGTACATTTTTAGAAGTCATTAATTTTATGTTAATGAAATTTTGTGTTTTTTAGGTCTGTAGCGGGTGGGGTGTTTATAGGGGAAAGGGCATGAAGTAATTTAATTGTAATAAATTAATTAATATTTTTATTTATTAGTATTTATTTAATTTAGATTTTATAGTGTGTATTGTAGTAATTCATTAATTATTCATCAATTATTAATTGGTTGTTAATTGTAATTCATTAATGAATTGATAATTATGTTAATTGTGTTATTTTTGTATGAGTGGGTTGTGGGTTTATAGGGGAGTAGGGTGGGAAGTAATTTAATTTTAATAAATGAATTAATATTTTTTATTTATTATTATTTATTTATTTAGATTTAATAGTGTTAATTGTGGTAAGTATTGTTTTATTAATTAATTATTAATTGGTTGTTTAGTTTTAATAATTTATTAAATGATAATTATATTAATTGTCTTATTTGTTTTAGGGGCAGTTTGAGGGTTAATAGGGGAAGAGGCTGGAAAATACATTAATTATAACAAATTAATTATTATTTTTTATTTATTAGTATTTATTTAATTTATATTTTATAGTGTTAATTGCGAGCATTTGTTTATTGTTAATTAATTATTAATTGGTTGATAATAATTATTAATTAATTGGTAAGTATGTTAATTGTGTACATTTTGTAGGAGCGGGTTGTGGGTTTAAAGGGGAAATGGGTGTGAAGTAATTTATTTTAAAATAATTAATACTTGCTAAATAATGGTAATTATATAATTAAAAAATAACTCTGAAATTTCTGTAATTAATTTGAGATGTGAGTTGTGGGGTTTATAGTGGTAAAGGGGGGAAGTAAACTATTTTCAATTAATTAATACGTTGTTGTTAATTAATAATAATTTAATAATGTAAAATTAGTTATGGAAATTGTGTAATTATTTTTATGTGTGTGTTGTGGTGTTTGTTCAGGTAGAGGGTGGAAAGTATTTTAAGTTTTATTAATTAATAATTATTTGCTCATTATTATTCATTTACTAATACATTGATACATTTTTATGGTAATTGTTTACTTTTATTTTGTGTCTGGATATTGGTTTTATAGGGGTAATGTTTGCTGAGTAAAGTAATTTTTATATGTTTTAGTTAGATTTTTTATTAATAATATTTGTTTATGTGATAATTAATCATATTAATTATGGAGGTACCGTTTTTTAAAATTTAGATCCGTGATGTTAAATGTGTGGTGTTATAGCGTAGGAAATAAAAAATATTGATTTTGTGTAATTATTAATGTTTCTGAATATAATGAATTTATATTAAATATAGTTATTTGTTTGTAAAATCTTTTTTAAATGTTTATACAATAATGTTTGTAGGTAATTTTTAGATTTTTTAACATTATAATATGTTTCTATCTTTTGTAATTTTTAATATGTGCATATAATGTTATATTGTGTTATTAACAATTTTTGTATTGTAGTTGATATTTTGTTTCTTTTTTATTTTGAATTGACTTTATTGGGAATATTAATTGTAACCCTCTGCTATCCAACACTTTCACTACTGCTGCACTCATTGGAGTGGGAATAGTAATTTTTACCCCTCCGCTATCCAACACTTTCCCTACTGTTGCACTCACTGGAGTGAGAATAGTAATTTTTACCCCTCCCCTATCCAACACTTTCCCTACTGTTGCACTCACTGGAGTGGGAATAGTAATTTTTACCCCTCCGCTATCCAACACTTTCCCTACTGTTGCACTCAATGGAGTGTAAAATGTAAGTTTAAAAATGAATAAATATTTGAATAATTAAATTTATAATATAATGTTTTATTATTAGATTTTATGTTATAGGTGTATGTATATATATATATATATATATATATATATATATATATATATATATATATATATATATATATATATATATATATATATATATATATATATATATTACCTACTGGCGGTCGCCAGTAGGTATATATAGTTAGGATCGATTTCCATAGGGAAATCGCAACATTCTATTTGGAATAACTTTGGCGCCGGTTGAGCAATCAGGCTGAATTTTTCAGCAACTTTGCCTCGCGGCTCTCCGCTCCTTCCCTGAAAGTTTGGGGGGGATTCGTCAAGCGGGGGGCTGAGATAAAAGGGGGGTCCCAAAACGTGTTTTCCCCATGTTAATTTCCATAGGGCGGTCTGTCGCAGTTTTAGCTCGAACGACTGAATGGATGTTCACCAAACTTGGCAAAATTGTAGGTACTGGTTGCCCGATGTGCCTTTGCTATGTCTCAAGATATGTGCTCCAGTGGATTTTGAGTAATTTAGGTTTAAAAAAATGTATATATCTGTAAGCGCGCCCCGGTACGCGTACCGGGGAGCGATCCGGGCGCGCCATGCGACTTGCGCACGGCAAGCTGATTGGTTCTCGGGTGTCTGTAAACATTCGAAACAGTCAGCAGCGGCCGCCATCTTGTGTCTCGGTAGGATTGAGATACAAGAGGTGGCAAAAATCAAAGGGGGAAATGAGCAAAAGGGGGCAGGGTACACCCCCCTGACCCCTTAGGTTTGATGTGGGGGCCATAAAAGGGTCCAGTGGGACAAAACATTTTTTTTTCTTTTTCGCGGGGGGAGCGCCCGGTACGCGCACCGGGGAGCGTACCAGGGAGCGTACTTAGGTGAAAAATAGTGAAAATAATAGTGTAAAATAATCATTTTGAGTGATTACAGGTAGGGTAGCTCTGAAAAGAGCTTTTGGGTTCTGTGGCTGTTTTAGGTACCTACAAGTGTGTCCCACACACACCCACATGCACACAACCCCACACCCACACACCCACACACTCCCCACACACACGTCACACATGCACACTTCCACCCACAGTCAAACACCCCACACCCCCACATCGACACCTTACACATCCACAGCCATACCCACATCCCACACACCGACACTCAAACACACACCTCACCCCCCTTCCACCACACACACACACACATGCACATACACACAAATATCTCACAGACACACCCCACACATCCCACACACACATCTCCCCCCCAACACACACAGAGACAACTCACAGACACATCCACACATATACATACATACACATCCTAAACACATACCTCCCACACCCACACACACCCCACACACACCTCACACACCCACACTCCCACCTACACTCAAACACCCCACACACCCACACCCACACACACACCTTACATACCAATATCCCCACCCACATCCATATACCCCACACACCTATACACCTCATCCCCCTAGACACACAGACACACACATACACACCTCACAGACACCCCCCGCACATCCCCCACACACACCTCCCCCACGTCTACACATGGGGAAAACTAAGTGAAACACTAAAATAATAATTTAAAGTGCTTAGAGGTAGGGTATCTCTGAATAGAGTTGTTGTGTTGTTTGGGTGTTTTAAGTACCAACATGTAGGTACCAATGCTGAGTCTTAAAGTCAATGTACACCGTCTCCTCTGTAGATAATTTGCATGTTGTTACAGAAGTTATTGTGGTATATGGAATCCATACCACAGTCTGTCAGGAAAGCAGAAACAGATCCTTTAAGTACTCCCTGAGAAGGCATACGGGATCATGGGTAGTCTACCCTGCTCCCTTATGATGTTTTAAAATTGCACAGTATATTGTAAGTTTCACTTTATACTATAATATAAACATAATTATTTTGGTAGTACTTCATGAATTAGATATAAAAATGAATAATGACGCAAACAATTTTTAATTATTAAATAAAAATGTATTGGTCAGAATTTTCATAGTTCAATAAAACTTCCAGCATTACATCATCTGGAATCTCCTCAAACATGAATGTTTCTATGTCTTGTAAACATTCAATAAATTGTTCATCCAAAGACTGATCCATAAAATCTTCATCCAAAAAATCTTCATTTAGAATCTCCTCAGATGTAATCTCAAAGGAAATATTGATATTTTCTTGCTCCCTTCCATTTTTTTGCTGTAAATTGCATAAAAAATAACTATATCAGTAGATTTAGGGCAGTGTTGTGTTTAAGTTCAGACAGGTAGTTCTGTTTTTTTAACAGTTAAGTTAACTTTGGGTAGTGTATGGTAACAGGCAGGAAGTAGAAATAAAAAAAAGTGCCTGTGAAGAAGCGTAAGTAAATTCATATTTATAGCAGAGAAGCCTAAGTCAATCAATAAATATAACAGAGGAGCCTATCTCTATCTACAACTATAGCAGAGGGACAGTAAATAATTATCAAAAAACGTTTTTACAAATTAACTTAAAGTGCCCCTTACAAATTATCAACTTACTTTAGAGAGAGGTGGAGAACAAAAAATGCGAAAATCCTTTCAAGATGTACCTCAGGTAGTTGTAGTCAAAATGGCCGTGTTTCCCTCTCATTTTTCATTTATATTCATATACATAACCAATCAAATGTCAGGAAAAAAAAATAGAAAATGAAAGTAACATTTTAATTGGTTGTCAATTCTAACACTTCAGATGTGTTTTTGTTATGTAATTTACCTCAGGATATTTAGACAGGGCTACAGGCCAAATGGCTGAATGGAATTCCACCAAATTTGGGAAAATGGTAGGGACTGGTATGTAGTATTGCCTATTCTATATTTGGTGAACTTTTCTACAGAGGTTTTTATGTAAATTTACTTAAAAAATTTTTTGGGAGCGCTCACCGGTGTGCGCCCCGGTACGCGTACCGGCAGCGCTATGGGAGTCCTCCATTTTGTGTTTCGGTAGATTTCCGACAGAAAATGGAGGACAAACAACATTGGGAATGGGTATAAGGGGGCATCGTAGGCACTGCTTGACCCTCTAGGTTTTCTGAGGGGGTCTTAGGAGGCCGAAATAGGCAAACAAGAAAAAAAAGGTTTTTATTTTTCGCGGGGGGAGTGCCCGGTACGCGCACCGGGAAGCGTACCGGGGAGCGTACTATAGTGAAAAATTGTGAAAAAAGTTAGAAAAAGATAATCATTTGGAGTGATCAGAGATAGGGTAGCCCTGAAAAGGGCTTTTGGGTTCTGTGGCTAATTTAGGTACCTACAAGTAGGTACCAATGCACAGTCTTAAATTCTGGAGGAACATTCTATTCCCTTCATCTGAGAAGTGCACACCATCTTCTCTGTAAATATCTTGCATGTTGTAACGCAAGTTGTTGTTGTATATTGAACCCATTCCTTAGTCTCTCATGTAAGCAGAAACAGATTTATTCACATGTTTCCGTGCTTTCTCAAATTGTGGACAAAATTGGTTGGACCACTTTCATTTCTGCCTTTGGCATATATTGGAAAATACCAAGGCAGTTTGTGGAAAAAGTGCCATCAATTGCTCAAAGGTGTCCTTTAAAATCATTTCCAGACCTACCCCAGTCAAAGTGCCCAAGTCATTTCCTCCACAGTGCACAATTAACAGGTCAGGGTGTGGCAAATGCAAAAAGGTTTTCACCAATGGAATCAATTGGTGACATTTTAATCCTCTGTGGCTAATCCATTTTATGTTCACGTTTGATAAATTAAGGTTGTGTAAATTTCTGGTACTAGCATACCTTTGAGCCGAGTGGATATAGCTATGTCCAATAATCCAGACAGAATACATGGTCAGAGGAGATTCTGGTGCAGTTAGATGAAGTGTGGAAAAGAAATGGCAGTTGGAATAATAGGAGTTTGCAAAAAAAAACCTGTGGAGTTTCAGTGCACTTGAATCACAAGCAATGATTGGTAGAATGAGATAGGTGAAAACTGAAAGTTAGGGTCCATGGTTGTGTTCTGTGTAAGAAGTAATTTGAATGGTTAAAAAAAAGTAATTTAAAGAAACATTGCACCAGATAAGCTGGTGTATTTGCAGGCCAAACATCCTTGCAGAGGTGATTTGCAACATTGTAGAATAAACTTTTAACCCTGGGAGCTCAGTGAGGAGGGAGTTGCTATGGTAACAGGTAGAAAGGGCTGAGGGGGGGGAAGGGTGTTGGTTTGAATATAGAGAGGGAAGAGTTTTAATTGGTTAACAAAAAGGGATATCTGTGTAGAATTAGAGGTTTTCTGTGCCTTTATGGTTTGCAGTGCCTGGAGAACATACCTTTTGCTCTGCTAAAGAAATATTGGTGTGTGTATCTGACACTGTTGTGAATCTCCTAAAGCATTTGTAAAGGTGAGTTATGATTCATTTAATATACATAGAGACTTGTATACTCTATGGAGAAGATTTGGAAGAAAATTGTGGTCTTTACATGTTGCTTTGTGTCATGCTTTTTGATAATGCTTGGTAAAAAGTTTTTACTGCATAGAGTAATTGTACTTTGTAAAATTGTGAATTTTTAGTCGTGACATGGAATGCTTCTACGTAGGACTTGTGCTGTGTTTTGTAAATGTGATGTAAAAAATGATTTTGGGGGGAAAAAATAGTTTTTACATTTTTTAAAAGGAATAAAAAATGTGTGCCTGTTTAATAGAAATACATTTGACTCTTTACAATGATGTTACCTGTGTTAACTCAGTGTAGGAAACATATTGAGTTTGTTTGCATAGAGGAATTGTAATTTGTAAAATTGTGAAGCTTCATGTGAAAGCTTTTGAATTAGTCTTATCCCTGCTGTGAGGCAGATGGTTGTACATAGGATCTGTGCTGTGTTTCCTAAATGTGATGTTAAAAACGATTTTGGGGAAATGAATGTTTTTTACATATTTGAGTATATTGTGGCACAGAGGTTTAAAAAGTGACGCATCTAATTACATGTGTCTCTTTTTAAATATGGTGCAAAAAGGTACATGTTTGGGCTTTCTTGGGGAGCGTAGGTGGTGAGGCTTGTGTCTAAGAGTGCAGTGGACTAGGCTTCATGAAGCCTATCCCTGACTGCACTGTTAGACACAGGTGTGAATTTGACTCTTTACAATGATGTTACATGTGTTAACTCAGTGTAGGAAGCATATTGAGTTTGTTTGCATAGAGGAATTGTATTTTGTAAAATTGTGAAGCTTCATGTGAAAGCCTTTGCCTTAGTCTTATCCCTGCTGTGAGGCAGATGGTTGTACATAGGATCTGTGCTGTGTTTCCTAAATGTGATTTCAAAATCGATTGTGAGGAAATTAATGTTTTTTACATATTTGAGTATATTGTGACGCAGAGGTTTAAAACGTGACGCATCTAATTACATGTGTCTCTTTTTAAATATGGTGCAAAAAAGTACATGTTTGGGCTTTCCTGGGGAGCGTAGGTGGTGAGGCTTGTGTCTAAGAGTGCAGTGGACTGGACTTCATGAAGCCTATCCCTGACTGCACTGTTAGACACAGGTGTGAATTTGACTCTTTACAATGATGTTACATGTGTTAACTCAGTGTAGGAAGCATATTGAGTTTGTTTGCATAGAGGAATTGTAATTTGTAAAATTGTGAAGCTTCATGTGAAAGCTTTTGCCTTAGTCTTATCCCTGCTGTGAGGCAGATGGTTGTACATAGGATCTGTGCTGTGTTTCCTAAATGTGATGTCAAAAACGATTTTGGGGAAATTAATGTTTTTTACATATTTGAGTATATTGTGGCGCAGAGGTTTAAGACGTGACGCATCTAATTACATGTCTCACTTTTTAAATATGGTGCAAAAAGGTACATGTTTGGGCTTTCCTGGGGAGTGTAGGTAGTGAGGCTTGTGTCTAAAAGTGCAGTGGACTAGGCTTCATGAAGCATAAAAATAGTTTTTACATTTTTTAAAAGGAATAAAGAATGTGTGCATGTTTAATAGAAATACATTTGACTCTTTAGAATGATGTTAGCTGTGTTAACTCAGTGTAGGAAGCATATTGAGTTTGTTTGCATAGAGAAATTGTATTTTGTAAAATTGTGAAGCTTCATGTGCAAGATTTTGCCTCAGTCTTATCCCTGCTGTGAGGCAGATGGTTGTAAATATGATCTGTGCTGTGTTTCCTAAATGTGATGTCAAAAACGATTTTGGGGAAAATAAATGGATTTTACATTTTTGAGTATAATGTGGCGCAAAGGTTTAAAAAATGACGCATACATGCATCACTTTTTAAATATGGGGGGAAAAGGTACATGTTTGGGCTTTTCTGGGGAGCCTAGGTGGTGAGGATTGTATCTAAGTGTGCAGTGGACTAGGCTTCATGAAGCATATCCCTGTCTGCAGTCTTAGACACAGGTGTCAATTTGACTCTTTACAATGATGTTAGCTGTGTTTTAAAACAGTGTAGGAACCTTTTTTTGCCCCATATTTAAAAAATGACACATGTAGGTAGATGCGTCACTTTTTAAACCTCTGTGTATGTTGTAAAATTGTGAAGCTCCATGAGAAAGTGTTTGCCTCACTCTTATTCCTGTTGTGAGGCAGGTGCAAGATTTTGCCTCAGTCTTATCCCTGCTGTGAGGCAGATGATTGTAAATAGGATCTGTGCTGTGTTTCCTAAATGTAATGTCAAAAACGAATTTGGGGAAAAAAAGAAGGTTTTTACATTTTTGAATATAATGTGGCACAGAGGTTTAAAAAGTGACGCATCTACCTACATGTGTCATTTTTTAAATATGGGGCAAAAAAAGGTACTTGTTTGGGCTTTCCTGGGGAGCATAGGTGTTGAGGCTTGTGTCTAAAAGTGCAGTGGATTAGGCTTTATGAAGCCTATCTCTGCTGCATTCTTAGACACAGGTGTTTTGAGGCAAAACCTTGCACTTGTCTCACAACAGGAATAAGAGTGAGGCAAACGCTTTCTCATGGAGCTTCACAATTTTACAAAATACAATTCCTCTATGTAAACAAACTCAATATGCTTCCTACACTGATTTAAAACACAGGTAACATCATTGTAAAGAGTCAAATTGACACCTGTCTCTAAGAATGCAGACAGGGATATGCTTCATGAAGCCTAGTCCACTGCACACTTAGATACAATCCTCACCACCTAGGCTCACCAGGAAAACCCAAACAAGTACCTTTTTGCTCCATATTTAAAAATTGATGCATGTAGGTAGATGCGTCACTTTTTAAACCTCTGCGCCACTTTATAATCAAAAATGTAAAAACCAATAATTTTCTCCAAAATCGTTTTTGACATCACATTTAGGAAACACAGCACAGATCCTATTTACAATCATCTGCCTCACAGCAGGGATAAGACTGAGGCAAAATCTTGCACGTGCCTCACAACAGGAATAAGACTGAGGCAAACGCTTTCTCATGGAGCTTCACAATTTTATAAAATACAATTTTATATAACTATATAACTCAATATTTTCTTGGGAAGCATAGGTGGTGAAGCCTGTGTATAAGAGTGCAGTGTAGTTAGACATAGGTCTGATCTTCTTTGTAGTTGTGCACAGAGCTGTCTTCCACTATATTTTTCAATACAGTCCTCACCTTTTGTGCACCACTGGAGAATCCTCACCTGATCTGAAACCCTGTATTGATCGTTTGCTTTTTGTCATTGCTTTGTTGTTTGGTGATAGTGGTCTATAATGTGCTGCTGTTTTTCTTTAACACAGATTGAAATCGTTATTTGAAGAAAAAGCAAAGATGCCCACAAAGGAAAGGACAAAGAAACAACGTAACCGGGAAAAATCAAAAACAGCAACGGAATTACAGCATTCTTCCACAACAGATACTTCAAAAAACAGGAACAAAGCTCCTGGTAAGACAACAAAGTCTTTTTTACGCAATATATGTACATCCAGAAAAAATAATGGACACCATGTAGAAAAAGAAAATGAGAGAGTAAAATTGAAAAGGAAGGAGAGAACTTCAAAGAATCCTAAAACTGGAGCAGGAGAGAATAATATGTATAGGAATAGAAGGCAGAATCAGTTTAGAGACATTCGTAGACGAATGTTTCGCAATAGGGTGGTTTTAAATTTGTTAAAAAACATTAGGAAAGGTAAACAGAGAGCTGCTTTTTATAAGAAAAATAAAAGTGTAGAGAAGATTGTTGATCAGGCTTTTGAAGTTAAGAAAAAATTATTTATTTTAATAATCAATAGAATTAGGACACTTAACAAGACAATTGATGTTTTCAAATCAAACAGTAGATGGAAAAGAGTAAGTAATCGGACTAATTTTTGTAAAGTTTTTTCTGGAGAATGGATGCACAGTTCAAGTTGTGAGCCATTTTTTAATGAGGAGAGTTACTTCCAGGAGAATGATTTAGTGCATGCAGTTGACACCGGTGGTCGAGCGTATGAAGTGAAAGACGGTTGTCCGATTGAAAAAGAGAAACTTGTGCCTAGAGAACCAGAAGAGGTGTTATGTGATGGAGTTTTAGGGAGACGTACTAAGGGTCCAGTGTACACTTGGAAGTGTAGTAGTATTTGTAGTGTGCGACAGGAATCAATTGATTTGTTTTGTCATTTCTTACGTACATATAGTAGGAAAAGTCTAAAGCAGAAAATGAAGTTGTTGCAAGACTTAGATCCTTGCAGAGTGAGAGGAATCACAGGTTTACAAGGCCATTCACTGGCTTGTCTTTCTAAAAAAGTATGTCAGAGTGTTTTTCATCATTTTAGGATGTTAGCAGTGCATCATACCAAAATGAGGAAATTAGTGAGAATGTTGTATTATGCAAAAAGTCCAGCACTTAAGCTTAAACAATTAAACAGTGCTCTTTTGCATATAACAGAATTAGATGTGAAGAAGATTTGTGAAGAAATTGAGATTTGTTATTTTCGTGAGCAAGAGGACAGTGTAGAAATTGAGACAGCAATTCAAGGTAATGTGGAAGACAATGTACAGATTTTAAATACAGAAAGGTTTGAGAAGGAAATTACCAGGTTTAAGGTGAAATCAAGTGAAAGGCCGAATTTTACTTGTGTGTGTTGTCGACGGACTCATTATAAGATTCAGACTAGGTTAGTTGATTTATATGCAAAAAGTGAAAAGATGGATAATTATGAGTGGAAAGATTTAGCAACTTATATGTGGGTGGAGAATTCCTTTGATTTGAGTTCTGATCAGCGTATTTGTAAATATTGTTATGACAAATTAAATCAAAACAGAATGCCTGCTAGAGCTGTTCATAATAATCTGGAGTTGATAGACATTTCCCGTGAATTGATAGATTTAAATACATATGAGTCTATTTTGATTCAATGTGTCCATCCTTTTCAGGCAATTGTTCGCATGGAGCCTAAGATAGGGAAATTGCCTCCTACAGATTTGCAGAGAGGATTAAAGGGAAGAGTTGTTTATTTGCCCCTAGATTTGAAAAAAAATATTGATACAATTGGTATAGAAAAAGTAGAAGAGGAACCTTTAGTTATTCTAGTTAATGGGGTCCCAACAAAGAGTAAAAAAATCTGGCAAGATTTAGTGGATGTTAGGAAAGTCAAAAAGGCAAAGTTGTATTTAGTCAAAAACAATGAGTACTACAAAGATGTATGTGTTGCAGCAGAGGAAACAGCTACAGATGAAGACAGTGATTGTTCAGGCGGCCAAATTGAAAAAGTTGATGTGTCTAGAAGTGAAGAAATATATGAACATTATACTGTTCATCCTTTACATTCCAATGAAGTAATGGGGAATGCAATTGACTTGTTTCAAATGAAAACAGCAAAAGGAAGTCCCATTAGTGTATGGGAAGAAAGTTTGGAAGCTCGTTGTTTTCCACAGCTATTTCCAACAGGTCGAGGTGGACGATATGACGATCGACCACTTCAAATTCCTGCATCTGAATATCAAACTGTAAGATTATATGCTGAAGATGCAAGGTTTCGTCAATGCATTCCCTATTTGTTTCATCTACTGTATGAAAGTGACTTGTCTGGGCTTTCTTATGCAGTAAACCATATTCTGAAAAGTGGAGCACATCTACAAAATGTTTTGGCGAGGGACTTTATGGAGAAAGTGAATCTGCAAGATAATATTTTAGAATCTCATCTAATCAATCTCATGGCATGTCAGCGTGGTACAAATGAGTATTGGTACTGTCGCCATGGGGAATTGAAATGTATGCTAAGAAACTTAGGAACTCCTACATGGTTCCTCACACTTAGCTGTGCCAAGTATGCATGGGAGGACTTACTTCAATTTCTACGAGAGGCCAATGCTAATATACAAAATATAGAATTCAAAACACCTGGAGAACTGTGCTCTTTGGATCCAGTGAATGTATGCAGATATTTTAATCATAGATTTGAAGCTATGATGTCTTTTATTACCAACAAAAAAAATCCTCCCCTTGGAGAGGTTTTGGATTTCTTTTGGAGAAAGGAGTATCAAGCGAGAGGTGCTCCTCACATACATATGTTGTTGTGGATTAAAGATGCACCCAAATTTGGAACAGATTCGGATGAGACAGTGATGAGTTTCATTGAAGAGTATTCAACATGTGCTGTTCCGAAAACTACGGAAGAAAACAGTTTAAGGCAACAAGTTTTACGCTTTCAATCCCATCGTTGTGGAAAGTACTGTCGTCGAAAATTCTGAAACAAGGACAAGTTCTACACAAAATGTCGTTTCAGCTTTCCACGACCAGTGATTTCTAAAGGAAGAGTAAATAATTTGATGTCTTCTCTGCGACATACTGTGACGATGAAATCACCAAAAAATACATACAATTTAAAAAGAGACGAAGAGTTCAAGTACATCAACGACTACAACCCAGTGATTTTGTCCATGTGGAATGCTAACATGGATATTCAATTCGTTGCTGACAACTCTATTGCTGTGGCTCGATATGTGACGTCTTACATCACAAAAAAAGAAAAGACAGAACTAAAGGAAATGTGGGAGGACATTTCACATGAAAAGAGTCTAAGCAAGAAATTATACAGTTACAGTCTGAAGATGTTGTCGCATCGAGAAATTGGAGCGTATGAATGTTCTGATCGATTGTCGTCAGCAAGTCTCTATGCCAAATCTAGAACCATCATTTGGGTGAGTCTAGGTCTTGCTGCAACACGAAATCGAGTTTTGAAATCTGTACAAGAGATAGAGTATTTGGCGGAGAAAGAACCAGAAAGTACAGATATTTTGAAGACAAACATGTTGGATACATACTATCCAAATAGAAGTCATCACCTTGAGAACGCTTGGCTCTATGAAGATCTGCAGAGATATATTTATAAGAGGAACATCAGAGAAGATATCAATAATGGAATATATGGAGTCATTGGATGTGAAGGATGTCTAGTGAAACAGAAAAAAGGTCATTTGATTAATCATCGCAAATTGAGTTGTGATAATCCAGATAAAAGAGAATTTTATTATTTGGCTCTTGTTTAAACTGTTTAAACCATGGCGTGAAGAAGAGGAACTTCTTGGAGATTTTCTCTGTTATGAAGACTCCTTTAATGCAACGAAGGATACCATAGAATGTCCTGTTTTTCGAAATTATCTGCAAATGTTGAATGAAGAAATAGAGCAAGAAGCCACAATTGCTGCAGAGATTGCGAGAGACAGTTCTCAAGGCAGTCAGAGTTCTGCTTCATTGAGTCAGGATCCACTAGGAGGACCAATTATCCAAAATGAAGGTGCTACTGCCATGGATGAGGTGAAAAGAGCTATGGAACAAGGTCAAGATGATGAAGTTAACTTAGAAGATTTGGTGAAACAACTAAACCTTGAGCAGAAACAGATATATGACGAAGTCACAGAACAGATTGAACATGGATTCAGTCATGAGAAAAAAGAGTGCTCATGTACATCATTTAAGCCTGTCCAACTGTACGTGAGTGGAGAAGCGGGAACTGGAAAAAGTTTTCTGATTAAAGCCATTGCAACTTATCTGCAGAAAAGGACTGAATCACCGTTGTCTTGTGTTGTTACTGCTCCAACTGGGCTGGCAGCACATAACATTAAAGGGATTACTTTACATCGTTTACTGATGCTGCCAGTGGAGCATGATAACAAATTGGAGTATCACAAGCTATCAGGAGGTGCGTGTTCGGAAGTTTCGAGAGTCCTGAAGAAAATGAAACTTCTTATCATTGATGAAGTAAGCATGGTGTCAAATATCATGCTTGCTTTTGTGCATTTGAGAATGCAAGAAATTCTTAGAACAGACTATGATGTCTTATTTGGTGGAAAACATATTATTGTTTTTGGAGATCTTCTGCAGTTGACTCCAGTGAAAGGACAACCTGTGTTCAAAATGCTCACACATGAAGATACCAGGAAGTGCTTAGTGAGCATCGGAAACGTTAATATATGGATAAACTTTAAATATGCAGAACTGCTTCAAAATATGCGGCAGGCAAATGATGAAGATTATAAAAATATTCTACAAGATGTAAGGATCGGAAAAGTAAGTCAGCAAGGGAAAGAAGCTTAACATGCACGATTAATTTCAAATTTGTACCCAAATGGAAATATTCTTCCAGAGAACATATTTAAGAAAATTAACGAGAAGAAATCTGGCATATGTTTGTTGCCAACTCTGAAAGAATGTTCCATGTTCAACAACAAAATGTTACAGTTAGAAAATGAAGAGATAGTGAAACTGGAAGCTATTGATAAAATAGAGTATATGGGAGCAACAATTATTTTGTCTGAAAATTTGAAATCAAAATTGGATTCATTAGAGAAGACTATATCTAAAACTGCTGGTTTTGAAAACGACTGTGAATGTGTGTTTGAATTGTCGTGTCATTTTAAGAAGGAATTTAAATGTTGAAAGAGGTCTAGTAAATGGAGCAATGGGTTATGTTGTTGGTTTTCTGAATTACAAAAATAGAGATGGAATTGAAATTTTAAAAATTAAATTTGATGACATTGATAAAATAGAACAAATTTGTCGTTGTTCAGCTAGATTTTTGCTCGTGAAAGACTTATATGTTCGCCGAAAACAGTTTCCTATTTGTTTGGCATATGCGGTGACAATTCATAAGTCTCAAGGTTTAAGTGTAGATAGCGCTTTGGTGAACATTGGAAGTTCTGTGTTTAAAGAGGGTATGGCATATGTGGCATTATCACGAGTCAGAACTTTAGCAGGATTGTACTTGATTGAGTGTGATGAAACAAAGATTTGTGCAGATTTAGATTGTGTAAAAGAATACAATAGGTTAAGAAGAGAGTATGCTCCACATTTGCCTCAATATCCTCTGATTGAAAAACGTGTGGTAGGCCGAAAAAGAAGAAATGAGAGTAATTTCAGTGAGGTATCAGCAAAAAGGCATAAAGTAGATAAAAGTGTAATTGTAAAGAGAAACAAAAAGGATTCTGTTGAAGATGTTGTTGGATTTCAGTTTGAAAACAGTTCTGGTGTCAACTGCTATGCTAATGTAGTAGTTAATGTTGTTTTTTTTCTTCAAAATTTACAAAGACAGATTGTTGAAAATCGGGAACAAACATTGTGTTGTTTATTGAATTATGTGTTAGAGAAATGTAGTAGTGATAGAGCTAAAATAGAAAGTGTTTCAGAAATTAGAAATCTTCTAGATATATGTTCAGGTCAAAATCAATTTTCACAGAATATTCAGCAGGATTGTCAGGAATTTTTAATGTATATGTTTGATGTATTACAAGATGAAGGAGTAGATATAAAAAATCTATTTCGCCTTCCTTATCAATGGCAACATGACTGTGATAACTGTGCTTTATCAAGTACTACTAGAATAGACTCTGAAAGATTTATATATTTAACTTTACCAGACTGCAAATCAGTGTCTTTCAATAATCTAGTTAAAGCAGCGGATCACAATATGGTGTGTACCCAATGTAAGTCTGCAATGCTGTCCACATTATTTCTACAAAATTATGGTCAGTATGTCATTTTAATGTTCCAACGATGTAGACCTGATGGAACTAAATTGACAACTTCTATTAAAAATTTCGTGGCTTCTCAGTTATCGATATCAGGAAGAACCTTTGCAACTGTAGCTATTATTTTTCATGACGGTCCTTCTACAACATTAGGGCATTACACATGCTATTTAAAAACTTCTAAAGGTTGGACCCAATGTAACGACAATCATTTGACTTTCAAACAACGTTTGCCTTTTGGCTTTATAAATTCATATCTAGTGTTTTTACAGCCAAAATTTAGGTAAAGGTAATTGGCCTATGAAGACGGGAGGAGTACTCATATATTCTCATACATCTGACACTATTTGGCCAAATGGAAAGGTGCAAGAATGAGTAAAGAGTCATGACTGAAAAAAAGGAGTATATTAAAATTTTGAAAATATTTCAGATGTTCTTGGAGCTTTTCTTGTAGAAAGTCGATGAAATGGATTTCTAAGTGAACAGCAAAATACCATGTAAGGAGAAAAGGACCTCCATGATATACTATTTGGCTTCAAGGAAAAGTAAGTCAATCAAAGATAACGTACATTTGTCGTTTGTCAGTATGTAAGGGTTTTTTTAAAACACAATCTTTTAGATTGTGTTTTTTTTTCCCGCTGTCATATGATGAGTAATTTGAACTCACTGCTTTAAGTGAAATTCAATATATTCTGAGAACAGAAAAAATAAACTATGTAACATGTTGTAGAAATTATTCTTTACTTTGGATTGTGTAAATTAAATTGTATTCCCATTCTCTGACATCCACTCTCTCTCGCTTATCTTTGTTTGCTTCTTACTTTTGACCTCTTCTCTCTATTTTTCGTTCACTACTTCTCTGTGCTCAGTGCCTCACTCTACTTGTGTTATTTTCACTTGTGTTTATCTACCTTCTATTACTTCTTTTACAACAACTTCACTGCTCCTCTCTCGTCGTTCTTCATCCCATTTCTTTTACTCTGGTTCCGTTACTATCCATCATTTCCTTTATTTTAATGTCCTTCTCTTTACTTTCATCACCAAATTATTTTTTCTCAGTAGCACTGTTTTAGGGGTGTTCTCCTCTCTTTCCTTTTTTTTGCTCACTTACTTTTTTTCTTTTCTCACTCATTGTACTCCACCTCACTCTGTTTTTCTCTTAGTGTGTCTACATTATATATAATGTGTGGGTGATTTACTTACTGCACTCCTTCCACTCCTTTTCTCAGTACCTCTCACAGTTCTTCATTCCTGTTCACTCAGTCCGTCTATCTTACTGTAATTGTCTCTGTCTCTTCACTCTTTCACTACTTGTTCATTATGCTTTCTCCCTGAAGATCAAGCACACTACGTTATTTACATTTCTTTGCTGCTTCAATTATTCCCTTTCTGTTACTTCTTCTTTTCTTCTTTTAGTTTTTTTCTCTGTCAATCCACATGTTTTAACTTTATTCGATGTTATCCATCTTATTTCATCCCTCTTTAGTTATGCACACTACTTTTTTCTCTCTCTCCCTTACCAGTGTTATTTAAATCTGGTTCCGTTATTACCTTTTATTTGTACATCATTTTTTCTCTTTCCTTTTACTCTTTACAGCCACTCACATTCTTCATGTGCCTCTGCTTTAGTATTCTTCTTCTCTCTTTCTTTGTTTCACAGCCTTATATATTTTACATTTTCTCTCTTACACTTTGTTATATCTTTTACACTGTTTTACTATGTATTACACAGCACATCTGTGTTGCTCTCTCTTGCTGTCTGTCTCTTAACATTACTCTCTCTTTCTCTTTCTCTTATGCTCTCCTTCTCTTGGTTTTTTTTTGGTTTTTTTTGTTGCGCTAACTGGGCGCTCACCGGTGCGCGTACCGGGAAGCGCACCCATGAGAAAAATGAAGTGAAGAGTGCTAAAAATGTTAGTAATTTTTTTTAAATGGGAGGTAGTTCTGAAAAGAACTTTTTTTATGTTTTTGTTGTTTTATATTTTTTTTTATTTTTCTGAACATTTTTTTTTGTATTTTTTGAACAATTTTATGTTTTTTGGGGGTTTTTTGGGGGGGAACAACGAAAAACAAGCATTAGAAAGGGCTCAACAGGAGCAAAAAAAATATATATTTCTTGGGGCGTTTTGAGCACTTGTGGTTTTCAAATGCTCTATTTATCAAATTGATACTCATATTTGCACATGAAAGTAGGTCACCACAATAAAGGCACACTATCTTCATGTGCACAAAATTCTGTTGGATATTTGGGACCGTCTCCCTCACCTCTGGTCCCGATAGAGATACCTGTGCCGATGTACTGGCCACAGGAGTTGGTGGGTTATCTCGGAGGTGACGCATCTCTGCAACGCTGTAATTGAGTGGATGCCACCTCTACATATGGCGGTGCATAGTATAGTTACCATAACTATACTTTTTATCTGTACCTCTAGACTAAACATCTTTACAAATGAGGCATGTCACATGTCGGGCATTGACCTTTCTTTGGCCTTGAGGGTATGAATAAAATTGCCAAATAAAACTGTCTTTGTGGTGGGATTTCCGGGGCTCTTCAGGCAAGAACTGCCTCCGCTCTACTTCCTCTTCCTCTTCTTCTTCCCCTTCCACTGGGTTTGGAAGGAACTGCACAGGTGGTCCTTCCTTCCTAGGTGGTTGTGGAGGGGGTGGGGGTCCACCAGCTGCAGCTACTACAGATGCCATTATTTCAACAAGGAGAAACAGGTCTTCCTCTCACAAAGATGAAAGTCAGAGTGAGGAAAGAAGGAGGGGTTATCATCATTTGTGAAAAAAAAAGTTCTAAACCAATGAAAAGTGTTATTTACAGGTCACATGACCTGTTACGCTTACGTTACACGTCCCGCTCCGTGCCCGGAGCGCTTCCGGTCTGCTGCGCTTCGTGCCTCGTTCGCGCACCGGAGCACTTCCGAGTGCGCAAACGCGGCGCCTCAAAAAAGCATTACGCGGCAACGCGATACATCGCGCTTACGCGACGCGTCGCGATGTTGTTCTCGAACGCGTTTTGAGCACTTGTGGTTTTCAAATGCTCTATTTATCAAATTGATACTCATATTTGCACATGAAAGTAGGTCACCACAATAAAGGCACACTATCTTCATGTGCACAAAATTCTGTTGGATATTTGGGACCGTCTCCCTCACCTCTGGTCCCGATAGAGATACCTGTGCCGATGTACTGGCCACAGGAGTTGGTGGGTTATCTCGGAGGTGACGCATCTCTGCAACGCTGTAATTGAGTGGATGCCACCTCTACATATGGCGGTGCATAGTATAGTTACCATAACTATACTTTTTATCTGTACCTCTAGACTAAACATCTTTACAAATGAGGCATGTCACATGTCGGGCATTGACCTTTCTTTGGCCTTGAGGGTATGAATAAAATTGCCAAATAAAACTGTCTTTGTGGTGGGATTTCCGGGGCTCTTCAGGCAAGAACTGCCTCCGCTCTACTTCCTCTTCCTCTTCTTCTTCCCCTTCCACTGGGTTTGGAAGGAACTGCGCAGGTGGTCCTTCCTTCCTAGGTGGTTGTGGAGGGGGTGGGGGTCCACCAGCTGCAGCTACTACAGATGCCATTATTTCAACAAGGAGAAACAGGTCTTCCTCTCACAAAGATGAAAGTCAGAGTGAGGAAAGAAGGAGGGGTTATCATCATTTGTGAAAAAAAAAGTTCTAAACCAATGAAAAGTGTTATTTACAGGTCACATGACCTGTTACGCTTACGTTACGCGTCCCGCTCCGTGCCCGGAGCGCTTCCGGTCTGCTGCGCTTCGTGCCTCGTTCGCGCACCGGAGCACTTCCGAGTGCGCAAACGCGGCGCCTCAAAAAAGCATTACGCGGCAACGCGATACATCGCGCTTACGCGACGCGTCGCGATGTTGTTCTCGAACGCGGCAGTTGTGCAAATGGTACGTTTCCCGGTACGCGGACCGGGTCGCGGCATAAAAATGAGCTAACGGGAAGCTACCCGGTGCACGGACCGGTAACGAAACTAAAAAATATATATATACATAAAAAATTTATATTAAATACATATAAAATATATTTTTCTTTTAAAAGAAGAATACATTTAACAGCTTTTAATATTTGCTATTAAAAACCATTGAAATTCACTGAAAAAACCATAGGTTATAGACCATATATAGTTAGGAATTAGCATTTACAAAACCGTGAAAATTCACTGAAAAAACCATAGGTTATAGACCATATATAGTTAGGAATTAGCATTTATAAAACCTTATTTTACTCACACAAAACCATTGAAATTCGCATATATAGTTAGTTGCACTAACTATATATTACGCGCACCAACAATCCACTGCTGATGACGTCACATATTACATCATTCATGACATGGTCAGTGACATCACTAATGACAACACTGATGACATCTCAAATGACATCACTGATGACATCACTGATGACATCTCATTTGACATGACTGATCACATCACTGATGACTTCATTCATGTGATAATACGATGAACTTCTTCAGACTCTAATATAACCTTATATACACTCAGTGTAAACAGACACTCACAGACTGTCACTCATCCACGGAGTTACTCACACACCTAGTCAGTCATGCAAAGAATCAATCACGCCTCCATTTCCTCAACTATACAGTTATACACACCTTACTTATTCAAACAGATACTAACACATATTTAATCTCTTATACAATCCCTAATACAATTTCATAATGATCCATACAGCCACTCACACATTCACTGGCTCTTATGCACAGTTATTTATATATGTCAACTCTCACATATACTGTGTTTTACATATGTCTTTACTTTGACATGTAGCACTGAGATATCCATTCACTCACCAATACACTCATGCACACAGTCAACGGCCCATACAGCTGTTTCCACATGCACTTTTGAACCCATACATCTAGTGAATCAACTGCTCACACATCTATGCACAGAGTCATACACCTCTCAACCACCCACACACACACTCAGTCTCCCATACAAATACTTGGGCAACTAATCAATAACCCATATAGTTACTCATATAGCTACTGATCAACACATGCAGCAGTTTACAGAACAACAGACATAATGATGCACAAATTAAGACAGTTTAGTCAGTAACCCATGCACTCAGTGAGACATATTTAATCACTCAATCATAGAGTCAGTCATGCACCTACTAAATCCTTCGTCCAGACACTTCTACATCCACTCATTCTTCAATATGTAAGACATATTTAAACTTTACAGAAACATAAAATCACTGGATGTTGTTTTCAATGATGTCATCAGTGATGTCATTTGAGATGTCATCAGTGATGTCATCAGTGATGTCACTGACCATGTCATGAATGATGTAATATGTGACGTCATCAGCAGTGGATTGCGAGTGCTCGAAATATATAGTTAGTGCAACTAACTATATATGCGAATTTCAATGGTTTTGTGTGAGTAAAATACGGTTTTATAAATGCTAATTCCTAACTATATATGGTCTATAACCTATGGTTTCTTCAGTGAATTTTCAAGGTTTTGTAAATGCTAATTCCTAACTATATATGGTCTATAACCTATGGTTTTTTCAGTGAAAATATATATATATATGTATATATATATATATATATATATATATATATATATATATATATATATATATATATGTATATATATATATATATATATATTCACTGAAAAAACCATAGGTTATAGACCATATATAGTTAGGAATTAGCATTTGAAAAACCTTATTTTACTCACACAAAACCATTGAAATTCCATATATAGTTAGTTGCACTAACTATATATCGTGCACCCGCAATCCACTGCTGATCATGTCACATATTACATCATTCATGACATGGTCAGTGACATCACTGATAACAACATCCAGTGATTTTTTGTTTCTATAAAGTTTAAATATGTCTTACATATTGAAGAATGAGTGGATGTGTAAGTGTCTGGACGAAGGATTTAGTAGGTGCATGACTGACTGTATGAGTGAGTGATTAAATGTGTCTCACTGACTGCATGGGTTAGTGACTAAACTGTCTTAATTTGTGCATCATTATGTCTGTTGTTCTGTAAACTACTGCATGTGTTGATCAGTAGCTATATGATTAACTATATGGGTTATTGATTGATTGTCCAAGTATTTGTATGGGAGACTGAGTGTGTGTGTGGCTGGCTGGGAGGTGTGTGACTCTGTGCAGATCAATGTGTACTTGTATCAATGATTGTATAAGAAAGTAAGTATGTGTTACTATATGTTTGAAAATGTAAGGTGCTCTATGTTTAACTGTATAGACAAGAAAATGGAAGTGTGATTGATTCTTTACAGGACTGACTAGGTGTGTGAGTAACTCCATGGATGAGTGGCCGAGTGTGAGTGTCTGTATAGGTGTATGAGTGCATATGATAGTGTTGTAAAGATGAGTGATTGTATGTATGAATGATTGTATGGGTGAATGAGTGAATGTGTGTGTAGACGTAGGAATCAGTGAGTACGTATGTAGTAACTAGTATTGGTGTGTCAATGGTTTCAAAAATTATACTCTGTATTTAACACTGGGTGAAACAGAGGTTATATTAAAATGTGAGGAGATGCATTGTATTGTCACATGAATGATATCATCAGTGATGTGGTCATTGATGTCAAATGAGATGTCATCAGTGATGTCATCAGTGATGTCATTTGAGATGTCATCAGTGATGTCATCAGTGATGTCACTGACCATGTCATGAATGATGTAATATGTGACATGATCAGCAGTGGATTGCGGGTGCGCGATATATAGTTAGTGCAACTAACTATATATGGAATTTCAATGGTTTTGTGTGAGTAAAATAAGGTTTTTCAAATGCTAATTCCTAACTATATATGGTCTATAACCTATGGTTTTTTCAGTGAATTTTCAAGGTTTTGTAAATGCTAATTCCTAACTATATATGGTCTATAACCTATGGTTTTTTCAGTGAATTTCAATGGTTTTTTAATACCAAATATCATAAGCTGTCGAATGTCAAGTACGTGGTAAGTGAAAAATTTTTCGTGTTTATGCACACTGATCTGCTTTGAATGGTGCCCCCCCCCCTCATTTCTATTAGGAGTACTCTCTCTTTGCAGATAGTGAAAGGTAGTTAACGCAGGCCTTTGCCCCCATTGTAATCCGTCGTGCCTGCTTCTCTCTCCATTTGATTGATTGTTATCCAAGTATTTACTGTTTTAGAATTAGTTCTCTTTGGTTCATTCTCTATTTACAAACAAACACAGAGTCGCAATACTCTGTTTAGTCTTTGCAGATAACGAAAAATCGTGTAAAAAAAAAAGAAAAAGAATCGAGCAAAATCAGTAGGCCACTAATGGGATCTCTTTTTGACCTCGCTAAAATAGAAACATTAGGAACAACCCCTCATGACAAATACAAAACTAGTGAGATGAACTGAACTCCACACAATGATGGCTGCAAAACAGCTCGGCTCCGCCACCCACCCCGCCCAAAATAACGATAAAGAGCGGCTGCCATGATTGGTTGCGGAATGGCCACAACGGAGCTACGAAATGGTGCTGCTCTCATGCTAACCCCAGCTTCGGTCTGAAACATCCAGAAACACTGTAGACTACCAATTCGATCAGTTCCGGTAGCGCCCCAATGTAACCCGGTAGAGAAGAACTAGCCCTCCCCTCTTTGACTGATGGTTCTTGTTGCCTGTCCCTTCTGTTGTCATTTAACAGAACTATTTAGCCTGCTGAAAGGGGTTGTGTTCCGACCGCTGGTTGGTGGAGACATTTTGACTATATTCTGGACCTGCGTTGTCGCGTAATGCGTCATATGACGCGCCGCGTTAGCGCATCCGGAAGTCATCCGGGGCGCGCAGCGCGTAACGTAAGCATAACAAGTCATGTGACTTGTTAATAAAACTTTTCATTGGTTCATTTTACTTTTCTTATTCTAATGATGAAAGGCTTGGTCATATGACCTAAAAATTACGCTTTTAATTACTTCCGAACATTATTTTCTCTTAAATAGATGTTATAATGTTCCAGGCTAATGTACTTTCCCGGAAATTTTACAACTGTCCTGCAAGTAAAATATATTCTTTTTTCGAGAAAAAGAGCGTTTCTTCGTCCCATGACGGAGCCGTTGAGCAAAAGAGGGTCGACCTGCTGTCTTAGTCGCCGATACGCCTGAATATGAGATTCTTATCGATCACTTTATGTTGCAGGAATAGAAAACACAACAGCCCTTGACCATTTATCTTTACTGCGTTCCTTCGTATTATACCTTTTACCCTTCATGTAATTGGTCTGCTTTATTTCACTTGCCTTTTAATGATTCTAAAACAGTGACTATTATTAAAAACTTTACCAATGTATACACTACTACCATGTTTTCTTTTAAAAACCTTTATTGTGAAAATTTCATTATACAAATACGAGCCTATAACCACGTGGGCCTGCCACGGAGCAAACTGTAATCGTATATGATGAATAGACATTTACACTGTAGAGGAACGTAACGGGCGGGCCATTAGGTTGCAAAAACTAAGGTGTCTAACAGTTACGGAATCGGTGGACGTACATTTTATAATTAAAATACGACAGGGCCAGTTACAATAAAATTATCTAGATATACATTTGCGGGCAAGTACCATGGGTGACGTTAATTCGAATTTTCAACAGTACAGTAATCAATAACACATCAGAACTTAATATCAATAGGGATGTCGAAATATTCAATCAATTCTCGTCCCCGCCCGCCATGTGCTTCAAAACTGCATACGTATCTCGTGATTTCAAGGTTCTGCAACCAGTACACAACAAGGAGTTACGAGTCCCATTCATTCCGGCGCCATTTTGGGCGAGGACGGGCAGGTCCAGGATATAGTCAAAATGTCTCTACCAACCATCGACTATGATGATGTTCATATGCTGTATTTATTAGAGTAACACTCATCTGCCCACATGAAATTAATTTACCACAATCTAAACATGTCATTTTAATCTTTCCAAAGTTCTTCTAAATATTTGGGACCGTTTCCCTTGCCTCTGAAGCTCTCAGTGCCACTTCTTTGATGAATGTACTAGCAGGTCAGGGGTTCTCCTCCAAATCTCTCTTTTATGCAGCACTATAATTAATTGGTGCCACCTCTCCATATGACGATGCATGGTATAGTTACCACAACTATATATTTTTTCGGTTCCTCTGGAGAGTTCATCGTGGCAGATGAAGCGTGTAACATACCGGGCATTTACCTTTTTTTGCATGTACAGGAAAGGAAAAAAAAATCGAGCGTCCGAGTTCTAAGGTGTCCCAGGACAATTTTAGTGGACCAGGCCCAAATCCAAAGAACAGGCCGCCATTTTGAGAGTCCTCTTGCAGCCGCCTGTCGCTGTAGCATCAAGAGCAGCCGAAACTCAGCTGAATGGCAACTGAAACGGTAAATGGGCGCCCCACTACATTTCAGCATTGTAGGATGACCACACCAGTACAGCAACTTGCTAGACATCACCTCGGTGCCATCCGGATCTCGGCGCCCCACTGCAGATGAAGTGCCTCTCAACTATGAAACCACCACGGTGACATCCGGATCTTGGCGCGTTGTGCTGCCTTCGGCCTATTCGCACATCGGTCCGCTACTGACGCCATCTCACAGGCTAATGGGGTGACCCACGCCGAGTTTCAGCATTGTAGGATGACCACACCAACTTGCTAGACATCACCTCGGTGCCATCCGAATCTTGGCATCTCAACGCCTAGTGGTATCTTCCATACAGAAAATATTGTTACGCTGCCTTTGGCCCCATTCGCACACCAGTCCGCAACTTAGACATCACCTCGATGCCATCCGGATCTTGGCATCTCAGCGCCTTGTGGTGTCAGTCAGAAAATATTGTTGCGCTGCCTTTGGCCCCATTCGCACATCAGTCCGCTACTGACACCATCTCACAGGCCAATAGGGCGCCCCACGCCGACTTTTACCATTGTACGATGGCCACACCAGTGGCACAACTTGCTAGACATCACCTCGGTGCCATCCGAATCTTGGCATCTCAACGCCTAGTGGTATCTTCCATACAGAAAATCTTGTTACGCTACCTTTGGCCCCATTCGCACATCGGTCCGCAACTTAGACATCACCTCGGTGCCATCCGGATCTTGGCATCTCAGCGCCTTGTGGTGTCTTCTATTCAGAAAATATTGTTGCGGTGCCTTTGGCCCCATTCGCACATCGGTCCGCTACTGACGCCATCTCACAGGCCAACGGGGCGCCCCACGCCGACTTTCAGCATTGTAGGATGGCCACACCAGTGCGGCAACTTACTAGACACCACCTCGGTGCCATCCGGATCTTGGCGCGTTGTGCTGCCTTCGGCCTATTCGCACATCGGTCCGCTACTGACGCAAACTCACAGGCCAACGGGGCGCCCCACGCCGACTTTCAGCATTGTTGGATGGCCACACCAGTGCGGCAACTTACTAGACACCACCTCGGTGCCATCCGGATCTTGGCGCGTTGAGCTGCCTTCGGCCTATTCGCACATCGGTCCGCTACTGACGCCATCTCACAGGCCAACGGGGCGCCCCACGCCGACTTTCAGCATTGTAGGATGGCCACACCAGTGCGGCAACTTACTAGACACCACCTCGGTGCCATCCGGATCTTGGCGCGTTGTGCTGCCTTCGGCCTATTCGCACATCGGTCCGCTACTGACGCAAACTCACAGGCCAACGGGGCGCCCCATGCCGACTTTCAGCATTGTTAGATAGCCACACCAGTGCGGCAACTTACTAGACACCACCTCGGTGCCATCCGGATCTTGGCGCGTTGTGCTGCCTTCGGCCTATTCGCACATCGGTCCGCTACTGACGCAAACTCACAGGCCAACGGGGCGCCCCACGCCGACTTTCAGCATTGTAGGATGGCCACACCAGTGCTGCAACTTGCTGGACACCACCTCGGTGCCATCCGGATCTTGGCGCGTTGTGTTGCCTTCGGCCTATTCGCACATCGGTCCGCTACTGACGCCGCCTCACGTGCCAACGTATTTTCTCCGCATTTTACACCCTATGCCGCATAACAGGTCATGTGACTTGTTTATAAAACTTTTCATTGGTTCATTTTACTTTTGGTTTCCTAATGATGGAAGGCTTGATCATGTGACCTAAAAACAACACTTTTCATAGGATGAAAACTTTTTTTTTTTCCCAAACGATGAAAGCCCCACCTTGTTTCTGGATGTTTCAGACTGAAGCTGGCGTCAGCATGAAAGCACCACCATCTCGTAGCTCAGTCGTGGTCATTCCGCGAGCAATCATGGCAGCCGCTCCCCACCAGAAGCCTGCAGGAGTCGGAGCCCCCAAAACTTTTGATGAATTCTCAAGGCGGAGGGGACGCTTTCGAGAATGGGGTCCAAGACCTAGCAGACAAGCGTCCGATTTCCAAGGTGTCCCAGGGCCATTTCAGTGGACCAGGCCCAAAAAGGAAACAGCCTGCCGCCATTTTGAGAGTCCTGTGACAGCCGCCTATCGCTGCACCGCAAGAGTGGGCGCAACTCAGCTGAATTGCGGCTTTTGACACAGTGGACCAAAAACGGACGGAATGGCAACTGAAACGGTAAAGGGGCGCCCCACTACAACAGATGACACTCCACCTGGAGAGGCCCGTTCACGCCGCCTCCCCCGGGGCGCTCCACGCCGTTATTCGGAGCAGCATTGTAGGATACCAAAACCAGTGCGGCAACTTACTGGACATCACCTTGGTGCCATCGTTCTGCTGCCTTGGAACTATTCGCGCAACAGTTTGCTACTGATGACCCACCCCCGCGACGCCCCATGCTGTTATTTGCTGGGTGGCAACTTACTAGACATCACTTTCGTGTCATCTAGATTTCGGCGCGTTCTGCTGCCTTGGAACTATTCGCACAACAGTTTGCTACTGATGACCCACCCCCCGCGACGCCCCACGCCGGAAATCTGGACGTTGTGCTGCGTTGGGACTATTCGCACAGCCGACCGCTACTTCGTTGTTTTTCCCTAAAAATGTTTATATGTTATTACTATTTTTGTTTTCTTGTATATATTTATAAATTATTAAAGTTTTATAATCTTACTACTTTGTCGGAGTGCTATATATTTTTAATGTGACACATAATTGTAAAAACTTTGATGTACAAACAGTCATCCCTGGAATCTTCCGCTTCAGGCTCGGTCCCCTCCCCAATCACAATACAGGATGGTTTTCAGATAATAGCAACGCTTCTGCTGTGACGGATCTCATCGAGTGTGGGCCTTGATCTACTATAACTCCTTTGAAGAGGGGTGATTCTTTACAGCTGTGGCCATAAACTACATCTGCAGGGCTAGCTGATACCCTAGGACCAGCCTGGACAATCGGACACAGAGGAAAAGGAGTGTCAGAGGGTGCGGTAGTGAATAGGGCGAAAGGGAGGTGTCGGGCGGGCACAGGGTGTGATTCTCAGGGAACAGCAGCGCAGATGGGGGAGGTTTATTACCCATGCATAAGACAGAGAGCGGGGGTGACCACTGCCTGGGGGAGATGCTTGCGAGGGTGGGGAGCCATGCTAAGGATCGACAGCGTGCACAGAGTGGGTCTGGTCAAGGCATCTAAAATGGCTGCCGTGCACGACAAAAGTGTGGCATTTGAAAAAAGACAAGATGGCGCAGACAATGTTTTTCAACACTTCCTGATTTCCTTCGAATCGAACGTTAACAGACGTTGGGGCATATTACCAAAGTTAAGCGATATTTATCCCTAACGATGCTTAGCAACGATTTTTTTACCGTCAGAAATTATCGCAGATAAACCTTGCTATTATCAAGGTTTATCGGAAATACGATAAAAAACGACCGCAATGCATTAATATCGCTGAAAACTCAGCGATATTCATGCATTACCGAGCTAATGCTCTTAGCCATGTTATCCACCTCCCATTGGATAACATGGCTAGGAACTGCTCAGGGCAGGTGGTAGCTTTTGGAGATATTCGCCCTTATCTCGAATATTTCCAAAAGTTGATAATAGGAGATAGCGATGTTAGCGACTGTTTCCAGTCGCTAACATCTTGGCATGCCCACTTTGCATGTCATTAGTGATAAATATCACTCACATGCAAAGTGGGGCCCAAGATGGTCGCTATCTTCTACTAGCCGTCGCTAACTGGTGTTAGCAACAGCTAGGTAATACACATATAATTTTATCTCCGCGAAGCGGAGCGCTGTTACAGATATATATCTTGTTTCTGAACGTTAATTTCTCAAAATGCACTGAAGCACATATATTGAGACCTAGCAAAGGCACATCGGGCTACCAGTCCCTACAATTTTGCCAAGTTTCGTGCAAATCCATTCAGCTGTTCGATCCTACCGAGAGACAAGATGGCGGCCGCTACGGACTGTTTGGAATGTTTACAGACACCGGAGAGCCAATCAGCTTCGCTTCGCAAAGCTCCGTAACGCGAAAAGTACGCGAAGCGGTGCGCTGTTACAGATATATACCTTTTTTTGAACGTTAATTTCTCAAAATCCACTGGAGCACATATATTGAGATCTAGCAAAGGCACATCGGGCTACCAGTCCCTACAATTTTGCCAAGTTTCGTGCAAATCCATTCAGCTGTTCGATTATTATTATTTTTATTTTTTTTTGCCCCGCGGGGCCCTTTTAAAACCTCCACATCAAACCTAGGGGGTGAGCGACAATGTACTATGCCCCCTTATGGTCATTTGCCCCTTCGCTTTGGCCTCCTCTTGTCTCTCGATCCTACCGAGAGACAAGATGGCGGCCGCTACGGACTGTTTGGAATGTTGACAGACGCCGGAGAACCAATCAGCTTCGCTTCACAAAGCTCCGTTGCGCGAAAAGTACGCGTAGCGGAGCGCTGCCAGGTCCGCTGTTACAGATATATATCTTTTTTTAAACGTTAATTTCTCAAAATCCACTGTAGCACATATATTGAGACCTACAAAAGGCACATCGGGCTACCAGTCCCTACAATTTTGCCAAGTTTCGTGCAAATCCATTCAGCCGTTCGGGCTAAAAGTGAGGCCAACCGCCCTATGGAAAACTCAATAATAAAAACACGTTTTGGGACCCCCCTTTTTTCTCGGCCCCCCCTTGACGAACCCCCCCCAAATTTTCAAGGGCTACTCAGAAACAAAATGTGCCATTTTCCTGAAAATTTCAGCCAATTCCGTCCACAAACGCCAAAGTTATTAGACATAGAATTTTCAAAAATCCCATAGAGAAAAAATCCTAACTATATATACCTACTGGCGACCGCCAGTAGGTAATATATATATATATATATATATATATATATATATATATATATATATATATATATATATATATATATATATATATATATATATATATATATATATATATATATATATATATATATATATATATATATATATGTATATATATATATATATATATATATATGTATATATATGCAGAACACTCCTTTCAAGAAAGAAGCAGAGGCCACGTAGGGGGGGACAGGAACCACCTTTAATGAAGCTGTGACTCTCAAATGGCGTATGCATTTCGGCATTTCTAAGCCTTCCTCAGCGCCCAGAGTCTATGAGCAGGGTGTGGGCAAAGATGAAAGTTTATGCAATGTCCTGCCGCACACGGATAGGTCCGCCTCTGACCCCGCCTCCCAAGTGGTCAATCTACTACACCTGAAGCTAGGTGGCTGCAGCGAAAACTACAGGTCCCAGAATGCAGCGCTTCAATGAGGTGAGTGATGCGGGTTGGATCAGGTGCTTGTTGCGGCGAGGGCTTGTCATCTTTGCTTCACTGATATCCTGTAGTTGCTCCTTACAAAGTGTCCCCTCCGGTCCCCTGAACCGCAAAACCTCCGAAGAGACACCAGGAAAATGACGGGGGCTCGTCCGGAAATCCAACTTGCCCGTCGTGGTGCACGAATGCCTCCAACACCGCTATAATCCCTGTGTCCTGCTCCGATGGTGGACCTGGAAAATGTCAGTACCCTGAAGAAATGAAGCGCCGAAGCGGTTACCAGTAGGATCCAGGCCAACTTAAGATGCGGGGGCCCCTGTAACGCGATACTGGCAATCGCGTGAAACATGCAGAACACTCCTTTCAAGAAAGAAGCAGAGGCCACGTAGGGGGAGACAGGAACCACCTTTAATGAAGCTGTGACTCTCAAATGGCGTATGCATTTCGGCATTTCTAAGCCTTCCTCAGCGCCCAGAGTCTATGAGCAGGGTGTGGGCAAAGATGAAAGTTTATGCTATGTCCTGCCGCACACGGATAGGTCCGCCTCTGACCCCGCCTCCCAAGTGGTCAATCTACTACACCTGAAGCTAGGTGGCTGCAGCGAAAACTACAGGTCCCAGAATGCAGCGCTTCAATGAGGTGAGTGATGCGGGTTGGATCAGGTGCTTGTTGCGGTGAGGGCTTGTCATCTTTGCTTCACTGATATCCTGTAGTTGCTCCTTACAAAGTGTCCCCTCCGGTCCCCTGAACCGCAAAACCTCCGAAGAGACACCAGGAAAATGACGGGGGCTCGTCCGGAAATCCAACTTGCCCGTCGTGGTGCACGAATGCCTCCAACACCGCTATAATCCCTGTGTCCTGCTCCGATGGTGGACCTGGAAAATTTCAGTACCCTGAAGAAATGAAGCGCCGAAGCGGTTACCAGTAGGATCCAGGCCAACTTCAGATGCGGGGGCCCCTGTAACGCGATACTGGCAATCGCGTGAAACATGCAGAACACTCCTTTCAAGAAAGAAGCAGAGGCCACGTAGGGGGAGACAGGAACCACCTTTAATGAAGCTGTGACTCTCAAATGGCGTATGCATTTCGGCATTTCTAAGCCTTCCTCAGCGCCCAGAGTCTATGAGCAGGGTGTGGGCAAAGATGAAAGTTTATGCTATGTCCTGCCGCACACGGATAGGTCCGCCTCTGACCCCGCCTCCCAAGTGGTCAATCTACTACACCTGAAGCTAGGTGGCTGCAGCGAAAACTACAGGTCCCAGAATGCAGTGCTTCAATGAGGTGAGTGATGCGGGTTGGATCAGGTGCTTGTTGCGGCGGGGGCTTGTCATCTTTGCTTCACTGATATCCTGTAGTTGCTCCTTACAAAGTGTCCCCTCCGGTCCCCTGAACCGCAAAACCTCCGAAGAGACACCAGGAAAATGATGGGGGCTCGTCCGGAAATCCAACTTGCCCGTCGTGGTGCACGAATGCCTCCAACACCGCTATAATCCCTGTGTCCTGCTCCGATGGTGGACCTGGAAAATTTCAGTACCCTGAAGAAATGAAGCGCCGAAGCGGTTACCAGTAGGATCCAGGCCAACTTCAGATGCGGGAGCCCCTGTAACGCGATACTGGCAATCGCGTGAAACATGCAGAACACTCCTTTCAAGAAAGAAGCAGAGGCCACGTAGGGGGAGACAGGAACCACCTTTAATGAAGCTGTGACTCTCAAATGGCGTATGCATTTTGGCATTTCTAAGCCTTCCTCAGCGCCCAGAGTCTATGAGCAGGGTGTGGGCAAAGATGAAAGTTTATGCTATGTCCTGCCGCACACGGATAGGTCCGCCTCTGACCCCGCCTCCCAAGTGGTCAATCTACTACATCTGAAGCTAGGTGGCTGCAGCGAAAACTACAGGTCCCAGAATGCAGGGCTTCAATGAGGTGAGTGATGCGGGTTGGATCAGGTGCTTGTTGCGGCGAGGGCTTGTCATCTTTGCTTCACTGATATCCTGTAGTTGCTCCTTACAAAGTGTCCCCTCCGGTCCCCTGAACCGCAAAACCTCCGAAGAGACACCAGGAAAATGACGGGGGCTCGTCCGGAAATCCAACTTGCCCGTCGTGGTGCACGAATGCCTCCAACACCGCTATAATCCCTGTGTCCTGCTCCGATGGTGGACCTGGAAAATTTCAGTACCCTGAAGAAATGAAGCGCCGAAGCGGTTACCAGTAGGATCCAGGGCAACTTCAGATGCGGGGGCCCCTGTAACGCGATACTGGCAATCGCGTGAAACATGCAGAACACTCCTTTCAAGAAAGAAGCAGAGGCCACGTAGGGGGAGACAGGAACCACCTTTAATGAAGCTGTGACTCTCAAATGGCGTATGCATTTCGGCATTTCTAAGCCTTCCTCAGCGCCCAGAGTCTATGAGCAGGGTGTGGGCAAAGATGAAAGTTTATGCTATGTCCTGCCGCACACGGATAGGTCCACCTCTGACCTCGCCTCCCAAGTGGTCAATCTACTACACCTGAAGCTAGGTGGCTGCAGCGAAAACTACAGGTCCCAGAAGGCAGCGCTTCAATGAGGTGAGTGATGCGGGTTGGATCAGGTGCTTGTTGCGGCGAGGGCTTGTCATCTTTGCTTCACTGATATCCTGTAGTTGCTCCTTACAAAGTGTCCCCTCCGGTCCCCTGAACCGCAAAACCTCCGAAGAGACACCAGGAAAATGATGGGGGCTCGTCCGGAAATCCAACTTGCCCGTCGTGGTGCACGAATGCCTCCAACACCGCTATAATCCCTGTGTCCTGCTCCGATGGTGGACCTGGAAAATTTCAGTACCCTGAAGAAATGAAGCGCCGAAGCGGTTACCAGTAGGATCCAGGCCAACTTCAGATGAGGGGGCCCCTGTAACGCGATACTGGCAATCGCGTCAAACATGCAGAACACTCCTTTCAAGAAAGAAGCAGAGGCCACGTAGGGGGAGACAGGAACCACCTTTAATGAAGCTGTGACTCTCAAATGGCGTATGCATTTCGGCATTTCTAAGCCTTCCTCAGCGCCCAGAGTCTATGAGCAGGGTGTGGGCAAAGATGAAAGTTTATGCTATGTCCTGCCGCACACAGATAGGTCCGCCTCTGACCCCGCCTCCCAAGTGGTCAATCTACTACACCTGAAGCTAGGTGGCTGCAGCGAAAACTACAGGTCCCAGAATGCAGCGCTTCAATGAGGTGAGTGATGCGGGTTGGATCAGGTGCTTGTTGCGGCGAGGGCTTGTCATCTTTGCTTCACTGATATCCTGTAGTTGCTCCTTACAAAGTGTCCCCTCCGGTCCCCTGAACCGCAAAACCTCCGAAGAAACACCAGGAAAATGACGGGGGCTCGTCCGGAAATCCAACTTGCCCGTCGTGGTGCACGAATGCCTCCAACACCGCTATAATCCCTGTGTCCTGCTCCGATGGTGGACCTGGAAAATTTCAGTACCCTGAAGAAATGAAGCGCCGAAGCGGTTACCAGTAGGATCCAGGCCAACTTCAGATACGGGGGCCCCTGTAACGCGATACTGGCAATCGCGTGAAACATGCAGAACACTCCTTTCAAGAAAGAAGCAGAGGCCACGTAGGGGGAGACAGGAACCACCTTTAATGAAGCTGTGACTCCCAAATGGCGTATGCATTTTGGCATTTCTAAGCCTTCCTCAGCACCCAGAGTCTATGAGCAGGGTGTGGGCAAAGATGAAAGTTTATGCTATGTCCTGCCGCACACGGATAGGTCCGCCTCTGACCCCGCCTCCCAAGTGGTCAATCTACTACACCTGAAGTTAGGTGGCTGCAGCGAAAACTACAGGTCCCAGAATGCAGCGCTTCAATGAGGTGAGTGATGCGGGTTGGATCAGGTGCTTGTTGCGGCGAGGGCTTGTCATCTTTGCTTCACTGATATCCTGTAGTTGCTCCTTACAAAGTGTCCCCTCCGGTCCCCTGAACCGCAAAACCTCCGAAGAGACACCAGGAAAATGACGGGGGCTCGTCCGGAAATCCAACTTGCCCGTCGTGGTGCACGAATGCCTCCAACACCGCTATAATCCCTGTGTCCTGCTCCGATGGTGGACCTGGAAAATTTCAGTACCCTGAAGAAATGAAGCGCCGAAGCGGTTACCAGTAGGATCCAGGCCAACTTCAGATGCGGGGGCCCCTGTAACGCGATACTGGCAATTGCGTGAAACATGCAGAACACTCCTTTCAAGAAAGAAGCAGAGGCCACGTAGGGGGAGACAGGAACCACCTTTAATGAAGCTGTGACTCTCAAATGGCGTATGCATTTCGGCATTTCTAAGCCTTCCTCAGCGCCCAGAGTCTATGAGCAGGGTGTGGGCAAAGATGAAAGTTTATGCTATGTCCTGCCGCACACGGATAGGTCCGCCTCTGACCCCGCCTCCCAAGTGGTCAATCTACTACACCTGAAGCTAGGTGGCTGCAGCGAAAACTACAGGTCCCAGAATGCAGCGCTTCAATGAGGTGAGTGATGCAGGTTGGATCAGGTGCTTGTTGCGGCGAGGGCTTGTCATCTTTGCTTCACTGATATCCTGTAGTTGCTCCTTACAAAGTGTCCCCTCCGGTCCCCTGAACCGCAAAACCTCCGAAGAGACACCAGGAAAATGACGGGGGCTCGTCCGGAAATCCAACTTGCCCGTCGTGGTGCACGAATGCCTCCAACACTGCTATAATCCCTGTGTCCTGCTCCGATGGTGGACCTGGAAAATTTCAGTACCCTGAAGAAATGAAGCGCCGAAGCGGTTACCAGTAGGATCCAGGCAAACTTCAGATGCGGGGGCCCCTGTAACGCGATACTGGCAATCGCGTGAAACATGCAGAACACTCCTTTCAAGAAAGAAGCAGAGGCCACGTAGGGGGAGACAGGAACCACCTTTAATGAAGCTGTGACTCTCAAATGGCGTATGCATTTCGGCATTTCTAAGCCTTCCTCAGCGCCCAGAGTCTATGAGCAGGGTGTGGGCAAAGATGAAAGTTTATGCTATGTCATGCCGCACACGGATAGGTCCGCCTCTGACCCCGCCTCCCAAGTGGTCAATCTACTACACCTGAAGCTAGGTGGCTGCAGCGAAAACTACAGGTCCCAGAATGCAGCGCTTCAATGAGGTGAGTGATGCGGGTTGGATCAGGTGCTTGTTGCGGCGAGGGCTTGTCATCTTTGCTTCACTGATATCCTGTAGTTGCTCCTTACAAAGTGTCCCCTCCGGTCCCCTGAACCGCAAAACCTCTGAAGAGACACCAGGAAAATGATGGGGGCTCGTCCGGAAATCCAACTTGCCCGTCGTGGTGCACGAATGCCTCCAACACCGCTATAATCCCTGTGTCCTGCTCCGATGGTGGACCTGGAAAATTTCAGTACCCTGAAGAAATGAAGCGCCGAAGCGGTTACCAGTAGGATCCAGGCCAACTTCAGATGCGGGGGCCCCTGTAACGCGATACTGGCAATCGCGTGAAACATGCAGAACACTCCTTTCAAGAAAGAAGCAGAGGCCACGTAGGGGGAGACAGGAACCACCTTTAATGAAGCTGTGACTCTCAAATGGCGTATGCATTTCGGCATTTCTAAGCCTTCCTCAGCGCCCAGAGTCTATGAGCAGGGTGTGGGCAAAGATGAAAGTTTATGCTATGTCCCGCCGCACACGGATAGGTCCGCCTCTGACCCCGCCTCCCAAGTGGTCAACCTACTACACCTGAAGCTAGGTGGCTGCAGCGAAAACTACAGGTCCCAGAATGCAGCGCTTCAATGAGGTGAGTGATGCGGGTTGGATCTGGTGCTTGTTGCGGCGAGGGCTTGTCATCTTTGCTTCACTGATATCCTGTAGTTGCTCCTTACAAAGTGTCCCCTCCGGTCCCCTGAACCGCAAAACCTCCGAAGAGACACCAGGAAAATGACGGGGGCTCGTCCAGAAATACAACTTGCCCGTCGTGGTGCACGAATGCCTCCAACACCGCTATAATCCCTGTGTCCTGCTCCGATGGTGGACCTGGAAAATTTCAGTACCCTGAAGAAATGAAGCGCCGAAGCGGTTACCAGTAGGATCCAGGCCAACTTCAGATGCGGGGGCCCCTGTAACGCGATACTGGCAATCGCGTGAAACATGCAGAGCACTCCTTTCAAGAAAGAAGCAGAGGCCACGTAGGGGGAGACAGGAACCACCTTTAATGAAGCTGTGACTCTCAAATGGCGTATGCATTTCGGCATTTCTAAGCCTTCCTCAGCGCCCAGAGTCTATGAGCAGGGTGTGGGCAAAGATGAAAGTTTATGCTATGTCCTGCCGCACACAGATAGGTCCGCCTCTGACCCCGCCTCCCAAGTGGTCAATCTACTACACCTGAAGCTAGGTGGCTGCAGCGAAAACTACAGGTCCCAGAATGCAGCGCTTCAATGAGGTGAGTGATGCGGGTTGGATCAGGTGCTTGTTGCGGCGAGGGCTTGTCATCTTTGCTTCACTGATATCCTGTAGTTGCTCCTTACAAAGTGTCCCCTTCGGTCCCCTGAACCGCAAAACCTCTGAAGAGACACCAGGAAAATGACGGGGGCTCGTCCGGAAATCCAACTTGCCCGTCGTGGTGCACGAATGCCTCCAACACCGCTATAATCCCTGTGTCCTGCTCCGATGGTGGACCTGGAAAATTTCAGTACCCTGAAGAAATGAAGCGCCGAAGCGGTTACCAGTAGGATCCAGGCCAACTTCAGATACGGGGGCCCCTGTAACGCGATACTGGCAATCGGTTGAAACATGCAGAACACTCCTTTCAAGAAAGAAGCAGAGGCCACGTAGGGGGAGACAGGAACCACCTTTAATGAAGCTGTGACTCCCAAATGGCGTATGCATTTCGGCATTTCTAAGCCTTCCTCAGCACCCAGAGTCTATGAGCAGGGTGTGGGCAAAGATGAAAGTTTATGCTATGTCCTGCCGCACACGGATAGGTCCGCCTCTGACCCCGCCTCCCAAGTGGTCAATCTACTACACCTGAAGCTAGGTGGCTGCAGCGAAAACTACAGGTCCCAGAATGCAGCGCTTCAATGAGGTGAGTGATGCGGGTTGGATCAGGTGCTTGTTGCAGCGAGGGCTTGTCATCTTTGCTTCACTGATATCCTGTAGTTGCTCCTTACAAAGTGTCCCCTCCGGTCCCCTGAACCGCAAAACCTCTGAAGAGACACCAGGAAAATGACGGGGGCTCGTCCGGAAATCCAACTTGCCCGTCGTGGTGCACAAATGCCTCCAACACCGCTATAATCCCTGTGTCCTGCTCCGATGGTGGACCTGGAAAATTTCAGTACCCTGAAGAAATGAAGCGCCGAAGCGGTTACCAGTAGGATCCAGGCCAACTTCAGATGCGGGGGCCCCTGTAACGCTATACTGGCAATCGCGTGAAACATACAGAACACTCCTTTCAAGAAAGAAGCAGAGGCCACGTAGGGGGAGTCAGGAACCACCTTTAATGAAGCTGTGACTCTCAAATGGCGTATGCATTTCGGCATTTCTAAGCCTTCCTCAGCGCCCAGAGTCTATGAGCAGGGTGTGGGCAAAGATGAAAGTTTATGCTATGTCCTGCCGCACACGGATAGGTCCGCCTCTGACCCCGCCTCCCAAGTGGTCAATCTACTACACCTGAAGCTAGGTGGCTGCAGCGAAAACTACAGGTCCCAGAATGCAGCGCTTCAATGAGGTGAGTGATGCGGGTTGGATCAGGTGCTTGTTGCGGCGAGGGCTTGTCATCTTTGCTTCACTGATATCCTGTAGTTGCTCCTTACAAAGTGTCCCCTCCGGTCCCCTGAACCGCAAAACCTCCGAAGAGACACCAGGAAAATGACGGGGGCTCGTCCGGAAATCCAACTTGCCCGTCGTGGTGCACGAATGCCTCCAACACCGCTATAATCCCTGTGTCCTGCTCCGATGGTGGACCTGGAAAATTTCAGTACCCTGAAGAAATGAAGCGCCGAAGCGGTTACCAGTAGGATCCAGGCCAACTTCAGATGCGGGGGCCCCTGTAACGCGATACTGGCAATCGCGTGAAACATACAGAACACTCCTTTCAAGAAAGAAGCAGAGGCCACGTAGGGGGAGACAGGAACCACCTTTAATGAAGCTGTGACTCTCAAATGGCGTATGCATTTCGGCATTTCTAAGCCTTCCTCAGCGCCCAGAGTCTATGAGCAGGGTGTGGGCAAAGATGAAAGTTTATGCTATGTCCTGCCGCACACGGATAGGTCCGCCTCTGACCCCGCCTCCCAAGTGGTCAATCTACTACACCTGAAGCTAGGTGGCTGCAGCGAAAACTACAGGTCCCAGAATGCAGCGCTTCAATGAGGTGAGTGATGCGGGTTGGATCAGGTGCTTGTTGCGGCGAGGGCTTGTCATCTTTGCTTCACTGATATTCTGTAGTTGCTCCTTACAAAGTGTCCCCTCCGGTCCCCTGAACCGCAAAACCTCCGAAGAGACACCAGGAAAATGACGGGGGCTCGTCCGGAAATCCAACTTGCCCGTCGTGGTGCACGAATGCCTCCAACACCGCTATAATCCCTGTGTCCTGCTCCGATGGTGGACCTGGAAAATTTCAGTACCCTGAAGAAATGAAGCGCCGAAGCGGTTACCAGTAGGATCCAGGCCAACTTCAGATGCGGGGGCCCCTGTAACGCGATACTGGCAATTGCGTGAAACATGCAGAACACTCCTTTCAAGAAAGAAGCAGAGGCCACGTAGGGGGAGACAGGAACCACCTTTAATGAAGCTGTGACTCTCAAATGGCGTATGCATTTCGGCATTTCTAAGCCTTCCTCAGCGCCCAGAGTCTATGAGCAGGGTGTGGGCAAAGATGAAAGTTTATGCTATGTCCTGCCGCACACGGATAGGTCCGCCTCTGACCCCGCCTCCCAAGTGGTCAATCTACTACACCTAAAGCTAGGTGGCTGCAGCGAAAACTACAGGTCCCAGAATGCAGCGCTTCAATGAGGTGAGTGATGCAGGTTGGATCAGGTGCTTGTTGCAGCGAGGGCTTGTCATCTTTGCTTCACTGATATCCTGTAGTTGCTCCTTACAAAGTGTCCCCTCCGGTCCCCTGAACCGCAAAACCTCCGAAGAGACACCAGGAAAATGACGGGGGCTCGTCCGGAAATCCAACTTGCCCGTCGTGGTGCACGAATGCCTCCAACACCGCTATAATCCCTGTGTCCTGCTCCGATGGTGGACCTGGAAAATTTCAGTACCCTGAAGAAATGAAGCGCCGAAGCGGTTACCAGTAGGATCCAGGCAAACTTCAGATGCGGGGGCCCCTGTAACGCGATACTGGCAATCGCGTGAAACATGCAGAACACTCCTTTCAAGAAAGAAGCAGAGGCCACGTAGGGGGAGACAGGAACCACCTTTAATGAAGCTGTGACTCTCAAATGGCGTATGCATTTCGGCATTTCTAAGCCTTCCTCAGCGCCCAGAGTCTATGAGCAGGGTGTGGGCAAAGATGAAAGTTTATGCTATGTCATGCCGCACACGGATAGGTCCGCCTCTGACCCCGCCTCCCAAGTGGTCAATCTACTACACCTGAAGCTAGGTGGCTGCAGCGAAAACTACAGGTCCCAGAATGCAGCGCTTCAATGAGGTGAGTGATGCGGGTTGGATCAGGTGCTTGTTGCGGCGAGGGCTTGTCATCTTTGCTTCACTGATATCCTGTAGTTGCTCCTTACAAAGTGTCCCCTCCGGTCCCCTGAACCGCAAAACCTCTGAAGAGACACCAGGAAAATGACGGGGGCTCGTCCGGAAATCCAACTTGCCCGTCGTGGTGCACGAATGCCTCCAACACCGCTATAATCCCTGTGTCCTGCTCCGATGGTGGACCTGGAAAATGTCAGTACCCTGAAGAAATGAAGCGCCGAAGCGGTTACCAGTAGGATCCAGGCCAACTTCAGATGCGGGGGCCCCTGTAACGCGATACTGGCAATCGCGTGAAACATGCAGAACACTCCTTTCAAGAAAGAAGCAGAGGCCACGTAGGGGGAGACAGGAACCACCTTTAATGAAGCTGTGACTCTCAAATGGCGTATGCATTTCGGCATTTCTAAGCCTTCCTCAGCGCCCAGAGTCTATGAGCAGGGTGTGGGCAAAGATGAAAGTTTATGCTATGTCCTGCCGCACACGGATAGGTCCGCCTCTGACCCCGCCTCCCAAGTGGTCAACCTACTACACCTGAAGCTAGGTGGCTGCAGCGAAAACTACAGGTCCCAGAATGCAGCGCTTCAATGAGGTGAGTGATGCGGGTTGGATCAGGTGCTTGTTGCGGCGAGGGCTTGTCATCTTTGCTTCACTGATATCCTGTAGTTGCTCCTTACAAAGTGTCCCCTCCGGTCCCCTGAACCGCAAAACCTCCGAAGAGACACCAGGAAAATGACGGGGGCTCGTCCAGAAATACAACTTGCCCGTCGTGGTGCACGAATGCCTCCAACACCGCTATAATCCCTGTGTCCTGCTCCGATGGTGGACCTGGAAAATTTCAGTACCCTGAAGAAATGAAGCGCCGAAGCGGTTACCAGTAGGATCCAGGCCAACTTCAGATGCGGGGGCCCCTGTAACGCGATACTGGCAATCGCGTGAAACATGCAGAGCACTCCTTTCAAGAAAGAAGCAGAGGCCACGTAGGGGGAGACAGGAACCACCTTTAAAGAAGCTGTGACTCTCAAATGGCGTATGCATTTCAGCATTTCTAAGCCTTCCTCAGCGCCCAGAGTCTATGAGCAGGGTGTGGGCAAAGATGAAAGTTTATGCTATGTCCTGCCGCACACGGATAGGTCCGCCTCTGACCCCGCCTCCCAAGTGGTCAATCTACTACACCTGAAGCTAGGTGGCTGCAGCGAAAACTACAGGTCCCAGAATGCAGCGCTTCAATGAGGTGAGTGATGCGGGTTGGATCAGGTGCTTGTTGCGGCGAGGGCTTGTCGTCTTTGCTTCACTGATATCCTGTAGTTGCTCCTTACAAAGTGTCCCCTCCGGTCCCCTGAACCGCAAAACCTCTGAAGAGACACCAGGAAAATGACGGGGGCTCGTCCGGAAATCCAACTTGCCCGTCGTGGTGCACGAATGCCTCCAACACCGCTATAATCCCTGTGTCCTGCTCCGATGGTGGACCTGGAAAATTTCAGTACCCTGAAGAAATGAAGCGCCGAAGCGGTTACCAGTAGGATCCAGGCCAACTTCAGATGCGGGGGCCCCTGTAACGCGATACTGGCAATCGCGTGAAACATGCAGAACACTCCTTTCAAGAAAGAAGCAGAGGCCACGTAGGGGGAGACAGGAACCACCTTTAATGAAGCTGTGACTCTCAAATGGCGTATGCATTTCGGCATTTCTAAGCCTTCCTCAGCGCCCAGAGTCTATGAGCAGGGTGTGGGCAAAGATGAAAGTTTATGCTATGTCCTGCCGCACACGGATAGGTCCGCCTCTGACCCCGCCTCCCAAGTGGTCAACCTACTACACCTGAAGCTAGGTGGCTGCAGCGAAAACTACAGGTCCCAGAATGCAGCGCTTCAATGAGGTGAGTGATGCGGGTTGGATCAGGTGCTTGTTGCGGCGAGGGCTTGTCATCTTTGCTTCACTGATATCCTGTAGTTGCTCCTTACAAAGTGTCCCCTCCGGTCCCCTGAACCGCAAAACCTCCGAAGAGACACCAGGAAAATGACGGGGGCTCGTCCAGAAATACAACTTGCCCGTCGTGGTGCACGAATGCCTCCAACACCGCTATAATCCCTGTGTCCTGCTCCGATGGTGGACCTGGAAAATTTCAGTACCCTGAAGAAATGAAGCGCCGAAGCGGTTACCAGTAGGATCCAGGCCAACTTCAGATGCGGGGGCCCCTGTAACGCGATACTGGCAATCGCGTGAAACATGCAGAGCACTCCTTTCAAGAAAGAAGCAGAGGCCACGTAGGGGGAGACAGGAACCACCTTTAAAGAAGCTGTGACTCTCAAATGGCGTATGCATTTCAGCATTTCTAAGCCTTCCTCAGCGCCCAGAGTCTATGAGCAGGGTGTGGGCAAAGATGAAAGTTTATGCTATGTCCTGCCGCACACGGATAGGTCCGCCTCTGACCCCGCCTCCCAAGTGGTCAATCTACTACACCTGAAGCTAGGTGGCTGCAGCGAAAACTACAGGTCCCAGAATGCAGCGCTTCAATGAGGTGAGTGATGCGGGTTGGATCAGGTGCTTGTTGCGGCGAGGGCTTGTCATCTTTGCTTCACTGATATCCTGTAGTTGCTCCTTACAAAGTGTCCCCTCCGGTCCCCTGAACCGCAAAACCTCCGAAGAGACACCAGGAAAATGACGGGGGCTCGTCCGGAAATTCAACTTGCCCGTCGTGGTGCACGAATGCCTCCAACACCGCTATAATCCCTGTGTCCTGCTCTGATGGTGGACCTGGAAAATTTCAGTACCCTGAAGAAATGAAGCGCCGAAGCGGTTACCAGTAGGATCCAGGCCAACTTCAGATGCGGGGGCCCCTGTAACGCGATACTGGCAATCGCGTGAAACATGCAGAACACTCCTTTCAAGAAAGAAGCAGAGGCCACGTAGGGGGAGACAGGAACCACCTTTAATGAAGCTGTGACTCTCAAATGGCGTATGCATTTCGGCATTTCTAAGCCTTCCTTAGCGCCCAGAGTCTATGAGCAGGGTGTGGGCAAAGATGAAAGTTTATGCTATGTCCTGCCGCACACGGATAGGTCCGCCTCTGACCCCGCCTCCCAAGTGGTCAATCTACTACACCTGAAGCTAGGTGGCTGCAGCGAAAACTACAGGTCCCAGAATGCAGCGCTTCAATGAGGTGAGTGATGCGGGTTGGATCAGGTGCTTGTTGCGGCGAGGGCTTGTCATCTTTGCTTCACTGATATCCTGTAGTTGCTCCTTACAAAGTGTCCCCTCCGGTCCCCTGAACCGCAAAACCTCCGAAGAGACACCAGGAAAATGACGGGGGCTCGTCCGGAAATCCAACTTGCCCGTCGTGGTGCACGAATGCCTCCAACACCGCTATAATCCCTGTGTCCTGCTCCGATGGTGGACCTGGAAAATTTCAGTACCCTGAAGAAATGAAGCGCCGAAGCGGTTACCAGTAGGATCCAGGCCAACTTCAGATGCGGGGGCCCCTGTAACGCAATACTGGCAATCGCGTGAAACATGCAGAACACTCCTTTCAAGAAAGAAGCAGAGGCCACGTAGGGGGAGACAGGAACCACCTTTAATGAAGCTGTGACTCTCAAATGGCGTATGCATTTCGGCATTTCTAAGCCTTCCTCAGCGCCCAGAGTCTATGAGCAGGGTGTGGGCAAAGATGAAAGTTTATGCTATGTCCTGCCGCACACGGATAGGTCCGCCTCTGACCCCGCCTCCCTGGTGGTCAATCTACTACACCTGAAGCTAGGTGGCTGCAGCGAAAACTACAGGTCCCAGAATGCAGCGCTTCAATGAGGTGAGTGATGCGGGTTGGATCAGGTGCTTGTTGCGGCGAGGGCTTGTCATCTTTGCTTCACTGATATCCTGTAGTTGCTCCTTACAAAGTGTCCCCTCCGGTCCCCTGAACCGCAAAACCTCCGAAGAGACACCAGGAAAATGACGGGGGCTCGTCCGGAAATCCAACTTGCCCGTCGTGGTGCACGAATGCCTCCAACACCGCTATAATTCCTGTGTCCTGCTCCGATGTTGGACCTGGAAAATTTCAGTACCCTGAAGAAATGAAGCGCCGAAGCGGTTACCAGTAGGATCCAGGCCAACTTCAGATGCGGGGGCCCCTGTAACGCGATACTGGCAATCGCGTGAAACATGCAGAACACTCCTTTCAAGAAAGAAGCAGAGGCCACGTAGGGGGAGACAGGAACCACCTTTAATGAAGCTGTGACTCTCAAATGGCGTATGCATTTCGGCATTTCTAAGCCTTCCTCAGCGCCCAGAGTCTATGAGCAGGGTGTGGGCAAAGATGAAAGTTTATGCTATGTCCTGCCGCACACGGATAGGTCCGCCTCTGACCCCGCCTCCCAAGTGGTCAATCTACTACACCTGAAGCTAGGTGGCTGCAGCGAAAACTACAGGTCCCAGAATGCAGCGCTTCAATGAGTGGAGTGATGCGGGTTGGATCAGGTGCTTGTTGCGGCGAGGGCTTGTCATCTTTGCTTCACTGATATCCTGTAGTTGCTCCTTACAAAGTGTCCCCTCCGGTCCCCTGAACCGCAAAACCTCCGAAGAGACACCAGGAAAATGACGGGGGCTCGTCCGGAAATCCAACTTGCCCGTCGTGGTGCACGAATGCCTCCAACACCACTATAATCCCTGTGTCCTGCTCCGATGGTGGACCTGGAAAATTTCAGTACCCTGAAGAAATGAAGCGCCGAAGCGGTTACCAGTAGGATCCAGGCCAACTTCAGATGCGGGGGCCCCTGTAACGCGATACTGGCAATCGCGTGAAACATGCAGAACACTCCTTTCAAGAAAGAAGCAGAGGCCACGTAGGGGGAGACAGGAACCACCTTTAATGAAGCTGTGACTCTCAAATGGCGTATGCATTTCGGCATTTCTAAGCCTTCCTCAGCGCCCAGAGTCTATGAGCAGGGTGTGGGCAAAGATGAAAGTTTATGCTATGTCCTGCCGCACACGGATAGGTCCGCCTCTGACCCCGCCTCCTAAGTGGTCAATCTACTACACCTGAAGCTAGGTGGCTGCAGCGAAAACTACAGGTCCCAGAATGCAGCGCTTCAATGAGGTGAGTGATGCGGGTTGGATCAGGTGCTTGTTGCGGCGAGGGCTTGTCATCTTTGCTTCACTGATATCCTGTAGTTGCTCCTTACAAAGTGTCCCCTCCGGTCCCCTGAACCGCAAAACCTCCGAAGAGACACCAGGAAAATGACGGGGGCTCGTCCGGAAATCCAACTTGCCCGTCGTGGTGCACGAATGCCTCCAACACCGCTATAATCCCTGTGTCCTGCTCCGATGGTGGACCTGGAAAATTTCAGTACCCTGAAGAAATGAAGCGCCGAAGCGGTTACCAGTAGGATCCAGGCCAACTTCAGATGCGGTGGCCCCTGTAACGCGATACTGGCAATCGCTTGAAACATGCAGAACACTCCTTTCAAGACAGAAGCAGAGGCCACGTAGGGGGAGACAGGAACCACCTTTAATGAAGCTGTGACTCTCAAATGGCGTATGCATTTCGGCATTTCTAAGCCTTCCTCAGCGCCCAGAGTCTATGAGCAGGGTGTGGGCAAAGATGAAAGTTTATGCTATGTCCTGCCGCACACGGATAGGTCCACCTCTGACCCCGCCTCCCAAGTGGTCAATCTACTACACCTGAAGCTAGGTGTCTGCAGCGAAAACTACAGGTCCCAGAATGCAGCGCTTCAATGAGGTGAGTGATGCGGGTTGGATCAGGTGCTTGTTGCGGCGAGGGCTTGTCATCTTTGCTTCACTGATATCCTGTAGTTGCTCCTTACAAAGTGTCCCCTCCGGTCCCCTGAACCGCAAAACCTCCGAAGAGACACCAGGAAAATGACGGGGGCTCGTCCGGAAATCCAACTTGCCCGTCGTGGTGCACGAATGCCTCCAACACCGCTATAATCCCTGTGTCCTGCTCCGATGGTGGACCTGGAAAATTTCAGTACCCTGAAGAAATGAAGCGCCGAAGCGGTTACCAGTAGGATCCAGGCCAACTTCAGATGCGGGGGCCCCTGTAACGCGATACTGGCAATCGCGTGAAACATGCAGAACACTCCTTTCAAGAAAGAAGCAGAGGCCACGTAGGGGGAGACAGGAACCACCTTTAATGAAGCTGTGACTCTCAAATGGCGTATGCATTTCGGCATTTCTAAGCCTTCCTCAGCGCCCAGAGTCTATGAGCAGGGTGTGGGCAAAGATGAAAGTTTATGCTATGTCCTGCCGCACACGGATAGGTCCGCCTCTGACCCCGCCTCCCAAGTGGTCAATCTACTACACCTGAAGCTAGGTGGCTGCAGCGAAAACTACAGGTCCCAGAATGCAGCGCTTCAATGAGTGGAGTGATGCGGGTTGGATCAGGTGCTTGTTGCGGCGAGGGCTTGTCATCTTTGCTTCACTGATATCCTGTAGTTGCTCCTTACAAAGTGTCCCCTCCGGTCCCCTGAACCGCAAAACCTCCGAAGAGACACCAGGAAAATGACGGGGGCTCGTCCGGAAATCCAACTTGCCCGTCGTGGTGCACGAATGCCTCCAACACCACTATAATCCCTGTGTCCTGCTCCGATGGTGGACCTGGAAAATTTCAGTACCCTGAAGAAATGAAGCGCCGAAGCGGTTACCAGTAGGATCCAGGCCAACTTCAGATGCGGGGGCCCCTGTAACGCGATACTGGCAATCGCGTGAAACATGCAGAACACTCCTTTCAAGAAAGAAGCAGAGGCCACGTAGGGGGAGACAGGAACCACCTTTAATGAAGCTGTGACTCTCAAATGGCGTATGCATTTCGGCATTTCTAAGCCTTCCTCAGCGCCCAGAGTCTATGAGCAGGGTGTGGGCAAAGATGAAAGTTTATGCTATGTCCTGCCGCACACGGATAGGTCCGCCTCTGACCCCGCCTCCTAAGTGGTCAATCTACTACACCTGAAGCTAGGTGGCTGCAGCGAAAACTACAGGTCCCAGAATGCAGCGCTTCAATGAGGTGAGTGATGCGGGTTGGATCAGGTGCTTGTTGCGGCGAGGGCTTGTCATCTTTGCTTCACTGATATCCTGTAGTTGCTCCTTACAAAGTGTCCCCTCCGGTCCCCTGAACCGCAAAACCTCCGAAGAGACACCAGGAAAATGACGGGGGCTCGTCCGGAAATCCAACTTGCCCGTCGTGGTGCACGAATGCCTCCAACACCGCTATAATCCCTGTGTCCTGCTCCGATGGTGGACCTGGAAAATTTCAGTACCCTGAAGAAATGAAGCGCCGAAGCGGTTACCAGTAGGATCCATGCCAACTTCAGATGCGGGGGCCCCTGTAACGCGATACTGGCAATCGCTTGAAACATGCAGAACACTCCTTTCAAGACAGAAGCAGAGGCCACGTAGGGGGAGACAGGAACCACCTTTAATGAAGCTGTGACTCTCAAATGGTGTATGCATTTCGGCATTTCTAAGCCTTCCTCAGCGCCCAGAGTCTATGAGCAGGGTGTGGGCAAAGATGAAAGTTTATGCTATGTCCTGCCGCACACGGATAGGTCCGCCTCTGACCCCGCCTCCCAAGTGGTCAATCTACTACACCTGAAGCTAGGTGGCTGCAGCGAAAACTACAGGTCCCAGAATGCAGCGCTTCAATCTTGTGAGTGATGCGGGTTGGATCAGGTGCTTGTTGCGGCGAGGGCTTGTCATCTTTGCTTCACTATATATATATATATATATATATATATATATATATATATATATATATATATATATATATATATTACCTACTGTCGGTCGCCAGTAGGTATATATACTTAGGATTTTTTTGAATAGGGATTTCTGAAAATTCTATGTTGAATAACTTTGGCGTTGATGGACCGAATTGGCTGAAATTTTCAGGAAAATGGCACATTTTGTTTCTGAGCGTCCCCTGAAAGTTTGGGGGCGTTTCGTCAAGCGGGGGCCGAGAAAAAAGAGGGGTCCCAAAACGTGTTTTTAACATTGAGATTTCCATAGGGCGGTTGGACTCACTTTTAGCTCGAACGGCTGAATGGATTTCTATGAAACTTGGTAAATTGTAGAGACTGTTTGCCCGATGTGCCTTTGCTAGGTCTCAAGATATGTGCTCCAGTGGATTTTGAGAAATTAATGTTAAAAAAAATGTATATCTGTGACAGCGTCCCGGTTAGCGCCCCGGTTCGCGTACCTGACGCGTAACGGAACTTTGCGAGGAGAAGCGGATTGGCTCTCCGGTGACTGTCAACATTCTAAACAGTCCGGTGCGGCCGCCATCTTGTCTCTCGGTAGGATCGAGAGACAAGAGGTGGAAATAAACGAAGGGGGAAATGAATAAAAGGGGGCAAGGTAGACCCCTCCTGACCCCCTAGGATTGATGTGGGGCCTATTGAAGGGCCCCTCGGGGCAAAAAAAAAAAAAAAAAATGTTTTCGATTTTTCGTGGTTGAAGCGCTACCCGGTACGCGAACCGGGTAGCTTACCGGTAGCGTAACGGGAGTCCGCCATCTTGCGTTAAGGTCTAATTTGGACACAAGATGGATGCTAAACAATGCTGGGATTGTGTAAAAGGGGGCAAGGGAGACATATCCTGACCCCCTAGGTTTTGTGAGGGTGGATGAGGAGAACCCATATATGTCCAAAAAAAAAATAATTCAAATTTTCGCGCGGTCAGCGTCCGGTGCACGAACCGGGTAGCGCTCCGGAAAGCGTAAATCATGAAAATTAGTAAAAAAAAAGTTACATTTAAAATTTATTTAGAGTGATCATAGTTAGGGTAGCTCTGAAAAGAGCTTTTGGGTCTGTGGTAGATTTAGGTACTTATAAGTAGGTACCAATACATAGTCTTAAATTCAGGATGAAAATTCTGTTCCCCTCATCTGAGAAGTGCACACCATCTCCTCTGTAGATATCTTGCATGTAGTAACGCAAGTTATTGTTGTAGATGGAGCCCATTCCATGGTCTCTCATGTAAGCTGAAACAGACTTATTTACATGCGTCCTCGATTTCTCAATTTGTGGACAAAATTGGTTGGACCACCTCCATTTCTGTCTTTGGCATATATTTGAATATACCAAGGCAGTTTGAGGAAAAAGTGCCATCAATTGCTCAAAGGTGTCCTTTAAAAGCATTTCCAGACCTACCCCAGTCAAAGTGCCCAAATCATTTCCTCCACAGTGCACAATTAACAGGTCAGGGTGTGGCAAATGCAAAAAGGTTTTCACCAATGGTATCAATTGGTGACATCTCAATCCTCTGTGGCCAATCCAGTTGATTTCCACATTTTGTAAATTGAGGTTGTGTAAATTTCTGTTATCAGCATACCTTTTGAGCCCAGTGGATGTAACTATGTCCAATAATCCAGACAGAAAACATGGTGAGAGGAGGTTCTGCTGCAGTCAGATGAAGTGTGGGAATGAAATGGCAGTTGAAACAGTAGGAGTTTGTAATGAAAAAAACTGTGGAGTTTCAGTGCTAATGATTCAGTAGCAGTGATTGGTGGATTTTCATTGCTGAAAACAGAAAGTTAGGGTGCATGGATGAGTTCTTTGAAAGATGTAATTTGAATGGTTAAGAAAAAATCATTTTAAGAAACATTGCACTGGATACGCAGGTGTACTGAGAGTTCAGAGTTCTATTGAAACATTGTTGTGTGAACTTGTAAACATGAGAGTTCTTTCAGGAGGTAGTTGCTATGGAAAAAAGGCAGAAAGGGCAGAGGGGGGAAGAGTGTTGATTTGAAAAAAGTGAGGGAAGAGTTTTGATTGGGTGACATGAGAGATATGTGTGATGAATTACAGCATTTCTGTGCCTTTGTTGGTTGCAGCCTCTGGAGTGCATACCCTTTGCTCTGCTAAAGAAAAATTGGTGTGTGTCTGAGACTGTTTTGAAACTCAAAAAGTATTTGCTAAGGTGAGAAAAGATTCATTTAATTTAGATAGAGACTAGTATGCTTTAGGGAGAAAATTAGGAAGAAAGTTGTGTATTTAAAATATTGCTTTGTGTCAAGTGTTTTACAAATAGATTTTGTTTCTTTGAGAAATTGTAATTGGAGATAATGTGAAGGATTAGTACTGACAGGGTGTGCTTGTACATAGGAGCTGTGCTGTGTTTTCAAATTATGACTTGAAAATCGTTTTTGAGGAAAAGGAATGCTTTTTAAATTTATGACAATGAAAAAATGGTGTCTGCTTCTTTAAACAAATATTTCACTTGCCCCATGATTTAGGGAGAATAATTTGCTTACTTGATGTGTTTAAAAACGTTTTATGAAGTCATTTAGGTTTCTTAATATGTACTGCTAGAGTTTTATAGCCAGCATGGGCCATATTTACAAGGCCTTTGAGCCACTTTCACGTCATTTTCCCTATATTAAAAGTAACGTAAAAGTGGTGCAAGGGCCTTGTAAATACGCCCCCATGTGTGTTAGGTCATTTTAAGTCACTTCCCCATGAATATGGGTGGATAATTTGCTTACTTGATGTGTTTAAAAACGTTTCTTTAAGTCATTTAGGTTTCTTGATATGTACTGCTAGAGTTTCATAGCCAGTATGGGGCATATTTACAAGGACTTTGAGCCACTTTCACGTTATTTTCCCAATATTAAAAGTGACGTAAAAGTGGTGCAAGGGTCTTGTAAATACACTCTCATGTTTGAGCCACTTTCACATTATTTTCCCCATGTTAAAAGTGACGCAAAAGTGGTGCAAGGGCCTTGTAAATACGTCCCCATGTGTGTTAGGGCATTTTAAGTCACTTCCCCATGATTTAGGGAGAATAATTTGCTTACTTGATGTGTTTAAAAACGTTTCTTGAAGTCATTTAGGTTTCTTGATATGTACTGCTAGAGTTTCATAGCCAGCAAGGGGCGTATTTACAAGGACTTTGAACCACTTTCACGTTATTTTCCCCATGTTAAAAGTGACGCAAAAGTGGTGCAAGGGCCTTGTAAAATATGCCCTCATGTGTGTTAGGTCATTTTAAGTCACTTCCCCATGAATCTGGGTGAATAATTTGCTTACTTGATGTGTTTAAAAACGTTTCTTGAAGTCATTTAGGTTTCTTGATATGTACTGCTAGAGTTTCATAGCTAGCATGGGGCGTATTTAGAAGGACTTTGAGCCACTTTCCCGTTATTTTCCTCATGTTAAAAGTGACGCAAAAGTGGTGCAAGGGCCTTGTAAATACGCTCTCATGTTTGAGCCACTTTCACGTTATTTTTCCTATGTTAAAAGTGATGCAAAAGTGGTGCAAGGGCCTTGTAAAATATGCCCTCATGTGTGTTAGGGCATTTTAAGTCACTTCCTCATGAATCTGGGTGAATAATTTGCTTATTTGATGTGTTTAAAAACGTTCCTTGAAGTCATTTAGGTTTCTTGATATGTACTGCTAGAGTTTCATAGCCAGCATGGGCCATATTTACAAGGCCTTTGAGCCACGTTCACGTTATTTTCCCCATGTTAAAAGTGACGCAAAAGTGGTGCAAGGGCCTTGTAAATACACCCCCATGTGTGTTTTTTAAGAAACATTTGCAGACGAAAAAGTATCACTACAGAACATGTTTTAGTCCAGAAGAAGAGAGCCAATTTAAACGGGAAGGAAAGGCCACTCAAAAATGTTACTGCTAGAGCAGGAGATAACTCTGTGCATGGTAGTAGAAGGAAAAATCTGTTTAGGGACATTCGTAGACGAATGTTCCGCAACAGGATAATTGGCAATTTGTTAAAAAATATTAAGAAAGGTCAACAGAAAGTGGCTTTTTATAAGAGAAAGAAAAATGTTGAGAAAATTATTGATCAGTCTTTTGAAATTAAGCGAACGTTATTTATTTTGATAATCAATAGAATTAGGAAACTAAGCAAGGCAATTTATGATTTCAAATCAAATAGTAGATGGAAGAGAACAGTTAATCGTAGTAATTTTTGTGAAGTTTTTTCAGGAGAATGGATGCATAGTTCAAGTTGTGAGGCATTTTTTAATGAGGAGAGTTATTTCCAGGATAATGATTTGGTGCATGCAGTTGACACCAGTTGTCGAGCATATGAGGTGAAAGATGGTTGTCCGGTTGAAAAAGAAAAACTTGTGTCAACAGAGGCAGAAGAAGTGTTAGGTAATGAAGTTTTAGGAATACGTCCTAAGGGACCAGTGTACACCTGGAAGTGTAGTAGTATTTGCAGTGTGCGACAGGATTCCATCAATTTGCTTTGTGATTTTGTACGGACATTTAATAAGAAAAGTTTAAAACAGAAAATGAAGTTGTTGCAAGAATTAGATCCTTGCAGAGTGAGAGAAGTGACAGGTTTGCATGGTCATTCACGGGCTTGTCTTTCCAGGAGAGTGTGCCAGAGTGTTTTTCATCATTTCAGGATGCTAGCAGTGCATCATAATAAAGTGAGGAAATTAGTTAGAATGTTGTATTATGCTAAGAGTCCAGCAATTATGCTTAAACAATTATGCTCTGCTCTTTTGCATTGTTCTGAAGTAGATGTGAAGAATATTTGTGAAGAAATTGAGTTTTGTTACTTTACTAGTAAAGAGAACAATGTTGAAATTGACCCAGTAGAAGAAGGTAATGTGGAAGAGAGTGTACAGATTTCCAGTACAGAGAAGTTTCTCAAGGAAATTTCCACGTTTATAGAGAAATCAAGTGAGAGGCCTAATTTCACTTGTGTGTGTTGTCGACGGACTTATTATAAGAATCAGACTGTTAGTGGATTTATATGCTTAAAGTGAAATGGAAAACAATAGTGAATGGAAGGATTTTGCAACATACTTGATGGTAGAAAATTGTTTTGATTTGGGATCAGATCAACGTATGTGTACTTATTGTTTTAACAAATTAAATCAAAAACGGATGCCTGCTAGAGCAGTTCATAATAATCTGGAATTGTTTGACATTCCTTCTGAACTGAAGGATTTAAATACTTATGAATCTATTTTGATTCAAAGTGTCCATCCTTTTCAGGCTATTGTTAGAATGGAGCCTAAGACAGGGAAATTGCCTCCTTCAGATTTACAGAGAGGATTAAAGGGAAGAGTTGTTTATTTGCCTCTAGATTTGAAGAAAAATATTGATACAATTGGTGTAGACAAAGTGGAAGAGGAACCTCTGGTTATCCTAGTTAATGGGGTTCCGACAAAGAGTAAGAAAATCTGGCAAGATTTAGTGGATGTTAGGAAAGTCAAAAAGGCAACGTTGTATTTGATGAAAAACAATGAGTACTACAAGAATGTATGTGTTGCAGAAGACGAACTAAGTGAAGAAGAGGACAGCGATTTGTGTGCTGGACAAATAGAGAAAGTAGATGCCTCTAAAAATGAAGAAATATATGAACATTATAGTGTTCATCCTTTGCATTCTAAAGAAGTCATGGGGGATGCTATTGAGTTGTTTCAAATGAAACAAGCCAAAGGAAGTCCCATTAGTGTTTGGGAGGAAAGTTTGGAAGCTCGGTGTTTCCCACAGTTATTTCCAACAGGTCGAGGAGGAAGATATGATGAGCGACCTGATCAAATTCCTGCTTCTGAATACCGGACTTTACGATTGTATGCAGAAGATCCTAGGTTTCGTCAATGCATTCCCTATTTGTTTCATCTACTGTATGAAAGTGATCTGTCTGGACTGTCTTATGCAGTGAACCACATCCTGAAAAGTGGTGTACAGCTGCAAAATATCTCGGCAAGGGACTTTATGGATAAAGTCAATGTGCAAGACAGTATTTTGGATTCTCACCTGATTAATTTCATGGCATGTCAGCGTGGTACTAATGAGTATTGGTACCGTCGTCATGGTGACTTAAAATGTATGCTGAGGAACTTAGGAACTCCCACATGGTTCCTCACTCTCAGCTGTGCCGAGTATGGCTGGGAAGACTTACTTGAATTTCTACGAGAGGCAAATGGAAACATTGAAAATATCGAATTCAAGACACCCGGAGAACTGTGCTCTTTGGATCCAGTCAATGTATGCAGGTACTTCAATCATAGATTTGAAGCTATGATGTCTTTCATTACGAACAAGAAAAATCCACCTCTTGGAGAGGTGTTGGATTTCTTCTGGAGAAAGGAGTATCAAGCAAGAGGTGCTCCTCATATACATATGCTGCTATGGATCAAAGATGCACCCAAATTTGGAACAGATCCGGATGACTTAGTGATGAGTTTCATAGAACAGTATTCTACATGTGCTGTTCCAAACACAAAGGAAGACAAAAGTTTAAGAGAACAAGTTTTACATTTTCAAAACCATCGTTGTGGAAAGTACTATCGTCGTAAATTCAGAAACAAGGACAAGTTCTACACAAAATGTCGTTTTGGGTTTCCACGATCAGTGATATGTAAAGGAAGAGTGAACAATTTGATGTCTTCGCTGCGACACAATGTGATGAGGAAATCACCCAAAAATACATACAATTTAAAAAGAAACGAAGAGTCCAAGTACATCAACGACTACAACCCAGTGATTTTGTCCATGTGGAATGCTAACATGGATATACAGTTTGTGGCTGGCAACTGTATGGCTGTGGCTCGGTATGTGACGTCTTACATCACCAAAAAAGAAAAGACAGAACTGAAGGATATGTGGGATGACATTTCACATGAGAAGAGCCTCAGTAAGAAGTTGTACAGTTTCAGTCTAAAGATGTTGTCGCATCGAGAAATCGGAGCATACGAATGTTCTGATCGGTTATCTTCAGCAAGTCTCTATGCCAAATCTAGGAGTATAATTTGGGTGAGTCTTGGTCTTGCTGCAACACGTAATCGAGTTCTGATACCTGTACGGGAAATTGAGTATTTGGCGGAGAAGGAGCCAAACAGTACAGATATTTTGAAGACCAACATGTTGGATACATATTATCCAAATAGAAGCAGTCACCTCGAGAATGTTTGTCTGTATGAGGTTCTACAAAATTACATATTCAAGAGGAACATCAAAGAAGATATTGATAAAGGAGTGTATGCTGTAATTGGAAGTGAGGGATGTCTGGTCAAGCAAAGAAAATACCAATTGGTAAATCATCGAAAATTGAGTTGCGAATCTCCTGAAAGAAAAGAGTTTTTTTATTTAGCTCTTTTGCAACTTTTCAAGCCTTGGCGTGCAGAAGAGGAACTGCTTGGAGATTTTCTCTGTTATGAAGATTCTTTCAATGTAGCCAAGGAGTCCATAGAATGTCCTGTTTTTCCCAAATATCTAGAAATGTTGAATGCAGAAATCGAGCAGGAAGCAACAATTGCAGCCGAGATTGCTAGAGATAGTTCTCAGGACAGTCAGAGTTCCACTTCATTGAGTCAGGATCCACTAGGAGGACCAGTTATCAAAAATGAAGCTGCCACTGCCATGATTGAAGTGGAAAGAGCCATGGAACATGCTCAGGAGGATGCGGTTAACTTAGAAGATTTGGAAAGACAACTCAACGTTGAGCAGAGGAAAATATATGACAAAGTTACCAACCAAATTGAACATGGATTAAGTCATGAGAAGAAAGAGTGCTCATGTACATCGTTGAAGCCTGTCCGACTGTACGTGAGTGGAGAAGCAGGAACTGGAAAAAGTTTCCTCATTAAAGCAATTTCATGTTATTTGCAGAAAAGGACTGAGTCATCGCTGTCTTGTGTTGTCACCGCTCCAACTGGTCTGGCAGCACATAACATCAAAGGTATTACTTTGCATCGTCTACTGATGCTGCCAGTGGAGCATGATAACAAATTACAATATCACAAGTTATCTGGAGATGCTTGTTCTGAAGTTTCCAGAGTCTTGAGGAAAATGAAACTTCTTATTGACCAAGTAAGCATGGTTTCCAATGTCATGCTTGCCTTTGTGCATTTGAGAATGCAAGAAGTTCTTAAAACAGAATATGATGTGTTATTTGGTGGCAAACACATCATTGTTTTCGGTGATCTTCTGCAGCTGACACCAGTGAAAGGACAACCAGTGTTTAAACTACTTACGCATGAAGATACCAGGAAGTGCCTAGGGAGCATTGGCAACGTCAATATATGGTTAACCTTCAATTATGCTGAACTGCGTGTAAATATGCGTCAGGCGAAGGATGAAGATTATAAGAATATTCTACAAGATGTTAGAATTGGAAAAGTGACTGAGCATGGGAAAGAAGCTTTACATGCACGATTATTGTCAAATTTGTATCCAGATGAAGACGTTCTGCCAGAGAATATTTTTCAGAAAATTACTGAGAAGAAATCTGGGATATGTTTGATGCAAACTCTGCAAGAATATTCCATCTTCAACAACAAAATGTTGATTTTAGAAAACCAAAACATAGTGAAACTGGAAGCTATTGACAGAATTGAGCATATGGGAGCAACAATTATTTTGTCTGAAAATTTGAAATCTAAATTGGATTCATTAGAGAAGACTATATCTAAAACTGCGGGTTTTGAAAAGACTCTGAATGTGTGCTTAAATTGCCGTATCATTTTGAGAAGAAATTTAAATGTTGAAAGAGGTCTGGTAAATGGATCAATGGGTAATGTTGTTGGTTTTGTGAATTACAAAAATAGAGATGGAATTGAAATTTTAAAAATTAAATTTGATGGCATTGAGGATGTACAGCAAATTGGTTGTTGCTCTGCTAGGTTTTTGCTTGTTGAAGACTTATATGTTCGCCGTAAGCAGTTTCCTGTTTGCTTGGCATATGCGGTGACAATCCATAAATCGCAAGGTTTAAGTGTAGACAGTGCTTTGGTGAATATTGGCAGTTCTGTGTTCAAGGAGGGTATGGCTTATGTGGCATTATCACGAGTCAGAACTTTATCTGGATTGTACTTGATTGAGTGTGATGAGACAAACATTTGTGCAGATCTAGATTGTGTTAAGGAATACAATAGGTTAAGAAGAGAGTATGCGCCACATTTGCCTCAATATCCTTTATTTGAAAAACGTGTGGTAGGCCGGAAACGAAGAAATGTGACCAATAGTAGGGAGGTTGTAGCAAAAAGACGAAAAGTTGATGAACCCAAAATTGTAAGCAGAAAGAAAATGGATGCTGTTCAAGATTTTGTTGGTTTTCAATTTGAAAATAGTTCTGGTGTCAACTGCTATGCTAATTTAGTGGTTAATGTTGTCTTTTCTCTAGAAACTTTAAAAGAAGAGATTGTGGTCAATTCGGATCAAAGATTTTGCTGTTTGTTGAATTCTGTGTTAGAGAAATGTAGCACTGATAGAAGAAAAATAGAAAGTGTGTCTGAAATTCGAAATCTCTTAGACAAATGTTCAGGTCAAACGCAATTCTCTCAAAATATTCAGCAGGATTGTCAGGAGTTTTTAATGTATATGCTTGATGTTTTACAAGATGAAGGTGTAGATGTAGATTATCTGTTTGGCCTTTCTTATCAATGGCAGCATGACTGCGAGAACTGTAGGCTATCAAGTACTACTAGTGTAGACTCAGAAAGATTTATATATTTAACTTTGCCTGACAGTAAATCAGTATCCTTTAATAAGCTAGTAAAAGCAGCCGATCAAAACATGGAGTGTAGCCAATGTAAGTCTGCAATGCTGTCCACATTATTTATACGAAGTTATGGCCAGTATGTCATTTTAATGTTCCAACGATGTAGACCTGATGGAACGAAATTGACAACTTTAATTAAAATTTTTGTGGCTTCGCAGTTGTCAATATCAGGAAGGACTTTTGTAACTGCAGCAATTATATATCATGACGGTCCTTCAACAACTTCAGGACATTACACAGCTTATTTAAAATCTGGAAAAGGCTGGTCATTCTGCAATGATTCTGTTTTAACTTTCAAACAACGTTTGCCTTTTGACTTAAAAAATTCTTACCTAGTGTTTTTACAACCAAAATTTTAGGGAAGGAAAGTGGCCTACGAAGATTGGAGCAGTTGATAAATTTTAGTCTGCTGTTTTAAATTGCTTTGTGAATAAGAGTGATCATGATAATTAAAAATGTAAAGTAGTCATTGAGGTACATAACTGGCCTATAATGATTCAAAGAGTTGATATGATTTACTCTGTTGTTTAAAATTGCTTTGTTAGTAACTGAGATCAAGAGAATGAAAAAATTGGAAAAGTCATAGAGGTAGTGTAAATGTGCCTCATATTAAGTCGTATCAATGTTATAGGAAATGTGAAATAAAAGTAAAGTAGAAGGGGAGATATTATTAGTACAAGATTGTGAAAGTGATTTTGGACGTTTTCTTAATGAAAGTCGGGAAAAAAGAAAATGACGGGATTTGCTTTGAGGAATTCGAAGAGATTAAATTGGCTCTTACACGATTTGGCCTTGAGGAGAAGTGTGGTAGAGAGCAAAAAGTCATTCATTGTTTCTAACATATTACCTAAAAAGAAAGAGCTTTTCTTTCAGAAACTGGCGGGCACGGATTTTTTAGAGCACAACAGAGTATAAGCTGTTCATCGCATATCATTCGACGTCATGGAAAGTAAGTGTAGTTTTGATGAGTTCTGATTTCTGATTTGTTATATTATTTGGGTTTTTTAAACACAATCATTTTGATTGTGGTTTTTTTCCCCGCTGTTATATGATGAATACCTTCAACTCACTGTTTTTAGTGAAATTTGATATATTCTGAGAACAGCAAAAATAAACCATTTAATATGTATAATTAATTCTATATTTTGTATTGTGATTTTTAATTTATACTCATCTTCTCTCATGCTTACTTGTCTTTTACTACCTTATATCAATTCTCTTTACATACTCACATTGCCTTTTGTTTTATTCTCTTTCACCCTTGACCTCTAACTCCACTTATCTTTCAACCTTTGTTTCCTTATTCCAACTCTGCTTTTTTCTTTTCTCTCATGCACCATTTTCTAGCTTGTAGACCCTCTGCTTCGGTTTCTTTTCCATCTTTTCTCCCTTTTGTTTTCGAAATTAAATAATTTTGGGTTCTCCTTTTTTGTTGCAATCAGTTACTTTAACTCACCTTCACTCATTTATCTTTCTTTGTTGCTTCACTTAGTCTGTATTTGACACTCTTTCCTTCACTTTCTGTGTCCCCTCTCTCCCTCACTCTCTTTTCCTTATTCACTCTTTCCTTATTTAGTTTACTTTACTCACATTCTTTTAGTATCTTACACATCTTTAGTTTATTTTTCTCTTCTATCCTTCTTTTCTGTCACTGAATCTATCCTCCTTTTAATTCACTTAGTAATTTATTCTATTTCTATTTCTTTTTGACTCTGTCTGTCTTTCACTGTTACTTTATTTTCCTTTCTGAATGTTTATCTCTAACTTTATTTCTTTGTAAAATTGTATGATTTTCAACCTTATGCCTTGTCTTTTCTATTTTTTAAATACATGTTTTAATAGTTTTCAAATTTTTCTTCTTTCTTTCACAGATTGAAATTAAAAAAATTATAAGTGATGGAGGTAACAACAACTATAAAGTAAGTATTTAGTACTTTTTCCCAAACATCTCTATCACATTCAACTTCTATTACTTCCACTGCTTTATTTCCTTAACCCTCAGTTTCCTTCCTTTGCTTTTTCCCTCATTCCTTTTCAATTACTTACTAACTCCACTCCTTCCACTCCTTTTGTCAGTCCCTCTGTTCTCTCAGTTCCTCACTCCTTTTCACTCAGTCCATCTCTCTAACACAAACTGTCACTGTCTCTTCACTCTTTTACTAGTTGTTCTTTATGCTTTTTCTCTGTAGTTCAAGCACACTATCTTATTTTCATTTTTTTGCTGCTTCAATTATTCTTTTTCTATCACTTTTTCTTTTCTTCTTTCTGTTTTTTCTCTCTGTCATTCCACATGTTTTAATCCTATTTACTTTCACTCACTGTTTTTTTAACACCTTCTCTCAGGGTTGTTGTTTTAGTCCGGTTCTATCCCTACCTCTTACTCCACATCTTTTATTCTCTTTCTTTTTAATTTGAAGATTCATTCACATTCTCCAAGTAACTCTTGTTTATTATTCTTCTACACTCTTTTTTTCTTTCACTTCCTTTTCTATTTTTTTTTCCAATTTTTCCCTCTTATAACTTTTCTTTGTATAATTATCTATTATATAGTATCTCTGTGTTACTCCCTCTAGCTGTCTTTCTTTTAACATTATTCTCTCTGTCTCCTTCCCTTATATTCACTCTTGATTTTGTTTTCCATTTTTTTTTGGTTCGCTTCCGGTTCGCGTACCGGCGCACGAACCAGGAAGCGAATCCAAAAAAAAAAAATTGCAAGTGTGCTAAACATTTTAGCAATTTTTTATAAATGGGAGGTAGTTCTGAAAAGAACGTTTTTGTTGTTTTATATTTTTTTTATTATTTTTCTGAACATTTTTTTTTGTTTTGTATTTTTGGAACAATTTTAATTTGTTTTTGTTTTTTTTGAGGGGGAACAACGAAAAACAGGCATTAGAAACGGCTCAACAGGAGCAAAAAAAATCACTTTTTGGGGCGTTTTGAGCACTTGTGATTTTCAAATGCTCTGTTCATTAAAATCACACTCATCTCCCCGTGGCAAAGTAGTCCCCCACAATGAACACACACTAGCTTGATGTGATGAAAATTTTTTGGGATATTGGGGACCGTCTCCCTCGCCTCTGGTCCCGAAAAACTTTCCTGTGTTGAGGTGGTGGCCACAGGAGTTCGTGGGTTTTCACGGAGGTCACGCACATCAGCCACGCTGTAATTTATTGGATGCCACCTTTGCATGTGGCGATGCATGGTATAGTTCCCAAAGCTATATTTTTTATCTGTGCCTCGGGACAGAACTTCTTTACAGATCAGGCATGTGACATGACGGGCATTGACTTTCTTTTGGCCTTCTGGAAATGAAAAAAATTGCCAAATGAAATTTTTCTTATGGTGGGATTTCCAGGGCTGTTCAGGCAAGAATACTCTTTCCTGTACCTCCTCTTCCTCTTCTTCCTCCTCTTCCTCAGGGTTGGGAAGGAACTGGGTAGGTGGTCCTTCCTTCCTAGGAGGTGGTGGTGGTGGTGGGGGTGCACCAGCTGCAGCTTCTAATGAAGCCATCTCTTATTAATCAAAATAGGTCTTCCTCTCACAAAGTTGAAAGTCAGAGTGAGAAAAAAGGTGGGGGCTTTCATCATTTGGGGAAAAAAAATGTTCTAAACCAATGAAAAGTGTTATTTTTAGGTCACATGACCTAGCCTTACATCATTAGGAAACCAAAAGTGAAATGAACCAATGAAAAGTTTTATTAACAAGTCACATGACCTGTTACGCTTACGTTACGCGCTCCGCGCAGCGCCCCGGATCGCTTCTGGGGTGCTGCGCTTCGCGTCTCTGTTCGCGTTCCGCGCCGCACCCCGGATCGCTTCCGGGGTGCTGCGCTTCGCGCCTCGGTTCGCGCTCCGGAGCACTTCCGGGTGCGCTAACGCGGCGCATCATAAGACGCATTACGCGACAACGCGATACGTCACGCTTACGCGACGTGTCACGATGTTGTTTTCTAACGCGGCAGTTGCGCAAACGGAACGTTTACCGGTTCGCGGACCGGGTCCCGGCACCAAATTGAGCTAACGGGAAGCTACCCGGTGCGCGGACCGGTAGCGAAACAAAAAAATATATATATGGACAGAGGGTGCCTGAATGAAGCTATCATTTGTGCATGGCCATACGGCACGAGTGATCTCTGCCACCCACGGAGGAAATACTTTTCAATATTTGTCAAGACCATCACGGCAACTCACTCGAGTAACAATTAGTAAGCACCACAAGATCCAGAAGGCCACAGGGTGGCCACGCCCTTTTGGGCGGGACATGATTACTGCAAAGGTGCTTAAAGACTGCTGTGAGTATCTTGATGTGAAACCTGGCTGCCCCTGACGAAGTGCTTTCCGGCATGAAACGCGTTGGGCACAAGCACGGAACTATTCACAGAGCGAGGCTCTCCTGCTGTAACGTCGTGCCGTGGCTTCATTAAATTGTTTGGCTATCTGAATACCCTCTGATCGGGCTTCCTCATTTCCAGGCTAAAACTTTGTTGGATGTTAGCGGCGTAGCCTGCGCCGCGAGTGAAGCCCAGCTGGACTGTCGGTTCAGCCCTGCTGAGGTGCTTTACAACGCTTCGGCGCATGGACAGAGGGTGCCTGAATGAAGCTATCATTTGTGCATGGCCATACGGCACGAGTGATCTCTGCCACCCACGGAGGAAATACTTTTCATTATTTGTCAAGACCATCACGGCAACTCACTCGAGTAACAATTAGTAAGCACCACAAGATCCAGAAGGCCACAGGGTGGCCACGCCCTTTTGGGCGGGACATGATTACTGCAAAGGTGCTTAAAGACTGCTGTGAGTATCTTGATGTGAAACCTGGCTGCCCCTGACGAAGTGCTTTCCGGCATGAAACGCGTTGGGCACAAGCACGGAACTTTTCACAGAGCGAGGCTCTCCTGCTGTAACGTCGTGCAGTGGCTTCATTAAATTGTTTGGCTATCTGAATACCCTCTGATCGGGCTTCCTCATTTCCAGGCTAAAACTTTGTTGGATGTTAGCGGCGTAGCCTGCGCCGCGAGTGAAGCCCAGCTGGACTGTCGGTTCAGCCCTGCTGAGGTGCTTTACAACGCTTCGGCGCATGGACAGAGGGTGCCTGAATGAAGCTATCATTTGTGCATGGCCATACGGCACGAGTGATCTCTGCCACCCACGGAGGAAATACTTTTCATTATTTGTCAAGACCATCACGGCAACTCACTCGAGTAACAATTAGTAAGCACCACAAGATCCAGAAGGCCACAGGGTGGCCACGCCCTTTTGGGCGGGACATGATTACTGCAAAGGTGCTTAAAGACTGCTGTGAGTATCTTGATGTGAAACCTGGCTGCCCCTTACGAAGTGCTTTCCGGCATGAAACGCGTTGGGCACAAGCACGGAACTATTCACAGAGCGAGGCTCTCCTGCTGTAACGTCGTGCAGTGGCTTCATTAAATTGTTTGGCTATCTGAATACCCTCTGATCGGGCTTCCTCATTTCCAGGCTAAAACTTTGTTGGATGTTAGCGGCGTAGCCTGCGCCGCGAGTGAAGCCCAGCTGGACTGTCGGTTCAGCCCTGCTGAGGTGCTTTACAACGCTTCGGCGCATGGACAGAGGGTGCCTGAATGAAGCTATCATTTGTGCATGGCCATACGGCACGAGTGATCTCTGCCACCCACGGAGGAAATACTTTTCATTATTTGTCAAGACCATCACGGCAACTCACTCGAGTAACAATTAGTAAGCACCACAAGATCCAGAAGGTCACAGGGTGGCCACGCCCTTTTGGGCGGGACATGATTACTGCAAAGGTGCTTAAAGACTGCTGTGAGTATCTTGATGTGAAACCTGGCTGCCCCTGACGAAGTGCTTTCCGGCATGAAACGCGTTGGGCACAAGCACGGAACTATTCACAGAGCGAGGCTCTCCTGCTGTAACGTCGTGCCGTGGCTTCATTAAATTGTTTGGCTATCTGAATACCCTCTGATCGGGCTTCCTCATTTCCAGGCTAAAACTTTGTTGGATGTTAGCGGCGTAGCCTGCGCCGCGAGTGAAGCCCAGCTGGACTGTCGGTTCAGCCCTGCTGAGGTGCTTTACAACGCTTCGGCGCATGGACAGAGGGTGCCTGAATGAAGCTATCATTTGTGCATGGCCATACGGCACGAGTGATCTCTGCCACCCACGGAGGAAATATTTTTCATTATTTGTCAAGACCATCACGGCAACTCACTCGAGTAACAATTAGTAAGCACCACAAGATCCAGAAGGCCACAGGGTGGCCACGCCCTTTTGGGCGGGACATGATTACTGCAAAGGTGCTTAAAGACTGCTGTGAGTATCTTGATGTGAAACCTGGCTGCCCCTGACGAAGTGCTTTCCGGCATGAAACGCGTTGGGCACAAGCACGGAACTATTCACAGAGCGAGGCTCTCCTGCTGTAACGTCGTGCCGTGGCTTCATTAAATTGTTTGGCTATCTGAATATCCTCTGATCGGGCTTCCTCATTTCCAGGCTAAAACTTTGTTGGATGTTAGCGGCGTAGCCTGCGCCGCGAGTGAAGCCCAGCTGGACTGTCGGTTCAGCCCTGCTGAGGTGCTTTACAACGCTTCGGCGCATGGACAGCGGGTGCCTGAATGAAGCTATCATTTGTGCATGGCCATACGGCACGAGTGATCTCTGCCACCCACGGAGGAAATACTTTTCATTATTTGTCAAGACCATCACGGCAACTCACTCGAGTAACAATTAGTAAGCACCACAAGATCCAGAAGGCCACAGGGTGGCCACGCCCTTTTGGGCGGGACATGATTACTGCAAAGGTGCTTAAAGACTGCTGTGAGTATCTTGATGTGAAACCTGGCTGCCCCTGACAAAGTGCTTTCCGGCATGAAACGCGTTGGGCACAAGCACGGAACTATTCACAGAGCGAGGCTCTCCTGCTGTAACGTCGTGCCGTGGCTTCATTAAATTGTTTGGCTATCTGAATACCCTCTGATCGGGCTTCCTCATTTCCAGGCTAAAACTTTGTTGGATGTTAGCGGCGTAGCCTGCGCCGCGAGTGAAGCCCAGCTGGACTGTCGGTTCAGCCCTGCTGAGGTGCTTTACAACGCTTCGGCGCATGGACAGAGGGTGCCTGAATGAAGCTATCATTTGTGCATGGCCATACGGCACGAGTGATCTCTGCCACCCACGGAGGAAATACTTTTCATTATTTGTCAAGACCATCACGGCAACTCACTCGAGTAACAATTAGTAAGCACCACAAGATCCAGAAGGCCACAGGGTGGCCACGCTCTTTTGGGCGGGACATGATTACTGCAAAGGTGCTTAAAGACTGCTGTGAGTATCTTGATGTGAAACCTGGCTGCCCCTGACGAAGTGCTTTCCGGCATGAAACGCGTTGGGCACAAGCAGGGAACTATTCACAGAGCGAGGCTCTCCTGCTGTAACGTCGTGCCGTGGCTTCATTAAATTGTTTGGCTATCTGAATACCCTCTGATCGGGCTTCCTCATTTCCAGGCTAAAACTTTGTTGGATGTTAGCGGCGTAGCCTGCGCCGCGAGTGAAGCCCAGCTGGACTGTCGGTTCAGCCCTGCTGAGGTGCTTTACAACGCTTCGGCGCATGGACAGAGGGTGCCTGAATGAAGCTATCATTTGTGCATGGCCATACGGCACGAGTGATCTCTGCCACCCACGGAGGAAATACTTTTCATTATTTGTCAAGACCATCACGGCAACTCACTCGAGTAACAATTAGTAAGCACCACAAGATCCAGAAGGCCACAGGGTGGCCACGCCCTTTTGGGCGGGACATGATTACTGCAAAGGTGCTTAAAGACTGCTGTGAGTATCTTGATGTGAAACCTGGCTGCCCCTGACGAAGTGCTTTCCGGCATGAAACGCGTTGGGCACAAGCACGGAACTATTCACAGAGCGAGGCTCTCCTGCTGTAACGTCGTGCCGTGGCTTCATTAAATTGTTTGGCTATCTGAATACCCTCTGATCGGGCTTCCTCATTTCCAGGCTAAAACTTTGTTGGATGTTAGCGGCGTAGCCTGCGCCGCGAGTGAAGCCCAGCTGGACTGTCGGTTCAGCCCTGCTGAGGTGCTTTACAACGCTTCGGCGCATGGACAGAGGGTGCCTGAATGAAGCTATCATTTGTGCATGGCAATACGGCACGAGTGATCTCTGCCACCCACGGAGGAAATACTTTTCATTATTTGTCAAGACCATCACGGCAACTCACTCGAGTAACAATTAGTAAGCACCACAAGATCCAGAAGGCCACAGGGTGGCCACGCTCTTTTGGGCGGGACATGATTACTGCAAAGGTGCTTAAAGACTGCTGTGAGTATCTTGATGTGAAACCTGGCTGCCCCTGACGAAGTGCTTTCCGGCATGAAACGCGTTGGGCACAAGCACGGAACTATTCACAGAGCGAGGCTCTCCTGCTGTAACGTCGTGCCGTGGCTTCATTAAATTGTTTGGCTATCTGAATACCCTCTGATCGGGCTTCCTCATTTCCAGGCTAAAACTTTGTTGGATGTTAGCGGCGTAGCCTGCGCCGCGAGTGAAGCCCAGCTGGACTGTCGGTTCAGCCCTGCTGAGGTGCTTTACAACGCTTCGGCGCATGGACAGAGGGTGCCTGAATGAAGCTATCATTTGTGCATGGCCATACGGCACGAGTGATCTCTGCCACCCACGGAGGAAATACTTTTCATTATTTGTCAAGACCATCACGGCAACTCACTCGAGTAACAATTAGTAAGCACCACAAGATCCAGAAGGCCACAGGGTGGCCACGCCCTTTTGGGCGGGACATGATTACTGC